>NW_027187400.1:25868976-25924918 GCF_028583685.1 Petaurus breviceps papuanus
GGGGGGGGGGGGGGGGGGGGGGGAGAACGGTGCATACAGAGGGTACCATAATGTAGCGTGTAGCGCAGGGGATCACCTTCACTACAGTAGCAATCTCAATAGGGCTTATTTTTGGGGGAGGGCTTATTTTAGAGGAATCTTACACAGTAAGGGGAGGGCTTATTTTCGGGATAGGTATTATTATCGGGGAAACACGGGTAATAGGAAGAAAAAAGAAAGGTGGGGAACCTCACTGAAACGCAGCTCCATCAATCAGGAAGTTTAGACTTGAGCTGGACCATGAAAGATAGGTGGGAGAGGAGAGAAAAACAAAAACCAGGCCAGGCAACATGAACCAAGGTACATGCAGGAGACAATGAGAACACAGATGGGCTGAGTAGGAACAGAGGGTGAATGGTGGGAAATAATAAAGATTAGACTGGATAGATAAGTCAGGGTCTGGTTGGTAGAGAGTTGGTAGAGAAGGTCAGACAATGTTCCAGATAATAGGGAGTTATTGTAAATTCTTGAGTAGGGGAGTGACATGATAAAAAGCAGTGTGCTTTAGGAACATCAATAGGCAAGAAGGAATGGAGTTGAGGAAGAATAAAGGGACTACAGTCCCTGCTAAAGTAGTCTAGGAACCTCCCATTTCAAGCCCTTGCCTCTCTTTAAAATAGACTATCCAGGGGTCTGCAAAAAGAATTCACTTTGCCTTGTCTTCTCAGGCTTTCATTGTGGAACTTCTGGGGAGACGGCTCCTCCTGCTGGTTGGTTACGGAATATGTGGCTCGGCCTGTGTGGTGCTGACCCTTGCTCTCATCTTCCAGGTGAGAAACAGGATGGCTCTGCTTCCTGTTGGATCTAGGAGAATCTAAGAGGGCCTGCTCACGGATGACAAGAGGGAGAGAGAGACCAGAGCCAGGGAGAGGAAGCTAGAGATAAGTGAGGCCTTCCCCTCCTGACTCGGGCTGGGAAGTTCTCAGGGTGCGCTCACTGAGTCACCAAGAAAGAACGTGGCGAATAAGTTTCCAAATTCTTGGACCGTAAGAAAATCATAGTTACCTACACTCTCCTTAGATAATGCCCAGATATTTAAAAATTCCCTCACGTTCCCTGTTCACCCAGCACCAAACTGTAATGGCTTCAGCAGAGTAATAACAATAAATAAATAACAAATTAAAATTCTTTTTAAAATAGCAATAGCAATTATCATAGTAGAGTAACAAAAATAACAAGATAATAATAGAACAACAATAAGTAATAATAATAATCACTCGTTTCCATAGCTCGTTGTGATTGTGTGATTTGTCCTTCGTTCTCTAAGAGGGCCATGACATCAGGAAAGTAACACCATGACTTGAAAGGGAATTGGATTTAAGTGAGGAAGGTGTGCAAAGTCACCAGCCTCACTTTCTCCTCCGGAGCCATTTAGGTCCAGTGGCCAGATATAGATCAGGACAACTGAAGATGGCCCATCACTTTCCATAGTGTTATTATTTTCATTTCACCAGCGAGGAAACTGAAATTCAGAGATGTGAAGGAATTTGCCCAGAATCACACAGCTAAGACAGCATTCATAAATAAAGCATCTATGCTCTTTTTGTGGAATAGATGTAGAAATGTGAACTAGATGAGAGTACTGTTATTAGACTTCAGAATTGTTTGAATGGCCAAGTCCAGTGAATAACCGCTAATACTTTTGTATCAGTCTGGAAGGTCTCCCAGGGTAGGTTTCTAGGATCTTCACTCAGCCCTGCTCTGATTAACATTGTTATCAGTGACTTAGATAAAGGCAGAGATGACACCCTTGTCAAGTTTGCAGATGATACAGAGCTGAGATAGATGGAGGAAGAGGGGTGTGTTTGAGAGAGACAGAGAGAGACAGAGAGAAAGAAAGCAGAGAAACAGAGAGACAGAGAAAGAGAGAGAGAGGGAGGGAGAGAGGGAGGGAGGGAAGGAGAAGAGAGAGAAAAAAAGACAGACAGACAGAGACAGAGAGAGAGACACAGAGAGACAGAGAGAGAGAGAGAAAGAAGTAGGGAGGGAGGGAGAAGAGAGAGGAGAGAGAGAGAAAGAGACAGACAGACAGAGGGAGGGAGGGGGTGGAGGGGAGGAGAGAGAGAGAAAGAGAAAGAGAGACAGAGAGAGACAGAGAGATCAGCATCAGTTTGTCTGAAAAAGATCTGGTGATTCTAGTGGGAATTCAAACTCGATGAGTCAGCAGTGTAATCTCATAGTGCATTAATAGATTCATTGTTTCCAGGAAAAGGGAGTTGATGATAATTTTTCAGTCCACTAAAACCCTCAAATCCTTTGCACATGAATAAGCTATGCTGGCCTTGCAGATTCCCTTTTAAGGCAGCCTGGTTACTTTTATCCTTTCCTACCTCCTAGCCTGTAATTAGAACTATCAATTCCTCTTCTCCACAGAACAAGGTTCAAGAGCTGTCTTACCTGAGCATCATCTGCGTCTTCTCCTACATCGCAGGCCACTCCACGGGGCCCAGTAAGTATCTGGATAGGTTTCTCCTCTCCATCTGCCTCCTGACTCCAGAGAAGGCAGTAGCCCAACCAATGTCATTTAGAAGATAAAAACTGTTCCTATGAATCACAGAGAGGAAACCTGGCATAGTGTAGTGCTTAGAGAGAGTCAGGAAGGCCTGGGTTCAAACCTTGCTTCTGACATTCTGGCTGGGTGACCCTAAGCAAGTCACTTAATCACTCAATGACTGCAAGAATCTTTCTAATGCTATAACTTGCTAATATGCATTTACAGAAGGAGTGTTCAAGCCCAGAATCAATTCTGGGCATGAAGGCAAGAAACCTTTCCATATCGGAATTTTGTTTCTTTCTCCAAAACAGAGGGGAAGATGTCTCCATGGTTCTATCAACAAAAAGGAGGCCTTCCAGAGGCCAACAAAGAGAGACCAAAGTTTGAATGCTGCAGGAAGGGGCAGGGACACCTCACCCTCTCCTACCCCTACATGTCCAAAAGGGCACATGTCTAAGCCTGTATTATATAAGGTCACAGATCTGGAACCAGAAGACACCTCAGAGGCCATGTAGCCCCACTCTTTCATTTGCCAATTGAGAAAACTAAGCTGTTGTCCTTTGTGGAGAATGTCCCTGGTTGCTAAGATCTTCTCCAATATATGCATATCTGTACTTCTCACTAGGGCAGCTAGGGGGCACCATAGTGCATAGATCGTTGGGCCTAGAGTCAGGAAGACCTGATTTCAAATTTGACCCTGGACACTTTACTAGCTGTGTGACTCTGGACAAGTCACCTAACCCTGTTTGCCTCGGTTCCTTATTTGTAAAATGGGCTGAAGAAGGAAATGGCAATATTTTGGCCAAGGAAAACCCAAATTTCCAAGAAGAGTCAGATACAATTGAAACAACTGGGCAGCAACAATAATTCTTTAATTCTACTAGCATTTATTATGTGTCTGCTTTATGTAAGGCATAGTGCTTGCTGCTGGGAAATCATTAAAACAAAATTAAGTACAGAAGACTCAGTTAATATTCAAGTATTTAGAAGGCTGTCACACAGAAGACTAGCTCTGCTCCTGGGGACAAAACATTGGATGGAAAATGGAGGCAAATAAATTTAGACTCTGTAAAGTAAAACTTCCTAATCTTTAGAACTATCCCTGCCCACAAGGAGCTTACATTCTAACATGGGAATATGCCATAAAAAGGTAATTTGAGGAAGGAGGGAACAGGGAGAAGAAAGTCAAGAGAGGCTTTTGAGAGGAGATAGGACTTGAGGTGACCCTTGAAGGAAAGTAGATAATCTAGTGGGCAGTCGAGGAGGAGGAGCCATTCCGAGCTTGGGGGAAAGTTTATGCAAAAACTCTCCATGCTTAATATATTTTACATGTGTCATGGACAGTCTGACAATCTGATGAAGCTTCCAGATCTCTTCTCAGAATGCTGTTTTTAAATGTATAGAAATAAAACAGGATTTGGGGGCAGCTAGGTGGCAAAGTGAACAGAGCACTGGTCCTGGAGCCAGGAGGGCCTGAGTTCAAATGCAGCCTCAGATACTTAATACTAACTAGCTGTGTGACCTTGGGCAAGTCACTTAACCCCAATTGCCCTCAAAAAAAAAGGCAAAAAATAAATAAATAAAACAGAATTGAAAGTAAACTAAGAAACAAATTTTCTCACCCACGTTTCCAGACTCCCCTGAAATCTATCCACTGATCCAACCCCAGTGAAGAACCCCTGCTCTAAATCATCACTCCCAGTGCTGGTTTGGTTTATTACCTAGAATCATTCATTCCCTTGAACTCTCAGTTACTGAGGACTATCTCATGAGAGTTTTCAGCCTCATGAAATAAGAAAGAAAAGAGTACTGGGAAGCCTAGATGTTTGGGTTAGAGACTTAACCACACCAAGAGATGATAATTTGCAATTTGCAATGATTCACCTCTTTGTGTCCAAATTTCCTCTTCTGCAAAATGAGAGATTTGGTCTAGAATGAGTGGGGCCTCTCTATTGACTTAGAAAATTACCAATTAAGATTTAGTGGTATTGTATTTTTACTTATTTTGCTAAACATTTCCAAAATTATATTTAATCTGGTTCAGGTGGGGCCATGACTTTGACAGCTCTGGCTCTAGATGACCTTTGAGGCTCCTTCCAGTTCTAAAACTATAATCCTTGGACCTTCCAACTACGACCTTAAGAAAGCGTCTGAAAGGAAACCAAAATGGTGGGGTTGGTTACCATAGATATTCTCCTGTGGTACCTCTATTTCACCACAAGGTGGTAGCATTTGCTCTAAACACAGACTTTAATGGCATCCATAACACCCTTTATCTGTCCAGGTGGAAATCCTTGTTCTGGTTGGAATTGTATTTTAAAAGGCTTCAAGGAAGCTTCCTCTCTTCTCTGAAGAACAATGGCTCACAACCAACTGGCAGCATGGCCCTAGTATACTGGACTCAGAAAGATTAGAGTTCAAGTCTCACCTGCAAATGCTCATACCAGGTGTGACCAAAGACAAGTCAATTAGCTTCTGACCCTCAGCTGCCTCATCTAAACAATGGGTGGGTGGGACTTAGATGGCCTTAAAGGTCCCACCTCTAAATCTATGGCATAAGATGGATGACCTGGAGGTATTCACGGAATCTCAGAGTCAGAAGGGACCTCAGAGGCCCCTTAGTCTTAGCAAAAATTCTCTAATTAACCTGAGAAGGAGAGGGAACTCTCTACCTTCTAAGTTGGCCTAGTCTATAAGGCTTTTGGTCTGTCTATAGCATTCCCCTTATCTATCTATTTTTTTTTAAGCAATTGGGGTTAAGTAACTTGATCAAGGTTACACCCCAGTTATTTCTGGGTGTGGTACTAAGTATCTAAGCCTGGATTCGATCCCAGGTCATCCTGACTCTGGGGCTGGTGCCCCTTATCTATCTATTTTTGACTAATGATATCTATCTATTACTAACTCTGAAAAAAAGAAATATTCTCCATTTCGCCTCTATTAATAGTCTGAAGCTCATTTTTTGACCACTTGGAGATGGTTTCATGTGGCCAGTCTTGTCCAGGGTGTTTGTTTTTAATTCTCATTCAAATATAAAAATATGGGGCTTTGTCAGAATAGTAAAATCCCAGCATGGGAACCTTCTCCATCAAAGCAGATGTCTCTCTCCTAAACCTGTCTCTCTCCTAAGTAAATTGTAGGTGATTAGGAGATAAGTAACAAAGGCAAGAATAGTGAGAAAATACTACTTGGAGTTGGAAAGCCTGAGTTCAGCTCTGTCACTGCCACCTATTACACTGATGACCTTGGACAAGTCATTGGAATTTTCTGGGCCTCAGTTTCCTTGGTTGTAAAAACAAAGGACCTCTGAGATGCATTCCAGCTCTAAATAGGTGATCCTGAATTCCCTAAGGCACCTTGAAGCAAAATGACTTGCTCTGGGTCACACAGCTAGTGCCAGTGGTAGAATTTGAACCCAGGTATTCCAAACCCCAAGCAAAGTAGTACATACTGTCTATTGTACCACCTGGCTTCCTATACATTTAACTCTCCCAGCAGTCCAAGTTTTGAGCTAAAAGCAGGATACAAGAACCCCAGTAGGAATTTGGAGGGCCCCTAGAGAAGAATCTGTCTGTGGCTCCCTCTGTTTCCTCCTTCACTTTCTTCTCTCTACCCACTAAGGTCCTGTTCCCTCAGTAGTAAGGACTGAAATATTTCTGCAGTCCTCCCGGCCAGCTGCTTTTATGGTGGATGGGGCTGTCCATTGGCTCACCAATTTCATCATAGGACTGGTGTTTCCATCCATCCAGGTGAGTGAGGTTGCTTTCCCATCTTTAGCAACCCCCTTGCTTCTTCCCACCTAACTAATCAGTTAGTCTCTAAGCATTTATTCAGCACTTACTGTATTCTAGGTACTATGTTAAGTGCTTTACAAAAATTATCTCATTTGATCTTCACCACAACTCTGGGAGACAGGTAATATTATTATTATTCTCATTTTACAGTTGACATGGGTAGATGTTAAATGACTAGCCCAGGGTTGCACAACTAGTTTGTCTGAGAACAAATTTGAGCTTGGGTCTTCCTGACTACCAGGTTCAGTGAGCCACCTAGCTACCTCCAAAGCACTAGACCTGGAGTTAGGAACAACAGAATTCGAAAACAGTCTCAAATACTTACGACTTGTGTGACCATGAGGAAAGAACTTAACCTTTCTAAGAATTAGTTTATTCATCTGTCAAGTACAGATAAAAATAACAGTGATTTCCCAGGGTTGTCATCAGGATCAAATGAGATAATATTTGTAAAGCACTTTGCAAACCTTTAAAGATCTATGCAAATTCAAGCGATGATGATCATCATCATCATTTAACTATTTGTCACAGACAGCCAGGTAGCACAGTGGATAGAGCACTGGGTTTGGAATCAGGAAGATGCATCTTTATGAGTTTAAATCTGGTCTAAGACACTTACTAGCTGTATGGCCCTGGGCAAGTCACTTCACCTTGGTTGCTGAGCTAGAGAAAGAAATAGCAATCTACTGCAGTATCTTTGCCAAGAAAACCCCAAACGGTGTCATGGAGAGTTGGACATGACTGGACAGTACCAACAGCAATGTATAGATTTTCAAACCCCTTGTAATATCCCCAGAGGAGCCAGCAGACCTTCAGATTGGGACCCGTGGTCTAATGAGGTAAAAGGTTTTATCCTCCTAAAAAGAGATAACTGGAGATATCCCACTATAACTTTATATTTCCTGTTTTCTTTGTGCCCTGGCTTAGGAGGGTATTGGTGCCTACAGCTTCATCATCTTCGCAGTAATCTGCCTCTTCACTGCCATTTACATCTATGTGGTTATTCCTGAGACCAAGGGCAAAACATTTGTGGAAATCAACCAGACTTTTGCCAAAAGAAATAAGGTGGTAATCCCAGAGAAGAAAAAAGAAGAAACAATGGACTTCAGCCCTTGCCCACATGCAACTTCTGCCAAGGAAACACATTTTTAATGCTACCCACCATCACTGCCAGTCACCAGCAACCTCTTCCCATCCTTCATCATTCTGCTACTTCGCCTAATTGTAAAGTCTCCCTAGAGAAGACAGTAGTAGCTCAAGGTCATTGTAGCAGGGAGCTACTAACCTTGCTCCCTTACTGGTGGCCTAAAGGCACTCAGAGGCTATGGCTTCTCTCCTACATGACCTGCACAGGGCTCTTTTCCTACCTCCTTAACTTTCTTTTTCCATCTCCTTCCCACGTTTCTCATTGTCTTCCTACTCCCTAAGTATAGGATCACTTTAATGTCAAATCAGGTCAACTGGCACTTATTCATGCCCACTGTGGGGATGTTGGAGACAGGGATTCTTTTCAGGTAAGGGCAGTACCCAGTGGCATCTGACTTCCTTTTCTACTCTGAGACCTTGGGGTTCTAACTGCCACTATTATCTCCTGCCCTGACCTCTCTTCTGAAGGTTCCAGCATCCCACAGAACATCCCTCCCTAGGACTAAGCAGGTCCAAGCCAAGCTTATTCTCTTCTCTCCCACCTCCCACCCCCAGCCTTCTCTTCCTTCTGACTCCACTCCTTCTGCCTGGAGCATCACCACCATTCCCTCTGTTCCTCTGTTCCTGTGACCTTGGAGTTTTCTATAACCCTTCCACCTCTCACATCCCACCAGTTACCAAGTAATCTTTTACCACCTCTCTCACAGTGATCCCCTCCTCTCTGTTCCCACTTCTACCTGGCTACCACATTCCTTTGTTGTCCTCTCCCCTAACTATTTTGTATTAACTTATTGTTCCCTTCCCCTTCCAATGCAATTCCCTGCCAGAATAACCTTTCTTAAACATAAATCTCAAGACTGTTCAGTGGGTCCCTACTACCTACTGAATAAAGTTCAAACTCATTTACCTGTGATTCAATGTGCTCTCCGCTATCTGGAACCACCTTCACTTTCTAGCTTTCTCTCAAATTGCCCTCCTCCATCCATTTTATGCTCTGGCCAAGCTAGAGGCTCTATACTTGGAATGTCCCCCTTAACCACCTTTTCCTATTGAACTTCTACCAACCATTTAAAGCAGCTCAGATGCTATCCCCTCCAAGAAAGGAAGGGAAGGCCATAAGGAAAAGAAAGGATAGAAGATAAGGGAAGGGAAGGATGGAAGGGAAGGGAAAGATAGAAGAGAAGGGAAGGGAAAATTAGAAGGGAAGGGAAAGATAGAAGGGAAGGCAAAGGAAGGGAAGGGAAAGATAGAAGGAAAGGGAAGGCTAAAAGGGAAGGGAAGCAAAGGGAAAGGAAGAGAAAAGAAGGGAAAGTTAGAAAAGAAGGGAAGGAAAGGGAAGGGGAGGGAGGGAAAACAGAAGTGAAGGGAAAGGCAGGATAGAAAGGAAGGGAATCATGGAAGGGAAAGGAAGAAGCATTTATATAATATGTGCCAAACAAGTACTTTTTACAAATATTATCTAATTTGATCCTCACAACTGCCCTGCAAGGTAAGCTCTTATTGTCCCCATTTTTCACTTGAGGAAACTGAGGCAGGGGTGAAGTGACTTGTCTAAGGTCACATAGCTAGTAAATGTCTGAAGATTATTTGAACTCAGGTCTTCCTGACTCTAGGCCCAGTGCTCTATCCACTGCAGAACCAGGAACCTTTCTCTATTGGTAGTTATCTTGTCCCCTGAACCTCTGTTTTATACCTCTTTAAAGCACTTATCATGTTTTATTGTATATTATGGTAATCTCTGTATATTCACCCCTTAATAGACAGTAAGGTCCATGTGGGCAGGGCCCATGTCTTCTATAGCTTATATAACATGACTTACAAGCCAGTGCCTGGCTCCACACTCTGTACAAAGTAGGTGTTTAATAAGCATTTGAATGAACAAATAAATGTGAAACGTTTTCACTGAGTTAACTAATTGTTTAGCCAATTCCCAAAACTGTCAGGCAGATTAAGTGATCTGGAGATGAGTGGGTATCTGAACCATCCTTAACACATGTGTATGTTTAGAATAATTTCTTGGAACCTATAGTAAGTAGCAAGTTTCTACACAAATCTAGGAAAGGTGAATTCATTGATGGGTAAGGATTGAGCTAAATTAATATCAACAATTCATTGTTTAACTGGTGTGCCTTTTTAAGTAAAAAAGTTACAAGAGTTTCATCTTTGACTTGAAGATTTCAAATTAGAGTAATACAGTTGGTTCTATGCTTGGCTTCATTTGTTTACTCTCATTTGGGTTTCTGATTATAAAAATAATGGGCAGACTCACCTTTAAATCTCAAAAATATTTGTTGGAAACACAAAAAAATGTGTGTGCATAATTATATATTCATATGTATATAGAATTATATATTTTATATGTATATCTATGCTTATGTATATACACACAGATAGATAGATAGATAGATGATAGATAGATAGATAGATAGATAGATAGATAGATAGATAGATAGATAGATAGATAGATAGTTGTTATTCAGTCATTTCAGTTGTATCTGACTCTTCGTGATCCCCTTTGGGGTTTTGTTGGCAAAGATACTGAAGTGCTTTGCCATTTCCTTCTCCAATCATTTTACAGATGAGGAAACTAATGGCAAATAGGGTTAAGTGACTTGCCCTGGTCACACAGTTAGTAGGTCTTCCTGACTCCAGACCTAGCACTGTATCCACTGTACCACCACCTGCCCCCATACAGAAAGAGAGGGAGAGAGAGAGAGAGAGAGAGAGAGAGAGAGAGAGAGAGAGAGAGAGAGAAATGAGAATCTGGAGAGTCCTTGGTCAAGATCTATGTAGGAAACTCCTGATGTGAAAACCCTCCATGGATACAAAATAGAAACTCACTTATAATCTTAGACAGTTACCTAGAGCCAAAGATTAAGTGACTTGCTCAGGGTCACACAGTCAATACCTGTCAGAGATCTTCATGATTCAAAGGATGGCCCTCTATCTACTATACCACTTTCCCTCTCATAAGTATAAATCTCATTTACTGGCATTGCTTGTGTAGGGTCACAAAGCTAATAATACACCCAGAACACTGCTCACATCTGAGACAATGGTTTCTTGGCTGGTCCACAGCTAAAGTTCCTCCACAGCTTGCCTGGAGTCCAGTTCACCTGCCTCTGGAAGTTTAGTCAGCTTCAGAGAAGTTGAGTATTAAGGTCACATATCACAGAGGTCAGTGACTGCTGGCTGCATGGCTTTACTGGGTCAAGTCACGTCAACAAGCATTATTAAGTACCTACTATGCATCAAGCGTTGTGCTAGGCACTGGAGACACAAAGAAAGTCAAAAACAGTCCCAGCTCACACAGTAGAAACATGAAAACAACAATGTAGTCGGTCGGTGCCACCAACATGGTGTTCAAGCGCTATGTGGAGAATGGCCGCGTGGCCTACATCTCCTTCAGGCCACACACCAGCAAGCTGGTGGCCATTGTGGACATGACCAACCAGAACCAGGCTTTGGTTGATGGCCCCTGCAGCAGTGTGAGGAGGCAGGCCATGCCATTTAAGTGTGTGCAACTCAAAGACCTCATGCCCAAGTTCCCACACAGTGCCCATCAGAAGTATGTCTGGGCTGCGTGGGAGAAGGGAAAGATCAGTACAAAATGGAAAGTCATGAGATGGGCCAAGAAGATAGAAGCCAGAGAACAGAAAGCCAAGATGACAGATTTTGACCATTACAAAGTCATGAAGGACAAGAAAATGAGAAATAGAATTATCAAGCATGAAGTGGAGAAGGTCCAGAAGGCATCCGCCCAGAAGGGGTCTCCCAAGAAGGGAGCCGCCCAGAAGGCACTTGCTGCAAAGGTCTCCGCCAAGAAGATCCCCTCAAAGAAGGCTGAGGGCCAGAAGGCAGCCTGGCCAGACAGGCCAGAAAGGTCAGAAAGCCTTCAGCCAGAAGGCCCCAGCCAAGAAGGGACCTGATCAGAAGGAACCTGTCCAGAAGGCACACTCCCAGAAAGCAGCTGCTCCAAAGGCCAAAAAATAAGAGGCTGCCCAAAATCAAATAAATATTCTCCTAGACAAAAAAAAGAAAACAACAATGTATAAACAAGATATAGATAGTATAAGTATTTGAAGATATAAATTTTCCCTTAAGTATTGCTTTGACTGCATTCCATAAATTTTAATATGTTGTCTCATTGTTATCATTCTCTTTAATGAAATTATTGTTTCTATGATTTGTTCTTTGACCTATTTGTTCTTTAGGATTATTTAGTTGCCAATTAATTTTGGATCTATATTTCCATGACTCTTTATTAAATATAATTTCATTACATTGTGATCTAGGAAGGATGTATTTAGTATTTCTGCTTTTCTACTTTTAGTTATGAGGTTTTTAATGCCCTTGTACAAGGTCAATTTTCTCATAGGTGCTATATACCACTGAGGAAATGTATATTCCTTTCTATTCCCATTCAGTTTTCTTCAGAGAGCTTTCATGTCTAACTTTTTTTAAAATTCTATTCAACTCATTAGCTTCTTTTTTGTTTATTTTTTATTAGACTTATCTAATTCCAAGGGGGAAAGTTGAGGTCCCCCACTAGTATTGTTTTGCTGCCTAGCTGTGCTGTAACTCATTTAACTTTTCCTTTAAAAATTTGAATGCTGGGGGCAGCTAGGTGGCTCAGTGAATAAAGCACTGGCCCTGGAGTCAGGAAGACCTGAAGACCAGCTTCAAACATTTGATATATTTACTGTCTGTGTGACCTTGGGCAAGTCACTTAACTCCAATTGCCTTGCCTTCATCCAAAAAAAAATTGGATGCTATACCATTTGGCACATATATGTATTTAATACTGATATTACTTCATTGTCTATGGCACCTTTTAGCAAAATGTAGTTTTCCTGTGAGAAAACTGAGGGGATTAGAACACCAAGTGGTAGTAGAAATTGAGTAAAACACATTGACTCTTGTGACTCAGTTCTCAAGCTAGTTCAGTTTCCCTTCTATTCGATTATGGGTCTAGTTCAATTTCTGTCTTGTGAGAAAACTTTATTTACTTGTTGGAATTATGAGAGGACTTGGTTTCATTGCTTGAACACAGCCCTATGTGACTATAAAGCTGGACCACCTCTACCTGTTGCTTAAAGACCCCTAACTAAGGACTTGGTCAGATCTGAATATTGATTCAGGGAGTTTTCTCACAATTACACATCTCAAGCAACCCATATGTCTCATCTGAAAATTGACCCCATACTGATCAATCAGTTATTGTTTCCATGTTCCTTTGATTGTATACAGACACTTGGAGGAAGTGAGACACCTCTTTTTCTGATTTTAAGAAACTGCACCTATTCACTCTCCCCTTCCCAACTTGGAAAGTCTCTAATCTTTCCCCAATTAGATATTAGATTGCCTAATTTTGTATCCTGGTTGTTTTCTTTTAATTAATTGGACTTATATAATTCATTGTTTTAAAAGTATAAAAATCTGTTTTCCCCTGTATTCAGAGTCTAATGCCAAAGCTGAGAGAAACTATTTGTCCTGATTTGTTGGGCAATTGGCACATAATTGCTTAATAAACTAATATGCTCAGAAGTTCAAACCATTTTTTTCAGTCATTTCATCTTTCACCCACCACACCTACTTATCACTTTTAATTAGATTTACTTTTGCTTTCACTTTGTCTGAAATCACGTGTTACCACTGCCTTTTTTACTTCAGCTGAAACATAATATGATATAATAATAATTCTTCTCCATTTTCTTAACTCTGTGTGTATCTTTTTGTTTCAAGTACGTCTCTTGTAAACAACATGTTATTGGATTCTGCTTTCTAATCTCTTCTGCTATCTACTTCCATTTTATGGGTGAGCTCATCCCATTCACATTCACAGTTATAATTATTAACTGTGCATTTCCTTCATTCTATTTTTTTTTCCCATTCATCCTTTTCTCTGTCTCTCCTTTCATGTTGTCTGCACCTCAGAAGTCTGTTTTGCTTCTGACCACTGCTTCCCCCAATCTGCCCTCTCTTCTGGTAGTTCCCCTCTTTTTTATTCCCCTCCCCTCCTACTTCCCTGTAGAACAAAACAGATTTTATAGAATATATACACACTCAACTGAGTTTGTGTTATTTCCTCTTTGAGCCAGTTCCATTGAAAGTTAAGTTCAAGCATTGCCTGCCACCCCACCCCATCCATCTTTCCCTCCATTGTAAAAGCTCTTCCTTTCATGCCTCCTTATGTGAGATATTCTACCTCTCCTTTCCTCATTCTCCCAATGCATCCTTCTTTCTCACCCCTTAATTTTATTTTTTAAAATCCTTCCATCATAGTCAACTTACAACTATGCCCTCTCTCTGTAGATATTCCTTCTTATTGCCCTAATAATAAAGTTCTTAGGAGTTACAAATAATCATCTTCCCATGTAGGAATGTAAACAGTTTAATCTTGTTAAGTCCCTTATGATTTCCCTTTCCTGTTTCCCTTTGTATGCTTCTCTTGAGTTTTGTATCTGAAAGTCAAGTTTTATTATAAAATAACTTAAATTATTTTATTAAAATAATTATTTATTAACAGCTCTGGTCTTTTCATCAGGAATGCTTAAAAGTCCTCTATTTCGTTGAGTATTCATTTTTCCCCTCAAGGATTATATTTACTTTTTTTTTTTTGCTTTTTGGATGGGAGAGGGCAGGCCAATTGGGGTTAAGTGACTTGCCCAAGGTCACACAGCTAGTAAGTGTTAAGTGTTTGAGACTGGATTTGAACTCAGGTCCTCCTGACTCCATGCCAGTGCTCTATTCACTGTGCCACCTAGCTTCCCCAATTATATTTACTTTTGCTGAGTAGACAATTCTCATTTGGTTATAATTAATAAAAATAATTTATTATTACTTGGTTATAATTAATAAAAAATAATGGTTATAATTCTAACTTCTTTGCCCTCCAGAATCTCACATTCTAAACCCTCCAATCATTTAATGTAAAATCTGCTAAATCTTGTGTTATCCTTACTGTGACACCATGATATTTGAATTGTTTTTATCTAACTGCTTGCAATATTTTCTTCCTAACCTGAGAGTTCTGGAATTTGGCTATAATATTCCTGGGTGTTTTCATTTTGGGATCTCTTTCAGGAGGTAATTGATGGACTCTTTCAATTTATATTTTACCCTTTGGTTCTAGTATATCAGGTTAGTTTTCCTTGCTAATTTCTTGAAATATTATGTCTAGGTTCTTTTTTTTTTTATCATGGCTTTTAGGGAATGGCTGAGCATCCTGCTCATCATTTCTTATAGCATAACAGTATTCAATTAATATTTCTTTTGGGTAGTTTAATATTTCTTAAATCATCTATCCTCAATCTATTTTCCAGGGTAGTTATTTTTTTTTTCAACGAAATCAATCACATTTTCTCCTATTTTCTTCAGTCTTTTGATTCTGTTTTATTGTTTCTTGATATTTTGTGGTGTCATTGGCTTCCACTTGCCCAATTCTACTTTTTAAGATATTTTCTTCAGTAAGTTTTTGTACCTTCTTTTCCATTTGGCAAATTCTGTTTTTTAAGGTGTTATTTTCTTCAGATTGGGGTGTGTGTGTGTGTGTGTGTGTGTGTGTGTGCCTCTTTTACCAAGCTATTGACTCTCTTTTCATGATTTTCTTGCATCATTCTCATTTCTTTTTCCAATTTTTCTTCTACCTCTCATTTTATTTTTGAAAGCCTTTATGAGCTCTTCCAGAAATTCTTTTTGGGGCCTCTGACCAATTCATGTTTTCCTCTGAAGCTTTGCATGTGGCTGTTTTGACTTCATAGTCTTTAGTCAAGTTCTTCTTTTTTTATTTGCTCATTTTCCCAGACTATTTCTTGACTTATAACTTTTTTTTGTTAAAGTTGCCCTCTGCTCCTGTGGTAGATGGGGCACTATCCCAAGTTTCAGTTTTGTGGTGCTATTTTCCCAGCTAATTCTGTAGGTCTGGGAATTTTGAGTCCTTCCAAGATGGTATGTCTTAGAAGATGTGTGGTCACTGTTCTCCTGGACTACACTCTGATCTGGGAGTGATCACAAGTACTCTTCTCCACTCTGGAACTGTGACCAGGCATCCTGTGACCAAGTATGTCTGCTGCTGCAAGTGCTAGTGGGCTAAAGGGCCCTCTTCACCCTGGGACTCTGACCTAGAACTCTATGGGCAATACAACAGTATCCTGAGCAAAGAGTCCCTTGTAATCTCCTTCTGAACAGTTGTCTGATCCCCTTACCATCTATGGGATGACAGATGTAGCTGGCCCAATGCCTGTTGCTGGCATGACCTGCACTACAACATGCTCTAGGTCCAACCACCGCCCCGGTAAGACAGAACTTTCCTGCTGACCTCTCACATTATCTTGGGCTGGAAAATTGTTTCACCCTGACCTTTTACTTGTTCTGCTGCTCCAGAATTCAATTTGAGGCATATTTTAGTTTATTTGGAGTGATAATTTAGTAGAGCTCAGGAGAGTCTCTGCCTTTATTCCACCATCTTGGTTTTAACTTTCTCACATCTCTTTATTTTTTTTATCAAGACCTTTTGTTTTTATTTTAGTTTCTGGATATATCCCTCTCTATCTTCTACCTAATGAGCCATCTCTTATAAGAAAGGATAAAGAGAGAGAGAAAAAAAGAGAGATTGAGCAAAATACATCAACACATCAACAATTTATGCAACAATCTACAACCATAATCCCCAACTTCTACAAAGAAAGGAGGGAAGTGTATTTGTTCAACTTTTTTTCTTGGTCATTATAATTATACTACATTTTTGTTGTTCTTTCTGTTTACACTGGTGTAGTCATTGTGTATATTATTTTCCTGGTTATTCTGACTTCATTATGTATTCATTCATATAAGCCTTCTCAGGTTTCTCCAAATTCTTCATATTCATCATTTCATATGGTACAACAATATCCATTATGGTCATGTACCCAAATTTCTTTAGTCATTCCACAGTCAATTGCCACTTGATTTTCTACAGTGTTTCTATTTTCTATTATTTGACTCAGTCCCTTGGCACTTAGCATATGCCAATGTGGTTCTGCTAGTTATCATTTATGGATCTATCCATTCTTCCCAATTAAATTATAAGCCTCTTAAGGGCAGGGGTAACACCAGTTTCCAATTGGTGTGTCCCACAATGATTAACACCCAAAATCTGGAACGTGAGTGCTAAAAAAAGTTTTATTTTCATTGATTTGTTAGTTATTTAAATGTAGAAGAAAAGAATTCATAGAAAAAAACCCTGATGCTAGGGGGGAGAAAAGATGAAAACAAGTGAGAACTGTCAACATGAAAGAGTGTGTATGTGTGCATGCGTGTGCATGCAAGCACACGCATGCGTGCAATAGTGGAAGGATAGAAAGATAAAAAGGACCCTGAAGGAAAGATGAAGGCAATGCAGATGACCTTGTCCATTTCTTTATTATAATTCTATAAGGGGTGGGCTGGGGTTGATTGAATAGATCAATTATATTACTTCCACTCCAATTAAAGTAAATGTCAAGATGCTAAGCCCTGATAAATTTATCAGATTAGAAAACATCAATTGTTCGCTAGGTGTGAACAAGGCCTGGATGCCTCCTTGAATTAATCAAGGACAAGAAGTTTGTTCCAACTGTAACCATAAACATGTGGACCATTTCCTTCAAAATGCATCCCCAAATCCTTTCCCATTCGCTCTAGGCTTCAGTCAGCAGATTATTTCTTCCTTTTCTGAATTCCTTCTATTTTATCTATTTCATTTATTCTCTCTTCCCTTTCAACACCGGGTAGGCATATGCTAAGTGTCAATGAAGTGAGCCAAATTATAGCAAATAGAAACACAATAGCAAAAAATCAAATGGCAATTGATTGGGGTGTGGCTAAACAAATTGTGGTACTTGAGGAAAATGAATATTCTACCATACAAAATGATGGATATGAAGAATTTAAAGAAACCTGAGAAGACTTATATGAATAAATGCAGAATGAATTCAGCAGAACCAGGAAAACAATGTTCACAATGGCCAATGTAAACAGAAAGAACAACAACAAAAAAATGTAGCTTAATTAAAATGACCAAGAAAGAAGCTTGGTCCTTGGACCTGAGTAAATATGCTTCCCTCTTTTCTTTGTAGAGGTTGGGGGTTACGGTTCTAGAATGTTGCGTAAACTAATGATGTCCATCTGAGGTATCCTTATTTTTGACATCCGTTAGCTTTATACCCACTCTCTCCTCTTTCTCCTTAATTTCATTTCTTCCCTGTTTTGTCCCTAAGTGTATCTCAAGGAGTAAGACATCTGAGAAAAAGGAAAAATACATACATATAAAACTACAACTTTTAAAGCATCAAATAATTTTATTCTATCTCCATGCATAAGAGAAGGGCAGATTGGCTGAGAGTTAATGTCTATCAAAACAGTAGAAAATCGATATTCAGAAAGTAATTGATTTCCATTTCTATTATCAGTTCTGTCTCTATTAAATCCCTCCAGGTATAACTTAATTACATCATCTGATCATTTCAGCAATAGCAGTTCCACTAAGGTATCTGGGAAATGTACAAGGTTAGTAATCCAAGAAGGAGCTTAGCATAGATAAGGGGACAACTAAGTAAGGATCCAGAGAAAGGAATGTTTTTAATTGTGAAGGAAATGGTGGATTGTTTTCTTCCAGCTCTTGGTCTAAGCTGGTGGCCGATGATGGTTATCTACAATGCTTCATTTTATTTCTGATGAATATGGACTCCTTAGTGCCATTTTTAAACTGTAGAAAAGTATCTAAGGTTTTTCTTTAGAAAGCCACCACTGGAACCTTCAGAACATTCTAGGGAAAAAAAAAACATCATTTATCAAGGGACTTTCAACACATTGAGGACCTTTCTTGGCAAAGAGATGAAATTTCCCTCTCCCAGTAAATGATTCTAATCAGTTTAGAGAGGTCATAAGGCTTTAAAGACCAGGCCAAGTTGGAGGGTGAAGGTGGTATGATCCCAAAGGAGTTTATGATCAACCAGTAGGAAGAAGAGTGGGAAGATGGGTGCAAATCACCCCCTCCCCACAATAGCAGGGGCAGTGGGGAAGACTTGACTACCTTGCTCCAATTATCTCCAAACACACCTTCCCTCTCCTTGAGCTGTTCCTGCTCCCAACCTTTCCCCTTCTGGCCCCTTGGGCTGTTATAGCTTAACCTCAACCCAGACACACAGACTGTCACTTCTATTGACACAGGTGAGAACACCCCACTTCACAAGGCACATCCACACCATGGCCTTCCCCTCAAGCCCACACTCACCCAGCTCACCTCTAGGCTTCTGCCTTTCAGTGGTCGCTATGCCTCTTGGCTGCCTTGTTCTTGTGCTTGGGCTTGGACTGGGACTGGGACTCTTTTCCTTTTTGGCAGGACCAAGTATTTGGAGAATGAGTATGAAGAGCTGGTTTGTAATATGCACCACAGATCCCATTACATGATGTCTTCCCCTTCCCGCCAAAGCCTTCCCTCTTCCAAACTCTTCTATCACTGCCTAGGGCATCACCATCCTCTCAGGCCCCCTGGCTTACAACCTTGGTACCATCCTCAACTCCTTATCCACCCCACAGATCCGATCTGATGCCAACACTGTCTCTTTTGCTTTCCTATCTCTCGTACACGCCCTTTCTCGCCTCTCACAGGACTCCCGCCTTATTCCTAACCTCATCACCTCTTGCAATATCCTCTTTAGTCTCCCTGCCTCATTTCTTCTTTACAATCCCTTCTCCACTCAGCTGCCAAGGTCATTTTTCTTAAAGAGAGATCTAACCATGTCACTATCCTACTCAATAAACAACAGTGGCTTCCTAAAAGTTCTAGGATACAAGATTATTTCACCTGTGTCTTATTCTTTATCATTTCTATTTCTCTAAGTTTTATCATGTTTATCATTATTAGCATGCACATGCACATGACTTGCAAATAAGGATTTCTGTATTGGCGATGCACTCTCAAAAAATGTTTAGTGATGGGGAGAGCAACCAAAAGAGTTTGCAGAGTTTTAAAGTCCCAGCTAAAAACCTCCTGCAAGAAGTCTTTACTAATTGCCCTTAATGTTAGTGTTTTCTCTCTGTTGACAAATCTCTGATTTGTCTTGTCTAGAGCCTTTTTGTATACGTTTGTACGGGGTTCATACATGTTTTTGTATATGGGGGCTGTCTCCCCCATTAGACTGTGACATCCTTGAGAATAGGGGCTGTCTGTTCCCTTTCTTTGTATTTCCATCACTTTGTACAATGCCTAACAAATTGCAAGAGCATAATAACACTGACTAACCACTGATATAAGGAATCAGGAAAACAAGTTCAAATATTGCCTCAGATACTATCTTTTTGACCCTGGGCAAGTCACTTAATCTTTCTCAGCCTCAGTTTCTCCATCTGTAAATGGGGATAATAATAGCACCTGTTTCACAGGATTGTTACAAGAATCAGATGAGATAATATATGTGAGGCATTTGAAAACCTTAAAGTACAAGACATAAATGTTAACTATGACCATGATTATTGTTATTATTAATAATTATTATTAATTATAAATTATTTTAGTGCCTCTTTTAACCTAATAGTAGTGTTGCTATTACTATTTAATTTATTAATTGATGTTGATTAATTTAATTTATTATTATTATTAGGTCATAGGAAACCCCAAAATCTTTCTCTATACCCCCATTTCAGGACAATTCTCTTGATTACATAGTGTGCCAATGTTCCCCCCACCTTGAATTTTATATTAATTTCATTAATTAATAGTGAACGCTTGTTCACTATGTCTGAACCAGGGGTTCAAGAACTTCCAGGATCTGAGTATAAGATCTCTTATACTGTCAGTGTGATACACTAGGGCCAATGCTCTAATGTACCCAATGACCAATAAAATCCAAGAAAGAAAACTCCATCCCCAAGGACTAGCACAGAGGTTCTGACTTTCACTGACCTTTTTCTTCTTTAGGTGAGAAATTGGCCTCGACTCTCCTATTGTTGAGGGGCTTAACCTTCCGGAAGTTATTTTGAAGTGACTGATGATTACTATTTAGGAGTAAGTTCTGTAGTTCATCCAGCTGTAGGGAGGTAACACAGGAGACATTCATTATACAGGGGAAGTAAGGACAAGAGGGCTTAGTTAGCTTCCAGGATAGAATTGGGACCTTGTTACTGAACCAGTCATGAGATTATTAGCAACCTAAGAGAAGTGAATCCTTATACTTTTAACATAAACCATTTCTGGGGGGTTTTTTATTAATTTTTTTTCAATTGCCAAATATTTATTTTTCTTTTCTATTCACACCCAGTGGAAAATAAAATAAAATAAAACCCTTGTAAAAAGTAAGTATAGTCAAGAAAAATAAATTCCCATATTGATCATGCCCAAAAGAGTGTCTCATCCTGTCTATTAGCCTATCATCTCCCTGCCAGGAGGTGGCTAGTCAGGAGGTAGATAAGCCATTTCTTCATGATACTCCCTTGATATCCCCTGACCCACCTTCCTGATCAACCATCCATTTGGTCAGGGACTTGGGCCAGCTTGGCCTAGCTCTCATGGTCTTGCATTTTTTTTAAAAAGACCTTTAAATCTCTGGTCTGGAAGGCAGGCTTTCCCAAATCACATTTGCTGATGCTAATATTTGCTTTAGGTTTCAAAGGGCCATTAGATAACCACTAATTCCCATGAGCACAGTTTTAGAAATTTTACCCATCCCACTCACTTTGAGGGTCTGGGCTGAGCTTTCCACCATGATTCCTAATACAGGAAAAAGTTTTAGAAACCAGATAACATACTTAGAGAACCTTAGGGAATCAACTGAAAAATTAGTTGAAACAATGAACAATTTTGGCAAAGTTGTAGGATATAAAATAAAACCACATAAATCATCAGCATTTCTACATGTTAACCAGCAAAACCCAGAAGGAAAAGACAGAGAAATTCCACTTAAAATAACTGCATGTAGCATAAAATGCTTGAAAGTCTGTCTAGGACGACACACAGGGAATCAATGAAGAAAAAGTGAAAGAAGGTGGCCCAGCAGTACCAGATCCCAAGCTACAAATTACAAAGTAGTAATTATCAAAATAATCTGATACTCGATAAGAAATGGTTTGGTTCACCAAGGGAATAAATTAGATACACAATATAGAGAAGTAAATGGCCACAGTAATCTAGTCTTTGATAAACCCAAAGATTCAATCTTTAGGGACAAGAATTCAATATTTGACAAAAATTGCTGGGAAAACTAGAAAGTAGCTGGCAAAAATTAGGCATAGACCAATATCTCATACTGTATGCCAAGATAAGCTCAGAGTGGAAATGCGATTTAGACATAAAGGGTAATGTCGTAAGCAAATTAGGACAGTATAGAAAAAAAATATTGTTAGATTGATGGATAAGGGAAGAGTTCATGACCAAACAAGAGATGGAGAGGATCATGGAAGATACAAAGATATATTTGATTACATTAAATCAACTAGGGTTTGCACAAACACAACCAATGCAGTCAAAATTAGAAGGAAAACATGAAACTAGGAGAAAAAATTTTACAGCAAGTTTCTCTGATAAAGGTCTCATTTCTCAAATATAGAGGGAACCAATCCAAATTTATAAAAATAAGAGTCATTCCCCAATTGATTAATGGTAAAAGATATGAACAGGCAGTTTTCAGAAGAAATCAAAGCTATCAACAAGCATATGAAACAACTCTGAAGTACCACCTCATTTCTATCAGACTAGCTAACATGGCAGAAAAAGAAAATGACAAATCCTGGAAGGGATATGGAAAAAAAGGACACTAATGCAGTGTTGGTGGAGTTGTGAACTAGCCCAACCATTCTGGAGAGCAATTTGGAACTATACCCAAGGGGCTATAAAATTTTGCGTATTCTTTGACCCAGAAATACCATAATATGTCTATACCCACCTTCCTTCCCCTCTCCTCTCCTTGAGAAGGCAAGAGATTTGATATAGATTATATATATCCAGTCATGCAAAACATGCCATATTGGATATGTTGTAAAGAGAATGCAAATTTAAAAATCAAAAATATTAAAGAAGGCAAAAAAAATATGCTTCAATTTGCATTCAGACTCCATCATTTCTGCCTCTGGAGTTAGCATTTTTCATCAAGTCTTTTGGAATTCTTTTGTATCATTATATTGCTAAAAATAACTAAGTCAATCACTGTACAATATTGCCATCACTGTGTACAATGTTCTCCTGGTTCTGCTCACTTCATTCTGCATCAGTTCATGTAAGTCTTCCCAGGTTTTTCTGAAACCATCCTACTCCTCACTTCTTATAGAATAATAGCATTCTATTACAATCATATACCACAACTTGTTCAGTCATTCCCCAATTGATGGGTATCCCCTAAGTTTCCAATTCTTTGATACCACAAAAAGAGCTGCTATAAATATTTTTGTATAAATAGGTCCTTTGCCTTTTTCTTTGATCTCTGTGAGATACAGATCTAGGAATGGTATCAGTAGGTCAAAGGGTATGCACAGTTCTATAGCCCTTCTCTATATAAATCTTGTCTATACCTAGTCATTTACATTTCTATTTTTGCCAAGCACTCTATCACACATTGACTAAGGTGGGACTGCTTTTGCCTTACTTTGTACTCGCAGGGTTTAGTACCAGACTTAGCACATTGTATGCACTTAAATGCTTTCTGATTGACTGAATGAAATAAACATCATAAGGAACCGGGGGACAACGTGGAGCAGCTGAATTAATTCCTTACACTCTCTAAAGCCACGAGTGGAACACTTGTCAAGAGTGATAGCAGGGGAGCGAATGTTTACCTGTGCTTTAGAAATGATGACAGGCTCTGCTAAAACTGTCCACGTGACATTCTCAGAGCAAGGAGGAGTGGTCAGTGAGCCATTATATCGGTAGTACCTTGAGTAGTCATGGGGCAACAAGTGTTGGATTTCAATGGAGCTCAGAGTTACGTTGTCCCCTAACAGAGAGAGAGGAAATGAGAGAGATTGAGGCACTCAGTAGACCTGTGGCAAGCATGGCCCTGGGGTGGAGAAGTCACACAAATGGGGTCATGAGGCTGACTTGTAGCTCTACCTAGTCTTCCTATGTTGTGTCAAAACTCTATCCCTGGTCTGCATTTTACTCTTCCAGTAAAGTTAAATGGGAAAGTGCTCTTGGTTCATCCAAAGGTTATCACTGGGATGTTGTAAGGAACCATTAAAACAACCCTCCTTCTGTCATCTCCCCATCCTATCCCTCACAGGGAGAAGAGTCAATTCCTTTGAGTTCTTTAGAAAGTCAATTCTCAAACATAATTCAAATTAAGAAATAAATAAGCTGGAACAAATCCAAAGAAGGCCACCCAAAACAGTGAAGGGCCTCCATTTCAGTCAGTCAGTCGATAAACATTTATTAAATGCCTGCTATGTGCCAGGCTTAGGACAGCTAGGTGATCCAGTGGATAGAATACCAGGTCTGAAGTTAGAAAGACCTGAGTTCAAATCTAGCCTCAGACACTTACTGGCTGTGTGACCCTGGGCAAGTCATTTAGCCCTGTTTGCCTCAGTTCCCTTTTCTGTTAAATTAACTGGAGAAGGAAGTGGCAAACCACTCTAGTATCTTTGCCAAGAAAACCCCAGGGTCATAAAGAGTTGGATATGACTTAAAGGATGGAATGATAACGACAGCAATGTGCCAGGCATGGCACTGGGGCTACAAAGAAAAAGAAAAGTCATTGTCTGCCCTTATGTGCCAACAAGCTACGTACGTACAGGATAAATTGGAAAGAACAGAGAGAAGGTGCTAGATTTAGGGCAGTCCAAAAAGGCTTCCTGTGGAGGGTGGGATTTTAGCTGGGACTTTAAAAAAGCAGAGAAAGTCAAGAGGAGCAATTGAAAGAACTAAGAATGTTTAGATTGGAGAAGAGAACACTTTGGGGAACAGAATAGTTATCAAGTATCTGAAAGATTAGAACAAGGAAGAGGAATTAGACAGCCCTAGTGGATAGAGCATCAGCCCTGGAGTCAGGAGGACCTGAATTCAAATCCAGCCTCAGACACTGGTTATATGACCCTGGGCAAGTCACTTAACCCTTTTCACCTCAGTTTCCTCATCTGTAAAATGAGCTACAGATGGAAATGGCAAAACTATTCCAGTATCTTTGTGAAGAGAACTCCAAATGGGGTCACAAAGAGTTGAACATGATTGAAATGACTCAACAGTAACAATTTCTTTTTTTTTTGAGGGGGGAAGGCAGGGAAATTGGGGTTAAGTGACTTGCCCAAGGTCACATGGCTAGTAAGTGTTAAGTGTCTGAGTCTGGATTTGAACTCAGGTCCTCCTGACTCCAGGGCCAGTGTTCTATTCACTGTGCCACCTAGCCACCCCAACAATAACAACTTCTTCAGAGGCTATAAGTAGGAATTGTAGTATTGGATAAGTATTGGAAGTAATAAATAGGCAAATTTAGGCCTTACAGCAAGAAAGGTTTAATGAGTCAAAGACAGAAAATAACTGCACTGGGGCTGGCCTTGAGAATCTAGGGAACCCTAGGCCAAGGGTACCATGTGGTGATGGTAGGCCCTAGGCTATCTGTAGATCTAGGCTTATTCCAAGCCCCAAAGAAATGTGACAATCCAGGGAAATACTTATTGGGGAAGGTGAAAATGTTGGGTGTGACTGTGCTGCAGGCAGTGAGGTTGAAATATTGGTTCTGCTATTGTTTAGATATACTTCAAAATCTTTTTTAATTTGTCTGTCTCAAAATAATAATTCAATTATTTTTTTAAAAAAACATGTATTAAGAAGCCTACAATGTGCCAGACACTTTGATAGCTGCTGGAGATATAAAGACAAAAATGCAATTGTCTTGGCCTCAAGGAGCTTACATTCTACTAGAAGACTTTTCACCCTCTGTTGGTTAATGATTGTTGCCCAGAAAATAACTAAGTTTCTGGAGAGTTAAGATCAACACTGCTCAGGGTGGCCAGGTAGCACAGAGAGTAAGAGCACCGTCTCCAGTGTCAGGATGACCTGGGGATTGAATCTGGGCTCAGACACTTAGCACCCACCCAGAAACACCTGGCCGTGTAACCTTGAGCAAGTCACTTAACCCTAATTGCTTAAAAAAAAAAAAAAAAAGATCAACACTGCTAACAAGGATATGAGGGAAAATAGTAAAAAATGAAGAAATAAGCTGAGAGGCCCTCATGCCATCCAGTCTAATGCAATCATTAGAATTCACATAGGCCACTCTCATTTTATAGAGGAGGAAACTAAGGCCCAGAGAAATTAAAATTGCGTAAATTGCCCAGTGTCATACAGGTTCTAACTGGCAAAGGCAGGATTTGAACCCAAATCCCCTGATGCCAAATTTTGCATTTTTTTCTCCTCTGTATAATATTCCTTTTTGTCCCCTATGATCCTGGGATTTATGCCCCAGAGCTCCCCAAACATAGCTATTCACCATAAGGAAAGTTTATGGACAAGTCCTTCCAAGGGCCCCACCTGACGAGAAAGAAACCTGACCCCCCAGAGGGGTCCTTAATTCCAAACTGCCTGTTTCTTGTCTGCTCCCTCTGATGTGTCCCCTTGGCTCGTTCCTCTTCCCCGGTGCTGTGTTGACTTACCTACATTTGAGATCTTAGGCAAATAGGAAAAAAGCTTCTCATAATGAACATTCTCTTGATCTTCCTTAGCCTACAGGGGAAAAAACAGAATAAAGAAGGAGTGCATTGGCAGTGCAGAATGGTGAAGAAAAAGGAACAATAATAATTGCCGACAATAGAACACTTCACAAACATCTCATTTGATTCTTATAACTGCCCTGGGAAGTAGGTGCTCTGGGTTTTATCATCTCCATTTCACAGATGGAGAAACTGAGGCTCAGAAAGTTTAAAAGACTGACCCATGAAAAGTGGGGATAAAAATTTGTAACTCAAAATCTTGTGGAAATGAACACTGAAAACTAAAAATTAATTAATTAATTTTTTAAAAAAAGAAAATGAGACAAACAACAAAAATAAAGATTGACTCATGGTCACTCAGCTAAAAAGTGACGGGGATAGGATTCAAGCTTAGACCTGTCCTGACTCCACATCCAGCCTTCTTTCCACTGGTCTAGGTGGCCTCTCTGGGAAGAAGCAAGGAAAAGCAGATGATGAGGAGAGTTTCTCTTGGAGATAATATTATTCTTCTTTTCTATCAAATGACTGAAGAAAGCAATCTCTCACTTCTTCAGTTTGCTTATTGCTACATAGGGACAATGCTTATAGAGCCCTTTGAGATTTTCTCAGGAAAAGTTCTTTTCGTTAGAAATAATAATAACTTAAAGAAAGGATTTGCCAGAGTTAGCTCCAACCAATTTGGAAAAGTCACTTGTTAAATGTCCAAAATGAGCATTTATGCCTTCAGAAATTGACAAATACTCCATTTCAGGGCTTGTTTTCTTGATTGCTTAGACTTAAGTAAGTCATGGAGAAAATGTTAATAACACGGGCTAAACTTAAAAATGCATACTGGCCACATCATCTCACCCCACCCCACCCCACCCCCAAGAGCTGGTAAATCTTTAACCATGGGCTTAAAGATCTAAGTACCTGGATTTACCCAGGGTTACACACCCAATATATGCCAGAGACATCTTTTTTTCCTGGAGGCAATCAGGGTTAAGTGACTTGCCCAGGGTCATACAGCTAGTAAGTGTCTGAGGTTGGATTTGAACTCGGGTCCTCCTGACTCCAGGGTCAGTACTCTATTTACTGGGTCATCTAGTTACCTCCAGAGACAACTTGAACTTTTCTTCCAGGCTCCAGGCCTGCCCTCTATTTACTACATCAGTTGCAGAATGTTATTGATTTACACTAATGGACAGAGTTTCCTTAAAGGGAATTCCTTACACTAATGAAATCAGAGGTGTGGACAGTAAATAAACAAATAAAAATTATAAAGAGATAACAATATGTGATTAATACAAAAAAGCATGAAAACATCCATATGAACTGAAGAAGAATGAAGCAAGCAGAACCAAAGAAACTATATACATATATATGCAATGACTGCAACAATGTAAATGGAAAGAACAATGGTACACCAAAAAGTCAAAAGTAAATGTAACAGAATTATAAAGATCGAGCAAGACTCAAGCAGAAAAATGTAAGAAGACTCCCTCAACCTAGCTCTTATTGGAAATGGGAAGTCCACAAGCATTACACATTGTACAGGTTTGAGGGCTTTTTCAATGTATTGATCAGTTATGATGACGTTTCCCCCTCTCTAAAAAAATTACTGTTTGTTATATTGGATGATTCTCTGGGTAGGGGAGGAATAGATAAGAAACAGAAAACATCAACAAAAAAATTTTTAAAAAAAACTTTCACAAAGCACTTTATAGCTACAAAGTGATTCACAGGCATTGTCTCATCTGATCCTCAGTACAACTCCGAGATACAAATAATTCAAAAAGTACATTGATTTGGCCAAGATGTTATGACTTCTAAAAGCCGAAGCAAGATTTGAATGGAACTACAACTCTCTGGCCACTTCCTCAGGGTACCTCTCAGAGTGATGACTTGGTGGGAGGAGGGGTTATTAAATGACCAAAGATTCCCTTTTAGACCTCTGTGTATTTCCCTAAGGAAAATAGCCATAAGTGATTATTAAACGATAATAAGGGAACTTGTTTTAAGTAGTATTATGCATGGCACATTTGGTTCTTTCCCCTAAAAGCAGTTACATGGTACCATAGTGCATAGAATTCTGAGCCTGGAGTCAGGAAGACCTGAATTCAAATTCAGCATCAGACACTTCCTAGTTCTGTGATCCTAGGCAAGTCACTTTGTCTCTTTCTGCCTCCATTTCTGTAAAATGGGTAGAACAATAGCACCTATCTCATAGGGTTGTTGCAAGGATAGAATGAGATAATCTTTGTAAAGTGTTTAGCACAGTGCCTGGCACATAGTAGGAGCTTAATAAACGATTCTTTCCTTCCCCTAATGATGGATTTGTTATTTGCCCTCCTTGCTTTAGCCTAGGGGCTTAAATGGTGGGGAGGTTAGGGATTAGAGAGATGTCACCAAGGTGTAAAAGAGACAGGAGCCCCATTCCAAAGCATTATGAGAGAACTCTGTTCCTAGAGGTGAGGGTGTGGGTGTAAGTGGAGAGAAAACATGGGTGGTCATCAATGGTGTTGATGACCAGTTTCACCTCCATAGCCCACATGTATCATACACAGAACTAGAGACACTACGTGGTGTCATAATAGAGCACTGGACCTAGCGTCAGAAGGACCTGAGTTCAAATCCAGCCTCAGACACTTCCCAGTTGTATGACTATGGGAAAGTCCCTTAGCCTCCATTTGCCTCAGTTTTCTCCACTGTGAAATGGAGATAATTAGCAGCACTTGCCTCTCAAAGTTGTGAAAATGAAATGAGATATACTTGTAAAGTGTTTAACACAGTGCCTATCACATAGTAGGGCCTTAATGAATACTTATTACAGCTTCCCCCTTTATATACACTGGGATCATGAGAAAATGGCCAATCTTTCTAAGAAAGTTTTTATGCTTAACCCTTGTCTTTAGATCATATTGGAATCACCACCATTATGTCTAGGTCTTGCTAATTTCTGCCGTTCAAACATAACTCAAAGCTGACCTGAAATTTCAGGGGAATCTGTGGTTCCCTTAAATAGATTATAAGGGGTGAGCAGGGACTGGGTAGAAGAGTGACCCCACCGCAGGGTCGGAGCTTCTGGGGACCATAAGTTAGTTCTATCCCAAACAGAATGAACAGGAAAAGAGAGGAAGAGGGTTGTTTCCAGGTCATAAGATAGACAAGTGAGCCCAATCAGCCATAGTAAAAATGATTGAGCTTAGGGGTGGCTAGGTGGCACAGTGAATAGAGCACCAGCCCTGGAGTCAGGGGGACATGAGTTCAAATCTGACTTCAGACACTTCACACTAGCCGTGTGACCTTGGGCAAATCACTTAACCCCAATTGCCCTACATTCCCCCCTCCAAAAAATAAAGATTACAAAAAAATTATTCAGCTTACCTTAATGAGGACTGAGACCACAGCTAAACCATTAGTCTGTCCTTGGGCTTCATTAGAACTGTTATATTGCTCAGAATTGTAGTGTAAAATGTGCAACTGTGGGAAGAAAACAAATGTCAGGATGATGTCTGGATGTTCCTCTAAAGGAAAAACCACAGAAGCCTGAAACAAGGCTTCTCTCATTTGAGTCCCAAGGTTCCCTGCAAGAAGCTGATGCAGCAGTCATTGGGTAGATACCATGGAAGTCCTTTCCCAATGTTCCCTGCCCCTTCCCCCCAGGTAAGATGCTAATTCAATTCAACACATTCAAAAACATGTTAGGCAGTGTAAGTCCAAAAATAAAAAATGATGTTGTCAAAAGCAGCTTCCAGGAATCCAACTTAGAGAGCTGTCCCTCCTTCCTTGAACAACCACCTAATTAGATGATCACACACCCCTTAGGGTCAAGCTATGGGTCCCTTGAGTTTCCAATGTCTATACCATCACCCCCTGCTTTGGAGCCCATTGTCCTAGACAACCAAAGAACAAAGGGAAAATTATAATAATGGGTAACAAGGGTTTAAAAGCAGAGATTCCCAAAATCTGAGGTGTCAAGGACCCTTTGGTAGTCTGGTGATGCCTATGGATCCTTCTCAGACTAATGTTTTCATTAAACGTATGCAATAAAATATGAAGGATTATAAAGGAAACCAATGATATTGAAATATAGTTATAAAAAAAAAATTTAAGTGCACATATCCTAAGCTAAGAACTCCTACTTTAAAATCAATCAATAAACATTTATTAAGTGATTACTATGTGCCAGGAAAAAGATACATGGAACTGGTATTCCTAGAAAATTAACACCTTCCTAGGAAAATTAACACCTCTGTAGAACAACTTGAAGGATTTGGGTTTCTTGTTCAGTTGTGTCTGACTCTTTGTGAATCCGTTTTGGGTTTTCTTAGCAAAGATACTGCAGTGGTTTGCCATTCCTTCTTTAGGTTGTTTTACAGATGAGGAAACTGAGGCAAATAGGGTTAAGTGACTTGCCCAGGGTCACACAGCTAGTAAATGTCTAAGGATCGATTTGAACTCAGGAAGATGATTTTTCTTGACTTCAGGCCCAATGCTCTATTTGCTGTCTCACCTAGCTGCCCATAGTTGTTAGGAGGATCAACTGCAGTAAGATACATAAAGCCCCTTGAAAACTTTAAAATGTTATGGCAATGCTGGCTGTTATTATCCTCTTCCTCCTACTTTTCCAGTCTTCTTACACTTTACTCCATTCTAGGTCCTCTAGAACTCTTCACCCTTTCTTCCCATATTCTTTCTTTTTTTTAATTGCATTTTAATTTATTTTCATTTCCAAATGTTTTACCTTCCATACCCATTGAGAAGGCAATATGAAAATAAAACCCCATAGAAATATGTATAGTAATGCAAAATAATTTCTGCATTAGCCATGTCTCTTTCCTCCAAAAAAAAAAAAAAGAAAGAAAAAAAGTAATATGCTTTAATTTGCACTCTTAATCTATCAGCTTTCTATCTAGAGGTAGATAACACGTTTTATCATGAGTCCTTTGGAATTGTAGTTGATCATTGTGTTGATCAGGGTTCCTAAGGCTTTTTCACAGGTGATTATCTTTACAAGATTAATGTTATCGTATTAATTGTTCTCCTGGTCCTACTCACTTTGAATCAGTTCATATGAGTCTTCCCAGGTTTCTCTGAAATAACCCCCTTGCCATTTCTTACAACATAATAGTATTCCATTACATTTACATATCATAACTTGTTTAGCCATTCCCCAAGTGATGAGAATCCTTCCCCTTTCTTTGCCAACAAAAAAATAGCTGCTATAAATATTTTTTTTACATATGGATCCTCTTCCTCTTCCTTTGATCTCTTTGGGGTATAGATCTAGTAATGGTATTGGTCCATGTTTTTTCCATCTTCTTGAGCTCACAAAAACTTGTCTCTCTCTAGAAGAGATCACACTTGTGCTTACCCATTCCAGTACTGGGAGCTCTTTTTCTCATGTTTGCTAACATTACTGAACCAGAAGGAGAGACAGGTACACTCCTTGCTGCTCATGGTTATTTCCAAGCCTTCCCTCTGCCACCATCACTCAACTTCCTCTTTGAGTTTCATTCCAAACATTGATGGCACCCCATCTAGGCTTTTATTATGGTAATAGCCCAGCCTTCTGGGCCCTCCAGTAAAATTCAGGATGTAGTTTACAGACTTCCCCTTCTGTCCAATCCTTGCCCTCATACTTGGAGATTTCAACATACCAACTAATGTCCTCTCAAACACTCTGCCTTCCCACTCCATAGGACCATAGATTTAGATATTGAAGAGAGATCCCTGAATACACCTCTCTCATTTTAACTCATAGATGAGTGATAGGGAGGCCAAAAGATTTGCTCAGGGAAACAGAGCACATATCTAAGGCAGGACTTGAACTCAGGTCTTCCTGACTCTTCAACTTTCATGACCTATTTCTTCCCTTTTTATTAACTATTCACAGGAATGGTCATAACTTATATCTCATCACCCATAACTGTACAATCTCCATGACATAGAATTCTCAAGTTTCCCTCTATTCTTTTATCTGCCTCTGCCTTAGTCCTCCTAAAATTATTCATCTTCATTATGAATTCCTCCACCCCTTCCTGTTCTTCTTGTCCATCACCGCCTCTCACTTCACTTTCTTTGATTCTCATAAACTTAACCTCATAGAAACCATTTTGAGTGGGCCCTGTCCTCTACCATCAAAACCTTTGCCCCTTTGTCCTATTGGTACATGTACCTTGACAAACCCTAACCCAGGTTTTCCCCATGCACCCATCTTCTCTGCTGCCACCCTGGTATTGCCAAGTGTGACTAGTGCAAGTCACAGCAGCAAGTTGATTGGGTTCACTGGAAATGTCTCTTATCTAACCTCCATTGGGCCATAATTTATGTATGGCAATCCTTTCATTTTTCTCTAATTCATTATTACGTTCTCCACAATGGCTATTCTAGACCTCCATTTTCCTCAGGACCTCCGTGCCATTCCATACTTACTCCACCATTTCCTCTTGGCTCCCTTTTCTTATCTGCTCCACACCTCAAAATCACTTTCTATCCATATCTATATCACTCTTCATCCATCCTCTGCTCCTCTGAAGAAGAAATAACTTCTCTTTGCCAAGGTCATCCTTTCTACCTGTGGTCTTGATTCCTTATTCTCCTGTCTCCTTTCTTTACTGGCTCTTTCCCTCCTGCCTATAGACATGCCCAGATCTCCTCTGTCCTTAAGCATTCTTCACATGAGCAGAACCAGGAGAACATTGTACAAAGCAACAGCAACATTGTGCAATGATCAACTTTGAGAGACTTAGCTCTTCTCAGCAATACAATGATCCAAGACAATTCCCAAAGACTCGTGTTAGAAAATGTTATCCACATGCAGAGAAAGAACTATGGAGTCTGAATGCAGATTGAAGCAGACTATTTTCACTTTTTTGTTTTTGTTTTTTGTGGTTTTCCCTTTTGTTGTGTTTCTTCTTTCACAACATTACTCATGTGAAAATATGTTTAGCATGATTGTACATGTATGACCTGTATCAGATTATTTGCCTCTTGGGGAAATGGGAAAGGAGGGAAGGAAAGAAAAAAATTGAAACTCAAAATCTTATTAAAAATTAACATAAAAAACCATCTTTACAAATAATTGAAAAAAATAAAATACTATTTACAAAAATACCCCACCATTCTTCTCTTGACTCTGCCATCTCCTCAAGCTATCATCCTACATCTCTCCTCCCTTTCATAGTCAACCTCCTAGGAAAAGTAATTTACACTTGACAACCTTCCGTCTCCATCTTCCACTCACTTCTCTGAAGTCCCCTGCAATCTAACTTCCAACCTTATTACTTGCCTGAAACTCCACTTTCCAAGATTACCAATGACCTCTTAATGGATCAATCCAATGACCTTTTCTCAATCTTCATTCTCCTTGAGTTCTAAAAAGCTTTCATAATTCTCTCCTCCCTTGGCTTCCATGAAGCTAAGCAGTCAGTCAGCATCTCTTTTTGCAGAGTCATCTGACCTCCATCTCCTGCCCCCTAATCAGGGGTGTTCCCCAAGGCACTACTCTCTTCTCTTTCTCTGCTTTCTACATTAGTGCACTTATTGCAATAATCTTCATGGTGTATTTTGTTCCCACTCATCATGAGCATGGTGAGTCAAGATGACTACTTGGCCCCACAAAAGATTTGTCTCATTGCCCTTGGTCACACAACGAAGCCCACTCTGCCAACTCCTTGTATTGTCTCTCCAAACAGAACCTGTGAGCTGTTCTGCTATCATCGGGTTTGCTTGCAAGATCCAGACAGATACGGTTCTGTTTTTCTAGTAGTGTATCAACTCATGGGTCACTGGACAAAGGTCTCAAATTTGAGTGCCAGCATTCCAATTCAAGTTTGTGGGTGAAAAGTACAATAGTAAGTGCCATCAACCTCCTTTTTGACCACTTAAACATGGTCACTGTGGAAAACTGAAGGAAGACACACAAGACTGAGCACCATTTTGGATCATTACAAATACAGGTCCTCTTCCCTCAAATATGTTATCTCTCCATCTGACTTGTAGCTAAAACCTCCCTCTTTGTGTCATCTCCCCTAATAAGAATGTGAGCTTCCTACCCTCAACTGAGAAAAAGGAAGGACACATTTATTAAGCACCTGCTATATGTTAAGCATTGTGCTTAAGTGCTTACCAATATTATCTGATTTGAGGGAGTAGGTCATAGCTCAAGCAGAAGTGCATCCTGGGGGTGAGATAGGAGGTGGCATGTGACAGGGAGTCAAATGACCCACCACCACGTCAGTCACCTACTCCTTTCAGACTCTAATGGAGATAACCCAGGACCCTGAGAATTGAGGTATCTGCTCTCCCCAGATCACTGATCCTGCTTCTATTCTGGCCCTCACAAGGCATCATTGAGGGGAACAACTCCAAAGAAGGGGCCCACCATCCTCAACACTACAAGTACCAATTTCTGACCAATTGCTTCTGACAGGTAAGTCCAAGAACAGCCGTGTTAGTTCAACATCAGAATTAAATACATGGAAATAACATAAAAAAGATTTATTACCATTTGCTTAGCCACTGCACCTTAAGGACCACTGGGCCTGTCTAGTGACTTGCACCTGAAACCTTCTATATGTGTTATCTCCCATTACCATGTGAGTTCTGTGAGAGCAGGGACTGGGTTTTCTATTCATATCCCTGGTGCTCCTAAATGCTTGTGCATTCGTTCCTTGATTAGCACAGCCTTGGAGAACCCAGGGTCACCTCCATGCTAAATTGGAACATGGGGCTAAGACTTATGGAGGACTTTTGATGAAGGTGTTTGCCATCCAGTAATTGGTATCTTATGTTTTATCAGGGTAAGAGAACACCAGAGGGAATTAAAACTTGGCAATGGTTAGACTTGAAGAAAGACAGAACCCCAGAAAGAATACAACTGTAGATACATCATCTGAACCATGCAGAAGTTCCCCATCCCAAAGGTAGCCCAACAAAAACATACACTAGTGCTTAATAAATGTTTGCTGAATTGAATTGTATAGATATGGTGTTGTTCAGTCCTGTTCAACTCTTCATGTCCCATTTGGGGTTTTCTTGGCAGATGCCCTGGAGTGGTTTGCCATTTCCTTCTCCAGCTCATTTTACAGATGAGGACACTGAGGTAAACAAGGTTAAGTAATTCATCCAGGGTCACACAGTTAGTGTCTTAGGCAGGATTTGAACTTAGTCTACCTGACTCCAGTTCCTACAGCCACTCTATCTACTGTAGCTACCCTAACTCTGGGATTATGGTAATAAAGGGGCTATAGTAAATGTCTAAGGTTGGATTTGAACTCAGGTCCTTCTGACTCTGGATCTGGTGCTCTAACCACTTAGCCATCTAGCTTACTTCTGGTAATATAATACAGTTGAGCTGGACTCACAAAGATTCACATGTTGTCAGGCTTTGCTAACAATCAACTCGAACCCGGGATTATTTGAATAGAAGCATATTAGCTAAAACACCTCTTTGCTTTAACTTTCCTGACTACCAAAGTTTCCCTGTTTACTCCATCATCAGACCTGATTCTAATGAGAAAGAATATTTATAAACTAAATTCCAGTTGTATACCTCACTGTCATACTGAACTCCATTTATGCGGTGCTCCGAACCATGGAATTTTGCGGTCTTTCCACCCCAGTGAAAGTGCAACTGGACAGCTGTGTAGACATGGGACATCCCTCCAATGATTTGCATGCTGGATGGCAAACTGAGCTGGGCTGGAAGAGAACAGACAGCACCCAAGGGTTTGTTGGGTCGGGACCCAATCCAACCAGTTCTCACAGGCTCAGCAGCATTGACAACAGCCAGTCACCCACCTATTTGCCCATAATAAGTCAATAGTTTAGAGCAGATGAAAAGGCTCTCCCAAATCAGTCAGGAATGCCAAGTTTCCCTATCTGTGGAATACAATCCTAGTCAATTAATAGAATTTGGCAATGAGTCTATTTACTGACCCACTCTGCCCCCCCACCACCACCACCCCGACCAGAACTTATCTGAGGTAGAAAAAAACAAAAAAACAAAAACCAATTACAGTTTCAGTGATGATTTCATTCCTTATACTTCCTGAGAATGATAAGTGGTTTGTATTTGTTTACAGAACAGGATCATCCTAGTCCAGATGGAGTTAATATGATAGTCTATGTAACCCTGTACAATAGGGGTTGACAGACTATGACCTGGCCAAGGGCCAGATCCACTCAGCCTGACTGTGTACAGCTCATGAGCAAAGGATTTTTTTTTAAGCAATCGGGGTTAAGTAACTTGCTCAAGGTTACATGGCCAGGTGTTTCTGGGTGGGTGCTAAGTGTCTGAGCCCGGATTCGATCCCTAGGTCATCCCAACACTGGAGCCGGTGCTCTTACTCGCTGTGCTACCTGGCCACCCCCAAAGGATTTTTTTTTATTTTCATATATAATAAAAATTTTTTTAAATTTAAAAACCAGTGATAAAATACTATTATGTTGTAAGAAATGATGAAGTGTATGGTTTCAGAAAAACCTGAGAAGACTTATATGAACTGATGAAAAGTGAAATGAACAGAATCAAGAGAACAAGTTATACAGTAACAGCACTATTATAAAGATAATCAACTGTGAAAGACTTAATGACTCTGATCAATGCTATGATCCACCCTGGTTCTAAAGGACTCATGATGAAATGTTATCTAGATACAGATAGAAAACCATAGACTCAGAGTACAGCATATTGAATTATATATTTTTTTAATCTTTCTTTCTTTTTCTTGATTTTCTTTTCAGAATGTGACTAATGCAGAAAATTGTTTTCCATTAATTTATATTGATATGGGGTCTTGTATATCTCAATGGGTGAGAACAGGGTTGGGGAGGGCAGGGAGGGAGAGACTCTGGAACTGAAAATTAAATAAAAATTAAATGAAAATAACTGTAAGACCCTCTCTATGTATACTTATTTCTAAAACTCTTACTCCTTAAAACTTCACTGAGAGAAATTATTATTAATAACCAATATTTTGGGGAGATTTAGAGGCTCTCCATTTTTTAAATTTCTCAGTTTACTAATTAGTAATTATATTACTAATAATGAGATTTTTAACTTTTCTGATCTAGGTCAGATCCCACCCAACCTTACAAGGAATTTAATCTAAAGTGGGGAAGCCCATTGTGTTCTACTCAAGCTTAGGTGGAGACTCATCCTTTTGTCTAGATAACCCAAGACCGGAAGTGGTCTGGTATAGAGATATTTTCTCTGTCCTATGGTGACATGAAGATGAGTGACATCAGCCCCTCATTGGAAAGGTATATATACTGTGAGCCTGCCTGCCTCCCTGATTGTTTTTGGTCTAAGAGAGATGGCCAAATGACCTCTTCTTATTAGTAACCTGCTGGTCTTTTTAATACAAATGATTAAATTACCCAGAAACTATGTCTCTTGAACCTTTCTAATTATCACATCACCATTGTTCATCTTGTAGCAGAATTCATAGGAGACTAAATATAAGTATTTATTAATAAATGATTTAAAATGAATTCTATTCATCCATGGTAAAAAGAAAAAAAAGTTTTTGGGGCAGCCAGGTGGCGCAGTGAGTAAGAGCGCCAGCCCTGGAGTCAGGAGACCCGGGATCGGTTCTGGCCTCAGATACTTAGCACCCACAAAAATAACTGGCCATGTAACCTTGAGCAAGTTAGTTAACCCCAATTGCTCATAAAATATAAATAAAAATATATATGTATAAATAAAAAAATTTTTTTTAAGTTTTTATTAATTTAACATTGTACAATGAATGGAACTCAATAGGATAGTGTGCCTCTGGCAATATATGTTTTCCTCTATAATTTTTAAAAATGTAAAAAAAAAATCATTCTTAGCTCACAGGTCATACATGCCTACTTTTGGCAGTAGACTGGATTTGGCCCATGACCTATAGTTTTCTAATCCTGTTCTATAGTCATATTTATTAAGACTCCAGTTTACTCAGCGATGAGAGAACATTATTAGAGGAAGCAAAGGTATATTAGGAAGGGCACTGGTCTGGGTCCTAATCCAGACTCTTCCACTAACTCTGTGTGACTGTGAGTCATTCAATTCACTTAGCTCCATTTTCCTCAGCAATAAAACAGGGACAATGCTTTTGAGGAAGCATGGAATAATGGATAAATAGGACCAAACTTTGCAGTTCTGGGGAGGCTAGGTAGAGCAGTGAGTAGAGCACTGGCCCTGAAGTCAGGAGGACCTGAGTTCAAATCCAGCCTCAGACATTTGGCACACTTACTAGCCATGTGACTTTGGGCAAGTCACTTAACCCCAATTGCCCTCCAAAAAAAAAAATCATTGGTTCAGATGCTGTCTTTGAAATATACTAGTTGCGTGTGACCATGGACAAGATACAACTTCTCAGTGTCCTAAGGAACTCACTAAGACTAAAAGTTACAGATGAGAGAAGGGTGTTTCCACAGTGGGAGTCTCCCCCAACAAAATCACAGATGTCTTCTATTTATATCCCCAGTTTATACTCAAGGACATGTTGGAACCAGGTCCTGCTGGCTCTCACTGTTAAATTTCCAGTGTGAGCCATCACATCTTGGGAATTGGCAAACACCACAAATCAGAGCTTGAGTTATTATTTCTCTGATTGTCTAGACTAAGGGTCAGCAAACAATAGCTCGACACATAGGCCAAATTTGGCCCCTAACTTGTATTTGTATGACCTATGAGCTGAGAATGGTTTTTACATTTTTAAATGGTTGAGGGGGAAAAAAATCAAAAGAAAAATATTTCATGATGTAAAAATCATATGAATTTCAAATTTCAGTGTCTATAAATAAAATTTTATCAGAACACAGCTGAACACATTTGTTTACATATTGTCAGTGACTTGTTTCTTGCTACAATGGAGAAGATGAGTACTTGGAACAGAGACTGTATGTAGCCTTCATTCAGGCACTACAAATTGCCAGTCTCAGAGCTCAGCATTTCAACTGGTGCACTTTTCACTGTACAGCTGCATTTCTCTTTGTTACTGGTGTGCATCATGGCACATCACCTCAAAACAAGAAAAGAAGAGAAAAGTGGCTTTTGAATATAGCACTTGTAAGGCATAGTGGAGTGTGGATTATTTCATTATCCTATCAAATGGCAAAGCATTGTGCATATTATGCAATAATACTATAGCTGTGCTGAAAGAATATGCCATACATTGACATTACCAGACGTCACAATATTCCCAACTTACAGGAAAGCAATGATCAGAAAAATCAGAAAATTTAATATGGAATATCTCATGGCTGGAGAATTTCTCGAAATTAAAATTTTTAATTAAATTAAAAGTAAAAAGTGAAAATAAGGCTACAACAAAAGTTTTCTACTGACTTGTTAGCCAAGCTAACAAGTTTCCAATGGGAAACCATTCACTGATGATGAGTTAATTAACTTTTGATTATAGTCCAAAGAAAATAAATTTGATTAAGACTATTAGCTTTTTAGCTCAATTAAAATCATATATTTGTGGATTGACATTAGCATTTGGCAGTACCTATATGTGTGAAGACATTTTCAAAGATGAAATAAGGAAAATATGATTCCAAATCAGCAGATGAATGTTTCTAATCAATTTTGATGATGGAGTATACTAATTTTGAACCCGAATTAAGTGAAATGTTATCCCTCCCCAAAAAAAGAATTCCATTCTTCTCACTAGTAGAACTCTATCTCCCCCCCAAGGAACTCTATTACTATTATTATTATTATTTCATTTCATCAATAAAATTTTGTGGAAATTTGATTTCTCTCTTGTTATATAAGTACTTACAAAATATTTTCAGTTTTGTCTCTTGTCCTGTAAAGCCTAAAATAGTTGCTATCTGTCCCTTTAAAGAAAGTTTGCCAACCCCAGTCTAGTCTTAAGAAAGTTATAGAGAAGACTTTAATAATGCAGATTAAACTTAAGAGTGAGTTTTTCATACTCTTTTTTTTCTACAGAACGAGTTTTCAAATATTTACCAGCATACACCTTTTTACGATATTGATTTACTAGGACTACAAAGTATAAAAATTGGTCTAGACCTATCACCATAGCATTAAAGATGGCCCTGAAGGGGGAAGGGACCTCAGAGTTCATCAGAACTAATGCTCTCATCTAACAGGTGATAAACCAAGTTATTTCTTACTCTCTGTGAGGAACTTCTAGTATGGAAACTCTCTCCATAGATAAAGATCTCATCTACAATTCACAATTTTTCAGAGTTCCCTGGGGCCTTGAGAGATTAAGTGACGTGTCCATGGTCACAGGATTAGCATGTAGCAGAAGCATAACCTGAACCTCCTTTAGACATCAAGGCTGGCCCTCTATCCATTGAGACCTGCTGCCTCTTAAGGTATAGAAAAGTAAGTTATTATTTTCTTTGGATCAAAATGTTTTCTTCTGTTAAAACAGGGGCAAAACTAGATAATCTTTAAACTACCTCATACTCCCCAAATCCCAGGATTCAAAAATCACCATATTTATCTCTCCCTCTGATAAATATGTTGAAGAAATATTTTATAAGATGTAAAGTTCATTTATCAGATCAAGAGAACATTTAATGTATTTATTTGGGAGCAATGAATTCTTCTCCAGGCCTCGCTTTATAAAGGGCTCAGACTTTTCCAACTTACTTCACTTATCATCAGTTACTCTGCTTGGTTTCTATTCCATGAATATTGTGCCTCTCCCAGAATAAACTTCTCACCTGAAATCTCATCATCCTGGAGACTGATTCAACTTTAATATTCTATTGCTTCAAGTACTTCTTTTAGTTGATTCTCTAGGATTCTTTAAGGATAACATCGTATTATCTGCAAAATGTGATAGTTTCATTTCCTCATTGCTTATTCCAAGTCCTTCAATTTCTTATTGTTCTGTTATTGCTATAACTAACATTTCTAGAACAATATCGAATGATAGAGGTGACAATGAGCATCCTTGCTTCACCCCTGATTGTATTGGGAAGGCTCCTAGCAGCTTTGATATTCGATAGATAGGTAGGTAGGTAGCTAGGTAGATAGATAGATGATAGATAGATTAGATAGATAGATAGATGGATGTTGTTGTTGAGTCATGTCTGACTCTTTGTGACCCCATTTAGAATTTTCTTGGCAAAGATACTAGAGTGGTTTGCCATTTCCGTATCCAACTTATTTTATAAATGTGGAAACTGAGGTCAACAGGGTTAGGTAATTTCCCCAAGTGTCTGAGGCCAGATTTGAAGTCAGGAAGAAGAGTCTTCCTGACTTCGGGTGCAGCTCTCTATCCACTGTGGCGCCACCTAGCTGCCTGATAGCTAGCTAGCTAGATGGATAGATTGATGTCGATAGATAGATTCAGATATGTGTGACATATGTAGACATACATATGTGTGTACATGAATGTCTACATGTATGTAGGAGGTAGGTAACATGTTTCATTATTAGTCAACTGGAATTATGGTGGATCATTATACTGATCATAGTTCTTAAGTCTTTTAAAGTTGATTGTCATTACAATATTGTTGTCATTATATGAATTTTTCTCCTTGTTCTGTTCACTTCACTTTTCATCAGTTCATAGAAAGTCTTCTCAAGTATCTCTGAAATTCTCCCCTTCAGCATTTCTTACATACAACACAAGAGTATTCCATTACATTTATATTCCATAACTTGTTTGGTCAAAGTCCAATTTATGAGCACCTCCCCCAAGATTCCAATTTTTTACCACTTCAAAGATAATATTTCAGGAGCTCACATGCAATCTTTGTCCTAACTCAGCCTCCAAGAGATACATTAGGTCAAGGTCCATAACTGGTGAGACCTTGCAAAAAACAAGTATCACCTTTGCTTTCTATAAAAATAATAATTCTAAACAACAACAACAATAATAGTTAGCATTTATATAGTACTATAGGTTTACAAAACATTTTCCAAATATTATCTCATTTGATCTTCATAACAACCCTGGTTAGTAGGTATTATAATTATCCTTATTTTACAGATGAGGAAACTAAGACAAAGATTAAGTGACTTGCCCACAGTCACACAACTAGTTGATACTCTTCTTTCTCTAACATAACAAAAAATCTGTATTTGATTGTTACTGTCCTTTGCTTTCCTGAGCACATTCAGATAATTTTGAGTGTTAGCCTTTCTTATAGGTTTGGTTTTGGTTTTTGTAGGATGGTGTCAATAGAACCAGTAGGATTTGATTGTTTAAAAGTGACTCAGGAGCAGATAGTCTATATACATAGCAAAAACAGAACAAAACATTGATGTTCACCTTTAAAATAGACTGAGAACAAGTCATAGAATGGATTCGAAGCCATGGGCCATTAGTCCGAGTTGTTCAAATTCGACCTCAAAGATGGCATTAAGAAATCCTACCTGGCCCTTGGGCCAGATATCAAAGGAATAGTAGTAGGGAGCTAGCAGAAGAGTTTTTTGAGTTCCAAATGTTATGCTCCATAAGGTTCCCAGTGAGCTTAACTGAGTGTGTATAATTTTATACTGTTGTGAGTGAGAAAATTGAGAAAAGTCCTTCTAGCATACTCCCGAACTTTTATAGCCTAAAAAAAAAGTGAAACTACTTCCCTAAGACACCATTTCCGTTTTTGCTATACCAACATCTGGATCTTTAAGAATCAAGTAGCTGTGAGGCAGCTAGGTGGTACAGTGGATAGAATGCCAGCCCTAGAGTCAGGAGAATCTGAGTTCAAATCTGGTCTCTGACACTTAGTAGCTGGGTGCCCTGGGTGAGTCACTTAATACCCAATTGCCTCTCCAAAAAGTCAACTAGCTGTGTGACCTTAGGCAAGTCATTTAATTTTGTTTACCTTGATTTTCTCATTGGCAAAATGAGCTGGAAAAGAAAATGGCAAACCACTCTAGTGTTTCTGCCAAGAAAACCCCAAATGGGGTCACAAAGAGTCAGACATAACTGAAACAGCTGAACAGTAAAAAACAAAAAGCAAAGTTGAAAAAGAAATGTGCAGAGATTGACCTCTAGCTATTGAACAAAAATGCCTGCATACGAGCAGGTACGTTTGTGCTCTCCATGTTCCCACAATGACTGGACCCAAGAAAGAGCCCTCTTCATCGAGGAGAATGCCTAAACTCTCCTAATGTGGCAGCATCACCTAGTGCATTCTCTCTTGGTGTACATACAATGGAAGTTTAAAAGATGTCAGAAAATGGAAGTTTAAAAGATGTCAGAAAACTCACAAGGGGTATAGAGGCACAAGGCTATACTAGTCAGGTGAGCACAGAGAATGAAAAGAGAGAGAGAAAGAGAGATAACAGTAGTAGGGAGAGGCAGAGCAAGAGAATGGGAGTCAAGGATAAACCTGAGGTTGAAAATCTGGAGGATTGAAAGGATGGTGGTAGCTTTGATAAAAATAGAGGAGTAGCAAAGCAGTTTGCGGGAAAATGTATTGAGTTATGCTTGAGACATGATGAGTTAGAGGTGCCTAAAGAATAGCAAGTTGAAAGCATGTGATAGCCAGTTGACAATCTGAGACTAGGGTTCAGGAAAGAGCTTAGAGCTAGATACATAAATGTGGAAGTGATCTGCATAGAGGTGATGATTAAATCCAGGAAAGCTGATGAGGGGACCAATAAAGAGAATGTTGAGACAGTCAGGGAGCCAGATCAGAGCCTAAAATTAGGGGACACCATATAGATGGTAGTCCAGGAAAGATCACTGAAAAGGAGAATCAAAAAATAATAGAATCACAACACCCTCGACAAAAGCAAATACCTAGGAGGAGAAAATGGTCAACAGAGGTGGATACTTTGTAGTATTCAAAGTCAAGAAGTCAAGGTCAAGGTCAGGAAGTGGGTCAAGAAGAATGAATACTGAGAAAAGGTCATCAGATCTGTCATTGAAGAGATCATGGTCAAGATGACCAGCAAGATTAGTCAGCAACATGATGTAGTAGATGGAGGGAGTAAATTCAGTTAAGTGATGAGGTTGGAAGGCATGTTGCAAAGGACTGAAGGGTGAGAGAAGTAAAGGGTAAGAGAGCAGGCAGGTTTTACTAAGAATTTTACTATAAAAGGAAGAAATGATACAGAATTACAGCTTAAGGGTATGGTACAATCAAATGAGGGTTTGTTTATCTTTTTTTTTTATAGGGATGGGAGAGACCTCATCATATTTGCAGACAGCAGAGAAGGAGCATGCAGAAAGGAGAGACTAAAGATTAAAAAGAGAAGGAATAATCTTCCCCCACAATGCAAATAGAAGAAAATGACATGAAGTATACATGTAGGCTGATCTTGACAAGAAGGAAGGAAACTCTGACAAAGCATAAGAAAAAAAACTATAATCAAATAAAGAAATTTCATCATTCCTGATCACAGAACTTAAGTCCTTTGAGTCTCAGTTTCTTTATGTACAAAATGGAGATAATAATACCCATAGTACCTACCTTACAAAGTTATTGTGAAGCATTATGAAGCTTTGATGTGATAATATGAGGAAAGTATTGTGCAAATTTTAAAGTATGCATTCATCCATTTGATTAATTTACTTAACATTTGTTAAGCACCTACTATGTGCCAGGTATTGTACTAAGCACCAGGGATACAAAAAGAGGCAAAAGACAGTCCCTGCCCTTAGGTAGCTTACAATCTAATCTATAAAGTAATATATCGATTTCATTTACTATTGTTAGTAATAATATTACCACTATTGTAATCAATGAAGCCAGAAGAAAAGGAAGTTAAAAATAAATGGAAGAAAGGCTCACTAGGTCTCCTTGGAGCAAATAAATGAGTGTCTGCAGTTAGTAAATCATGTGCCCAAAGGCAACATTTCATGGGAACACTTGGTCATCTTAATATTAGAATGCACACAGAATTGCTAAAGGATCAGTAAGAATATGATTAAAGCTCACCTATTCAAATGAACTGCTGACAACAAAAAAAATGGGAAAGATTAAAAAGCAGATATGACACAGACCATTTCCCAAAGAATTTTAACTGACGTAAATCTATTGCCACAAAGAAAAGATCAAGCAGTATAGGAAGGACCTTACTCCACAAACACTTGATCTCCTTGTCAAATGGAAAGATATGGCAACAAAGAACATCACTGATAAAGGAGATAAACTCACTTGTAAAATCTTACTGAAGAAGACAGTGGGAGATCATGAGCATTAGTGACTCGTAAAATAGCGAGAAGCAGTGGAGGAGGAAACAACTTTACAGAAGATTTACTGAGGTCCAACCTAAGTCAGAGCATTCCGAAGGCATTAAAGGATAAAAAGGAAGGAGGCGGAGAAAGACACCATAAAAATAGTAAAGATTTGTAAAGGTTTCTATAACTTTTTTCTCCATTGGAGTAGAGGTATTGTATATGTATATAACATCATAGTCACCAATGAGGAGGTAGAAATAGCAATAAAGAAAACAGATGAGAACAGCTGAACTCAGTCTATTAGATATGGAGGAAGTCTGTGCTAGAGGAGACACATTTTTAAGGACATTGAAGGATCAATTCTCAAGTTATCTGACAGGAGAGGCTACCAAAGATTTAAAAACAATCTCAGACCTTATTGTTATAAAACAAAAAGGTGACCAAGAAAATATTTAACAAATATTTGCCTAAATGCCTAATCTCTAATCTATGTAAAATACTTAAGGAAATTATCTTGGTAGGAGTTGGAGTCAAGATGGTAGAATAGGGGTAGCAACCCAACCAAACTCTCCCAACATTCCCCTCCAAACAACTTTAAAATAATGCCTCAAATTTAATTCTGGAGTGACAGAGCCAACAAAAAATCAGGGTGAGACATTTTTAGAGCCTAAGACAACTGAAGAAGTTGGCAGGAAAGGTCTGGGACACTGGGGTGGGGGCTTACTGGAAGCAGAGGCAGAGACAGCACCATTGGTGGGCCTTGGAGATGGCAGTGACAGCAGCAACAGCAGCAACAGCAGCCTTGGGAGCTCTCAGGACAGAAACGGTAAGGGGGTAAAGTGACTGGACAAAGAAAGGTTACAAGGGACCCTTTGCTGGCTCTGGGTGCAGGACTGGTGCTGTTGGGCAACTGTAAGGTCCATACACAGTTCTGGGTCACAATTCTAAGATGGAGAGGAGTGTCTATAGGACAGGGAGTGAGGACCTGATCACAAGGGCCAACAGGGATGTTAGAAATTGCAGATACAGGGGAACAGACTCCCTTCCTGGGGAAAGATTAGAGCTCACACCACCTGTCTCTCTGTCTCTGTCTCTCTCTGTCTCTCTGTCTCATTCTCTCTGTGTCTCTGTCTTTGTCTCTCTATCTCTCTGTATCTCTCTGTCTCTGTCTCTCTGTCTCTCTGTCTCTCTCTGTCTCTGTCTCTGTCTCTGTCTCTCTCCCCCTAGCTTGGTGAGGGTGGAGACAGAGGTGTTACGCATTCACCTCTGGGGAGGTGTTGCTTCAGAGTTGCCAGCATCTTAGAAGTCACAGAAAACATTATGAACCATAGAAAGAGATTGTGTCAGTCAATTTAATTAGTTTTAAGCAAATAAAGAAAAGGACAGTTAAAAATACTATAATAGAGAAGAAATGAGGAAGAAGACAAAGGATCTTACTAGTTTGCACAGCTGAAGAACATAAGAAGGGAATGGGCATCTCATGATCCTCTCTGTTATCTGAATCACATCAAAAGAGTTACACACACATTCGTGAATACAAGATTTCATGTAGAAATACATTAAATTCAACAAGGAAATAAACAGGGATGGGGAAAGGGGAGAAGAGTGTTTAAGAAAGAAGACAGGTCTAGGAAGGGAATAGTCAAAAACAAAGCAAACTCTCTACTCTCACTTTATTCAATAAAACTCCAATGGCTCCCACTCACCTCCAGGATCAAATTCAAAATACTCTATTTGTCATTCAAAGTCCTTCCTAACATCATCTCACACACACACACACACACACACACACACACACACACACCACCTTCTTACACCTCTTTCCCCAATATGTACTCTTCAATCCCATGACACTAGCCTCCTGGCTATCTTACTAACAAGACACTGTCACTTGACTCTGAGCATTTCCTCTGGCTCTCCCTCATGCCTGGAATGCTCTCCCTTCTCATCTCGACCCTACTAATCTCCTTGGCTTCCTTTAAGTCCTACCTTAAATCTCACCTTCTATAGGAAGCCTTTCCTAACCCTTCTTAATTCTAGAACCTTCCCTCTGTCAATATGTATCCTCTATATTGCTCATTTTGTATATACTTGTTTACATGTTGTCTTCCTCATTAGATTATAAGCTCCTTGAGGGCAGGGACTGTCTTTTGCCTCTTTTTGTGTCCCCAGCATTTAGCACAGTGCCTGGTACATAGTAAATGCTTTTTATTGATTGATTGATTGATATTGATTACTTTAGAAGGCAGACCAAAAAGGAAGGGTCTAAAAGGGAGAAGGAAGGTCTAAGAACTAGAAATCAGGGTTCATGAAGATATCATGGGCTTCATAAAGAGAGAAAAGGCTTTGGAATAGAACAAGACTACTTCAACTACAAAAAGATCAGGTTTTATCTTTTCCCCACTTCCTTCTGGATAAAGTGGGAGGAAAGAAGATATCGAAAAAGAAAAAAGTAGAAGAGGATAATGAAGGATAACACAAAACAGTCATAACTGTGAATGTGGGTGGGAAAAACATACCCATAAAATGGAGAACAACAAAAGAGATTAGAAAATAAAATCCAGCAATACTGTTGAGAAGAAACGCTCTTGAAACATAAATTTACAGAGAGTTAAAGCAAGGGACTAGAGCATGGTTTATTCTGATTTAGGCAAGTTTTTTTAAAAGTGGGGTTAGCAATCACGATCTTAAATAATGCAACAGTAAAAAAAAAAAGACATGGGTAAAAGAAATAAGCAAGGTAATATGTAAAAGCATTATAGGTCATGAAATAAGGTCAATACTACATATAAAATATACATGTATATAATATAGGTGTATGTATGAACTGTATGCCATAGTATTTAAGTACTTAAAGAAAATGTTAACTTAATTACAAAGAGAAATTAATGACAAAACTATAATAGCTTAGAAAATCAACCTGCCCCTTTCAGAACTAGACAAATCTAATGATAGATAGATAGATAGATAGATAGATAGATAGATAGATAGATAGATAGATAGAGAATAAAAATGAAGGATCTGAATAGAATTTTGAAAAAGTTCTATATGACAGTTATAGGATAGAAAGAGAAAGAAATATATAAATTTCTCAGCCATGAGTGTCACCTAACAAAAATTATTCATGTGATAGAGCATAAAAATCTCCAACAAATTCAGAAAAGTAGAAATGATAAGTAGATAATTTACTGATGGGGATAGGGATAAATATTAATCCTGTAATTTTGTCAACATGAGCAAATCCCAGATGAGGAAATTCTCTGTACTAATTCAGGTCAGCGCCTTCCTACAACTTAGTCATAGATGTTGTCTAGAGCACAGTTAGATTAATTTACCTAGGGTCACACAGCCAATATGTGCTAGAGGAAGGACTTGAACCCAGGTCTTCCTAGCATCAAGATCAGCCCTCTATCCACTATATCACACTGTCTCTCACAAGTACTAACCACAATGAATTAAAAATTACAATCAATAAAGGAAAATTCAAGAAAAATTTAAATGGAAATGGAAATTATATAACAATTCAAAAGAAAGTGGTAGATAAAAGAATAAATTATGGAAATTAAAAACAGACTTAAATAATTGGAGAGAGATTAATTGTTTATGATGGGGCCATGCTAATATAATAAAAATGGTATTACTACCTAAATTAATTTACTGGTATAGTACCATACCAATCAAACTAACAAAGGGTCACTTTAAAGAACTAGAAAAAATAATAACAAAATTCATCTAAAGCAGGGGGTCTCAAACTTTCTGCTCTTCAGAATTCCTTTATAATCTTAAAAATTATTGAGGGACCCCCAAAAAATATTTACCATATTAGAAATTAAAACATCTTAGTATTATTATGAAGACAGCTTTGACCTTATTAACCCCCAAAAGGATCTCATGAATTCCCAGGGGGTACATGAGCCACACCTTAAAAAATTATTGATCTAGAGGAAGAAAAGATAAAAGATTCCAAAGGGTTGACTTGCCCTATTCCTCCACTCAGGCTTCTATGTTGCCATGTACAACATGGAAGCTAAGCTCCATGTCCTGACCAGGCAAGCTTGGTCCTAGGTTCAGGGGTGCCTTTTCTGCACTGGTACTGACTAGTCACAGGGGGAGAAGTCCCTGGCAACTACTCCAGTGTTCAAAAATGACTATCGGCAGCTTGATGAACCCAATCCCTTACCCAATTTGCCATTAGACATCTGTTATGAAAGGGACAGTGAAGAGCTGAGGTGAAATGTAGAATGCCTATGTAGTAAATCTATAATTTGCTTTATGTTTTGATGAAAGATTGATGTCAAACTTCTGGGAGAATATAACAGAAGTTGTTACTACTGCTTATTAAAGTCTTTCTGTCAATGTAAGCTATGAGGATTTTTGTGTTTAGCATTTCTTTTGCAAGTAAGAAATAAATATCTGGGACGGCTAGGTGGCGCAGTAAGAGTGCCAATCCCGGAGTGGGGAGACCCGGGATTGGTTCCAGCCTCAGATACTTAACACCCACACAAAAAAATTGGCTGTGTAACCTTGAACAAGTTACTTAACCCCAATTGCTTTTAAAAAAAAAGAAAGAAAGAAATATCCTCCTGTTTCATATTATTCATGGAGTACCTTTCTATTCCTACTCCTTTTTGGAGAGACCCTAGATAGCAACCAATCCTAACCTTTAAACAATTTTCCCTTGGGCATCAGGGATGGGTGGAGGGTTATGAATCAATAGAGTAAGAGAAAAGAAAGACTAATGTCTCTTATTAGAGGCCAGACCCTCCCCTCCCCCATCATGACTTAAATTGTTTGATTTCAGAGATGGAGCCCTCAATGGAGAGGAAATAGAAACATGCCCCTAACTCATTCCTTGCACTGGGTCTATCCACAGTTATTATTATTCCCCATGTATTTTACATCCCCTTTGTCTAAACCTTAGCTATTTGCCAATTTCACCACTGGGAAGATAAGGGAAAGAAGAGAAGTTGAAATTCCAAATGCTGAAGGATTTCTAGGGAAAGAAATGCTATGAAGTTTGTGCATTGTTGGTGGGTTTGAGTTTCTCATATTATTCTTATCCCATTTAACTCACAGGCAGGTGAGAATTGGTTGTACTTCTACAGTTAGGATTTCCATTTTATTAGCATCTTTGACCAAGTCTATAACGTGAGTCAAGGCATTGGAAAGTTGACTGTCATGGGAGACTATACTTTCCATCAGTGTGCCCATCAAATGTATAATTTAAGGTTTGAGAAGAATTTCCCATCCATCATCTTATTTGATCCTCATCCAATAGCCCTAACAGGTAGACGCCATTATCATCTTACAGATGAAGAAATAGGGGCTTGCCCAGGGTCATACAACTAGTAAGTATCAGAGGTGACATGCAAACCCTTGTTTCTCTTGACTAAGGCAAAGGCCCTTTCCACTGGTCCATTCTGTCTCCCTCTTCTGCTGTGGTTTATAGAATAACACTCTTAAGTGAATCAAAGAAGAAGTGTCTGAGATATTGTTTTCTCTGTTTGATCTTTTCCCAGGCAAGAAATGAGAATTTTATTCTATTTTACTCTAGAAAAAAATATCAGATCTCTTTTTAAAGTATTCTGAGTTCCTCAGACACAGTAGCTGTACAAATAAAAGATGTTGTTAATGTCAACATATATTCTGTCAATGGCATTTCCTACTGACAACCAGAAATCAGTGAGATTAGAAGATGAATTGGAATGAAATGTCAAGGATGGAGTTGGAATGAAATGTCGAAGATGGAGCTAAAATATGAGCTGAGGAGGGGATGGCATATTAAGGAGACAGCAAGAGTGAGATGGCTTAAGGATTGGGCTTGGAATCAGGAAAACTTGAGTTTGGACCTCGCTTTGGATACTATCTGTGAGACCCTTGACTAGTCACCTCACCTCTCTATGCCTCAGTTTCCTAATCTGTAAAATGAGGACTGTAGCAGCCATTGCACCAGCATTATGAGGATTGGATGAAATAATGTAGGTATAGTGGAGAGAATTGATCCCCTCCCTCCCCAACCTTGTTGATGTAATCACAGAAAGTAAGAGAGAAGTAAGGTATTCATGTATTTTTTTTTTTTTTAAGCAATCAGGGTTAAGTAACTTGCTCAAGGTTACACGGCCAGTTATTATTTCTGGGTGTGGTGCTGAGTGTCTGAGCCCGGGATTCGATCTCCAGGTCGTCCCAACACTGGAGCCGGTGCTCTTACTCGCTGAGCCACCTGGCCGCCCCTAAGCAATTGGGGTTAAGTAACTTGCTCAAGGTTACACGGCCAGGTGTTTCTGGGTGGGTGCTAAGTGTCTGAGCCCGGGATTCGATCTCCAGGTCAGTCTGACACTGGAGCCGGTGCTCTTACTCGCTGTGCTACCTGCCCGCCCCTAGGTATTCATGTATTAAATAAATTACAAATATAAATCTAAGCCCCTCCACAAAATGTGAATGTGTTCTCCCCAGTGAGATTAGAGGGACAACTTGCCAAAAGATTAGCCATATCCTGGTGGCTCTGAGACAGTCAAGACAAAAGCTTAGAAATAAGTATTTATTGTCTACTATGTGCAAGGTCTTATGCTAAGAACTTTACAGACATCTTATTTGAGCCTCACAACAAGCCTGGGAGGTAGGTGCTATTATTATCCTCATTTTACAGTTGAGGAAACTGAGGCATATAGCAGTAAATCAACTTGCCCAAGGTCACACAGATAATACATTCTTGGAACTAAATTTGAACTCAGGTTGTCCTGATTCAAGGCCAAGTGTAATATCCTGGCAGCCTCAAAGAAAGGAAGCAGCTCTGTAGAATGTGACCCCTGAAAGAGATCATAGAAATGGGAGAAAGACCCATATGTACAAAAATGTTTATAGCAGCTCTTTTTGTTGTGGCAAAGAATTGGAAATTAAGGGGGTGTCCATCAATTGGGAAATGGCTGAACAAGTTGTGGTATATGCATGTTATGGAATATTATTGCGCTATAAGAAACGGGGAGCAGGCAGTCTTCATATTTACCTAGAGAGGCTTAAAAGAACTGATGCTGAGTGAGAAGAGTAGAACCAGGAGGAATTTGTACACAATTATGGACACAACATATGTGTGATGACCAACTTTGATAGACTGGACTCTTCTCAACAATGCAGGGATATAAGTCAATCCCAAAAGACGCATGATGGAGAGAAAAACGTGCATCCAGAGAAAGAACTAGAAAGAACTAAATTTATATCCAGGTAGAAGCAAAATACCTGATCTTTTTTGTTCTCTTATTTGATTTTATGTCCTCTATACCATTTTTCATCCCAGCTGGTACAATCCATCCTTATAACCTGACCATTGTATAATGTGAAAGTATCTACAGATCCTATACTTGATTATAAGACGCCATGGGGAGGGAGGGGAGGGAGGGGGACAAAATGTGAAATTCAAGGAATTGTGGAATTGAATCCTGTAAATTAAAAGGAAACAAACAAATTAATAAATTAAAGAATTAATTTAAAAAAAAAGAATGTGACCCCTGAGCATTTACCTACTAGGGGGTGCTACTAGAGGGGTAGGTATTTCTCTCCTGCCATACCATATTGGCCATAGGATAGAATATGAGAGCTACCAACCCAGTAAGAGGCTCCATATCCAGCTGTTAGAGAGAGACAGTCAACCACAAGAAGTGAGACCTCTGGCAGCAGAGAAGAGAGCTCACCACGTTTTCAAGAGAGAGCTATCTCCAACAGTTGGGACTTCAGCTACAGAAGAGAGCGAGCCCAAAGGAATGAGAAGATTCCACAGCAGAAGAACTGTGCCCAAGAGGGGAACAGTGTGAGGACACAAGAAAAGAAATGGTATCAGGATCCTGAAATGCCAGAGGCACCAGCTACCCTGGCCACATGGGTCCTTACTCATTTTATTCCAAAGAAAAGTGGTAATCATCCCTTAGCTGTTCTTTTAGGAGTATCGGGTGTAATAGGGAGGAATGGGTTTTTCCCCCATTTCCCTTTTCATTTTGTTTTTTGTTCTCTGATAAGCTTCTGTGATCTTGTACCATATGTCTAAATCTATGACTGCTGAGGGTGAAGTATCCCAAAGTGTGTATGGTGGAGGGGCTTGAGCAGAGATAAAAATATAGGTGTAAATTCCATATCCTAAAATTGTGTTAATATCTCATCTCCTAGTCTAGACAGTACAGGAAGGGATTAAAAACAGCTTTTAAAGGGCAGCTAGGTGGCGCAGTGAATAGAGCACCGGTCCTGGAGTCAGGAGGACCTGAGTTCAAATCCGGCCTCAGACATTTAACACAAAAACTAGCCATGTGACCTGGGGCAAGTCACTTAACCCCAATTGCCCTCCAAAAAAAGGAAAAAAAAAACAGCTTCTGAACCAAACATAAAAGGGAACCCTAAGCCACTCAAGTGTTATTTCAGGCTTGAGTGCCGTCTAGTGGTCATTGCCCCCAGTAGCCACAGGGAGAAACAGCTGCTCAACGTCCTCCTAGTGGCTAACTCAGATATTGCATGGAGTTCATCCAAATCCTTAGCCAGACTTTTTAAAGCAAGTAGTATTTTATTTTTTCCAATTGCATGCTAAGATAGTTTTAATTCCAAATTTTTCTCCTTCCTCTCCCTCCTATAGATTTTATAGGTCCTTAGATAGATTTTAACTTTTTGCTAGAACATAGGAGCAAAATACCATGTGGATATTTCCTACCATGTGGGGTACCATTGCGGAGTATTGACACATGTAATTTTCAAAGTCTTGATTCTATCTACTACTCTGTCTAGACCAGGGGTAGGGAAGCTGAGGCCACATGAAATCAAAGGGATGCACTTGAGGACCTAAAGGGTCACATGTGGCCTTGAGGCCACAGGTTCTCCATGCCTAGATCAGTCTAGTGCATTGGTATAATCTTCAGTCCCCTTGGGTGCCATTGACCCACTATGCTTCTGTTCTCTCCTACCTGAGTGACCATTGTTGATCAGCTGGAACTCTCCCTCCTGCAGACCATAGCCACTCAGTTTTAGAGGCCTCAGAGCTTTGTTCTCCGATACTTGGCTTGTCTGGATGTTGATGGGGGACTGCTCCTTTCCTGCACAAGTTGGGTACTGACTGGACCAGGCAGCTCCATCTCCTTCTGTTTCTTCTGTTAGGTGGGAAAAAGGAAAAAAAATAGAACCGAAGCTGTCATAGGGGTTGGCCCGGGTTGGGAGGGTAAGAGAGAATGCTTTATGCTGTCCATTTTATTGTGGTTGTTTAGTTGTGTTTAAGTTGTATCCAACTCTTCATGACCCCACTTGGGGTTTTCTTGGCAGAGATACTGGAGTGGTTTGCTATTTCCTCCTCCAGCTTATTTTACAGATGAGGAAACTGAGACAAACAGGGTGAAGTGACTTGCCCAGGGTCACACAACCAAGAAATGTCTGAGGTGGGATTTGAACTCAGGAAGAGTCTTTCTGACTGCAGGTCCAGCACTCTGTGTGCACTATGGCGCCACCTAGCTTCCCCATGAGGCCCCTACCTTTATCAAAACTACTGGCATGTATACACAATCTAGGTGGCCCAGTGAATAGAGTTCTGGGAGGGGAGTGAGGAAGATATGAGTTCAAATTCAGACACAGACACTTGCTAGCTACGTGACCCCGGGCAAGTCATTCCACCTCTGTCTGCCTCAGTTTCCTCAATTGTAAAATAGGGATTAGTAACAGCACCCACTTCATAAGATTGTCATCAGGATCAAATGAGATAACATCTGTAAAGGCCTTAGTGTCCAGCACATAATAGCTGCCTCATAAATGCTTGTTTCCTTCCTTCCTATTAAACCCAGGTCTTTCTGACTCGAGCTCCAACACTCTATCCGCTATATTTTTTGCCTATCTGAAGAATGGCCCAAAATCAAAGCCCGGCATTCTCTAAAGGACCTTGTTCTGGCCCTGATGACCTCCTTATAAGAGGATATCAGTGTCTCAGAAGTATACCAAACTCCATATACTCCCTGAGTTCAAATCTAGCTTTAGACACTTCCTAGCTGTGTGACCCTGGGCAAGTCACTTCATTCTGTTTGCCTCAGTTTCCTCATCTATAAAATGAGCTAGAAAGGGAAACGGTGAATCAATACAGTATCTTTGCCATAAAAACCCCAAATGAGGTCACAAAAAGTTGGACATGACTGAAAATTGACTCAACAACAACCAGGGCAGTATAAAAAAGGAGAGCAGACCCCCTCTCTTGGCTACCATCCCCCTCCACATGTTATTTCCCTGTTAGAATACAAGCTTTTTGAAGACGACTGGCTAAATGCACACGAACTTCTCTGATCTCTACCACTTCCCACATAATAAACTGTTAATAAATGCTTGTCATTCATTTATTGAGCACCTACTATGTACCTATATCAAATACTTACTATGTACCATGTACTAGGCACTGGAGATGAGGCACAGAGACACAGATCTGGACCCTTGAGAAACTCACCTTCAACTAGACACTGAAGAACAGCACACGGCCAGACCTGAAAATGACCAAGATCACAGTGGAGAAGGTGCATGGGCTAACGAACCATCTGTGGGTTCTTTCTGTCACCCCCCGCTCAGGGAGAACAGGCAGCTTTCTATTACTTCCAGGATAAACTCTATAAAAATATGTGCATGCTCTGCATAACCTAGTTCCTCCCTAACATACACACACACTCTCTCTCATTCTCTCTCTCTCTCTCTCTCTCTCTCTCTCTCTCTCTCTCTCTCTC
>NW_027187400.1:25925018-25940776 GCF_028583685.1 Petaurus breviceps papuanus
TCTCTCTCTCTCTCTCTCTCTCTCTCTCTCTCTGTCTCTCTGTCTCTTTTTCTCTCCCCCCCCAATTCAGCTATATTGGTACATGTAGCACTTAGCACATGATGATCTCCTATCTCCATGCCTTTGACCTGGCTGTCCCCCATGCCTATGACTCTCTGACCCTCCACTTCTTTTGTTGTTGTTCTGTCCTGTCCAACTCTTCATGACCTCATTTGGGGTTTTTGTGGCAAAGATTGGTTTCGTGGCAAAGAGTGGTTTGCCGTTTCCTTCTCCAGTTCATTTTGCAGATGAGGAAAGTGAGGCAAACTGGGTTAAGTGACTTGCCCAGGGTCACACAGCTAGTAAGTGTCTGAAGTCAGATTTGCACTCAGGAACATGCATCTTCCTGACTCCAGGCTTGGCGCTCTATGCACTATGGTGTCACCTACCTTTTAGTTTTCCAGGCTTACTTCAAGACTCAACTCCAGTTCCATCCTCCACAGGAGGCCCTTTCATGTTGCCTTCCCCACTGTGTCTGTACCTTTTCTGTGCCTAGTTATTTACACATTGTCTCCCTCTTTAAAAAGGGAGCTCCTTGAGGGCAGGAAATGTTTCTGCTTCTCTTGGTATCTCCAGTGCTTAGCACAGAGCCTGACAAATAGTAGGTGCTTTATAAATGCTGGCGGATTACCTGCCTGATGCCAAAGCCAAGAATCAAAGCTAGCCCGTGGATTTCCAGACTGAAAGCGCCTCCAACTATTTGGCCCCCGTAAGGAGTAGAGAGAGGCTTGGGTTGGGTGAACATTACCTGGGTATGTCCAGCTGTGTCCACTTCCCTCAGTGTGGGCAATGAGGAGCAGAGAAAGCAAGGCGCCTAAGGTCCTCATGGTGCAGCTCTGTCTGAAATCAGAACCAGAACCAAGGGCAGCTATTTTCAGGGCACTGCTGAAGGGCAGTTTCTGAAGACCCCAATTTGCCAGATGCAAGGATGCGGAAAATGCCATTGATTTGGAAGATCTCCACATCCTGACACTCTTTGCCTCAGGTGCTTTCACTGTCCTGTGGACGTTGCAATTACAAAGCCTTCACTGTGTGGCTTCTCAAGGGAGTTTTGATAATGTTAGGATGTTTGGCAACCACCTTGGTGGTTAATTAAAATGAAGATGCCTCCTGAGAAGACAAGTCAAATATCTATCTAAGCTTCCCCAAGACATACCAGATGAGAAGGGTCCATTTTGATGATGGTGTTATTGTTTAAGCGGAATATTGTGAAGGGCAGAACAGGACAAGCTGGGTAAATGGGTACTTTTTGGTCTTTTAGAAGAAAAGGTTTTTACTGATTAGAGATTATTGATTATTTCACTTCTTTTTTTTATTGTTTATTTTTGGGCTTTTTTTTTTTTTGGAGGGCAATTGGGGTTAAGTAACTTGTCCAAGGTCACACAGCTAGTTTTTGTGTTAAGTGTCTGAGGCTGGATCACTTCTTTTTTAATAATTATTTTTATTTATTTCATTAGATATTTCCCAATTACATGTAAAAAAATTTTAGCATTCAATTAAAAAAATTTTTAGTTCCCCATTCCCTATCCTTAACCCCTCTTTGAAAAGTCAAGCAATTTTATACGGATCATACTTGTGCAATCATGTAAAACACATTTCTGAATTAGCCATGTTGCAAAACACAAACAAAATAAAACAGTAAAAAATTTTAAAAACAATAATAACAAATAAGAAAGTAAAAAAGGTATGTTTCACTGTGTATTCAGAGTTCATCAGTTCTCTCTCTGGAGAGGGGACAGCATTTTTCCTCATGGGTCCTTTGGAATTGCCTTGGGTTGTTGTCTTGATCAGAGTAGCTAAGTCTTTCACAGTTGATCATCATTACAACATTGCTGCTGCTTACAATATTACTGTTACAATGTCCTGCTGGTTCTGCTCACTTTACTCAACAGCAGTTCCTATAAGTCTTTCCAGGTTTTTCTGAAACCATCTTGCTCTTCATTTCTTTTCTTTTCTTTTCTTTTGGAGGGGGGAAGGTAGGGCAATTCAGGTTAAGTGACTTGCCCAAGGTCACATGGCTAGTTTTGTGTTAAGTGTCTGAGGCCCGATTTGAACTCAGGTCCTCCTGACTCCAAGGCTGGTGCTCTATTCACTGCGCCACCTCTTGCTCCTCATTTCTTACAGCACAATGTATTCCATCACAAGCATATACCACCACTTGTCCAGCTATTTCCCAATTTTTCCAGTTCTTTGCTGCTAGAAATATTTTTGTCCACATAGGTCCTTTTCCCATTTTTATAATTTCTTTGGGATACAGACCTAGAAGTAGTATTGCTGGATCAAAGGGTATGCATAGTTTTATAGCCCTTTATGTATAGTTACAAATTGCTCTCCAGAATGGACCAGTTCACAACTCCACCAAATGTGCATTCGTATCCTAATTTTTCCACATCCCCTCCAGCATTTGTCATTTTCCTTTTCTGTCATGTTACCCAATGTGATAGGTGTAAGATGGCACCTGAAAGTTGATTTAATTTGCATTTCTCTAATCAGCAAAACCTTTTTTTTAAAGGTTAGAAAGTACAAATAACCATTTACCGAGTCTGTCCTATTCTCCCTTTACAACATCCCACTTAAAAGAATAGCACCATCATCACAATGGACCCTTCTCATCTGATATATCTTGGGGAGGCTTAGATGGGTGCTTGACTTGTCTTCTCAGGGGGCATCTTCATTTTAATTATCCATCAAGGTGGTTAGTGAACATCCTAACATTGTCAAAAGTCCCTTGAAAAGCCACACAGTGAAGGCTTTGTAATTGGGCAGACAGGGAAAGTACCCAAAGCAAAGAGAGCCAGGATGTGGAGATCTTCCAAAACAATGGCATTTTCTGCATCCTTGCATCTGGCAAATGGGGTCTTTGGAAACTGAATGTTCTTAATGGCAATGTTCTGAAAATAACTGCCATGCTCACATTTGATATACATCTGTTTTAGTCACAGAATATGACACAAAATAGATAGTTTCCTCCTTTGTGAAATGAAAGGTTTGAAGTAGGTGATACTTCGAGATCTACTCAGTCCCAGAAGGAAGAACAGGGGTGATGATACAAAGAGGCAAATGGGGCCTTGATGTCAGGAAAAATTCCCTCACAGAACCAGCCCAAAGTGGAATGAGCTGCCTTGGGAGGGCATTGGAGGTCTTCAAGAAGAGGTCAGATGATCACTCATCAGGTATGGTACAATGGGATTCCTTCTGAATAGGGGTTGAGCTAGAATGCCACTGAGGTCCTTTCAAGCTCTCTAGCCTCTGATTCCGACTTCTCCCAGCTCTAAAATCTATGGTGTAATAGTTGTCAATAATCATCAACAGTGACCCCACCCAGAGCCTCAGACCTACAGAAGGGAGGGATATATCACTATCTTCTTTTCAGTTCCCACTTTCTAGAGTTAATTTCAAACTAAGAAATACAAAATGGGACAAATTAGTTTCTCTCTTCCTCTGGACGGTTGGCTGTAACACCATTGTAGATCCCATGGCAAGTAAGAAGCATTGCTGCTCATCTCTTACATTTAGTTCAGTTCCAAAAACTACTCATTGTCAGTGATATAATAGATTGGAGCCAGGAAGATGAATTCAAGTCCCACCTCTGACATGTGCTGGTGTTCTGGCTGATATGTCCTGGCTGCGTCATGCATGACCTCCTTGTGCTGTAGACAACTCTATAGGTTGTAATGAAAGGCCAACCTGCAGGAAGTTTTCTGCTCTGGGAGGAACAGGCAATTCCCTATACAGTGTAATCAAAGGTCCAGTCCCTATCCTATCCCTAAATACAAGGCTCTATGTTAGATGCTAGGAATACAAAGATGAAAGTAACTAGACCTTGCCTATAAGGAACTTTTCTGGGAGCATGGCAGCAAGTGAAGGATGAATACAGGAGACATGGCAAAGTGGCATAGGGCACTGGACTTGTAGTCAAGAGAGTTGGATTCAAATCCTGCCGCAGACACCAGCTATGCATCCTTGGCAAACAATATATCCTCTCTGAACCTCAGTTTCCCACCTGTAAAATGAAGGGGTTAGATTCCGGGATTTCTAAGGTCCCTCCCAGTTCTGTATTTGTAATTCTGATGTTATGAATATGTTATAGGGTAGGGAGTTAATAGGGCAGGGGAAGGGAAAGAATCGGATAAAGCGCTTTATAAAAAACATGAGATGGCAGAACTGAGCGAGAGTGTGGATCAAGGAAAGCCTCATAGAGGAAGGGGTAGAAAGCTGAGCCTTAAAGCAAGAGATACACTCAGAAAGTCAGAAAGGAAGGAGGCATGCATTCCAGGCATGGGGGGTGGCTTGTGCAAGTATATGGTGGCAAGAAATGGTCTATCAAATTCAAATGACAGCAAGGAGCACAGTTGGATGGCGAATTGATCCAGGAGGATGAAATACGATTTAAAACGCAGTGTGGAGCCCAAATGTAGAGGACTGTAAATTCCAGAGTAAGGAGCTTGTAGTTTATCTACAGGGCAATGGGGACACTAAAGATGTTTGAGCAGGAGTGATGTAGTCAAACCTGCACCTTAGCAAGACTATTTGGACAGGTGTGTAAAGGACTGATTCAGAGAGGGGAGAGGATGATGGAAGGGAAACCAATTAGGAGGCAATTACAAAATCATCCATGTGGGAGGTAATGAGGGCCTGAACTTGGGTGGTGACTGTGAAAAGAGAAAGAGAACATCTGTGAACAATGTTTGTGTGTATGGATGGATGTAATATATGTGTATATACATACATGTATGCATATATGTGTATATACATATATATGTAGAGAGAAAGGAAGGAAGGAAGGAAGGAAGGAAGGAAGGAAGGAAGGAAGGAAGGAAGGAAGGAAGGAAGGAAGGAAAGAGGGAAGGAAGGGAGGGAGGAAGGGAGGAAGGAAGGGAGGGAGGAAGAAAAAGAAGGAAAGGAAGGAAGGAAGGAAGGAAGGAAGGAAGGGAGGGAGGGAGGAAGGAAGGAAAAGAAGGAAGAAAAAGAAAGAAAGGAAGGAAGAGAAAAAAGAGAGGAAGAAAGAAAGAAAGAAAGAAAGAAAGAAAGAAAGAAAGAAAGAAAGAAAGAAAGAAAGAAAGAAAGAAAGAAAGAAAGAAAGGAAGGAAGGAAGGAAGGAAGAGAAAAAAGAGAGAGGAAGAAAGAAAGAAAGAAAGAAAGAAAGAAAGAAAGAAAGAAAGAAAGAAAGAAAGAAAGAAAGAAAGAAAGGAAGGAAGGAAGGAAGGAAGGAAGGAAGGAAGGAAGGAAGGAAGGAAGGAAGGAAGGAAGGAAGGAAGGAAGGAAGGAAACAAAGGAACAAAGAAAAATAGGACTTGGCAACTGACTGGAAGTCGGGGGAAAGGGAAAAGTCAAGAATGACTCCCAGATTATTCACCCAAGTCACTGGGAACATCCGAGTGACGGGATGAGTGAGGAAGATAATGAGTTTGGTTTTGGACCAAAGAAATATCCAGATGTGCACAGGCATTAGGCAATGCCAGGTTTGAAGAAATTCTAGATTGGGGAGCCATCATTTCCATGGCGGCAATACTTGACCATACAGGGCAGAGGAAATATTTGAATATTTTATGCAATTTTGGGCATCTGTGTCATCTTTACAAATCATTTCTATTGATACCTGCACTGAACTGTGTAACACCCAAACTAATCAAACAAGCCTGGAACAATGTATTTCTTAATCCTTGCAAATTCACTTACATAAGCATTCCTTGAAATTTTCTCAGGGGGAAGAAGTGAATCATATCTTGGGGACTATCCCTAGATCAGGGGTTCTTCCTATACCCAATTGCTTGCCTTCTCAGTGAAGGAGGAAAAGAAGGAGGGAGGGAGAGAATTTGGAACTCAAAATTTTTACAAACAAATGTTAAAAAATTGTTTTTACATGTAATTGGAAAAAATATTGTTTTTTTTAAAGATCAGGGGTTCTTTAACCTTTCTGGTGTCATGGACCCCTCTGGCAGTTTGATGAAGCCTTTAAAACCCCTCTCAAAATGGTGATGCAAAATTAAATTTAAAGGATCATAAAAGGAAACCAATTACATCAAAATTCAGTTTTCAAAATATTTTTCAAAGTAAGTTCACAGACCCCCAGGGGTAGGGAGATATTTTAGATATTTAGGATATATGGTGATTTCTGGCACTTCTCAAATAAAATATTCTCTCTTCATGGTGCCAGCTCTGGGAGGATCTCTTGCAATGAATAACCCAAATGTACACATGGAACACAGTCATCATGGCTATGTACGAATGGCACAGTTTGGACATCTCATCTATGTTCAAAGTAAAATTAATTCTTTTGCCAACTCACCTTAGAAAAAAGTCATCTGAAGAAGAAACTTCTGGGTTAATCCCTCCTGAATTTCATACACAGTGGCTTATTAAAGAGGAAAAAACAAAAAGTGGGGAAGTACTCCTAAATGTGACTTGCCAATTCAACAAATATTTATTAAACTCCTACTGTGTATCTGGACAGGCACTGAGAATACAAAGACAAAAATAAAATCGTTCCAGTCCTCGAGAAATTGACATTCTCCTTATGTTTCATCCTAGCTAATTTTAAACAAGGGTTCATTTGCTCTTGAACACAGAGATAATCCATTCCCTGGCCTCAATTATCTCATTGATTGATTCTTCCTTAGGTCAGAGTGGCAACTCATTCTACATTTCCATTAGTTTCAGAACCACTCTGGTTGCCAGGGGCTACTGTTTCTAGCTAGAATGTATTCTTTGAAAGGTATAGCAATTTTCTCATGCAGATACAACATCCTTCCCATTGTCCCTGCCTCTCCCACCCTGCTGCTCTCAACTATGGCTGAGTGCAGGGGATCATTTGACTGGAAGAAGGGGAGGTAGGAAATTAGGAGAAAGTGGCAGCTGTGGCATGAGGCGGCATGAGCTGTAGCATGAAGGCCAAGGGAGGCTCCTGTGAAATGAAGAGGTTGGCACAGGTTGGTCCCTTAAGGGACTCTCCAAATTCTAAATCTATGATTCTCAAGAACCCTTACTAAGCCTAACTGCTCAGTGCACTTAACTTGCTCCATGATGGGCTAGAGAATAAGAAAAACTAAGATTATTATCTCAGCTGCTCTTCTCAACAACCCTGGGAGGTTGGTGCTATCCTTATGCCCATTTTGTAGATGGGCAAAGTGAGACAATTGGCTTCACACGGTTAGTAAGTGAGGCCAGAACTGAACTTAAGTCTTCCTGACTCCAGGTCCGACACCACTTAAAGGTATTAGCTTGTGACCAGACAATTGAGATGCCAAAGGATCAAATCTTCCTATGCACCAGTTGATATCAGAACCCAAGTTTCTTGCTCTGGGTCATGTCGAGGGTCCCAGGTCATGGGGGCTTTGTCATCAACCTTTGCTTCTGATATCTAGTCCTACTGGAAGTAGGAAAGAAAGTACAATGTTGATGTTTTCATCCTTATCTCTGTCACAGCCATGAGGATAAACAAATTCAAACTGTAACCTTCTATATACTCCCAGGTCCGGAAGCCTGGGAGTTTCAACTGACAGCCTTTTGGTAGGTACTTTTTTTTAATTTATTATTTTCTCATTATTTAATACTGTTTATTTCTTTATCGATTTGGATGATAGGGTAGTAGATTTAAAAGTCACCCTTGTCCAACTTCCCATTTTAAAGATGAGCAGAGGAAGGATCAGAGAAGTTAAGTGACTTGCCCAAGGTCACTCAGGCTACAAAGAGCAAAACTGGGATTTGAACCCAAAGCCTCTGGCTCCAATTGCAAGCTTTTTTTTTCCTAATGTACCTCTCCCTGATTCTATTTTTTTCTAATTATACATCATAGTCAAGAATGGGTACCTGCTTCCCTGGTATGATAACTCCCTTGTGCCAATGTCACATGACAAGCACTCACTGAAATAAAGTAAATTTTAAAAGGAGGTAGAGGCTGGGAGTTCATTTGGATTGGGCAGATCCCAAAATCTACAGGCCCCTTGACAAAAAGAAGGCATTGCCCAGAGAGAGAGAGCCAGAGCTACGTGATAGATGTTGTAGATGTTGGCCAAGGATGTTGGCTCTGGGACCCAGAAAGAACATTACTTACTAAGCATTTGAGTTCACTCTGCCCTCCACAGACCACTAGGATGTATGGGGGATTCTCCAAGACTCACATCCTTTTCCTGGCTATCAATGTTACTTAGTGGTTAAATATGAAAATCACTTCAGAGGAATCCCAGTGTAGTGGGCAGAGTGCTGGGCTTGGAGTCAGAGCTGTGTTCAAACCCTACTTCTGACAATGAATAGGGGTGACCTTGAACTGAGTGGTTAGCCACTATTGTCCTCCAAGCAACTGCAGGCCTTGTCTAGTAAATTGTAGATGGGTCGTGATATTCATTGGGGTGCGGAGACAAATTCTCCACAATAAGAAATATCACAGATAGGGCACATTAGCAAAAATCAATATGATCTTGAAATACAGGAGTGTAAAAACACATGAGAATCAGCAGGTCTTAACCATAGCCAAGGCACGAGACAAATATTTTTGCCACATGGCCTCCCTACCACGATCCATCCAATCAAGGTCACGATTTTGAGAGCAAGCTGTTCAATGCGGTGCTTGACTCAACAGGGGATAAAGGAGCTAGAATAATAATAATAAGGATAAATAATATATACATGGATAACACTTACTAAGTGACCGGCACTGTGCTTAGCACTTTACATGTGTTATTTTATTCGCTCCTCACAACAACCCTGGGAGGAAAATGCTATTATTACCTCCATTTTACAGATGAGGAAACTGAGCCAAACAGAGGGTAAGTGACTTGCCCAGGGTCACACAACTAGTAAGTGCATGAGGCCAGGACTTGAACTCAGGTCTTCCTGATTCCAGGCACAGCTCTCTACCCACTGTAGCTGGCTGCTAGAATGGGAATGCTTTTTTTTTTTTTTGGCTTTTTGGAGGGGGGTGGGCAGGGCGATTGGGGTTAAGTGACTTGCCCAAGGTCACACAGCTATCAAGTGTAAAGCATCTGAGGCTGGATTTGAACTCAGGTCCTCCTAACTCCAGGATTGGTGCTCTATTCACTTAGAATGGGAATTCTTTTTGTTGTTGTTGCTTTTTTTTGGAAGGCAATTGGGGTTAAGTGACTTGCCCAAGGTCACACAGCTAGTGTGTCAAGTATCTGAGGCCAGATTTGAACTCAGGTCCTCCTGACTCCCAGGCTGGTGCTCTATTCACTGTGCCACCTAGCTGCCTGGTAATTCTTAACCTGGGGTCCATGACTTTTTTTTTAACAGTTAAATAACTATGCTTCAATATGACTAGTTTCCTTTGTAATCCATTGTGTTACATTTTATTGATTTAATGACATTATTCCATAGGCTTTGACAAACTTCCAAAGCAGTCCATGACAGCAAAAAGGAGAAGAACCTCTCAGCCAAGAGCCATAGTGTGCCACCCTCAAGGAGCCCCCATAATCAGAATGTCCCAATCACATTCAGCTGAACGTGCTGAGGCTTTTGAGGCTTGGGGGAGTCAACCTGCAGCCTTTCCACTATGGGCACAGATGGCCGCCAGGATACCTGGTGAGGTCTGGCCAAGAGCTATGGCCACTCACCAGTCTGTGTTGTGGAGCCTCAGAAGAGAGGACAGATGCAGTCAGAAATAGGACATCTCTCAGCTGAGAGAGCCATTAAGGGAGGCCTGATGCATGGCTACAACGTCAGCTTAGAAGGGCATCGAGAGGAACAAGAAATGGGAGGGCTTTCAAGGTCACTTCCAAGACTCCAGCCACCTGAAAGCTCCTACTGAGAAACTTTGTGTTAGGGGTGGGTCTAATGCCACAATCCTCGAAGTTTGGGTTTGAAGCTGGGTCAGAATGAGGCACCTGAAAATCACTGAACAGTTAACAAAAGGAGTTTTACTTTGTCCTTAAACAATAATAATCATATTAAGAGCTAACATTTATATAGCACTTTCTATGTTCCAGGCATTGCACTAAGTGTGTTACAGTTATTATCTCATGGAGCAGCTAGGTGGTGCAATGAATAGAGCACTGGTCCTGGAGTCAAAAGGACCCGAGTTCAAATCTGCTCTCAGACACTTGACACACTTACTAGTTGTGTGACCTTGGGCAAGTCACTTAACCCCAATTGCCTTGCCTTCCCCCCTCAAAAACAAAAACAAAAAAAAATTATCTCATTTGAGCCTTACAATAACTCTGGGAGATAGATACTTTTGTTATCATGCCCATTTTACAGATGAGGAAACTGAGGAAAATAAGTTAAGTGACTTGCCCAGGGTTACATAGACAGTAAGTGTCCAAGGCCAGATTTGATCTCAGGTCTTCTGGACTATAGGTCTAGAGCTCTAGCCACTGTCCCACCTAGCTGGCCACCTAGCTGTTCCTTGCTTATGGATATGGATCAAGGAAGACTATAGTGACACTTAGGTTCTCTGGACAAGGCCCCCGTGTCTACATAGGAAAGCATTTATGTGGTCAGCAGGGAAGGGTATGGTTATTTGCAGAGTCTTCAGAAATCCACCAAGTGTGAGGGATTGTTTGTTTGTTTTGCCTTAGATGTTCAGGAAGTTGCATCAAGACAAGCAGAGACCAATGAAGTCCCAGCTTTATTACCTTTCAGCGAAAATGATCCTTATTATAAGGAAATAGGGAATCCTGGTCTTTTCACATCTGCATACCCAGGATAAAACAGCTAGTGGATTGTTTGAAAGACACCCACCCATGGCAAGTAATCAAAAGCCTGGGTAATCTGACAGTCTACAAAATAACCCTGAAGAAATGATCAGGCCCCTACAAAGATGCTGCCCCACAACCACCTACTGTTCATGTGGGCATTAGTCAGACTCTTTTCTGAAAGGGGGAGGGGGAGAGTCAAAAGCAATAGAAAAATAGAGGAAGCAAAGACCAAGAAACATACCCAATTCATTAGTGGACATTTGATACCCATATGAGGAAAATCTGGATCAAGATACAGATGAAGGGAAAGCTGTAGAAAGGGATCTTCTTGGGACCAGAGAGGAGGGGAGGTAGGAAAGCTACCTACTGGTAGCTGATGGCCTGAAGGTCACCTCTTCCTGGACATGTGGGAAGGTTGGAGCCAAAAATCACCCTTCCCTGCCTTATACTCCAGCTGTGGAGGTCCTAAGGGGCAGAAGGTACCTTAGGGCTGGGCGCTTAGTGACAGTCAGCCTGGGCCATCCACAGAAGTGGAATAAGGACTACAGGCCAGTAGTCTAAGGTTACTAACCTAGACCCAGGGGATAAAGAGATGGGGGGTAGGGGGAACGATGCAGAAGCAATTGTAGATTGTCACCAAAGTGCCAAAACTATCCAACCAGTGACAAAGATGGCACACCAAGCTCCTGAGACCAAGGACAATGGGCAAACCAGATAGTACCTGCTGGTAAAATGTACATGATTTACACTTTGTGCAAAATATCAATATGGGGGCAGATAGGTAGCGCAGAGAATAGAGCAATGGCCTTGGGTCAGGAAGACCTGAGTTCAAATCCAGCCTCAAACACTTGACATAATTACTACCTGTGTGACTTTGGGCAAGTCACTTAACCCCAGTTGCCCTGCATTCCCCCTCCAAAAAAGAAAAATCCATATGACATTATGTGCTAGGTATCTGCATGTGATATATTTGTCCACATTACATAACTTTGTTGCATAGGGTTTTGTATTATATATTTGCATGCAAATATTGTGTTTGGTCTTCCATTTGAACTATCATGGATGCTATGAATTTCATATTTGCATGTGACCTACTTATCTGGGAAAATTTGCCTATGACAATCCCGTGGGTGAGTTAAACAGATATTGTTTGATATGTACTTATAATCAACCCACAGACTGTCAATTATGTGCCAGGTACTTGTATGATGGCCTGGGAATGAATAAAATACAAAAAAATGAAGCTGTCTTTGCCTAAAAAGTGCTTACATTGTAAAGTCAAAGACGATATGTCCATATATATAGGAATATACTAGACACATAGAAGGCAAAAAGGAACCTTGGATAGAAAAGCCCCAGCATTAGCGGTACCAGGGAAGGAATCATACGAAAGACAGAAGTAAGGAAGGAAAGCATTCCTGGGGCAGCTAGGCAGCACAATGAATAGAGTACTGGCCCTGGAGTCAGGAGGACCTGAGTTCAAATCTGACCTCAGACGCTTGACACATTTACTAGCCTTGTGACTTTGGGCAAGTCACTTAACCCCAATTGCCCTCCAGAAAGAAAAAAAAAAGGAAAGCATTCCTGGTGAGGGAATGGTAGACAGCCAGTACAAAAGGCACAGAGGGATGGAGCATCGAATATAAGAAACAGCAAGTAAGTGATAATGAAGAACCCATAGAATATGTGGAAGGGCAGGATAGAAAATGAGAGGTAGGAAGGGGCCAGTTGGGGAGAGCTTGAAATGCCAAAGAGAGAAGCTTCTACTGGATCCTAGGAGTGATAGGGAGCCACTGGAGTTTATGGAGTATGGGAGTGACATAGCCCAAGCTGTGTTTAAGGAAAATCACTTTGGCAGGTGAGAGGAAGATGGGTTAGAGTGGGGACAGGCAGGGAAACCAATCAGATTCGAAGACTCCTGCAATCCTTGAGAGAGAAGATGGACAGTACCAAACCCACTTCAGATTGCTGGAGGGGGATAAGTAAACAGTGATTTGTGGCTAAACTGGGGTCTAAGAAGGAGAGAGAAGGAGATAGATACCAGAGATGTGACGGCAGGAAAAAAATCTAGCGACCTTGGCTGTTTGGAGTGAGTGAGAATGAGTTCAATGTAACTTCAAGGCTGGGACCCTGTATGACTGGAAGGGTAGGAATGTGTTCTTATCAGTCAACAAGGACTTATTAAATGCCTATTTAAGTGTCAGGCACTGAGCTGAGTGCTAGGGATGCAAAGAAAGACAACTCAATCGACGCCTTGGAGAAGCCAGCAATCTAACGGAGGAGACCACTCATGTTTAAAAAAAATCTATATCCAGGGTACATAGGAAATAATCAACAAAGGGAAGGCTTTGTTGTTTTTCAGTTGTGTCTGACTCTCCATGACCCCATCTGGGGTTTTCTCAGCAGAGACACTGGAGTGTTTCACCATTTCCTTCTCCAGCTCATTTTACAGATGAGGAAACTGAGGCCAACGAGGTTAAGTCTTCCTGACCTCAGACCCGGGTTCTGTGCACCAAGGCACCCCAGCTTCCTCTCATCTTGAACACCTCCATCATTCTACCACCTCCATCTGTCTAAATTGTCGCTTTTTCTTTCAGGATGCTCCTTCTTCCACTTGTCTCTACTGACCTTCCGCTGTCTGTTCACCATTCAGATTGCTAACGGACCAAGCTTGTCTCAAAGGCCATTCTTGTGCCAAATATCCAACAAGCCTGCTTTTATCGATACATGTGCCATTTTATCACAACATAGTACAAAACAGAAAGCTGCATTTGTTCCTGCCTGGTGTCTTTCCAACTCGGATGCAGAGATAGAGAGGGCAGAAGAAGAAGAAAAGGAGAGGACATGTGCCACAGCTGACCATGTAATACAACTGGGCCAGTTTAGGCTTGTCTATCTAGAAGAACTAGTCTGACCCAAAAGAACATGCACAATATCATTTGCAAAATACGAATACGATGGTTAGGGGTTTGTGGCACAGTGAATACACTGACCACTTGACAGAGGCCATAACTAGCACAGAGTGAACAGGACTTTGTCCAAGGGTATGAAAATCTGAGCATCGAGGTGGTACAGTGAATAGAGTGCCAGACTTGGAATCAGGAAGATCTGCATTCAAATCCAGCCTCAGAAACTTCCTAGCTGTGGGACCCCAGGCAAGTCACTTGCCTCAGTTTACTTCAGTTTCCTCATGCATAAAATGTGCTGGACAAAGAAATAGCAAATCACTCCAGCATCTTTACTAAGAAAACCCCAAATGGGGTCGCAAAGAGCCAGACAGGACTGAGACGACTCAACAATGACAAAATATGAGGGAGCTCATTCACACTTCCATCACAGAGGAAGTTTTTCTTACCTTTTATACCTACTGGCCCTGTGTCTCAACTACCCCTAGTCACACTGTTCAGGTTACTATGGGATCCAGTTGCTACCTCAAGGTTCCATTGCCGATTCCCCTCTCCTGGACACAGCTAACCTCTAACCTTAACAGTGGAGAGGGCTAAATAATATGACTATTTGCCCCAGTGACTAGAAAAAAAAATTCTAGTTTTGACTTTTCTATGTGAAATCATTAGTAGCTAAGTTCTTCTGGATAGTTTTATGTTTACTAGATAGTTGTATGTTTGACCTTTTAAGTACCAATTTTTCAACTATCTTTGCCACTGGGGATCCCCTGCCTCCTTAAAAACACAAAATTTCACCTTTTCCTGATGACTCAGGGTTATCATTATGAATATAAATTGCAACATACATTCTGTTGCAATACAAGCAATTAGGATCTATTAATATGTATAAGGTCATTTGCTACTACACTAATTGGTCATAGATTACTATGCCTTAGTTCTCCTGTCTACTTTTTATAGTCATTTTGTCTTCTCTCTTAGTGCCACTGAGTCTGCCATAGAATCCCTCTTCCTTTTAATTTCCTACTTCTAATATGCTGTAAATGGGGAAACCATATTATCAAAGTTATTCAAATTGTAGACTTAATGACAGTAAATAAGCTAAGTGAAAGGCCAAAGGGCTTTCCTCTAAATACATGAACATTAAATGCTTGAATTCTGTGATAGTGTGTGTGTGTGTTATGGAAAGTCCTTTCTTTGTAAATCCACAATTTTAATAACCTTGATAATATGGTTTCCCCACTTATTACATATGTATACTTATTATATAATATATATGTGTGTATACATACATTTGTACTTATGTATGTGATATGTGTGTATATGTTCATACATATGTATTTAGGTATGTGGAAGCATGTTATTAGATAGATTGCTGACCTCAAAGTCAGGAAGATGTGGGTTAAAATCCTGCCTCTGACATCTACTGGACATATGACCTTGGGCAAGGCCCTTAACTTCTCAGTGCTCTAGACAACTCTCTTTAAGTTCTGGAGAAGATGTCAACCTACAGTGATGAGCTTTCTCCCCTGGGAATTCCCTTTAGCAATGCCACCACAGCTATAGTCCCTTTATATTTAAGGCACCCAGAAGACTTTTTTCCTTCCTCTGTGGTTCTTGGTAATGTTAAGCATTTATTAAGCACCTCATGGAGAATGGAACTGTTCTAGATATTGAGAAAATAAAAACAAAAATGAAAGCAGACCCTTCCCCACACCCCCAGGAGCTTACAGGTGACAAGGGGTGGTCAAGTTGCCAGATAGTTTTGCATTCTGCATAAATGAGATGTTACTAAGGTTCCTCTTCATTGCACACTGAAGTATAAACATTCTGGCAGGCAGTTAGGTGGCACCATAGTGCACAGAGCACTGGGCCTGGAGTTAGGAAGACCAGAATTCAAATCAGACCTCAGACACCCACTAGCTGTGTGACCCTAGGCAAGTCACTTAACTTTGTCTCAATTTCCTCAAATGTAAAATAGGAATAATAATAGCACCTATCTCCCAGGGTTGTTGTGAGGATAAAATGAGATAATATTGTAAATCAATTAGCATAGTCTCTGGCACATAGTAGGTGTTATATAAATGCATATTCCCTTCTCCCTTATTTGTAAATCATTTAGCATAATTCCTGGAACACAGTAGGTGCTATATAAATGTATATT
>NW_027187400.1:25940786-25951949 GCF_028583685.1 Petaurus breviceps papuanus
AATTCATTTAGCATAATTCCTGGAACATAGTAGGTGCTATATAAATGCTTGTTCCCTTTGCCTTTATTTGTTAACCACTGAGTACAGTACTTGTCACATAGTAGACATCATATAAATTCTAGATTATTATTCTAGAAAGATGTTGTATATATCCATTTTCAGACCCGATATGGTAATAGTTCAGTTCAGGAGACCTGATAGATCCAAGATTCTCTAATGCTTAACGATGTAACATAAAAACCACAAACTAGAAAGGTTCCCAAAGGTATACAAAAGTGTGCTTAAAATGCTTTCATATTTCCCTTCATTTCTTCCGAGTTCTATTTCCTTGGCTTTCTTTGCTTTGATTTTGTCTCTATAAGTTCACCTTGTTTGTTTGGGCTCCCTGTGTATTCTGAAAATTTGGGGGTTATCTCATTAACTTTTGGTGTTTATCACCTGCCTCTGGTCCATTCTTTCTGTATGACCCTGGATAAGTCATTTTAACCTCCCATTGATCTAGGCAACTAGGAGTTGCACTGACCTGCACTAATGGAGGAAGTTTCCTCAGCTGAGAGTCCCCTATAGCAATAAAATCACAGGTCAAGTCCCCATCCCTGTCTCAATCTTTGATCTTTACTAGGAAATACCCTGGTCCTTAACTTTTCCTTCTCCATTTACTTTGCTTCTGTTAGTTGCCTAAAAATAAGCTAAAAGGATTTTCTCTTCTTATTTGGGAGGTCTGTAGTAGATTCCTACCATGTGATTCCCTTTCAAATTGACCCAGTGATGTTCTACCAACTCGATACCTCCTTGTCCCCAAATCTGAACTATATAAAATGTACTGCTGCCCCTCCCCCAGTTCTTGCTTTTTCCCCCCTAAGTCATTCTAGTCTAATTTTTTTGTCTTGAGCCATCCTACCTTCCTTCAGTCACATAGCAGTATGCTGACTTCTTTGGGACTCCTGGGCTGCTTTCTTATTCCCAGTTGAAATCTCCCTGTGGCATCCCAAGCCAGAATGATGGCCCCATCCCAGTGAGGAGCCCAATTCTCCCACCTCCTTCCTCCAAGAGTTTCCCTGGCCCCTTCTAGATGAAGTCTTCTGCTTATGGATTTCCTCCCTCCTAGGCTTTCCCCTAAGGCGTGATACCTGTCTTTTAAAGATGTTAACCAGCAGGAATTTCTTCTTCCTGTTCCTTCTTGCCTGGATCCAACTCCAAAAAATAAAAAATCCATCCTTCCTCCTCTTAAAATCTATATGGACCTAGGCTTGAGAAAGACAAGAGCAAAAAGCAAGCAGAACTCTTTAGCCAACCAAGACAGCAACATTCTGCATCCCTTTTCCATTGCAGACTCACCAGAGGAACTGCTGCTGCTATTGGATGGCCACTTTTCATCTCCTGCCTCTGGGAACATCCATTGTAGAGCATTCTGGAGTCCTGTTTATATCATATAAATATACTTCCTCCACCACCCCACTTTATTTTAATAGGGCTGAGTAGGTTGCTTTTTCAGCCCTGTCTTGGTCAATAGACAATCCTAAGTCAAAACAAGTTTCAAATTGTCACCTCCAAGGACCAGGTGTGCAGGGAACAGGATGAAATATAGGAGCTAAGCCAAGGCAGATACTTGTCCAGAGTCAGGAAATGGTTGCGAATCATGAACTTGGACTTGGAAGAACCCAGTGGAAAATTTAGCATCCTCCTGAATTCAGTGACAGTGATGGGGGAGTAGACCTATCTAATCTGTATGTATATACATGGCATGGGGCTCACCTAAGGCCAAATATCTCAAGAATCTTTGTTGATGAATCTGGAAAGATGAACAATAGACATGAAATGGAAGAGATATGCCCATATCTCCATAGCAACCTGTTCACGTCCACCATAAAAATAGAGCTGCCATCTGGGGACTTTGCCACTCAAATATGACCTTGTGAGGAAGTGGGCATGGTACCTAGAATCAAGTGAGGAGGGTTGGCTGGGCAGCTAAATAGGCAGAAGGGAAAGGGAATGCGCATTTACTAGCACCTTCTATGTACCAGGCACTGTGCTAAGCCCTTTTCACAAATATCGTCTCACTTGATCCTTACATCAACCCTGCAATGGAGGGGGCTGTTATCATCCCCATTTTACAGTTGAGGAAAATGAGGTAATAGAGGTTAAATGACTTCTCCAAGGCTGTGCAGCTAGTAAGTCTCTGAGACTGTGGTTTGAGCTCCAGGCCAGCTCTCTCTCCATTGTACCACATACAGAAGGAGGAAGCCAAGGAGACGTCAGTAACTACCGATCCATATGTCTACTTTCTAGTGTAATGGAGGAGATCCCACGCAGCGTGTGCTGTGTCTCCATGGGGAAGGACATCCGCATTGACCTCTTGAAGGACCGAGGCTTCGTTTTGCTGAGTCTCAATATCTCTTTATTGTCCCTCACAACTGGGGGTTAGATCAGTGAGAACTGGTCCCTGAGTGTCATGGATAGAAACTCACTTATGGAGTCAGACGTGACTGAAAAAACTGGACAACAAAAGAGAGAAGGCATAGACAGGAGTGGGAGTCACATTGTTGGAGGAAATACCCACACTAGAGGGATCACAGAGCCACTGAACTAGTGAGGAATGTGTTTCTTCCCTCGAGACTCATCGTATTACTCAATGAGAATACACATGAGTACAAAGTGCAATGAAGAGAAAATCTTTACTGCCTGTACTCATTTCCAAAGGTCATCTCCACAAAATACATTTTTCCTTTCACTTTTTCAGTGCTCAGGCATAAAACCGTCTTCTCTCTCTCTTTAAAATAATATTTTATTTTTCCCCAGTTAAAAGTAAAGACAATCTTTCACATTCACTCTTTTTAAATTTCAAGTTCCAAATTTTCTTTCTCCCTCCCTCACCTCCCACCTCCCTGAGATGATAAGCAATCTATTATAGGTTATACATGTTCAATCCTACAAAACATATGGCCAGAGTAGTTATGTCATGAAAGCCATTTTCTCTTGAGTTTGACTCTAGCTCCCATCTTCAAGAATGGGTGTTCTCAAACTTTGAACTTGGAACTCCTTTACACTCTTAAAATTATTGAGGACCCCTCCCCAAAGAGCTTTTGTTTATATGGATTATAACTATTAATATTTACCATTGGGGCAGCTAGGTGATACAGTAAATAGAGCACTGGCCCTGGAGTCAGGAGGACTTGAGTTCAAATCCAACCTCAGACACTTACCACTTACTAGCCATGTGACCTTGGGCAAGTAAGTCACTTAACCCCAATTGCCCTGCTTTCCCTCTCCAAAAAAAAAAAAAAAAGACAAAAAAAATATTTACCATATTAGAGATTAAAACATTTTAATAACATGAAAATAGTTTTGACCTTGAGGACCCCATGAAAGGGAAAGGAAAAAAAACAGAATAAGTGTTTATTAAGCACCTCCTATATGCCAGGAACTTTATAAAGATTATCTTATTTAATCCTCATAACAACTCTGGGAGATAGGTGCTATTATTATCCCCATTTTACAATTGAGGAAACTGAGGCAGACAGGTGAATTGACTTGCCCAGACTCACTAATCTGGGGTCAGATTTGAACACAGGTCTTCCTGGCCCTACACTCTATTCACTGCATCCAATCTACCTGCCCCTAAAAGTAGCTCAGGGATACCCAGGAGTGAGCAGACACACTTTGAGAACCACTGTTCTAGAAAAATGGTGATTTACATCAACTTCCACCTTTATCTCCGGTTCTGCAGTTGTCTAGTCAACTCAGACCTCATTCATTTAAGGCCCTACCTTCACTAGTGAATGCTGTATGGTAAAGAGGGCTGTGGAGGGGCAAAGGGAGAGAGAAGCGGGGAGGAAGAGGAGGCAGACTTTGGGTGACTGGAAAAAAAATAAAATTTAATTTAAAAAAGAAGTTAATGTTGCTTAAACCCAAAGAAGCAATGTATGAATTGACCCCAAAGAAGCAATGTATGAAAACATCTCTCCCACCCCCCACCCTGGGTCCTTTGCAGAGGTGGAGACATACATAGATGTCATGATTGGTTGTTTTGGTTTGTTTTTGTATTTTTTCTTCCTCTTATTAATTTTCTTTAAAATAGTTGTTATAAAGAATGGTTCTCTAGGGAAAGGGGGAGGGATACAGGAGGAAACCTTTGGGATGTAAAAACAAAAGATATCAATGCAAATCTTTTGGTTTTAAAGTCAATTGCTTTCCTCCAACCTGATCATTCCTGTACCTTCTTTTCTAAGATCCACAACACAATAGAGTTCAAATAACTGCCCCTGAAGGATGTCAGTCTATCCTTGATGCTTTTATGCTCTTAACTAGCCAATACTTAGTATTCTTATTATTTTGCTGCAGATTCAGTGAAGTGTGTTATAGAAGGTCCTGCACAAGGCTCAGGTCCCAGAAGACTTCAATCTCAATCTTTTTTTATGGAAAAGAACAAAGATGACTCAGCAGTCCAAATTGTTCTTAAGACAAGGAAGTACACAGCCCAAGGACACAAAGACAAGCCACTTTTCAGTTTCCATTAGTGAGAGGCCAGGTGGGGCAGTCAGCTGCTCCCCATCCCCCTCACTGACATTCCAAATATAGACAGCATACCTAACTTTATTACCAGTCTGCCAAGAATAGCTCAAAGCATTGAGTGCCTAATGACTAATTCCAGACCTGGGCTCAAAGGCTCTAAGTGGATTTTAAACTAATGCACTGCAAATCCCAAGAGGCAACAAAAATGTGGAGTATGGTGAATGAGCGAGAACCCCAGCAGTAAAAAGGAAGAATGAAGACAAATAGAAAAGAGAAATACATTCCTCTAAAGAAAATATGAGAAATGTAAAACCTCAGCTCAATCTGAGACTTGAGTCAAAAAAGGAAAATGGCCCCAGGATTGGGAAGATAAGGGCTCCACTTATGGGAAGAAACCTGCGCTATCCACCAAGTTCCCATATTTGACTTTTTTGCTGGGGAAATTCAAATTTGAGGCTTGAGGCCCCACTCGGGGTTCAAGGATCCCCATATTCCACTCCTGGTGCCACATGTAAATGATCCTCCCTGATTGTAGAAGAGGTGGTGGTAGTAGCAGCAGCAATTAGCATTCATTTAGCTCTTTGAGGTTTGCAAAACACTTTATGAATATTTTATCTTATTTGATCTTCTTAACAAACCTAAGAGGTAGGTGCTGTTACCATAGTCATTTTACAGATGAGATCACTGCAGTTGATGGAGCCTTGCCCAGGGTCCCACAGCTAGTTAATATCTGAAGCAGGATTTGAACTCAGATCTTCCTGACTCCAACTCAGTGTAAGAACTCACTGAAGTCATTATTGAATTACTATTAGTAATTGTGAAGAAAGGGAGCAGTTCCACAGGATATGAGACAGATAAACACACATGTCAACTGCTACCTAGTCTTTTCTCTTCCATCTCATCTTCGTAATGTTGATTTTTCAACCCAAATGTATGACTTTGCATTTAATTGACTGAATTTCATCTTATTCAACTCAGTCCAACCTTCTAGCCTATCAAGAGCTTTTTAGAACCCGACTCTATCACCCAGTGCATTAGGGGTCCCTCCCAATTAAATCTTGTACAAAATATGTTAAGCACACCATCTATGTCTATATCTAATTCAGTGATTTAGGGAAAAAAAAAAACAACATGAAACAACCAGGAGCCAAGCATCAACCTCTTGGGCACTTCACTGGAAACCTCCCAAGTTAACAATAAACCACTTATAACTACTTTTTGGGTCCAGCCATTCAACCAGGTCCAAACCCACTTCATTGTATTATCTATCACCGAGCCCATGTCTCAATCTCTTCCACAAGAATAATGCAAGAGACTGCCAAATATTTTGCTAAAATATAGATAAACTTATTCTACAGTCTTCCCTTGATCAATCTAGTTTAGGAAAGCTATTAATATGAAAATAAGATTGGTCTGGCATAAACCATTCCTGATGAATATGAGTAGACTCTTGGGAAATCATCATATTCTTTTCTAGATGTTCACTGGCCATCTCTTTAATATTTTCCATGCTGCAAGTGAGTGAAATCAAGTTCACCAACCAAAAGTTTTCTGATTCTGTTCGCTTCCTCTCCTCCTCCTTAAAAAAAACAAAAACAAACCCAAAACCTGGTCTTTTACCCTTCTCTAGTTTTCTGGCACTTCTTTAGTTAGCCAGTCTTTTAAAGATTGATGAGAGCGACTCAGTCATCGCCACCCCCAATTCATTGAGTATCCTGGTATGTTATTCACCTTGGCCAAGTAACTTGAATTCATCATGGACAGCTAGGTGCTCTCCTTAACTACCTATTTACTTTTCTTGGGTATCAGCTCCCCATTAGTTTTTTTATTCCATCCACCCGAAGCAGCATGCCAATCTCTTCTTCCATCTCCCTTTCCCCAGTATAACTTTAAAAAAAAAAAAAGAAAAGAAAAAAACCACTTTTTTCTTATTAGGTTTCCTTCCCAGCCTCTGTTTATTCTGAGCATTAGCACTGCTGACACTATTTTTCCTGGATTGAACCATATTTATTCATCTCCTTCACCTGCTCTCGCTTCCAACTTTCTACATGACCTTTTTAAATCTGTTGACTGATGAGTTCCCTAAATGTACACCTTAGGCTCTTAATACAAATTCTCTTTACCTCAATGAAATTGTTTTTCTTTGTAACATCAGAATGTCACTCTTGACAGTTTCCTATCCTGCCTGAACTGACTTACCCTGTAGAATTTTAAGTCATTAGAGTCTTATCTGCCCTTTATCTGAATCCTTGGAAATCTGCTCTCCCCAAATCTAAGCTTTTGCCCGACTTCCTCCTATTTCTCTATCACAAATTCTAAGATCGAGTGGTCAATTCCTACCAATGTTGATATGAAGTCCACTTCAACAACCATTTTCTTCTTGTTATTGAGAATCAAATCCAGAAAAGAATTTTCCCTCGTTGCATCTGCCTCTTGAAGGATGAAATTAACATTAAGGCAAGTCAAATTATTATAATATAAATCCTTCTTTTGGAAAAAAGAGTATCCAGTAAATGACTGGATAATTGAATTCCCCATTACTGCTAGATCATGCCACCATGTCAGGCTTGTGATCTATTTCCTAAATGCATCAAATGTTCTGGTGCTATGCAATAGACTCTACTAGCCATATAATTTCTTTTTCTGACTCTAATTTTTACCCTTATGCTCTCCACTCTGCTTAACTGACACAATTTCCCATATAGACTTGAGGGCATGCACAAGTAGTCTATGACTGTTTAGTCCACTTTACCGTGTGGTGAGGGAAGGCTTTTCTATTAGCTTCTGAGATAGAACTGAATGTTCATATAAAAAGTCGACAACCTTGGTTTCATTTTTTCTTCCCTGGCTGCGGTGAAGGACTGTTGGAAGCCTCTGGGTGTTAAGAACGCTGGTAGGAGGAGGAGGAGGAGGGGTAGTGATAGTAGTAGTGGCAGTAGGAGGAAGAGGAGGAGGAGGAGTGGTAATAGTCATAGTAGAAGTAGGAGCAGGAGTAATATTAGCAGCAGCAGAAGTAATGACCTCCAGGAGTCTGCTGTAATGAGAATGGGAATTTGAAGATCTTCCCTGTCCCTTAATAGACCTAGGGGGGAGTTTGAAGACCTCCCCTGCTTTGAAAGTAAACTCTGCCCCCTAATAGGCTGAATGTGATCACATGGAGCCTGTGGTGTGAGAAGTTTGCTGAAGGGAAGCAGAGCCCACAGGAAAGTGGTCAGAGCTAGCAATATGGTCGGGGAGAGAGGAGGACCTCAGGCAAGGAGTCAGACAGGCTCATGAGTAGATATTGATCTTGTATTGGTTTGTGAGAAGGCTGAAGCATGCTGTGGCTCCTGGCATTATTATGGCTTCTGAATATCGTTGGTACTATGATGGAATTGGCTTAATGGTTTGGGAATTTGGTTTCCTAGTGTCTAAATAAATGTTTCAGTTCTATCCTCTATCTGGAGAGTTTGGTATATTTTGTGATCAAATGTCATGGGATAATTATAGTCATGGTCTTTATCATGATCATGGGCATTGTAAATATTACATTGGCACTACACCTACCCTGTAGCTTGAACACGGTGCCTCTGTTTCTTTCCCTTTTTGTATTTGTTCTTTCTTTCTCTTGGGTCAAAAGTATTGGAAACAGAAAAAACTAAGCTGTGAGCTTCAAAGTGTCTGAGATAGCACCAGCAGTCCAGAAACTGGAGTCCATCCTAGAGTTTTCAGGCACCTAAGCCTAGTGATGAGTGAAGCCCCAAGGACTTGCTTGACTAAGTGGATCAACACCCAACTTCTGGCTTCTACAAACAAGGGAGTCACTTCACCCATCAGTTATGACACATTTGGAAGCGATCTTGGTGGATCCAATGTCTTATTGCAGCCACTTTAAATTAAGCCTACTCTCTTCAAGGACTGGGATAGTATGGGATAAAGTACACCCTAGTTATTGTGGAAAGATGCTTTGTGACACTATTTTTGCTATATCTTCTCAGTAAATATCCCTCTTTAATAGCTAATTAATGGTAGTCACATGATGGTAAATCAATGCTATAGGGGACTGTAAGTGGAACTGATATTGAGGAGAACACACTAGACTGGGGGCTTGAGACAATAGCAGTAGAAAGGTACTCCTATATCAAAGCCCCCATCATTGGTACCCCTAGGATTCTGAGGTTATATAGTTAGCCAGACTTACTCTAGGGGACCCTATTTATCAGTACAAGTAGGAGCTGGGGAAAAGATACTTCCCCATAGTTTATATAAAGACTACAACTATATCTTCTTACTATACGACTCCTTTAATTATATTGTTTTTTTTAAGTAAGGTATAATGAATGATCCAAGGCATATAGATTCACAGATTTTATCCTACTAAATCTCTGTGATACCTAACTATGAGGCCAAACTCCGCTCCTTGTATTCGGATCTCTAATTTGTCTGTATTTACCTATATTTCCCCATTTACATAAAGATATCTGAAGTCATTGGTTTTACTCCTTTTTACTTTCTTGGAATTTTCTCCAGCTATCCTTCCTAAGCTGTAATTGCTCTCTATGATGTCTAGCTTGGTGAGTATTCATAGATGATTTTCTCCCTTCCCCTTCCTTTTCTGACCTAAAGTCAATTTTACACATTCAAAAGGAGAGGAGAGATGACCAGACAGCAGTTTTCTATGTCACCCATTACCCAAGAACTCTGGGCTCACATACACTAGGTCAAATCCTGGAGATTCATTCCATCTTTTGCTTATATCCCATACCATGGAGTTTTACTCCAGAAAACTCTCCAAAACAAAACTTAGCCAGGGTTCATGTCTAGGGTTCCCCAAATCCCCAACTCTTGCACAGGCACTCAAGGTACAATATGGTTATATGTGAACCAGATTTTGTTTATTATACCCGCCATAGAAAATGTTCAAGATGTAAAGGGTTCACTGGAGCCCACAAATAAATACAGAAACATAAAGCATTCAAATAGACTCCCCACAGAAGGTAAATACACTTAGAGATCCTGATGGAGAAACAATTTCCCCTTCACACTGAGCCTTCACTGACTGTGCATCTCTCAGCAGCACAACTGGCAAGATCCCTATCTCTTGTCCCACTGTGGCCTGGCTTCCATCCTTCAGCTGCAGGGCAATCCTCTGCTGGTAATTCTCTTCCTTCTCCTAGAGGCCATTGAGGTTATCTTTTCTCCCTCTAGGAGAAAAATGGTCTGATGCCCAAATCATTCCATTCAAAAACTCTCATTCTCTTGGAAACACTCCCACTTCCAAACTCCCAACCTTGCACGACACCTGCTATGAGGGTAGCCATAGACTCACCAGTCTCCCCAAAAAGCAGAACGACTCTATCATGGAATTTACCAGTTTGGTGACATTTTGAACTTCTGGGTAAGAGAAAAAGGAAAAATTTCCATCTTGAGGGCCATACAGGACCATGTTGTAGTAGAAGCATGGAGAGGTCTTTCCTGTGCCCATGTCCCCATGTCCCCAGCCTGCTAGAACTCTTGAGGGCTGCTGTTGCAGAATGGTGATGATCAGAAGTGATGGGATATCCAGATACTATTGAAAAGTGATTGGTGTGTTGGTAAGGGTTGAACTGCTAAGACTAAGGATTCTCTCTGTCTGGGAAATGAGATTTGCTCAAAGCCCTACATAGAGAAAATAACTAAATTCATGAGAGCTAATGAGATCGCCAGGGGAAATAGTATAGAGGGAGAAGAGGGCCCAAGACAGAGCCTTGGGGGACACCTATAATTAGTGGGCATGACCTAGATGAAAATCCAGCAAAGCGCACTGAAAGGGAGAGGTCAGATTGGTAGAGAAAAGAGAATGATTAAGTGTCAAATGCTGAAGAAAGGTCAAGAAGATGAGAACTGAGGAAGGGCCATTCAAAATTGAGATCACTGGTCACATTGGAGAGAGCAGTTTTGATTTAATGATGAAACCAGGAAAGCTAGGTTGTACAGTGGATAGAACACCGGGCCTAGAGTCAGAAAGACATGAGTTCAAATCCAGCCTCTCTTACTATCTGAGTGACCCTGGGCAAGTCACTTCACCCTGTTTGCCTCAGTTTCTTCATCTATAAAATGAACTAGAGAAGAAAATGGCAAATCTCTCCAGCGTCTTTGCCAAGAAAACCCCAAATAGGGTCATAGAGTCAGACACAACTGAAAACCAGCTAAACAACAGAAACCAGACTGTAGAGAGTTAAGAACAGAATGAGACAGAGTAAAGTCACTGACTGTCCATAGCTTTCTCCAGGAAGCAGGTTTTCCAAGTTCTCCAGTAGAAAAAGTTTTCCAAATGGGCCAGACCCAGGCTCCTCTTAGAGTGGAATTAATGGAGCAGCGGCAGATGTAGATTTGGAAAGAGACTTTGACACTTTACAGAGATGGGAGACATTAGGCCTTTTCAATGCAAGCCACAGTATTGTAGAAGGGAGCCTGTTTGGATTCCCATAAGCAAAAGAACATATAAGCCCTAAGTGTCTCCTAGACCAAACATAGAGAAGTCTTTCAGGCAAAGGCACACCAGAAAGGACAAGCCTCACACAGGATCAGGGCTGAAGTGTTCAAGGACTAGGGAGCTGCAAAGGCCAGCTGCCCTCCCCCCCATCCACTTGGCCCCAGGAGCTGCAGAGGCCAGCTGCCCCCACCCACTTG
>NW_027187400.1:25951959-25966959 GCF_028583685.1 Petaurus breviceps papuanus
CCACTTGGCCCCAGGAGCTGCAGAGGCCAGCTGCCCCCACCCACTTGGCCCCAGGAGCTGCAGAGGCCAGCTGCCCCCACCCACTTGGCCCCAGGAGCTGCAGAGGCCTGCTGCCTCCATCCACTGGGCCCCAGGTGCTTCAGAGGCCCACCGCCCCCCCATCCCCTTTGCCCCGGGGGGCGGCAGAGCCCGGCTGCCCCCCCCCCATTCACTTGGCCCCAGGTGCTGCAGAGGCCCGCTGCCCCCAGGAGCTGCAGAGGCCTGCTGCTCCCCTCCACTTGGCCCCAGGTGCTGAGCTTTCTGCAGGCCTCTTAGCCTGAGTCAGTTGGGTCACAGTTTCCTCTCCCTGGTCATCCTCTGCCAGGTGTGCTGCTAGGATCAAGACTTCATTTGCTCAGGTTCTAGTGATCCATCCAACATCAGGCCAACAATTGCTACATGAAGGCTCCTCTATTCAAGCTGCACTTGAGGACTCTTCCTTCTACCTCTGGTACCAGGAGAAAGAACCCTCATCCTCACTCATCCTACTCAATGTCCATATTATACTTGGTATTGCCCACAAGGTAACCCCCGAGGCTGGCAAAGCCATCCTCATATCTCTCCTCTCAAGCCCCTTGAGCACAGGTTCACTATATTGCCAGGTACCTCTTCAAGGACTCCTATGGTACCTCAGTTCTGCCATATCTTTGGGCATGGCAAACCCATTCTCAGGAACTTTAGTTCCTAAACTGTGTTCAGGAAAAAAAAAAAAAAAAAGCACAAAAAATGGCCAGAAATGGAGTCAGGCCAAGAGTTCAGGCTGCCTGGGTTAATCCATACTGCCTGCCATATGCATTTCCTGGGGAATGGTGTAGAGGGAGAATCTACTCTGTAGTACTCCTGCCTGAAAGTCAAGGTAGAACATGGCAGGAAAAGCCCTAAATCACTTCACGGCTTGTTTTTAGAGACTTTGGGAGAGGGACGGTTCCTCCAGTCAGGGCCTGTGGCCCTCCTGCCCCCTCTCTGTTGCCAGTCTTCTTGGAAGGAGCCAAGTAAGAATCAAGCAAAAGGTTTCTCTAGGTCCTCCCAGCAAGGTCCCAGGATGCACACCCAATTCTATGGGAGGCTCCCTTCAGGCAAAGAGCCATGCCCTGTGGTCATCAAGGCCACTGGAGGCTCCCCTCAACCCCTTTTATAGCTGAAAAAAAATTAGTTATCAGGGTTTTTTTCAGTAGAGTTGTGAATCGACAGCATGATACGGCTACCAAAGGTCAGCGCCAACTTAGCCGGTGTTAAAAGAAGCACAGCTTCCAAGCTATGTCCTGGCCTGCTCAGTTCACATCTGGGTTATCACGTTCATTTCTGAGCATCACGTTTTAGGAAAGACACAGATAAACTGGAGAATGTCCAAAGAAGGGCAACCAGAATGGAGAAGGCCCCAAAAACATACCCTAGATTAGAAGATCAGAGGAACCTAGGACGTGGTAGAGAAGAGGGGAAATTACAACTACCTTCAAGCCTTTAAAGAATGGTGAATTGGAAGTGAAGCTTTCTGCTGGACCCCAGAGGATAGAAGCAGGATCAGTGAGAGGATGTTTTGAAGAAGGCAAATTGGGGCTTGAGGCCAGGAGAAACTTCCTAAGAATTGGAACCGTGCAGAGGGTGAGGAGGATGCCCGGTAAGTTACTGTGGGGGCTTCTTCTTGTGATCTCTCTCTCTCCCAAAGATCTCTTGTTGTAGTCACAGGTTAAACTTGATGGCTTCTGAGCTCCCTTCTCCACTGGAGAATCTGGAATATTTCTATAGCTCAGGGCCTCTGTGATGGCTTTTTCATGGAGGAGGAAATCTTCCAAGGAGAGAGAGACAAAGAGACAGAGACAGAGAGAAAAAGAAAGACAGAGGGATGGACAGACAGAGAGGAAAGAGAGGGAAGGAGAGAGGGAGAGAATTTGGAACTGGAAATTTGACATTTAAATTTTTTTAAAAAACAAATGTTAAATTTTTTAGTCTAAATGTAAGGAACCTCTCTCTCTTCCTCCTTGTACTATCCCAAGAGGGTTAGAGGAAAGTTTCTTTAATTTATTCTAAAAGGAAAAATCAGCAGGATTTAGGGGAGATGCCCCAGAGGGAAGAGACAATGCCTTGAGGGCACTAAATGATAGAAGCAGGGAGAAGGAGACCTTCCTCTTCTCTGGTCCTCTGAAACTGGAAGCACCTCCCATCTCCTGGTGCTAGGATGGTTTTTACCTATAAGGGGTTGAGGGGTGACTGAGTTTCCTGGCATCCTGCTAGGCTTCAGGAGGTCTAGGATGGCCAGCCCTATAACCTTTTCTAGACTAGTGGTATGAAACTCAAATAGAAATGTGCCCACTAATCTATACCTAAGGACTCAGTTTTAAATTGTCATGTTATCTGTATTTTATTGTATTATTATTTATGTCGTTGAAAGTTTCTCAATTATATTTGACTCTAGTTGGGGCAAGACTTGGGAGTATGAGAACTTCAGGACCTGTGTGGTCTGCCACTTCTGTTTTAGATAGTAGCCTGAGGGGTGAGCTAAACTGCACCACAGATGCACCCCTGGGCATTTGGGGATCTGTCAGGGTTGGGATGGGGCAGCCTCCCAGACTAATGAGTGACCATCCTGCTCTGCTTCAACTCAACCAGCCCTTCTTCTCCCCCCAACATTCATCTCCAACCCCAAACTGAGAAGGTCCCTTAATAGGCATTTAGGGTAGGGCAGGAAAAGGGAAAGAAGGAAGTAGAAAGGGACGGCACTTGGGGAGATGGCCCTGGGGAGGTGGCCCCTAGGAATGAAAGAAGGGAAATTTAGTGGGGATTGAGGAATACAATTCTGCCTGTTGTGCTCCCCAGCTCAGGGCCAGAATTAATAGCTTTGCCCTTTTCCTTCTTCCCCTCTACTATCACCCATTCAACCATGATGCTGCTGGCAATTGCCCTTCCCTAGGCTGATGACTCTGGTGGAGAAGAGATACTGGGCTGGGGATGGGAGGAGATCTATGGATGGCAAAGCATGAACAGACTCTGTTTATAAATAAGTGTCTGAGAACACAGAATGGCTCTAAAAAGGAAAAAAAAAGGCAAGAGAAGGAACACACACACGGCAACATAGCATAGAAGTGGTCAGGAACTTGTAAGGAACTTTTAAGGAAACCTGGTTTCAGCAAGAAGGCAAACTCTCACCTGTGGGAGCCAGACCTCCAAAAGACAGGGATGAGGATGGTCTGCCAGAGGACAGACAACATGGACAAAGAGATGGCCATCAAGCGGCATGGAAGCCTAGCTCCAGGCAAGCCACAGTGAAGCACACCGATCAGAATCTAGGGTCCCCAGGGCAAAGTACAAAGTTGTAATGAGGGTACTTTGGTAAGGAGAGGGTCAGGAAATTAGACGGATGGAGCACCTGAAATGAGAGCACCCCTTCTCCAGGACAAAAGAGGACAACAGAAGCCACCCTGCTCTGTCTTTTGCAACAGGAAGTTATTTATTCTTTTTCACTTCCTAGCCTCCTTCCTCTGACTCTACCATTCAGACTGATAGCCCCAGGAATGACTATCACCCATATGGAGTCATACAGGGACCACCACCCACACCACCCAGAAGCCAAAGCACCATAAGGAGAGTAAAGTTTCAGGGAAGCCCAGTGCAGCTCAGAGAGCTCCCAAGCCTGAAGAAGAAACAATAACAAGAAGTCTCTAGGAGAAAAAAATGGGGATTTCTTAGGTTATTGAGAATTCCACACATCTGGTGAATTTAAGGAAACTGCTTTCCCTCTAAGTCAATGAGGCTAGTAAAAGTCACTCATTCTCTTCTCTCTTTTCCCTTTTTAGTCCAGGTCTAAACTAGGGAGAGTACACATCTTAGCACAGGTGTGGGTAAGTGTGTTCCATCTTTCTCAAAATGTCTGGGAAATGGAAAGAAGTGGAAACTGTCTTCAACCAAGAATGTTTACTCTACTTGCCTCTTCACTTGATTCTGCTTGCAATAATCTTTGTGATCATAGCATACTAATCTCAGAATCTACTAATGCCTTGGATGTTGACCTGAGAGAGTAAAATCTTCTGTAGGATGGGGGCTCATAGCTAAGCTAGCTGTAGACAGCAGAGTTTACATTTTAGTAATTTAAACAATGTTCCATTTCATCCCCTAGAGTAACTTCAGACCTGGGCAGAAAGGGGTAAATCAAAGCTGCTTCAGCAGCCACCTCCATATGGTCTTGGTGTTAGGGTAAGGAGCCTAGGCATTTACAGACTGAGCTCTCTGGGGGCCAAAAGGGATACTATGACCTGTTAGGAAAGGGGGATCCCTATGTAGTGGGTTACCAAGAAAGAAACTGACAAAGGCTAAACCAGTAGTCCAAGTTACTCACCATCTGGTGGGCAATTCAAATGTTGCAGTCCCAAGAAAAATGCTCAAGAAAAGAAGAGAGAGGGATAGAACCTTTCTCCTGTCCTTTTAGAGCCTCCTGAGTGGGCAGTAATTCCTGAGCTCAGCTGTCGATCATTTTTGACATAGCCTCTCAGCCAAAGAAACAATAAGGGGTTACTTTATAACCCCAAAGCAAAAGTGCATACCCCTTAAAAAGAAGCCAATTTCATTATCTCAGCAAAGTATATGGCCCCCTCAGTAAAAGGCATGCTCAGCCCAATCATCCCTGTTACATTTTAAAAAAAAAGTAAAATAAAAAATTCCTTAGGCATCAGGGTGGTTCAGTGGATAGAGTGACGAGTCAGGAAGATCTGGTTTCAAATCCAGCCTCAGACACTTGCTAGCTGTGTGACCCTGGGAAAGTCCATCTCTGGCTGCCTCAGTTTCCTTAACTATAACATAGGGATAACAATAGCACCTACGTCCCAGGGCTATTGCTAGGATCAAATGAGATAATATTTTCCAAGCCCTTAGCACAGTGGCTGGCTTATAGTAGGTTCTTAATTCCTTCTTCCTTTCCTTTACACCTGTTGTCCTTTCAAACTACTGTCCTCCATCTCTCCTCCCCTTCGTAACTAAATACCTCTAAAATCAGTGAGATGCTCATCTATACTTCCTTAACCCTTACTCTTCAACTCATTACACTCCGGTTCTTATGCTATATTACTAAAACTATTCTCCAAAGTCATGGCTGTTGTTGCTAAGTTATTTTTCAGTCATGTCCAACCCTTTGTGACCCCTATTTAGAGCTTTCTTGGCAAAGATACTGGAACGGTCTGCCAATCCCTTCTCCAGCTCATTTTACAGATGAGGAAACTGAGGCAAACAGGGGTAAGTGACTTGTCCAGGGGTACACAGTTAGTAAGTGTCTGAGGACAGATTTGAACTCAGGTCTTCCTGACTCCAGGCTCAGTACTCTATCCACTGCACCACACCTTAATTGCCAAATTTAAGGGTCTTTTCTCAGCTCTGCTCCTTCTAGTTTCTGAGGCACAGGAAATGTTAAGTAACTTGCCCTGAATCACACAGCTAGTAAGTGTCTGAGACAGGATTTGACAGGCCGTCCAGCCTCCAAGCCCAGCACTCTACCAGTTATACCAAACTCTCTCTGTAGACATATTGGCAGATAATTTTGTTTTGTTCTAATAACAAGCAGCCTATTGAATTATTCTAGAAAACCCAAAGTCAGGAGCCAGAGTCATATGCTTTCATTTCTTCAAAAACCCATAATTTCCCCTCATTGTAAAACTTAGGGAAAAAATTTCCCAAGAGGCTCTTTCTGAAAATCAATAAAACCACTTTGATCATCCCCAGTACAACCTCCTCTGAGCAGTCATCACCAGCTGAGGCATCATCACTTTAGATATGGAAGTTGCCTCTCTCTGGTAAGTACTTTTCTGGCTGGAGCAGACATTGTGCAGTTATCACATCCAGCAGCCAGGGGAAAACACAGTGCAATTATTTTTTGGTTGCATACAAAGACTATCTCAGCAAGTTATTGCAAACATTTACTCTGCAGCCAACCAGCAGATAAAGAGATTGGGGAGGCTCTGAGGATTAGGTTTTGAGTGAGCCAGAGGGAAAAGATAATGCTAGAGTTGAAGTCTAAGTATCACACTGGCTTCCCTTCCTCCTCCCATCTCCCTGCTGTGATGTCAAAGTGAGTTCAGGCAGTAAACCCACACTGGAGAAATCTATTTTTATAGATGGGCAAAAGCCCGAGACATCAAATGGAGCGAGTCTTTGGGAAATAGAAAATGAATATTTAAGTTGGTGATGGATAAAAGATTCGTGTCTCTATTTCCCTAGATTCATTGAATATTCTGATCGAAGAATTTTAGATCCCTTAAAAGCAAGGATCTAGATTAGAACATCAGGAGACAGGACCAAATTTCTCAAAGACATGGAGAAAATTGTATTTTTGGATATGTTGTCCATTATTCATTTATTTCTAACTTAAGAACATAGATTTAGAACTGGGAGGTATCGTAGAGGCCACTAATTCCAAGCCTCTATTTTACAGTGAGGCCCAGAAACATTAAGTGATTTGCCCAGGATCAACCAGCTAGTAAAAATTGATAAAAGGATTTGAATCTAGGTCCTCCTTATTGAGTTCAATGCCCTATCCACTACGTCAAATGGCATCTTACTACTCTTTGCTGCCAGTGTTAAGGATAGATGGGAACAGAGTGAAGTGTTAACAACCTAGTCAGGAGAAGGATTATATTAATGTCTATAGTTTCTCTACTGAAATTTACGTTGCTTTTGGTCAGATTCTATGAAAACAAAAATTATAATAGAGATTCCTTTGACTGAATTCTATTGCATTGCTTACTGTTTAGAAAGTACTTCCAGATATGGAATGAAATTCACTAAGTTGAAAAATTAATAGGCTTGCATTACAGTGACTAATACAACCTTTTTTTTTCCCAGTCAATCTGGTGACTTCTCCTTGATTCTGTTTCTTCAAAAGTAATCAGTGTAAGTTGAATCTCTGTGTTAATGCCAGATGTAGGAATATCTTAATTACTACAGAGCAATTCTTTGAATAACTGAATTTTTCAGAGAGAGGAAACTAATTTTCTGTTCCAATCTGGGAAATCAGATAACCAAAACTGTTAGAATTCATTCTAAAATAAGAGGAAACAGTTTCCAAATGGGAATCTAAAAAGCTACTCCGAAAATAAAATAAAATTTCAACTTGATGACATCCATTTTGACTACCCAAAGTATCTTTGTGTGTATGTGTGTGCTAATTTCCTTGTTTATGACTGTTTCCTAGAATTCAGATCATTAGCTAAATTAGCATGCTTTGTATATACTTGTTTGTACCTTGTCTCCCCCAAGCGATTGTGAGCTCCTTGAGGGGTAGGGACTGTCTTTGACCTCTTTTTGTATCTATAATGCTTGGCACGATGTCTAGCGCATCCTTGTTATTGTCTTCTTTCATGTATGATTCTTTGTGACCTCATTTGGGGTTTTCTTGGCAGATACTGGAATGGTTTGCCATTTTCTTTTCCAGCTCATTTTACAGATGAGGAAACTGAGGCAACGAAGGAGAAGTGAATTTCCTAGGGTCACACAACTAGTGTCTGAGATCAAATTTGAATTCAGGTCTTCTTGACTGCAGACCTGGAGCTCTATCCATTGTGCCATCTAGCTTCTGTCTGGCATATAGTAGATGTTTAATAATTATTAATGGATTGACCCAAATTCCTTGTTAAATATTGGATGGGAAAAATCATAACCAAATATTCTGACAGCTTCTATTCTGCCTTAATACATTAATGATGTTTTAAAAAGGCATTTTTATTTCTTGAGGATGATCCCACCTTCCCTCCCCCTTCATAAATTATAGAATATAAAATCTAGAAGGAAACCTCAAGTCTTGTAGTACCTCAGTTTACATATGAGGAAACTGAGGACCAGGTGGTGTAATGGGAATGGGAATTTGAAGATCTTTCCTGACCCTTAACAGACTTATGGGGGGAGTTTGCAGACCTCCCCTGCTTTGAAAGTAAATTCTGCCCCCTAATATGCTGAATGCAATCACATGGAGCCTATGATGGAGGGAATTTGCTAAAGGGTGGAGCAGAGTCCACAGGAAGCTTCCCTGCTGTGAAGATAAACTCTATCCCCTAATAGGCTAAATATAGTCACATGGAGACTGTGGTGGGAAGAGTTTGCTGAAGGGAAGCAGAGCCCACAGGAAGCTGGAGGTCAGAGCTAGTGAGACAGTGGGGTAGAGAGGATGCTCAGGCAATGAGTCAGATAGGCTCATGAGTAGATATTGATCTTGTATTGGTTTATGGAAAGACTGAAGGATGCTGTGGCTCTCCGTGTTATTATGGCTTTTTAATGTCTTTGGTACTATGATGGAATCAGTTTCCTGGTTTTGGAATTCAGTTCTCTGGTGTCTAAATAAATGCTTCAGTTCTGTCCTCTATATGGAGAGTTAGGTATATTTTGCGATCAAACAGTCATTCGATATTTATAGTCATGGTCTTTATCGTGATCATGGGTACTGTAAATATTGCATTGGCACTACAGATGGCCAAGAAACTTGTGAAAATTTATTTAATAGAATGACATCAGACTTTCAGAAACATAAATCACCACTAGGCAAAGAAAAAATTTCTCACTATACAGAAAAGAAAATGTAACAAAGGAAATTCTGGAAATATTGAATAAAATGGATACTTATGCTAATCAATAAGCACATGTTGAGCAGACAGAGGGGGCCATCGTCCTCTTCCACATTGAATTTATGGGCCTATGTCTATTCTTTCTGTGTTGGATAAAAGTCTGTTCTATTTTCCCCAAGATTTTTGTAGTGTCCTGACTTTTCCTACCAGACTAGGCTATGACCTTCAAAAAGAGGCTTCATGTTCACTTCATACAGAGCTTAGAGAAGTTAAGGCAGATACTTCTTGTCCCTTATCCATCCCAGGTCACCCCTGGAGTTCTTAGAAGAGACTTTCTCAATTGGTCAAAAGGATATGAAAAACAATTCCCAAAAGAATTGCAAACTATGTGAAAGTCCTGTGAATAATAGATGGAAAGACATGATCATTAAAGCAATGCTGAGCTTTCACTTCATACCCAGAAAACCAGTAAAGATAACAAAAGATGGAAATAATAGATACTGGAGGGGTTGTAGAAAGACAGGTATACTAATATACTCTTGGTGAAACTGAGTATTGATTTCCTACCTTTCTAGAAAGCAATTTGGAATTATACTTTAAAAATGACTAAAATATCCACACTCTTTACCCATAGATCCCATCAATAGACATATATTCCAAGCAAATCAAAGAAAGGAGAAATGTCTCATATTCACTTAAATATTCAGAACAACATTTTTTTGTGTTGGCAAATAACTCAAAACCAAGTAGATGCCCATCAATTGGGGAACAGCTAAACAAACTGAGGTACATGAATGAAACAGTACTGCAAGAAACAATGACTATTAAAAACTTAGAAAAGTGTGGGAAGATATACAGTGATTCAGAGTAAAGTAATCAGAATCAAGAAAATAAATATATAAAATTATTACAATAATATAAATGGAAATAAGGGAAAAAAAGAAACTGAATGCCATATAATTAGAATGAACAAGACTGACTCTAGCAGAAAGATCAGAAAATTCACTTCTTTCCCTTCTTTGCAGAGGTAAAGGACTAGGGGTATGAAATATTTCAGACACGGTTGATATGGCCAGCTTTGCTGAACTGTTTTTTTTTAATTCTTAGTTATAAGATATAGATTACAATATTGGTCTGTACCCCAAAGAAATCAAAGACAAAGGAAAAGGACCTACATGTACAAAATTATAGTAGCTCTTTGTGGTAGCAAAGAATTGGAAATTGAGGGGATACCCATCAGTTGGGGAATGGTTGAGCAAGTTGTGGTATGTGACTGTGAACGTGCCATAAGAAATGACCAGCAAGCTAGTTTCAGAAAAGCCTGGGAAGACTTATATGAACTGACACAAAGTGAAGTGAGCAGAACCAGGAGAACATTGTACACAGTAACAGCAACATTGTACAATGATCAACTGTGAATGACTTAGCTATTCTCAGCAATACAATGATCCAAGACAATTCCAAAGGACTTATGGTTTTAAAAAATGTTATCCACCTCCAGAGAAAAGAACTGATGGAGTCTGAATGCAGATTGAAACATAATTGCTTCACTTTCTCTATTTTTTTAACTTTTTTTTTAAAATGTGGCTAATGTGGAATGTGTTTTATATGATGGCAGCTAGGCAGCACAAAGGATGGAGCTCCGGGCCTGGAGCCAGAAAGACTCATCTTCCTGAGTTGAAATCTGGTCTCAGTGACTTACTAGCTGTGTAAGACTAGGCAATTCACTTAACCTTGTTTGCCTCAATTTCCTCATCTGTAAAATAAGCTGAAGAAGGAAACGGCAAACCATTCCAGTATCTTTGCCAAGAAAACCCCAAATGAGGTCACAAAGAGTCAGATACGACTGGAATGACTAAACAACAATTTGATATCTCATTTCTTGCCTTCTCAATGGGTCGGCAAGGTACAGGGAAGAAAAGAATTCAGAACTCACAATTTTTTAAAAAAATGAATGTTTAAAATAAGTAAATAATATATATTTTTAAAAAACCAACAAGGTACAAGTTGCTGGTTAAGAGATGGGGTAATGATATGAAGATAAAGAAATGAAGATAAAGCAATAGCCAACTCTTACAAATAATGTATTTTGAAATACTTAACAAAGGCTGAAGTTCTTCATAGACTCAGTCATCTTCAGTTCCTTTACTACCTCCAGCAGCCCATGCTGTCTCTCAAAGATCAAAGCAGCTAGAACATAGATTCTTTCATTAAAAATTTCCAGGGTCGATTCGAACTGAGCCTCATTTTTCACTGGCTTCTTCCTAGAGACAGGAACCAGCAGTGTTCAGGCTAACCTGCTCAATTAGGGACAAAACAACCACATGAAAGGACATTCATAGCCCCACTTAAGGGGAACACAAGTCTCTAATGAGATGAAATCGACCTTGTTTGCTAAATTTGAACTTAATATTCACCATAACCCAATTACCAACTGGACATTTCTTTCTCAAGAACAATCCCCTTGAGGGATATATGTTCATTCTGTGTATTAAGATGGTATTAGCAAAAGAAAAAGAAAAAAGGGAATAAAAGAGTATCTTAACTAGCTTCAGTGTACCATTATGAGAGCATCAGCTGTTCATTGCTGGCCTTTGTCAATCCAACTCAATCCAAGAAGCAATTAACCATGGATTTAGAGCTAGACACACCCTAAAAAGTCATCTAATTGAATCCTCTCACTTTACAAATAATAGTAGCTAATATTTATATAGTACTTCAAGATTTGCAAAGTATATTACAAATATTATCTCATTTTATCTTCACAGCAATCATCCTCTGGTCCCAAATCCAGTCTTCTTTCCACTGTCCCAGCTCATCTTTATTTTTAGAAAGCTCCATTTGATAGGTGCTTAATAAGAAGTAGCTATTTTTAGGCACAGTGTTAGGTACTAGAAATACTGAAAACAAAAAGAGAACAGTCTCTGTCCTCAGGGAGCCTACATTCTGCTAGAAACTTACAGTGAGGCTCAGCATGAAGAGGGGAAGAAGATGGGAGCCCAAGCAGGATGCCATTTGCAGAAAAAAGACAATGCTGCCTCCAACATTCATGGGGACACCTTATCCCTGATCAAGGGATGAATCAACAACAGGTCAGGAAAAGGCTGTATCTGAACAGCCACCTTGCAGAAAGCCCATGAAGAACTATGAGGAACAGAAGCGTGGAGGGGCTCTGTGTAGCAGGGACTTAGCATGGCATCTCAGGCATTATTCAGTGGGACCCATAGCCCAAAAGCACCAAGCCAATGAAGGTGAGCCAAAACAACGTTAAGGGGAGGAAGGAGCTAACATTAGAGATGAGATGGCTGTTTCCCTCCTCATTTCCTTCCCTTTTGTGCTGACTCTGACCCTTAGCATCCTTTCTTTCTCCATTTCCTTTTTACTCTTTCTACCTCAGTACCAAAGTCTTGTGTCTTAAGTTGCACTGAAGGTAAAACTTCATAAAAATCAGGACAACTCTAAAATAAAACTTTTTCATAAAAAATGGCAACAGAATCATCTCCACAACTTGGAGGCTTTCTGCCTCTTGTCTTGTATATGTGTTGAAGAGGCACATATGATGTTTTCCTTTGGCTTCTAACTTTGTAGAGGTCTTGGACTGTCTTCACTTTTCATATTTCCAAATAGACTAACTTATACATGAGCATACTTGTTAAATGATGCAGAATGTGCCGGGGCTTTAGGCCAGGAAGTCAGTTGTGGTATGGTGCAGACAATGCTGGTTTTGGAGACAGAGGACTCTGGGTTTGATCTCTGCCACTTACTACTTGTGTGACGATGGGCCTCAGTTTCCCCATCTGTAAAGTCATGGAATTGCTCTAGATGACTTCTAAATCTATGATCTGCCCATCCAAAGGAAGGAGTGGGGAATACAAGAGCCAAAATGTTGAGTAAAAGTTTTGTGTGATTGGCCTTAGGCTCTCTGCCAGCCTCCCAAAGGGCACATTGTTTTTTTTCATTCAGTTTTCTAGTCCTTTGTCAATCAGTATTGGACTAGGTGTGACCAGAGAAAAATAGGCAGAATCCAGGGGCAATCGTGGGTTATATTGTCAGTGAGGGAGCATTCTTGGAATACAGAGCCTCTTCTGGCCATTTTTAAGACATGGATCTGCCCACACAGGCACTCAATAAATTCCTCCTGAGTGTTGTTGAAGAAATGCCAGCTTCGATTCTACATCCTGCAAGCTTACCATAAGTAAGTGTTAACAAGAGAGAGATGCCTTATGGTATGTTAACCACATGACTCTTAGAAAAGTGTGAAAGAGTTGGCTAATTGGTACCAGCCACAGATCCCTGTAGCAAATACAGGAATGTGTTATTCTCTTCAACTTTAGCCATTTCTCTGACTTTGAAACTATAGCTATAACCAGTGTGAGATGAGCAAGATTTTGTTCCTGGATGTTGATTTCTGGGGCATCAGGAGCAATTTCCTTCCCAAGGCAATTGCCATCCCTTGTGGTCTTCCAAAAGCTCAGACCACCCCTCCAGAGCCCTCCTATCCCTCTCCCAAACCCCACAAGAATTAGGGGGAGCCTCCCTGGGAGAGAAGAGAAGCTGTCCCCTCTCCCAAAATGACCACACCTGCAGCTGGACTGTCCTCTGAACAACAACCACCTTTACCTGCCCCCTCCTCCAAAGTACAACTTGTTTTTGCCCCAAGAGAAAGCATTCCTGGTTTACAGCTCTGTTAGGAACACAAGTGAAAAGAATACATAGCTGCATACAAATTACTCTGATTTTTGGAATATGCATACTAGTTAAAAAAAACTGCTGAGAGAAAACCCAAACCCAAACTGACTCCAAGAATTTCATCCGGAGTCCCTGCCCAAGGCTGCTAGCACTCTTTGCTGTTTTTCTAGTGTTTCCAGACCCCAAGAATTCACAACAAAGGGGAAAAGCTACTGCTAGCAATGTGGTTGGGACCACAGGAGCCTCAACTGAAATATTTCTGCTAAGATCTGAACCGTATGATCCTCAGTATCATGCAGACTCCTGTTCTCCTCACAGTTGGAGCCTTCTTATAGCCATCACCTCTCTAAGGGAGAACTTTAATTAAGGCACTTTCCTCTTTAATATTTCCTTTTCTTTCCCTTTACCCCTCAAAAATGATGAGGTCTTGCAAATAGGTGACAATCAAGTCTCAGGGTTGAACCAAGGAAAATGTGGGGAGGTCTCTTTTGAGATTTGGAAGCTGTATATTTTTTTGTATTTTTTTTTGGAGGGGGGAAGGCAGGGCAATTGGAGTTAAGTAACTTGCCCAAGATCACACAGCTAGTAAGTATTAAGCGTCCGAGGCCAAATTTGAACTCAGGTCCTTCTGACTCCAGGGCCGGTGCTCTATTCACTGCACCACCCAAGCTGTGCCTGGAAGCTGTATTTTGAAGAGCCAGAAAATTAAATCTTGAGATCCATCATTTCAAGGCAAAATGTCATAATGGAAAGAGTAGAGTAGCATCAGGAACTCAGATTCATCTACTTCTGACACTTAGAAGTCTTCTGACCATGAAGAAGTCATTTCAGTTGCTCAGGTAAGTCCCTAGGACTTATCTACTAAGTTACCTAAGGTTGCAATCTTTGCATGACAAAGTGTGTACCATGTTGGAATTTCCCCACCCTAATAAAATTACAAATATTTTCCCTATTTGTATTTGTGTTTAGTGGAACTCAACACAGCAAAGAAAAGCACAGGCCCAATTCTGGAAAGCTCATACAATCTCCCATTATCTAGCCACCAAAACCAAGAGCACTTGAACTTTTGGAAATTCAAAAGTTAATTTCATTCCATGCTCTGATTTACCTATGTGGTATGGATCCTCCTTTTAAATCATAAAAACTGCTTAACCTCCCAACCTCAATTTCATCGTGGAAAGGATAGAAGGTTTAGCTGCTTCACAGAGGTGGTAGAAGCCAGAATTAATTAATGTTTACTAAGCACCCGGATGGCAGAACTATTCTCATTAAATTCTAATTATGATTATCTGCATGTTGGGGGCAATACAAAGCAAAGGGTTGATGCTTGGACCAAATTTGGTATACTGCTTTCTGTGCTATGGAATTCCATTTTAAAAAGAATGACTTACATTTCCCTAATTTTTCATGCTTCTCACGCATGGCCGCTGCAGAAAATTCTCATTAGTCTAATCTTGACAGCATGAAAATGACATATGGTGAAATCAGGTCAAAAGGGAGAACTCTGATCCTTGCTTTTTTTTAATTCTTTGTCTTTTTCATGGCTTCTGACTGCTCCTTCTCTGAAAGGTCCTTTGTCTTTTTCAAATTAAATCTTTGTCCAGCACCCCTACCTCAAGTAATATTGCAGACTAAGTATGAGAGTAATGGTCTAACCTTAAAGTAATGGCAGTAAAACTCCAAGCTAAGGATTAGCTATCTTTGCAACCCTGGTTGCCACTAGCCAGTATACCTGACA
>NW_027187400.1:25968723-26056502 GCF_028583685.1 Petaurus breviceps papuanus
AGAAAGAAAGAAAGAAAGAAAGAAAGAAAGAAAGAAAGAAAGAAAGAGGAAGGGAAAGGAAGAGAAAGGAAGAAGAAAGGAAGAGAAAGGAAGAAGAAAGGAAGAGAAAGGAAGAAAGGAAGGGAGCAAGAGAAATAAAGGAAGAAAGAGAGAAAGAAAATGAATGCTTTTGTCTGTATTCAGATAACATCAGTTCTTTCTCTGGAGGTAGATAGCATTTTTTAACACGAGTCCTTTGGGATTACCTTGGACCATTATAATGTTCAGAATAGCAAAATTATTCATACTGGATTATTGCACAGTGTTGCTGTTACTATGTATATTGCCAACTTCATCTATCAGTTCATGTAAGTCCAGGTTTTTCTGAAATCATCCTGCTTTTCATCGTGCTACTGTGAAATAAAATTCCATTACAAGCATATACCATAACCTGTTCAGCCATTTCCCAGTTGATGGGCATCCCCTCAATTTCCAGTTCTTAGCTAGCACAAGAAGAACTGCTATAAATATTTTTGTCCAAATAGTTCCTCTTCCCTTTTTTAAAATATCTCTTTGGGAAGTTTATAATTATTGGTTATTAACATTCATTTGTACTGACAGAAGAAATTACAGTAAAATTATTTTTAAATTTGCCTCATTTGTTGAGCCTAGTCCTTCTGATGTCAATCTTGCTGACTAAATTGCAAATGTTCCCTAATTCGTGTTGTGCCCTCTAAATTAGGCAATACAGTGGAGAACTCTGGACCTGGAGTTAGGAACACCCTATTTCATATCCTCCCTCGGATACTTAGTATCTGTGTTACCTTAGAAAAGTAACTTAACTGCCTAACTTTCTTCATCTGTTAAAGTGGGAACAATAGCACCTACCTCCTAGCGCTGTTATGTGGCTCAAATGATACTTACACAAACCCTTAAAGGGCTTTATAAATGCTATCCATTATCATCTCTAAAACGTGCCGCCCCAAAACCCCCCTTGCACGGCCCTTGGCCTCCAACGCCCTCCTCATCTCTGCCTCCCTTCTGGCTTCCAACTAAGGGCCAAATCCCACTTTCTACTGACAGCCGTTTCCAATTCCTCTTAATTCTAATTTCTTCCCTCTGTTAATCATTTCCCATTTATCCTTTATCTGGTTTGTACATATTGTCTTCATGTTGTCACTGTGAGCTCCTAAATGGAAAGGGCTGTCTTTTCCCTTTCTTTGTACTCCTAGGGTTTAGCACAGAGGAGGCGCTTAATTCGTGTCTGCGGTCTGCCCAACCTGGCTCCAAGCCAAGGCTGCGACAAGCAGTCCATTACCACCCATCGACCCACCCCAGAACAGCGATGTGGCGCGCATGCGCATTAGCCGCCGCCCCGCCTCCCTCCTTTCGCGGCCTCCGAACCGGTTGAACGGAAATCGAGTTCGCCTGAGGGGTAGCTGAGGCGAGGGAAAAGGGGGCAGGCCTGGGGGGGGTGGGGGCGGGAAGGGGGGGCAAGGGAAGAAGGCCGGGGTTTCATAGGAGAGCTTTTGGACCGAGAGAGCACTCAGCCTGAGAGAGGCTAGTCACTGCCAGAGTACGTGAGCTGAGCCGCCTGCTCAGGAGGCCGGGGCGAGAGGGGCTGCCCGCTCCAACAATGGGGAGGGAGGACGCAGCGGGTGGTGCCGGGGATTGGCAAATAGGCGGTGGGGGGAGGTGTCTAAAACAGTACCTCCCCCTCCACCAAAGCCTAGACCGGAAATATGGGGGAGAGGAGGAGGAGAGGGAGGAGCCCGGCAAGGAGGGCGTGGCTTGGGAATGATGGCGGGAGAAAGAGGCAGGCCAGGGCCGATTCCTTGGGTGGGGATGGAGGAGAGAGAGAGAGAAAGCAGGGAGGAGAGAGGGAGAGATAGATATGAGAGAATGAATCCATAGTTAACACACCGACCCCATCCACAGCCTTTTTCCTCTGCATCAAGGCCAAGAAGCCCTAGACCAGGTAAGGGAGGCGGCTCCTACCAGAGGCAAGCCTTTATTAAGCGCCAACTGTGTGCCAGGCCCCGCGGATGCCCTGCCCTCAGGGAGCTTACAGTCTAGTGGATGCGCCCACAAGCGCATAACCACACCTATACGATGTAGAGGAGGAAGGCGCTAGGCGCAGGGGCCCAGGCTTCCGTGGCTTCCTATCATTCAGCCGTACTAGGGACTTTGTAAGATGGTCCAGGCCTAGAGTCATAGCCCTAGAAACCATGGAGCCCAACGCGCTCCTTTGACAGGCAAGCCCAGAAAGGGGACGCATGTTTGCCCAGGCACCCAGCGACGTCCGAGCCTTCATGTGGTGCGATTTCCACATTTTGCAGAGAGGGCAGTAAAGCCCAGAGAAGAGATGGGAACTGCCCAAGGTTGCATCCCTAACAACCTCTTCATTTTACAGATGAAGACTCTGAGACTCAGCTGAAAGGGAGTGGGGGAGAGGGGACCCCGGAAACATGCACTGAGCAGAGCTGGCATTCAAACACAGGTTTTCCAGTTCCAGACCCAGCTATCTTGACTCTCTGCCTATCTCCACCATCCTCCAGTTTCTCTGTTCTGGGACCCACTCTTTCTCATAGGACCGGCAGACTTGGAACATCATGGTCTCTTCCAGGAAAGGACCTTACCTGTGGTTTCACTAGTAGAGGGAATACTCTACCAATGCAAGTTGGCACCTTCTCTGCAACTTATAGTGGTAGAGAGATGCTTAGAGTAGAGGTGTCAAACTCAGGGTTCCAGAACCAGATTAAAATGTAATTGGGAAATGTTTAACTCAATCAAAATGCAAAGTGTAGGTGATGTTAATTTGTGGGTTTTTAGATCAGTATGGGGCCCACAGGGAGCTAATTCTATTTGAGTTTGACATCAAGTGTCTTGCCCAGGGTCAGAGGTCAGACTTGAACCCATGTTGACCTGGCTTAGAGTACAGCTCTCAATCCACTAAGCCATGCTGCCTCTCAGTAATAATAGCTCACGTTTATAAAGCATTGTAAGATTTGCAAAGCATTTCATATATATATATTCATATATAATATATATATATATATATAAAATCTCATTTGATTTGGAATTGGAAGAGATGTTAGGGGTCATTTAATCTAAGTCCATCATTTCTTACCTGAGGAAACTGAGGCCAGAAAGCTTTAAACATCATGCATTTCTAGATTCAGAATGACTTAGGAATTGGGGGGATATTTAGTCTAAATATCTCATCTTACAGATGGGGAAACTGAGACCCAGTGAAATGACTTACCTGTATCACAGCAGTAATAAATAGGAGAGCTAGGAGCCAAGCCTAGTTTCTCTAATTCCAAAGTCAGTTTTATTTCCATTGTACTTTGCCAAGGCTTTAAGGATTTCATCTTAATTAGATTTTTTTAACCCAAAAGGATGGCCTGATTTCCCACTTTTCCCTTCAAAAGAACTAGATATTGTAGCTAATATGGTCTACTTGTCCATTCACAAATAGGTCATAGTTTCCTCCTCTAATTGGAATGTCATCTCTCATCTTTAGCTATTGAAATCCCCAATCCTTCAAATCCTTCCATTCTTGCATTCAAATGCTGCTTCTACTGCGCTGTCTTCTCTATTCACCTCAGCAGGAAATTACCCTTCTCTCTGTTCTCAATCAACAAGCATTTATTAAGGACCTACCATATGCTAGGTAAAGGAGATAGAAATAAAAATGAAAACAGTCTCTGCCTGAAAGGAGCTTACATTCTACTAGGATTGGCAGGGATAACTTATTCACAGATAAATAAATACAGGTTTCTCCAATGAACAAGCAACTGTTAAATTCCTCCTATGTTCAGGGTGCTGTGCTAGGGTCCGGAATATACTCACCCAGATGGATCTGTGACCAAATTAGTAGGATGTTTTCTCAAATTATATAGATCTTAACCCAGTTGTTCCTTCTCTGGACAGCATTAGTCCACGGCTTCCTGTCAGTTTGCCACAGGGGGTCCATTTGACATTTTGGAGAGCTTGTTCAGTCTCTGTTGATGTTGAAAGATGAGAGAAACGTTCACTTGTAATGCCTTGCCTCCATCCTGTAGGCTGTGATGACACCTTTTATTCCTGTTCATCAGAGTTCCTCATTGGTCATCTCTTGCAGCCTGCTGAAACCTACCTTTCCATTGCTCTGTGGGAAAGATTCTGGAAGATATGGACTGAACATTCATAGAATGTGCTTTTAGATGGACCTTTAATTACATTAGGATAGAGAGTTCCTGGGAGAAAACTTCTCCCCGTACAAATAGGCATCCTGAGGCCCTGTGAAGTTCCATGATTTGCAAGGGTCACACAGTCAGTGTCAGGCACACTTGAACTTAGGTCTTCCTCACTCCAAAGCTGCCTGGATCAAATTCTGCACCATCCTATACTTGTTCTGGGGCTTGATGTAACGTTACTAGCAGAATATTGGTATTGAGAAGATAGGCCTTTGTTTCCTGAAGAAGATAAAATATTAGGGTCATTAAAGGAGCTTTCAAATTTCATTTCCTGAAGGCAATCCAACCCATTCTTCCTCTCTGATTCTGTGTCTAACTCATCCATTTATACTGTTTATCCCCAATTAGACATAATGTTAGGTGAACTCTATAGGTTGTTCATCCAACTACATGGCATAATCTGGTCAGTAGAAAGCCTTCATCCACTCGGTTTCTATGTGGTTGATCATACCCAACTTTTTTGATTGGCTTCTATCGAGTGTTACACTATCTCAGTGCTTGATACAATCAGTAAAACATAGGGTATATATTTCTTTAAAAGCTCAGGGATAGGGGCGGCTAGGTGGCGCTGTGAATAGAGCACCGGCCCTGGAGTCAGGAGGACCTGAGTTTGGCCTCAGCCACTTAACACAAAAACTAGCTGTGTGACCTTGGGCAACTCACTTAACCCCATGCCCTCCAAAAAGCAAAAAAAAAGCTCAGAGATGGAGGTAGAAGGTATAAACAATTGAGGGAATGAGGAAAGATATCTTCAATCAATTGTGTATTTATTAAATACTTTCTTTATGCCAATACTGCCCTGGGTGCTCAGGGTTCAAAGAAAAAAGTGAAACAGTCTCTGCCCTCAGGGCACTTACATTCTGTTTGAGGAAACATCATACATTAAAAGAAATAAAAAGTAATTGGGAGGATCAGTTAAGGCCTCCTGTGGAAGGCAGCATTTGAGCTCAGCTTTGTAGGAAACTACAGATTTTAAGAAGTTAACTTAAGGAAGGAGTGGCACTTCTTCACTATCTCTAAGCCATGCTTCCCATTCTCCAGCCTCTACCTTGATCTAGACCCGAAGATCTTAGGACTGGATTTCTAGCCACTCATTATTGAGCAGTTCACTTTCTCTTACCAAGGCCACCATGCCCACAACATGTGACCTCAACATATTTCCTTCTCTCCTCTCCAACCCTAGTTTGGAGGAAAGTATCAAATCAACACTACCATTCCTAGTAAGGTTATGTTAGTCAAATGCCCTATGACTCAGTTGACCATTCTTTCTGACTTCCTGTCTAAAGCACTTCTGCCTAACTGCCTCACTCCAATCCGCTTCACACACAAGTCAAGACATCACACTCATGATGTCATTGGTCTTTGAGAATGAAGAACAAAGAACTCCTTCTTATGTTCCATCATCCACTATTTGAACATAAGCTTCTTGAGGTCAGGAACTGTGTTGCTTGCTTCTGCTCCTATACTCAGCGCTTAGCACAGTGCCTGCCACAAAATGCTTAGTAAATGTTCTTTCATTCCCGTGGAGTGGCCTCCCATAATCTCCTTTACAAATAGGCTCTGTGGCCTAGCGCCCCTTCCACCGAGCCAGGTCACCGGTGATCATCCGCCACAGCCCACTGCCTGACAGGCTGCTCGGGAGCCGCCACCAAGGTTTTACATCATCATCAGAACAAGCAATATGGCAGCAATCCGGTCCAGTGGTTCACTTGTAGCAACCCTGGCTACTACCAAAGGCATCTGGGTTCCACCTCCAGCAACAGCTCCTGTGGAAGTGCTGAGTACTCTGGAGAAGTGATCCCCCACCATACTGGTCTTCCCAAATCAGACCCAGGCCACTGGTGGGCAAGCTTCTTCGGCAAGTCGAGTCATCCGTTCATGACAACGGTATTGGAATCCCCAGAGCACTCGGGAACTTTCCAGGTTGCTCATGGCACGATCACCTGTGACCTGGCTCAGGAGGCCATGAGGAAGCGGCATGTCAGCGAGCCCAGCAAGCCCAGCACTGGGCCTTCTGCATGAGCAGCAGCACCCTCCCTGCTGCTCCCCCGCTTCTGAAGTGTGCTGGGCATCAGAGCCCATTCCCCCCTCCCCTCCCCTCCCTTCTCTCTCCCACCTATTCCGTTAGAATAGATAGGCTGCGTAAGTGTAGAAGTAGTTGTGGGGTGTGTGTGGTTTTTTTTTAAGGAAAACAAAAGCAAAACACCAAAAAACAAGTAAAAGAAACCACACTGCTGTTGTTTTTTTACTATCTGAATCACCTATGTGCTTTTCAGCAGCCTCAGTAACCTGTTTACTTTGTACTCAACTGAAACTAATAAATTTTGAGCAGCCTTTTAAAAAAAATGTTCTTTCATTCATTCATTCTAGGCTGGGGGGAGCAGGAAGAGGAGAGAGAATGTTGTGTATGAGGAAATCAAGACTAATTTGATGGGACCATCGTGTGAAGGGGAGTAATATATAATAAGGCTGATTCAGGAGGTTGGAGCACAGTGAGAGGCCAGGTCAGACTTGTACTTTAGCACTATCAATTTAATAGTTGTGTGGCTTGGAGTTAGGAGAGACTAGATTCAGGGAGATCATTTATGAAACTTACAGGCAAGAGGTGATGAGAACTTGGACTACAGTGATTGTCAAGGTAGAAAGAAAGAGATCTTGAGGAGGAGGAAATGACTGAACTTCTTGTTCTTTGTCCTTTGTTCTTGAAGAGGACCATGACATCAGGAAGGTGATGCCAGGACTTGCAAGTGAATTGGATTTAAGTGAGGAAGAACTCTGCAAAGTCACCAGCCTCACTTTCTTCTCTGGAGCCATCTGGGTCATAGATCAGGATGACTGGACATGGCCCCCAAGCAGACTTAGCAAGTGATTAGATTTATTGGAGAGAGGTGAGATTAGGATATTGGATATCCTGTTGGATAGGTTGGAAGGAGACGTTGAAGATTAATCCCAGGTTTTGAACCTGGGTGACTAGAGGAATGGGGGTACCCTCTACTTAGCCCCTGCCTACCTTTCCAGTTTTCTTACATCTTACACCTTCCCCCTCTCTCTTCCAATGTATCCTACAACCCAGTGACACTGACCTCCGTGCTATACCTCCTACAAGGCTGTTCATCTTTCAACTCTGGGCATTTTCACTGACTGTCCCCAAGGCCTGGAAAGCTCTACCATCATCTCTGCCTTCTGGCTTCCTTCAAGACAGAGCTAAAATCCCACCTTCTACAGGAAACTTTCCCAGTCTCCTTTGATTACAATTCTTTCCCTCTGTTTATTTTTTTGTTTTGTTTTGTTTTGTTTTTAATTAATTTATTGATTTACTTTTCGTTTACAATATTCAGTTCCATAAGCTTTTGAGTTCCACATTTTCCCTCTCTTCCTCTCCTCGCCCCTTCCCCCGTGGCAGCATGTAATCCAATACAAATTCTACAAATACTTTCACATTAAACATTAGTCAAGTTGTAAAGAAGGATTATAACCAATAACAACCAGAAAGAAGGAACAACAAAAAAGAGAACAAGCAGTTGGCTTCAATCTGCATTCAGACTCTGTAGCTCTTTCTCTTAATGTGAATTGTCCTTTCCATTATGCATTCTTTGGAGTTGTCTTATAACCTTGCATTGCTGAGGGGAGCCCAGTCTGTCAAAGTCAGTTGTCACAGATACGATGTGTCTGCAGTTGTATACAGTGTTCCCCTGGTTCTGCTCCTCTCACTCAGCATCAGTTTATATAAGTCTCTCCAGGTCATTGTGAAGTCCGTCTGCTCCTCATTTCTTACAGCACAGTAGTATTCCATTACATTCATATACCACAACTTGTTTGGCCATTCCCTGTTGATGGGCATCCCCTTGATTTCCAGTTCTTTGCCACCATAAGAAGAGCTGCTATAAATATTTTTGTACATATGGGTCCTTTTCCCAGTTGTAAGATCTCTTTGGGATACAGTCCTAGAAATGGTATTGGTGGGTCAAAGGGTATGCACATTTTTATAGCTCTTTAGGTATAGTTCCAAATTGCTCTCCAGAAGGATTAGATCAATTCACAACTCTACCAACAATGCATTAGTGTTCCAATTTTCCCACATCTCCAACATTTATCATTTTCCTGTTTTGTCCTGTTAGCCAATCTGACTAGTGAGATGTGGTAACTCAGAGTTATTTTGATTTGCATTTCTCTAATCAGTAGTGATTTAGAGCATTTTTTCGTATGATTATAGATATCTTTAATTTCTTCCTCTGGAAGCTTCCTGTTCATATCCTTTGACCATTTATCAGTTGGAGCCCTCGGTTTATTTTCTACTGGACGCCTTTCCCAACCCTCTTAATTCTACTACTTTCCCTCTGTTAATTATTTCCTATTCTGTATTCTTACATAGTTGTTTGCATGTTATTCTCCCCTGTTAGATTTTAAGCGTCTTGAGGGTGCGGATCTTTGCCTTTCTTTACATCCGCCGTACTTAGCACAGTGCCTGTCATACCATAGGCACTTAATAAATAAAAGCACAATGCTAGTTGACTTATTGACCCTGAACAGAAGTAGAGAAGTTGGGGGAGGGATGGGTTTTGGCCAAAAGATGAGTTCTGTTTTAGATGTAAAATTGAGTGAATCAAGTGGGAGATGTTAAGAAGGTACAATACTTGTCTTGTCTTACTCGTGGATCTCACCACAGTCTTATATCAGAGACATTTGTGTGTGGTTGTGTTTTGTCTCTCCTATAGTGCTTTATGGTAAGAACTATGTCTTGTATAAATTTATATACTACATGGTGCCTTAATTAAAGCAGAAACCCAAATATTTGTTGGAAAAATGAATATATGCAAATGGTGCGTGCTAAAACATTCATCTTTATTCCTCACAGAATTTCACCATGTCTATTATCAAGATCCATGCCAGGGAGATCTTCGACTCCCGTGGAAACCCCACAGTTGAGGTTGATCTCCACACTCAAAAAGGTGCATGCCCCATTTGCCTTCCTGATCCCCAGGCCCTCTTCCAGATACATTAAACTTGGCACAGAATGGCTCCTAGGGACAAAGAGGTGAGACAGAAAGATCCAATCAAGACCTTGTACCTCAAAAATTCTCCAAGGTGCCCAAAGGGGCCTTCATTTGCTTGGTTGGTAGATAACCTGGCGTTCCCCAGTGATCAAACAAGCAAGTGGTCTGGACACTATGGGGAAACCCTTTTATTCAAAATAGATAGATGTGGACAGGAGTTATGAGAATGCCAGCTGGATTGTGCTTTGTCTGACAAGCAGGAAAGAAGGAAAAGCCTGGGTAAGTACAAGGCCAAATGCATAGTGTACGTTCACTTACGTATTTTCTTTTTTTTTTTGCCTTTTGGAGGGCAGTTGAGATTAAGTAACTTGCCCAAGGTTACACAGCTAATTTTTTGTGTGTGTGGGTGTTAAGTGTCTGAGGCCAGAACCAAACTCAGGTTCTCCTGACTCCAGGGCAGGCGCTTTACTCATTGCGCCACCTGGCTGCCCCTCCATATTTTCTTACTCCCATCGAAGATCTGATTTTATTGGCATGGATGCCCCCTTCTCTGAGGCAGATCATAATCCATTATAGGTAGTATTCATGAGTTGGTATGGCCAAAAAAATTGTAGCAAGGAGTTTCTTACGCTAGTGCACCTGATCATTGGTCCGCTGCTGGCCCTTCTCAGCAGGATAGTGCTTGTAGAGCTTGTACTATGCTGGCACAGCCTTTAAGAAACCAGGGTTCCCCCTGTGCCAGTGTGAGGCATCTGAGTAGATACAATCCCTTTGTAACCAGAGACTAGGGACATGGAGGTAAGACAAACGACTCCTCTGGAAACGTTATATGATCACTGCCATTCTTTTCAGGAAGCAGGACATGTTGGTCCAGGTAAACAGGAGGCTTGGGGGTTCTTAAGGAGAAACCTTTTGTTAATTCAAAGAGATTTCTCCCCCTTTTTACAGTCACCTGTGTCTTAGTTTACAGCTGCCTCCTGAACTGACTGTTTTATACATGAAAAATTAAAGGGAAACAGTCTCCAGGCAGAATGATGCTAGGTACTGAGGATACTGCTTCCCAGGGAGAGCTGAGTCTGTCCCACTGTGAGATCTGCCTTGACTAGTAAAACGCTTTAGCCTGTCAGAGATGGTATAGAGGGGATTCATGAATCAGGTGGTGGGGTCGGACTGAATATCTTTCTAACTCTAGGATTCTCTAAGCCTCCCTTTCTTCTCCCTACCTCTTTCCCTCCTGCTTACCAAAAAAGAGGCCTTAAATCTGTGCCTTTCACTGACATGAGAGTCTGTCTTCTGGTCCTTCATCCTGATTGCTTTCAGGGTTAAGCCAGCTTCCTAAAGTAGGTACTGTCAAAGAGTCAGTCCTTCTAGGTACGTGCCTTCTATCACTCCCTTCATGATGTGAGGCTCTGCTGTTTGGTCAGAGTGTAAAACTGGACCAGCAGAAATTAACAGAATTTTTTTTAAATAGCCAAGAGATCCAGAGATAAAAGCGGGAGGGGACAAAGGTGAGAGTGTTTCAAGGAAGCTGGGTTAGTCTCATACTGGAATGGTATCTCTAAAGCCCTCCCCTAGAATTCTGTGAACTATGTTGACATTGCCCAGCTGGGTGGCCTGGCTCTTGGGCAGTTCCGGGAGCTTTACTGCCCTGTGTCTGTAGAGGGAGTTCCTATGCCAGGTATTGCCTTCACTAATGAAGTCTTGGGTCCAGACCAAAAAAAAGATTAAAAAAAAATTGTTCTCTAATAAGAATTTTCCATCTCATTGGATCCTCACAACCACCCTCACAGGAGGATACTGTTGTGATACCCATTTTACTGTGAGCAAAGTGAGGCAGACCAAGAGTTAATGATTTGCCCAGAGACACAGAGCTAGGAAACATCTGCAGCTGGATTAAACTCTGGTATCCCTGCCTCCAAGCCCAGAGCTCTATCCACCACCCTACCAGCCGCTTCAGCCTTCATGGCTGCCTGTCCAAGTGTGCTCTAGAGAGTCTTTCTCCATAGAGCACAAGCTTAGTCCCAGCTGTGTGACTCACTTAGAAAGGGGGCTTTGGAGGAAAGGCCTGAAGCCACATGCCTGTGGGAGGAAGCTTTTTGCCCATAGGGGACTAGCAAATACCATCCTCATTGAAGAGCCTTTTCCTTTTCTTCCTTATTATCTTTCTTCTGAACCCCTCAAGATCTCTCTATAGTTCCCACTTACTATGTGGTGATGGTTTTTAAATCTCCGTGCTCCGTATTCCCTGTAGAGTAGCAATCAGGATAGGACCTTTAAGAAATTCTCATCAACAAAAGCTCTGTGCCATATAGAAACTCAAATCTCCGAAAGCCCAAAGAATAGAACTGCGTGACAGCAGAACTGAGTGGATTGTTACCTGACACCCCCAGAAGCTTCTCAGATAGTAGCAAAACAGTTCAGCAGCCTTGCAGTCAACGCTATTCCTGGCTGAGAGGGGGAGTTAGATTCCATTACTTTTTCCTTCTAACTTGGGCCATATGTGACTCACAGAATCTCCTATTTGGAAAGGAACTCCGGCCTTCTAGTCTAACCCAAACTTTAACAAGAATATACCTTTCCATATATTCACATTTTTCCTTTCCCATACTTCCTAAACTGTGGATTGTGACCCCATCCTCACCTCTTAAACTGTGGGGTGCAGATGGGGTCGTGAGTGGAAAAAGTTTAAGAAGCCCTGCTTTAGACAACTCCTTTTTTCCCTCCGCATTGGAATTATTTCTCTCCTGTATCTCCATGTAGAATGTCATTCTTTAGAAATTCCTATTTCTCCCAGACTTAGCCTAACATCCACTATAGAATTTTAAGTCACAGATTCCTACCCTTCTTTTTTCTGAGCCCATGGAAATCTGTTCTCCCGGAATCTGTCCAGGTTTTTTCTATCACATATTCCAAAATGTAATGTTCACTTCCTCCCAAGTTTCCAATCATTACCACTCCAGCAAACAGTTTTTCCTCATTAGTGAGAATCAGATCCTAAATAAAAGTTTCTTTCCTTCGTTTCTCTGCTCTTTGAAGATAAAATTGTCATTAAGTGATTCAAGAAGTTATTAACTGTCCTGCTGTGGTCAAAGAGAATTTCCAGCAGAAATCTGGATCACTACTTAGTATGTTATCCTTCCATGCTAGGTTTATAATCATTATAATTTCCTCCTGTATTTCTTCCATCTGTCAAAGCAGTCTGAAATTTACTGTGATGTCTATTGTTTCTCTGCCTCTTGTCCTTCACCCAGTTGACCTTCACCAGGCTCTGCGCTCCCCCTTATTACTGGATTTCCCTTCATGAGTATAACCTTTTAACATGTTCCATCCGCTTTCCCTTTTCCCTATCATGAGTTCTTTTGAATAAGGTATCCTCTATCAAAACTAGTTCAAGGGGCGGCTAGGTGGTGCAGTGAATAGAGTACTGGCCCTAGAGTCAGGAGCACCTGGCCAAAGACACCTAACACAAAAACTAGCCATGTGACCTTGGGCAAGTCACTTAACCCCAGTTGCTCTCCAAAAAGCAAAAAAAAAAAAACTAATTCAAGTCATGGATCTCTGAAGTTTATGTAATAGCTGTGAAGTCTCCATACATCGTGTTCTCTAGATTCCCCAACTTGCTGTTCATATTTGGTGCATTTAAATGCATATAAACCACTGGAACCCTGTTTTTATTGGTGCCTTCTTCCTTAGATTTTGTCTCCTGTGATTTCTAAATATCTGCTGCTCTTCTCCTTACATAGTAGTTACTTCTAGATGGTGCTGTCTTTGAGATTTTCATAAGCAAATTCAACTGCCTCCTTTTTCCTTTTCAGTTTGAAGTCCTTTTGTAATTATAATCATATTTGTAATATATTTTTGCTAGTCTTTAAGTATAATCCACCCCTGTCTAAGAACATGTTATTATTTTAAACTGTAGTCCAGAAATTTTAATCCCATTTTTAGATAGTATTTTCATTCATCTGTTCACTTTCTAGTCCAAGCAGAATGAAAATGGAAATCTCTTCTATAATCCCATCACCACTGGAAAACTTGCAGTAAGAGGGGGAGAACTCTACCTTAAGAGTCATCGCATTCCAGAATTGTTAGGCAGCTCATAGATTTAGAGCTGAGAGGTTAAGTTAGAGATGATCCAGTCCAAGGTCACACAAGTAGTAAGGAGCAAAGCCAAGATCTGAGGCTAGGTCCTCTTCACTCCAAATCCAGTGATCTTTACTCAACACCATCCTGCCTGGGTGAGTCAGCAGTGTGGTGTGGCATCAGAAAAAAAAAACTGGTGTTATTTTATGCAGCATTAAGAGAGACATAATACCCAGAACAAAGGAGAAAGGGATCCTCAGTGCTTGGCACAGTCCCTGGCACATACATAGGATCATATGACTTAATAGCCAACTTTAAGGGGCCATATAAATACTACCTATCAAGTGATATTAGTAGGCAAGCAATAAGTGCTTATTAACATGCTGTTAAGGGGCGGCTAGGTGTCGCAGTGAATATAGCACCGACCCTGGAGTCAGGAGGACCTGAGTTCAAATGTGGCCTCAGACACTTAACACACACAAAAAAACTAGCCATGTGACCTTGGGCAAGTCACTTGACCCCAACTGCCCTCCCAAAAAAAAAACAAACAAACAAACATGCTGTTAACTTAATTTCATTGTTCTACTGCAAGCCACAAACTAGGTTTAATTCTGGGCTCTACATTTTAAGAAAATATAGAAAAGCTAGAATACATCCAGAAATTACCAGGATGACCAGGTTACCAGGAGAAAATTACAGAAGAAACAATTAGAGGATCGTTTGAAGAGACCTATGGATGGTTAGCCATTGGAGGAGAAGACTTGGGGGACCAGGATATTCTATTCAAGCATTTGCAGTGCTGGTGGGTGGAAGGGAGGTGGGGTTCTAGTGGATAGAACTAGAGATGATAGGTGCACGTTTTAAGCTTGGTATAAGGACAAACTTTCTAACAACTGGAGTGTTCCAAAAATAGAATGGATTTTGTTTTTGCCCTTTTTTGGGGGGAAGCCATTGGGGTTAAGTGACTTGCCCAAGGTCACACTGCTAGTAAGTGTTAAGTGTCTGAGGCCGAATTTGAACTCAGGTCCTCCTGACTCCAGGACCGGTGCTCTATTCACTGCACCACCTAACTGCCCCAATAGAATGGATTTTCTTGGGAAATAATGTGTTATTTCTCAGTAGAGGCTTTCAGACAGAGACTGGTTGGCCACTCATTGTTAGTAATATATTTTGGCTGCCCAACTTCCCATTACCATTCCCAAAACCATGGAGTAACTTAAACTTGAATTTATCAAAGTCTGATACATAGCACCAGTTAAAAGTATAGAAGATGGGTTTATTGTGTGTATATAGTTTTGAGTCCTACCATTAACATCTGAATGCCAGACATTATATTCATGAAGTCACTTTCTACTCCGGGAGGACCTTAATTATACCCTAATTCTTTATCCTTGTTCCCTAGTAAGTAGCATGCATGGGCATTGCCACCATTGCCCAGCCTCTGCCCCCTTCTCTTCTCCAAAGTTAGCTTCATGGGGATGCTAAATACATGTTTGTCTCTGTGTGTTTGGAATCTGCTGCTCTGTTAGCTTTAGCTGGAGCCACATTCTTCCTGATTATCACTTGTCTAATTCTGACAGCATTAATCCGTAGACTGTAACCTGAGCAGGAGTTAGGAAAGAGGCAAGAAAACAGACCTCAAAGCTTCCCTTAAGCCCCTCCTTGCCATGATTGACTTTGTCCTAAGACCTGAACCAGCTCCTGGTCAGGCCAAATCATTCCAGCTCTTATCCAGTTTAACCCTTCGGCCACCATAACTTTGTAAGAAGGAATTGTTGTTCAAATTGGTTGGGACAGAGGATCTTTTTTTTTTTTTTTGGAGGGGGGAGGCAGGGCAGTTGGGTTTAAGTGACTTGCCCAAGGTCACACATCTAGTAAGTGCTAAGTATCTGAAGGCAGATTTGAACTCAGGTCCTCCTGACTCCAGGGCCAGTGCTCTATTCACTGCGCCACCTAGCTGCCCCATCCTTTTTGCTCTTACCCTGTGAGTGGGAGAGGAAACTAGTTTTCCATGTGGGGTTTGATGTCCATGCTAGCTGACCTCAGATGTTCATTGAGTACTCTCATCTTTTCTTTTCCTTGTCATACAGGTGTCTTCCGAGCCTCAGTGCCCAGTGGTGCTTCTACTGGCATCTATGAAGCCTTAGAACTTCGAGACGGTGATAAGAACTGCTTCCTAGGGAAAGGTAAAAGAATTGGCAGTATCCTATCTCCTTGGAGGAGGCGCCCTAAACTATAAAATCTGGGGCTTTTCGTCCAACTTCCATCATTTTCCACCTGTTATTTATTTGTGGTTGTATATGAGAAGGCATCTCTAACCCCAGGCACTTAGTCTTGATGGCAAACATACACACACACACGTCATTAAACTTTGTAGAAAAATTGCATTTCTTAGCTTTTCCTGCCTCCCTTAGCTTATGATTTCAGAATCTTCAGATGTGTTGCAGCAGATTCTTATTGAAGCATATGGCATTTAAGGAGTGGGGATGCATAACGGGGATTCCAATCCCAGGTTTGGCACAGCCTGAGCCTGAGCAAGTCCCCTTCAGTTTCCACAAATGGTACAGTACACTTCTCTCCTAGGCCTGAAATTCACAGGATTGCTTTAAGAAAAGTACCCCATGGACTGTAGAGTGCTACATAAATTGAGTTGTTAATGTTCATGAAATACTAGGTTAGACAGATAAAGTCAGACTGAGGAACTGGGGCCTATTAATTTGACTTAGTAGCTGCCAAACTACAAAGCTGTGAGCCAATCCTCTATAGCTTCAAGTCATACGAATCCACTCCATATCATACCCACTATATGGAATCCAATGGTGTGTTTGTTTGAAGAGCTCTAGTGAAGGGAAACCTGTTCCTCCCCCACCCTGTGAGGTGGCTCCTCTGGGCACAGTTCTCCCTCCCTTACACAGGCTCCAGAGTTGATATAGAGTGGATTCCTATTCAAGTATGAATTGGACCAGAGGGTCCCCAGAAGTCCCCTCAAGCTCAGATCCATGACTCATAATCATAGACTTCAGGCAGCACCTCAGCATACTTTATATGACATCTCTTACTATTTGGCATGATGCTATGACTAAGAAATTGCCATTTCTGCTATTCCCAGAACAGTAGCTTGGCTTTTGGTCATGTGGGCCTAATTCTCTAGTATTCATAGCCCTTCCTTTTGGCCATCAAAAGGAGATCATTTATCACCATCCTGCAGCCAGTCGTCCCTTTTATGCCTGGCTGTAGAGGATTGGCTCAAAGCTTTGTAGTTTAATTCCACAGATGCTTCCAGAGGAATCTCAAGACTGCCACACTTTACCATATCAGAGGCCCCACTTGGGTCACCTTCACTTCCTCTCTAGTAATCACTACATTTTTTTGAGTGGGTAAGACTAGGAGACAGGGTGTTTGCATTCACTATGCTTTTTCCTGATGTGTATGCTATGTTCTGGCCACATCCAAAGAATTATCATGAACTGAAGATATTTCAGGGATTTGATAATGATTCTTATAGTTGGCCTGGACAGTTATCTGCCTGTCTGGGAGCATTCAACTTGGTGCCTAGAGTATAGAGGGCAGGGGTTTCTTGTCTACCTAACCATGAAAGGTTGGGTGAAAGGTGCTCCATAAAACCAGTCCTTTTAGTGGTAGACTGTTGGAAGGCCACAAGCTCAACCTTGAGGTTACTAGTTTGGGTTTCACTCTTCATGAACAGTCCCCAGGTGGTAAAACGGCCTTGGTTTCTGGTAGTCCCCATTTTCCTTGTACAAAACTGCCCTCAGGCTCTCCAGGCTGGCATCTGTGCCTACTGAATCAACAGAGGCAGCACAGGTATGTGCGTGTGTTTGTGAGGCAATAATTAGATGCTGGCAGATCTGGCTGCATTTTTCGTTGCACCAGTCTCCTTTGTGCAGAACGCTGTTTCTGGACTTTTCTTACATTCTTCTTCCTATTATCTCTTCTGACAAGACATCCATTGGGGGGGGGGGGGGAGTTGACAGGCTATGGCTATGTGTTAGTGGCATAGTTTTTTACAGATCTTCAAAATGACTACCAATGCCAAAAATGGATTCAGTGGATAAGAATCACAACTAACATTCATGTAGCACTTCAAGCTTCACAAGGTACTTTACAAAGACCTCATTTTATCCTCACAACAACTTTTGAAAGATAACTGTTGCATTCCTCCTCATTTTATAGTTGAAACGAGGACAGAATAACTAAGTAACCTGCCCAGGGTCACAGAGCTAATAAGTGTCTGAGGCAAGATTTGAATTCAAGTCTTCCTGTCTCCGGGTCCAGTGCTCTAATCACTGCACCACCTTTAGATGTGGTCAGTCAATAAGTACTTCTGTCTTTCCAGGGTCCCTAACCACTCCCTACCCAGATAGCATCCCTTACTTAAATGATACTCTGAAAAACAAGAACATTTTTATTAAACATGTACTATGTAAAGGACACTTTGGTAGGCTCCCAAAATTTAAAAAGGTAAATAGCTCCTATTCTCAAGAAGCTTACATTCTACTGGCTCTTAGTCTTAGACATCTTTCGATCATAAGTCTCCAACCATTCTGTAGTTCAGATGTCTTCAGGATACATGACATCAGGGATAGAGCACTGGACTTTGAGTCTTGAAGGCCTGAGTTGAAATCCTGCCTCAAACACTTTCTATCCGACCCTGGGAAAATCACTTGAGCTCTCTGTGCCTCATCTATAAAATGAGAGGATTGAATACAGTGAACTCTAAAATCCCGTTTGGCTTTAAATCTGTTATCATCAGATTGTTTAAACGTCTTCCCAAACACAGTGACGTCATCGGGGAAGACCAGACGATATTGACCTTGTATGCTACTCGTTCCTCAAGCAGACGACATGGAAAACCCCTTGCATGTGCTCAGATTTGTAGACAGACACACGTTTGACAAATGAAGGCAGCTGGCTTATCTTCATTTACCGTGGGACTCTAAAATAATAAGCATAGCTAGCATTCATATGGTGCCTTAAGCAAGGTACGTTGCCTAGATAATCTCCTTTCAACTTCACAACTATAGGAAGTGAGTTGTTATTATCCCCATTTGACAAAGGAGGAACTAAGGCTAGTAGATGTTAAGTGACTTGCCCAGGGTCACACAGGAAGTTTCTGAGGCAGGGGTCTTCCTGACTCCCAAGTCCCGCCCTCTATTCCCTGTACCAACTGAGCTGCCTCTGGTAATGTTCACTACAGGCCTAACATTGAAAGCCACTGATTGCCAAACATTTTGGCCTTGTAATATGGCATACTAATCCACCTTATTTCTTATATTAACTGTCTGGCAGTTTTCTTCATCTTTTTTCCTCCCAGAACCGCAAGCAGTACCTAAGATTTACAAGACTGAATAACAGTGCTGGGGGCAGCTCTTTCTGGCGCTTCCATAGTATGCCTGCAGCCTCAGAAGGGGTCATTTGTCAATACTATTCTCAGATTTCTCAGCAGTCAACCAGGTTGTGTGTGTATCTTATTCAACAAATGTATACAAGGCACCAGCGATACAGAGACAAGAACAAAAAATCCCCTGCCCTCAGGGAGCTTACATTCTGTTGGAAAATATACCATGTTCCGAGATAAATAAATACCAATGTACATAGTGATTTCAAGAGGGAGAGAGCTTAGATCAGGAGCAGATGACCGTGCTTGGAAGGAAGCACGGAAATGAGATGGGAGTGTGTATCAGATATGGAGGACACAAGCCCAGAGCTGGTTATGGCTGAATGCCATCCATAGGGAACACTTACAGGCCAGTCTGATTGGAAAAGTGAACTCCCCTTGTTTCACTCATGCAATGAAAACACAAAGACCTAAAGGGGATTTTCTTCCTCAGGTGACAGTTGTGTGCCTAGAACACTAGGGAGTCTTCCTAATCTTAGAACCCACTGATGATGCAGGGGACTCTAGGAGTGACCTTGAAGTCTGGAGTGGCAGAAAACTTCTGTGGATTCTGCCGGAACACCTTTCTTTTTATTAGTGACCTTTTTAGCTGCTGGGGTCCTGCTTGCTGCCCTCCATTCCTGGGGAAAGCTTGAAAGAGATTTGAATTTGTTCCAGTGAAAGCAGAATCCCCAGGCATAGCACAGACGTGTTTGCCATTTTCTTAGAAAAACTAGATGTGCTATGACAGACCCCTGTTTTGGTAAGTACCCTTCACTAAAGCTGTGGAGACCCAGGCCTCTCCAAAGAAAGACCTGTAGAGATACATGCTTTCAGTTTGACTTCAAGAATGGCTCTTAATGATCACCTGGCACGCTCATCCAAGCACAGCCAAATCTTCAGCCTCTTACTCGTGTTCCTCATTTTAGCTTATGGTCCTGCGAGCCTTTGCCTCTAGTCCTTTTTCCCACCATCTTGTAGCAGAAACTGAAGTTAGGTGGGAAGATGTAGGTATAGATCTCACTTGAGACATGTTTTGTCTTTTTCTTTATCTGCAAAATGATGCAATAATGTCAATAGCAACTACTTGTCAATCAGTGGACATTGAGGACCTACTTAGTAGGTTCCCAAAGTGGGTGATATCAGCCCCCGGAGGGCACTGGACAGATGGGGGAGGGCAGTGCACCTCAGGTACCATTGGAGGCTTGGAATAAAAATAAGAAGGTAGTGGAAGCATAAGGAAAGAAGAGAAGAAACATGTTTCATCTCTTTGTGTAATAGAGTTAAAGTCATAGTGATTACATTATTTTCCAAATAAATACACAAAATGCACGTTATAACCAATCACTGGTCAAATCTGCTGACAGGTAGTAACAAGCAAGCTTGGCAGGTAAACCTGTCGAGCATTATCAGGAAGTCCAGCATGCATCAGCAGAAATGTGTGTGTGTGAGTGTGATGACTTATTTACAGTACGATACTGTATGGTTATAATAGGCAATATTATGTCATCAAAATTTCAATGCAGGAAAAACCCCACAAATACAATAAATTATTAAATTTAAGATGTATCATTTTTAAATGATGCAAATTTTTTTAAACATTAAAGGGTTAATGAAAGTAGATTTCCAGGGGGGTGCTGAATGAGTTTTTTTTTAAGGGGATGGTAGGCCAAATAAGCTTGGGAATCTCTGGCCTACAACTACACTGTGCTAAGCACTGGGGATATAAAAAAAGGCGAAAAGCCCCTGCCTTTGAGGAGCTCACAATCTAATGGGGGCGATAACATGCAAATGACTGTGTACAAACAGGATACATAGGAAATAATTCAAAGCAGGAAGGCACTAGAATTAAGAGAGGTTGGGAAAGAGTTTCTGTAAAGGGTGAGATTCTACTTGAGACTTGGAGGAGGCCAGGGAAGCCAGTAGGTAGAGAGGAGGATGGAGAGCATTCCGGACACAGGGGACAGCCGGAGAGAAGGCCCAAAGCCAAGAGACAAGGATCTTGTTCTTGGAACAGTCAGGAGGCTAGTGTCACTGGATCAAAGGGTACATGGGGGGAGTTACCGCTAAGACTAGAAAGGTGGGAGGGGCTAGATTATGAAGATCTTTCAATGCCAGGCAGAGGATTTTGTATTTGATCCTGCAGGTGACGGGGAACCTCTGGAGTTTGAGTAAGCAGGTGACATGTTGTACAACTCTAATGAAATAATCTACGTGCAGCACTTGGCAAACCCTAACATGTAAACACTAGCTTGGAGGATGGTTCTCACAGATGTCCACTGACACTCACAGTGTTTCTGTGACGCTGGGTTGATTGTCTTTTTGGCCGTTCAGAAGTCATGTCCAGAGAGCACAAAAGCATGTCAACAAAATAGCAAATGAACAAGGTGGAATCACACCAAAACTAGAAAAATAGAGTTGTGAAAATTGACTCTGCACGGTGACATACTGCCAAAACCAGAGCATAAAAGAAATCAAGAAAAATGCGAGAGCCAAACCACAAGAAAATCAAATAAAGCTCTTAAAGAATCTGCTGTCAACAAAAGAAATAGAGCTAGCTGAGAAGGAAATCAAGTGTCCTCTCTGCCCACACTGGTAACAGATGACCACCTCCTCCTAACAGGTTCCTCATAGACCACTCCCATGACTGACTTCCTCAGTCCCTCAGTTGGAGCCTCCCAATCTCAGCAGGAGGAGAAAATCAACTGGACTGGCTTAGCCCAGTTATCCCTCACACTCATCATCCCTGGTACGTGAGATGCCGGCACAAGGTCCTTTATGGCTAGTTTACCTTTCTTCTGACATCCCTCTTTACTGGCTTGTCTTCTTTGGCAAATTTTATTGTGAATAACTGGTAAGCGCTGCTCTCATTAAATACAGTTATACATCCTGGTCCTTTTGAGGGCTTGAGCAAGCCTAATGTGGTTTGTGTGCTCTAAGATTGCTTTTCACCACCACTTTCTGCAATAAATTTGTACAGAGCTGAAAACGTTTTCTTCCTTCTCTTTGTTATGCAACATCAGGGCCTTAGTACTCTCAATAAAAGTGATCCAAAATCCACCATCATTCCATGCTTCAGGGCATCAGGGGCCCAGAGGAGGGCCAAGGGTTTTATATGGTGGGGCAAGATCTCACCTGGTTTACTAGGAAGCTAGGAGTTGCTAGCATAAAAAGTTACAAGCACAGAAGATCCGAAGAAAAAAGGGAGGAAGTGCCAGACAGGAGAAGGGAGCATGGCTAGAACATATAGAGACCATCACCAAAAAAATTGCTAGTCCCCAAAAACCAGAGATGCATTCTTACTACCACAGACTCCTCAGTGAAATCAACAGCTCCTCAAAAGAGATCAGCCTAACAGTAACATGGGAAAAACTAAATGGATGAAAAATGCCTGTTGTTCAGACTGTGACTTGCGATTGGAAGGACCAGTTCAATGCCAGTATTCTTCTCATGATAACAGGTGGCTGTAAAGCATGGAACACCATGATTTCCAAAGAATTGAAGTTGCCAGTGACCCCAAGTCCAGGGCAAAGGCGGTGCAGGTTATTATTAGTGAAGCCCTGCATACAAGTGGCATGACAGATACCATCCAGGAAATCTGTGATCAGAAAAGACCAGTTATGTGGCAAAAATGAGACAAAAGGTGGGCATCCTGACACTGTTAGCCTCTGCTAAGAAGGCAGCTGCCCAAGTGAAACAGTGAACTGTTACTCAAAGAAGAGCAGGGGTACATGGAGGTCACCATCTAGTCTTTGCCTGAAGACTTCCAGTAAGGCATAGCCGGCTCCCTCCTGAAGCAGCCCAGTCCACTTTTGTACAGCTGTAATGGTTACCTCCCCTAAATTTGCCTCTCTGTTCTACCCTCTGGGCCCAGGTAGAATTAAGCTCCCTTCTCTACATGACAACCCATTGGATACTTGAGGACAGCTAGCATGACTCCTCTTCTACCTCTTTCTCCAAACTGGGCTTCCTAGGACTTTGCAGAGACAGATATGATATGGGTAGAGATGAGCCAGGTAGCCAGAGGAGAGAATTTTTGCCTCCACACAGTGACTGAATCACAGGGAGAGGGGAAGCAAACAGCTCTGGTTAAATGAGATTTGGTGATTTGGCCTTCCTACCTAGACATGACTATGACTCCGGTGTGTCATCCCTTCCTCATCCCAGAATAATCGTCTGATTGTGCATCAGACACCTGTGAGCCCTGCCCCTGGTACCTCTGGCACCAAGAGCTCCTGAAACTGTCTCTACTCCAAATCATAAGGGTGGGTTCCCTTTAGACCCCTGAGCATCTTTGCTTTTCAATGTCTCTCCATTGCCTTGTGCCTTGTACAATGTCTCCTGAGCATGATTTCTTTTCCTTTTTCACTTTTTTTCCTTCTCTGACAACATCCACTCTTCCCAGGTGTCTCCAGAATCATTAAATTTGCTGATGAGTTCCAGACAACTACTTGGACCCAGCCTAGGGAATGGTCTTTGTAGTCTAGGTGGAGGGAACATTTCTGGAAATTAACCTGCAGAAAGGCCTTACAAGAGCGTGGCCTTTGTTTGGTTTTAACCCCTTTGCATCCGTAGGTGAAAGCACCCAGATTAGGCAGGAAAGCCCAGAAGATCCAGGGGGAAAAGAGAGGTGGGAATTTCAAGGTGTCACTACAGAGCTTGCCTGCTCATGTTCACCCCAACTCTAGAGCTTCCTTTGGTGCACTTACATACTGATGTCAGTGATTTCATCTCCTTATCAGGTGTCTCAAAAGCTGTTGAGTGTATCAACCAAACTATTGCCCCAGCCCTGATTGACGAGGTAGGAACCTTTCTTATTTTAACTAATACATAATAATGTAATTAATTGGAGTAGTTCCAAATCCCTCTAGTTTCCTTCTGGCTTAAAAAAAAAAAAACTTTTCAAAGGAGCTGGAAAAATTAGCAGATTTTGAATCCCTGAGAATGATTTAGCCTTCTCTGACCTATTAGGTCCTTTTAATATTGAAATGGGAGGATCTCTGAAAAAGATCTGACACTAATGTCTGAGTGGCGATCCATCTACCTTCTGGAGACTTTGAGCATCAGTTGAAATTATTGGGGGGGAAGAGCTATGAAAATCTCTCTCTGTGTCTCTGTCTCTGTGTCACACACACACTTTCTCTCTCAAGCAGAGGAGGGGACCTGGAGTCGTTGTCTTATCGTGGTTCACTTGACATTTTTATCAATGCATTGAATGGATAATGGTAGAGACAGCATCTGATAGATGACCCGAATGCTCACCCAGTGAGTGACAATCAGTATAAAAAAGTATCTGAACAGGCTAGACCAGAGATGTCAAACATGCAGCCTGCAACAGATTAAAATAAATTAGGGAAGATTGAACAAAATAAAATCCAATGAAACATACATAACATTACACTTTAAAAGAGATTCTTATGAATGAATTAATGGCCCCCGTTTCTGTTTAGAGTTTGACACCACTGGGCTAGACCATTGGACTGATGAAATGTAATTTAGATTTAATAGGGATAGATATAAAGTCTTTTACTTGGGGTCAAAGTCTCAAGATGAAGGAAGAATAGTAAGACAAGAGTTTGCCTAGAAAAGACCCTAAGGGTTTTTTTTCCTTTCCCTACAAGCTCCCTTGGAGTTGTCAGTAGGACAGGACTAGTAGCAAAGCCCAGGGCCACCCCTTTCCCTGGGCCCCCACAGTGCACTCCCCACCGCTGGAGTGCACCCCCTGGAATCCCAGCTCACACCAGGGCTTCCTCAGAGGCCACCCCCCCCCCCCACAAGAGGCCTTTGGCTGCTAATGTTTCCGCAGCGAAATGATATTGATATCATTTTGCCAGTATTTTGTGTAGAGTTACACGTCTGGACATTCCTCTTCCAGTTGAATACAAACTAAGGGTTTCTCTTTTGTCTGTATCATCAGCCTCCAGAAGCCATGCTTGTTCAGTTGGGCTTGGCCTACAGGGCTGTGGTCACACCTAGCTAGTGAAAAGGGCAGAATTTGAACCTAGGTCCTCGGTTCCCACCCCCAGGGCTCTTTCCTTCCGTGCTCTGCCCTCTACAGACCCCATCGAGTGCACTGCAATCAGCTCTGGGCACTGTGGGTTAGGGGGACATGGGTGATTATGCTGGAGATTGTTCTGAGGAGAGGAGTCAAGAGTTAATGCTGTGTGAGGAGAATTTGAGGGAACCTTAGGGTGTTTAGCCTGAAGAAGGGAAAACTCCAAGGAACAGGACCTCCAAGTACTTAGAAGGCCATCTCACTCATCTGTTCTGTTTGGCCCAGAGGGCAGAATTCCGTTTAGCAAGCATTGACTAAAGTGCCATTCTAGGCTTGGTGCTGGGCACACAAAGATAGAAGAGGCACACTTCGGATCCTCTGAGAGCTTACACTCTCCTGACTGGAGTAGAAGTTGCAAAAAGATCATTTGAGGCTTGATGCTAGAAACCTTAGTGACTTATGAGAATGGGGCTGCTTCCAGAGGGCCCTCGTGGAGCCCTCAGGAAAGGGATTCCAGTGGAGGCTGCCGAGGCATTGGGCGGTGGCGGCTCTGGCAGCCCGGGATTCTGGGTCTTTCTCTGAGCAATAGATTTACTATTTTAGGGCTTTAAAAAAAAAAAAAAAGGAAAAAATTCCCATCTGAGCCAAAGACACAGTTTCCCTTTTACCTTATTCCTTGAGGACAAGGTTTCATCAAGCCTTTGTTGTTTAGTCTTCCTGACTTACCTGACTCATCTTAGGAATTGATTTAGCTTTGATATTCATGGATGGATGGATGGATATTGTGTTCATTCATTTCAATCATGTCTGACTCTTCATGTCCCCATTTGGGGTTTTCTTGACAAAGATTCTGGAATAATTTGCCATTTCCTTCTGCGGCTCATTTTACAGATGAGAAAACTGAGGCAAACAGGGTTAAGTGACTTGCCAAGGGTCACATAGCTAGTAAGTATCTGAAGCCAGAGCTAGACTTAGGAAGATGAGCCTTCCTGACTCCAGGCCTGAAACTCTATGCAATATGTCCATAGCAAGCCTTGCAGCCTTAATATTTACTTTGGGAGGCTGTTTCCTCCACTCTTGTAGCTCAAACCTTACATGATTTGCAGCTCCCAAAAAGACCTCTTGTTCCCTGCATTGCAGTGAATCCAAATCCTTAAGCCCAGTCCCCAGTTGAATGGCAGCTTTCTGAGGTCAGAGACTATTTTGTTTATATCTCCATACCCCCATTGTTTTCCACAGACCAGTGAGTAAATGTTTGCTGAATTAAATTGAATTGTTTCCCCCAATAAAAGCCCATGACCATGCCCTGGGAATAGGCTAAGTTGGCAAGAAAGGGCTTGGAAAATCCTAATTTTGCCAGTATTGATAATAATTAAAGATAAAAGGGTACTTGAAAAAATGTAAATGGCATGATCTTTTGCATATGTTGTGGTCCCAGTATGTAGAAGGATGAGAATAACTTTTTATTTACCAGTTGCTAGAAACTCGTTTCCAAGTGAGCTCAGCAGAGCTGGTGGAGCAGGTGGCCCTCAGGTACTGCCCTGGGAACCCCAGTGCTGAGAGGAAGGAGGATGAAAAAATCCTCTTGAAGCTGTAAACAGATTGAAGGCAAAGAGCTCAGTATGCTCCATTATTCTTTGATGTCCAGCAAGGTGCTATGTGCACGGCTGTTCAGTGTTTAGTGACTTCTTCATTGCTGACAGAGGCAGCCTGATAATAATGAACAGTGGCGAGCTTGGAATTAGGATGACCTGGGTTCAGATCCAGCCTCAGACACTTGCTGGCCTTGGGAGCCCAGGCACATCAGCCTAGCTCTGTGCCTCAAGCAGCTTCCTACTGAGTCGTGAAGGGCTCGAGGTCTAAACTGGGGGGTGGAGGGAGTGCCTGGCACTGCCTTACATTCACAGAGATCATCCTGACAATGCTTGATGATTTATCAGATGCTGCCTTAGTAGAGAGAAGGAAAATTGTGACAAGAAATCCAGTCCTGTGCATCTCTGTCACCCTGAGCCATCATGCTAACATCAGATGCAGGAGTACACAGCGTCTCATGTGCCATATTTTCAGTGAATATTTTCATGAACTAATTAATGAACTTATTGGCTTCTCAGCCTCTTAGATTCTTTTCCTTAAGCCTAATCACACATGTGTCAGCTGATCACTGATTAACAATTCCAAAGGGACCCCAGCCAAAGATTAGCAGGCTGCAGTCCTGGGAGGTCTTGTCTTCCCTATAGCTCCCCTCTGTTCTGCCTTTACAGCAACTTAGTGTCGTGGATCAGGAGAAAATCGACCAACTGATGTTGAGCATGGACGGCACCCAGAATAAAAGTGAGTCAGTAACACGGAAATGAGAAGTCAAGTCAGCATGCATTTGTGAAACACCTACTGTGTGCTGAGCTGTGGGGATGTACAGACAGTCCCCGCCCTCCAGGAGCCCACGGCCTAATGGCCACAGCAGCCGTGCACAAACCAGATAGAGACGGTGCTGATGGGAAATTATGGAATGGCTTCTTGCAGAAGGTGGGGTCAGGGAAACCTGCAAGAGGGACCTGGAGGACAGGCTGGAGCAGGGGCCTCAAGGAGGCCAGAGAATCTCCTGATGGAATCTCCTTGAGAAAAAGATGCATGGGGTGGCTAGGTGGTATAGTGAATAGAGCACTGGCCCTGGAGTCAGGAGGACCTGAGTTCAAATACGGCTTCAGACACTTAACACAAAAAACTACCTGTGTGACCTTGGGCAAGTCACTTAATCCCAATTGCCCTCCAAGAAAAAAAGGGGAAAGAGAAAAAGATGCATGTCTTTGCATAGTATGAAGGGGAATAAGGGGACTTCCCGACATTCCTTCTAGTTTGAAAAAACAGTTTGGATTCTTTTGTGCCTGGTGGTCCTCTCCAGCAGTAGCCATAAAGAAATCTTTGGGTTTTGACAATTTTGGGGACCTGGCAGCCAGGTTAGATAGCACCAGCCCTGGAGTTGGGAAGACTCATCTTCTGAGTTCAAATCCAGCCTCAGACACTTCTAGCTGGGTGACCTTGGGCAAGTCACTTCCCCCTGTTTGCCTCAGTTTCTTCATCTGTAAAATGAGCTGGAGATGAAAATGGCAAATCGATCCAGTATCTCTGCCAAGAAAACCCCAAATAAGGTCATGGAGAGTCTGACACAACTGAAAATGCCTGAAGGAATGAAGAAGGGTTCCGTTGCCCAGAGTGGTTGTCCAGGAGCCCCTTGCTGTATGGGGGTCCTTTCCTGTATTTAGGTAGCACTTAACAGGTTCAGAATGGAATTTGCTTTCCTTTGTATCCCAGAAATGTACACAATCTGAGAGATAGTGGGACAAAAGATACTCCTGCTGCTCAGCCTTTGGGAGCTCAGCTTTCCCTCTTCCCCCCTTCCCTGGACCTGCAGTGCACCCTTCAGGCTGCAGGCCTCCTTCCCAGCCCTCACACCCAGGATGTCTCCCTCAGGTGTATTTATCTGTTTATAGATTGTATTCTGCCCTGCCCCCACTTCTGGGAGAGCTAAGCAATTTAGAGTCACCAGGATTCTCCTTCTCCCTCTCCCTCCCCTCTCTCTCTCTCCTCTCTCTCTCTCTCTCTTGTCTCCTCTCTCTCTCTCTGTCTCCTCTCTCTCTCTTGTCTCCTCTCTCTCTCCCTCTCCCTCTCTCCCTCTCCTCTCTCTATTGTCTCCTCTCTCCCTTTCTCTCTCTCTCTCCCTTTCTCTCTCTCTCTCTCTCTCTCTCTCTCTCTCTCTCTCTCACTCTCTTTCTCTTTCTCTCTTTCCCTCTCCCTTCTCTCTCTCCTCTCTCTCTTCCTGTCTCCTCTCCTCTCTCTCTGTCTCCCTCTCCCTTCTTTCTCTGTCTCTCTCTCTGTCTCTCTCTCCAACTCTCTCCCTCTCTCCCTCCCTCTCTCCATCTCTCTCCTTCTCTCCCTCCCTCCTTCTTTCTGTCTCTCTGTCCCCCTCCCCCTCCCTTTTCCCCTACTCTCCCTCTTACCTTCCCCCTCCCTATCCCTCTCCCTCTACAGTAGCTAGCTCAGTACTTTGTACATAGTCGTTACTTAATAAATCTTGTTTGCTGAATTCAATTGGATTTGCCCTGACAAGGATTGCAGAACGATAGAGGAAAAGGTTTGCTATGGGAAATAGCCAATGTGTGTTTCATGGTTTAGAATCCTTGGTTGTAGAATTTGCTAAAGCTGAAATTCAAATCCCATTCCCTTGGCTGAGGAAATCAACGGAAAGTGTCATCTTCCTCCTCCTGTTTAGAACTCTCCCTGCCCAAATAGGAGATGGCTTGTGTTTCTGATTGGCAGACTGTTAAAAAAATTTTTTTTAATTTAAAAAAAGGCTGTGATGAAACCAGTGGATATGTAAGCTAAATTGGTTTTTAAAAGTAAAAAAACAGAAGGGCCCCCAAAGCCTGACATCCCAATTCCAAAAGAATTAGGAATCTTTAAGCTGCAGACACCTTCAAAGACCTCCCAACATTTTCTTTGTGCAAGAAATGAACTAATTAATGGACTTGCTGGCTTCTTCCTCTTAGATGTTTTTCTTAAGCCCAATCACATGTTTGTGTCAGCTGATCACTGATTCTGAAGCAACAGCCAGCCAAAGATTGGCTCACTGACTGCAAGCTGCATCCTAGGGGTCTTGTCTTCCCTACAGCTCCCCTCTCTTCTACCTTCCAGAAACTTAGGCCCCTTCTAAGCTGGGCCGAATCCCTCTTCTCTCTTAAAGCCCGTTTTGAACATCACTTCCTCTGGAATCCTTTACTGAGCCACCAGGGGCTTTGCCTTCAGACTTCCTGTAGCTCTTTACTTTGTCCCTCTGATGTCTCTTACCACCATCTGTGGGGCTGCCATGCCTAACTAAACTGTAAGTATCTTGAGGACAGAGATTCTGCAAATCTTTTTATCTTCCCCCAGCCCAACACACACAGTGGTGCTGTGTACAAGAGTACGCATTCAATAAATGTTTATTGGCTTATATTGTGCTTTCTAGAGGTCCGTAGTTAACAGATTGCACATTTTCATTCTGTGTTTGGAATTGTGCTTTAAAAAAAAGTCCGCACCCTTTGACCCAGAGATTCTATTGCTAGGTACAGACCATGAGGAAAGAAAGATCTGGTATATACTCAAATATTCATAGCAGCGCTCTTTCTGAGGTCAAAGAATTGGGATCAAAGTAGATGGGTTGGCCGCTAGGTGGCGCCATAGTGCACAGAGTGCTGGACCTGAAGTCGGGGAGACTCCTCTTCCCCAGTTCAAATCTGGCCTCAGACTCTTACTACCAGGGTGATTCTGGACAAGCCACTTCACCCCATTTGCCTCAGTTTCCTCATCTGTAAAATGAACCGGAGAGAGAAATGGCCAACCACTCCAGGATCTTTGCCAAGAAAACCCCAAATCGGGTCACAAAGAGTCAGACAGGACTGAAATGAAGGAACAGGTGCATTGCCTGTTGATAAAGAAAAGATAAACTGTGGTACGTAAATGCCACTGTTGCTTCCCTATCTTAAACATTATAGATATGATGAATATAGAAAAGCATGGAAAGGCTCATTTGGACTTGATACAGAAGGGAGTAAGCAGAAGCACAAATACAACATGCACGATTGACTACCTCCAAAGAACACAACACTGGCTAATAAAGTATGATGACCAGGGTTGGCCTTGAGGGAGAGATAAGAAAATTCTTTACAGAACTGGGAGGAGCTAACTTGTTGCCTGGACTGTCAAACTCAATTGATGTATTGGTTTTTTTGTTTCAGTTGTGTCCTGACTTTTCATGACCCTTTTTGGAGTTTTCTTGGCAAAGACATCGGAAGGGTTTGCCATTTTCCTCTCCAGATTATTTTACAGATGAGGAAACTGAGGCAAACAGGGTTAAGTGACTTGCCCAGGGTTACACAGCTAGTAAATGTCTGAGGCTGGATATTAAATCCTCCAGGCCAAATTGCTTGTTTCTCTCTTTTTATTCTTTGTTACAAGAAAGGAGCTCACTGGGAAGGAGGGGGAAGGAAGCAGGGAAGAAAATATTTGGGACTGAAGGTGATATAAAAGGCAAAGATAGCAACACAGATTTACTTTGTTTAAATGGAGATTTTTTGGGGGGGAAGAACTACTGTATTCTCCCAGAAACATTTTTCAAGGTCACTGTTAGAGACCACATGCTGAATAGATCTTTGTTGTTATTGTGTGGTATCTCATATGTTAAAAAGTGGCAACAGAAAAGAAAATAGAAATTAGACAGATGATCTTTAAAGAAATATCTTTAACAGCTCTCTTGTCCTGTTTCAGGTAAATTTGGTGCAAATGCCATACTTGGAGTGTCTCTGGCTGTTTGCAAGGCTGGAGCTGCTGAGAGAGGTGTCCCCTTGTACCGCCACATTGCTGACCTTGCTTGTAAAGAAGAGATCATTCTGCCTGTACCAGTAGGTTTCTTGTTTAAACCTCTCTAGCTTAGGGCCTCTAAATTCTGTCTGGGCTATGGGAAACTAAGACCTTCAGAGGCCTGACGATTTCTGCTTCAAAAGGAAATCAGTCCATGAGGTACTGATAGCAGTCACTATAAGGGAACATCTCTGTGGCTTGATGGGAGACTTAGACTGGGTGAGAGCTTTTCATCTAGACAGTCTGTGCCTTAATGGAGCTGGCCCGGAGCAGCAGAGCTCCCAGACAAGTCTCCATCACACACCGTACTCACTGTCCCTCTTCCTCCCCAGGCCTTCAACGTGATCAATGGTGGCTCCCACGCTGGTAACAACCTGGCCATGCAGGAGTTCATGATCCTCCCCATAGGAGCCGAGAGCTTCAGCGAGGCCATGCGCATTGGATCTGAGGTCTACCACAACCTGAAGAGTGTGATTAAGCAGAAATATGGACAGGACGCCACCAATGTGGGGGATGAGGGCGGCTTTGCTCCGAACATCCTGGAGAGTAAAGAAGGTAAAAACCTGGAATGGAACGAGCTGACTCAGTGGATTTTGGCCCTTGGGGTCCGGGGGCATTTTTCCAAGAGGGTTTTTAAGTCAGAATCTCGCCTTTTCCTGCTCCAGGGTCAGCCCTCTGCTGGGTTCTTTCAATTATTCCTTCAATGACAAAAACAAAACAGGAAAGAATCCTAATACATTGTACTTTATTCTTCCTCACATAGCTAGATGCACCTAAATACCAGCTAGTCTGATTGTTTCCCTAAATGAAACTGACTGTGTGCTTTGAGCCCTTTTGCACCTGGAAAGGTCTGAAATCAGTAATGTTCAGGAAAGGGTACGTGGTTCAGAACCATGAGTTCTTTGTAACTTTCCTCCAGTTATTTTGGTTAATTAAGCCTCAGTAGTCCTTGAGTAATTAAGCACAACTAAATGAAGTTCCCTTGACAGTGGGAGACTTTCCTTTAGAAGGCACCCGCTTTCTGTGGTGTCTGTGTTTGATGACGAGGTTAGAGGCCCTTCCAGTTCAGGCCTCCATCTCTACGGACCATACACTTGTGCTGAGATTCTCAGCTGCTGCTTCCGTTTAAACTTTGCTTCTGTGAAAGGCCTCATCTCAGCTGCCTACTGGAACTGTAGCCTGGCCAACAGACCTGCCCCAGACACGAAATCTGGGCTGCTTGTCAGTGGGAAGACCCCATCTTAATGATCAGACCACATTTCCCACTGCATGACCTCATTCAGAGGGCTGGGCCACTGTCATCCTCCAGGCTGGGGAGAGCAAAGGGAGCCAAAGCCTGGCCCCAGACAGATTATGGAGAGAGACTCTCTTCCTTTCCTGGCTTGATTGACCATTCCTCCAGCACAGCTGATGGTCCTACTCTTCCCTCACTCTTGCCGCTGTTGCCACCATGTCTTCCAGCTCTCGAACTGCTGAAAGAAGCGATTGCTAAGGCTGGCTACACAGAGCAAGTTGTCATTGGCATGGACGTGGCCGCCTCGGAGTTCTACAGGGATGGCAAGTACGACCTAGAGTTCAAGCTTCCCGAGGACCCCAGCAGACGTATCACTTCAGAGGATCTGAGCAGCCTGTACAAGACTTTAATCCAGGATTACCCAGGTGAGGCCTCACTTAGGAGAGGGAAGGGCAGAACTGGAGATCCAGCTCTCAGGGTTCTTCAGTAGCAGCTCAGTCCATGGCCACAGGAGCTGTGGGAACCAGGAGCCCTCGACGTGGTCCATGCACAAGTGCCGAGTCCACTCACGGCCTTCCCCCAGAGTTGCGGAGGGAGTCTTTGGGGCACTCTCATTGAAACCCTGGGATTCCAGGGATCTCCAAGGCAATATAACTCTTCTTTCTAACTTCCTCTCAGTACTTGGAGGCAGCTAGGGGGCACAGTGGGCACAGGCTGGGCCTGGAGTCAGGAAGACCTGAGTTCAAATCCAGCCTCAGTTACTCACTAGCTGTGTCACCCTGGACAAGTCACTCAACCCCATTTGCCTCAATTTCCTCATCTGTAAAATAGGGATAATAGTAGCACCTACTTAGTAGGGTTGTTTTGAGGATCAAATGAGGTAATGTTGGTAAAAAGTGCTTAGCAGAGCACCTAGCACATAGTAGGCATTAAGCATATACATATTTATTCCCTTCCCTTTTCCCATTCCTTCTTTCCCCCTGCTTTTATACATAAAGCAACACAGATTGATTGGAAGGTTTCTTATCCCAAAATTCCAAGTTGTCTCTTGTGTCCTGATAGAGGACTAAATCATCAGAGAAACTTGGGTTTATTGGCCTAAACTTAAGTGAGAAGCTATTGGAATTGAGCAATGTCAGTATGCCCCATTCATGTTTCATCTTCTCCTTCCCTTAGTGGTGTCTATTGAAGATCCCTTTGACCAGGACGATTGGCCATCTTGGAAGGATTTCACTGCTTCTGTGGACATCCAGGTGGTAGGGGATGACCTCACCGTGACCAATCCTGTGCGCATCAAAAAGGCCATCAAGGAAAAAGCCTGCAACTGCCTCCTGCTCAAAGTGAACCAGATTGGCACTGTCACAGAATCGATCCAGGCGTAAGTCCTCTGGCAAGGGTGGGAGCTGGCTAAATGTGCTGAGCCTGGAGCCAGCTGGGACAGTCCTGCTGTTCTTAGACCTGGGCCTCACAGGGCCAGCTTTGAGGAAACAGTGGTGGACGTTGAAGTGGTAGCAGGACAGAGGCTATGGGAACAAGTAATTAGGATCCTTGACTAAGATCCTTTCTAAGAGCCATTGGTGACTCCTCTGTGATCCTAGCCAAGGGGTGAGAAATGGTCTGATGGACTTGGGGTCAGGAATACTCTCTCAGTGAACTGAACTTTAAATAACGGAGAACTAAAGTGTGTACTTCCCAGAGCCTGCTTCACCATCCATCTGCTCTTTTGACTCATTTCTTCCCCCTACCAAGTCCTGCTGATTCTCCCTCCATCTGTCCTCTCCTCTCCATTGTCACTGCTGCTCCCTTAGGCTGGCCCTCATTACCATCTCCCTGGACATTCTCAGGAACCTTTTCACTCTCTACCCTCTTCAGGCCAGAGCCAACTAGACAGAGATCAGGCTACATCCTACTGATCAAAATTCTTCAGCAACTTTCTATAACTATCACATCAAGTCAAGATTCCTCCTCCTACCATTTAGGCCCTCCACAGTTTGGGGTCACTTGCCTGACCTTTCTGGTCTGAATTCTGTTGCTCATCAGGTCTTCTGTGCTTCAGCCAAACTGTCTCATGCAGTTCACTTTCACATTTCTGCATTTTTCCCTCATTCTTAACTCCTAGAGTGCCTTCCCTTCCCCCTCGCCTTCCCAGGTGCCAGATGTCACATAGTCTGTGAAGCCTTGCTTGATTTCCCCACAACTGCCCACTCAGCAGTGACCTAGAACTTTGGGACTCTCTTACAAACTTTCCTTATATCCTTTTCATTTTGGTTAGGTATCATATCCCACAGTAGCCTGGGATCCTTGGACTGACCTCAACTTTGTCTCCCCCCCCCCCCCCAGTGCCCAACACAGGTGCTTTGTATAAAGGGAGTGACTGGCTTCAGATGTCATCACATGTGTTCTCTGTCTTTTTTTGTGGGACATCTAGGTGCAGGATGGCCCAGTCTAGTGGGTGGGGAGTGATGGTTTCCCATCGTTCTGGGGAGACTGAAGATACCTTCATTGCAGACCTGGCAGTGGGTCTCTGCTCTGGACAGGTAAGGAAATGTTTTGTGCTGAAGGTACTCCTTGCATCCTCCCAGCCCCAGACTTCAGGGTGACTGAGTCGTAAGACATCCCAGACATCTTCTTGAAATGACAGTTACATTAAACCAAAGAGAGAAACCTCACATGATCAGCGTGTCTTGCCCTTACCTAGCCTAGCTGTGATCTCCCAGAAGGCCAGGATTTCCTAGCTTCTTTCCAATATGCCATTGGTGCCTCTTCTAGGCCTGGGCTTATCTTTAGAGTCTTAACAGTCATTCAGACCCTGAATGACCTGCCCCATCCTGCAGTCACATCCCACCTGCAGAGCCTTCCCACTCTGTGCTCAATTACAAGGATTCCTCCTGACTTGCTTTTTTCCAGATTAAGACTGGTGCCCCTTGCCGATCTGAGCGTCTGGCCAAGTATAACCAGCTTCTCAGGTGAGGGTTTTGGGAGCCTCTGAAGGAAAATCAACAAAGCTCTTCTTACATTGGTACTTAAATGTTTAAAAGTTTGTTACCTTACCCATGGGGGCACTCCCTCCAGTGATCCATCCCCCAGCCTCTCCCACTTCTTCCAGGGTGCCTCAGAGGGGATGCAGCACTGAACACTAGGCCTTGTCTCTGGGAGGATGGTGGGGTCCTAACCAGCAACAGGAAGTTCACCAGCCCTGGTGGCCTTTCCTTTTTAGAACAGAGGGATTGTAGCAGCAAACACCGCAGCGTCCCCAGGGTGTCTGCCAACGCAGGTTCTTAGATCTGCTTTGTTAAAGGAAAGCAACTCAAAATGGGTTAACAAGCTTACTTTAATCAGTCAGATATGTATCGTTTACCTAGTTCAGGGGAAAAAGTCAGCACCCCGAACTTCAGAGTATACAGACAGAATTAGCAAGACAGAAACAGATCAAGTAGACAGCTTGGGGGGCTCTCAACACCCGGCTTCCCAGAGTTTCATCTGATCAAATCACAGAACACTTCTCAAAGTGAGCCCCAAAACAAAGCTACACATCAGGGCTTATATAGCCTTCTCCTGGCTCAGAGAATGTAACAACCTTATTGACCCACTGGCCAATCAGAAAGTATCTGCTGAAAAACAAGCCTCCCATCCCAGGTTCCAGGTGCACTTTAGCCTAGGGGCAGGGAAGATCTTTAAAATTTCCATTCCCATTACAGGGATGTCTCAGAATCTTTTGTACCCTTATGTGAATGAAGAGGCATGATGCAGGGAAAACAGAACCTAGTTTATATACAGATTTGGTTTGGGGTCCAGCTCTGCTGATTAAGCAGCTGTGAACCCTGGGGAATCCCCATCATCTCGCTGTGGCTTTGGTGTTCCCCTGCAAAATGGGGGAAGATTAACCAGTCTCCAGAGTCCTACCCTGCTCTAAATTCTGTAATTTTACTGACATGCCTATTTGTAGTGCTGCCTTGATCACCAGGCACAAGGGTGGCAGGCACCTTGTCCCAAAGGACAGGATAGGACTTCGTTTTCTCCCCTGAATCCCTAGCTGTTAGAGCCCTCCATGGCCCATAGTATTGTGCTTCCATTTTGTACTTAATTATCTTTGTGTACAGGAGACCGAAAGCAGGCAGGTGAAGTGATTTACCCAAAATCACTATGGCACCTGGTGTATAACCACTCATGGCTGTGGGAGCCCAGTGAATTTCCTTCAGTTCAGCTGATTTGTACTTTTTCATATTCCTGTCCAAGAAAATTCTAACAGAATCTTAATATTGATCTGCTAGAGACTGCCTTGACCTAGGACTAAATTTCACGTCTCATTAATCTGCAAGGCTTCATTTATTTTTTTCTTCTTCCCTGAGGGGAACGGTGTAGCTGGGGCACACCACAGTGCAGAGCATGGGCCTCAGGGTGACATGAGTTCAAGCCCAGTCTCAGATTCTTGCTAGCTATAGGACCCTGGCCAAGTCACTTAACTTCTGTCTGCCTCAGTTTCCTCCTGGGTTGTTGTAAGGATCAGTATGATTGAGATCATAGCCCAGTGCCTGACCATTAGTAGGTGTTTAGTAAATGCTTACTGCCTTATTCCCCCAACTCCAGTTTTGAAAATCATTATGTAAAACAGCAGCTCTCCCATGTGTTCATCTTGTGACCTTCTGTCACAGCTTCCATGCCACTTTGCCCCAAATCATCCTTCCATCCTCAGAATGTGCCATTCTTTCCATAATGTGGAAAGCCTTTCTCTGGGGATGGGCCAGCCTCCCCTGATCCTCCTCACAGCTCCCCCACAGTAGTAGGTAGAGGTGAAGATTGTTATTCACACTTGACCCAGAAGAAATGCAGGCTGAGAGGGACAAAGAGACCCCTGGTCAGAATCCTCAAGTGCTGGTTCGTAGTAGGACTCCACCCTAGGAATTTAGATTCCAGATTCATCCCAGAGAGCACAAACAGCACTTTCCTTTGTTTTGTCTAGATTGGAAATGCTCATGTGCTAGGAGAGTCATGCCAGCCATTTATTATTATTCAGAACTATGTTCGATGCTTTGTTCTTCTTCTTGTTTAGTCATTTTTAGTCCAATTCTCCATGACTCCATTGGGGGTTTTCTTGGAAATATACTAGAGTGGTTTTCCATTTCCTTCTCCAGCTTATCTTACAGATGAGGAAACTGAGGCACACAGGATGAAGTGACTTGCCCAGGGTCACACAGCTAGTAAGTGTATGAGGCCAGATTTGAACTGAAGTCTTCCTGACTCCAAGCCCAGTGTTCTTATACACTGCATCACCCAGCTGCTGTCCTCATATATCAAATTCAGGGAACAGTCCAGGGGAGTAATGGGAATTCAAGCCAGAAGAGGAGTTTGGAGCCCAGTTATGGGGGGGCCTAAGTACTTCAGGATCAGAAGTTTCATACTTCTGACTGCTTCAGAAAGTTTTACTTTCTCTTGTAGGCAGTAGGGAGTCACTTAAGGTTTCTTAGCATGAGAGTGACATACTCTGTGTCTATTAGATTATTCTGGTAGCTGTGGGGTACACTAGAAGAATGGCTACAGACTAAGGAGCCAAAGATTGGGGCGACTTAGAGAGATGAGAAGATGGACATCGTGGGGTTCTGGGGAAGTCTGAGATGCAGCCACACCTGTGAGTGGCTGGGCTGGGATGGAAGTGGGGTGACATGAGCCGGTCGGTCACCTGGAAGGGCAGGATGTTTGGAAGGACATCAGTGTGAATATTGGAATTGTCAAGAATGAGAGCTGGGGTTGCAGGGAAGAGAACAGCAACCATCCCCCACCCCCACAGTGAGAAAGGAGAGGGAGTGACCATGCAGAGCCACAGAGGGCAGCACCAGTCTGGACAGGATGACTTCACTGGATGCTGGGGCACAGAGAGGGGGCCTCTGGCCCTCTGTCACAGGGGCTGTAGATTAGGAGGTGGCCGAGGGATGGGAAAATCAGGCCTAGTATGTTCTAAGAAGATTGTTTACCAATAAAGTTGTGCTATAGGAAGTTGCTGAGAACTATCATTATAGTGGGAGAGAAACTGGGCAGATTGTGAGTGGCCTCGGGGCTCGCCATACTCCCCAGCGCTTGGCCCTTCTTGATCCACGTGGGCTAGGGGCATGATTATAAGAACTCCTGCTGATCCCATTACACTTGAAGGTTTGTGACCCAACCCCCAGAGGAAGAAGTGGAGTGGCATCGTTTCCATTTTCCATCTCATGCACTGCCTGCTTGCTCCAGTCTCTAAGCAAGGAATTTGATGGCATTAGAATTTGACACATGATGGGTTTTACTCTTTCTGTTCTCCACAGAATTGAAGAACAGCTGGGCAGCCGGGCTAAATTCGCTGGTAGGAGCTTCAGAAAACCCGGTACAATTTGCCAGACTGATAGATCTCCCGCAGTCACCACCCTAGCAGTTTTTATGTGCCATGTCAGAAGCCATTGGTAACCCACGGGAAAGGCATGGCTGTATCTCTGGAGGGACAGGGTCCTACTGGGCTAATAAATCATCTTTCTACCCCTTTGTCATTGAACAAGTGTTTGGAGTGCTCATTCACACTCAGTATCACCTATGTAGAACTGCACTTGGGCAGGGATGAGGGACAGGAAGGGGTTGTGCTCATGGGTTGGAGATTAATTAATTGTATTGGGCAAGAGCCCAGTTTCAGAGCTGGGGAGGAATGACCCACAAGAATAACTGCAACAGAAGGCCATGATCTGGAATGCAGTGAAAAAACAGTTACTACTATGATTAAAAGGGCTTGAATATAGGAAACTGTTTCAACTCTGTTCAAATATCAAACACCTAGTACGCATCAGACACCATGTTGCACATACAAAGACAAAGTTGAAATAGTCCCTGCCCTCAAAGGGCTTACATTCTATTGCAAACAGAAGTGGGAGACAGTTGAGTTTCCTAAGACTAGATATCATCCAAGATGAAAACTGCCACCATCACCATTCAAGGGATCGGAGAAAGTAGATGTACTGCCTAGAATTGGGGAGTTGAAAAGGGACATAGAAAGGATCTTCTTCCCCCCCCAATTCATGTTCTGGATGAGACTGGACTCCCAAAAAGGTCCATAGTATGTGCAGGGTCACATGATTTAATAGCACCAGAGTACACCTTTATAAATACAACTAACAAAAAGTGAGAATGATGAGCAGTTGATAAGCCACATGAAAATGTTCGCTAATTAAAGAATTCAGGCTTCCACACTTGAGTAGCATGGACTATGGGAAACATTCTGGATCCAAGGACCTCAATTCAAATCCCACCTCAGCTAACCTATGACCTACAGGATGTTAGGCAAGTCACTTTTCCAGGCCTCTGTTTCCTCATCTGTAAAATGAAGAGGTTAGAATAGGTGATCTCTAAAACCCCATTCTAAATCTGTAACCTCATGTAACCTTAACTTAGGACCTCTCCATTTTTATGGAATAAGCTGTCCTATTTTACTGACATCCCAGATCCCCAGTGGAGGTGTAAGAAGTTATTACCTTCCAGAATGTAAACTGAGAGAGAGGAAGTTCACCTGGATGACTAAAACTGTTCTTCCAAAGAATCTTGGACTGTGTTCATTAAGAAAACAAAATTATAGTGGCTAATTGGCTCAGTGAGTGGGGACGGGCCCCAGAGTCAGGAGGACCCGAGTTCCGTTCTGGCCTCAGACGCTTAACACACACACACACACACACACACACACACACACACACACACACACACACACACAAAAGCTAGCCGTGTAACTTTGGGCAAGTTACTTAACCCCAATTGCCCTCCAAAAGGGAAAAAAAAATTAAAGTTCAAATAATCTTTATGTTCAGTCATAGCTCTCTACACAGATTGTTCAAAATTTTCCAGTATTACTTTTTTTGTCAGTGCCTAAGTACATTTTAAAATTCTCCACTGAAGTCCTCTGATGCTTCGTTGTAGTAAGGTTGTGACCCTGGGTTCATGAAGGCCATGCCAATGAAGCCAAAATTCAGACAGGTCTTGGCAGCCCATAAGACCCACATACAATCCTTTTCTCTTTCTACAATCCTAGTGGCAGAAGGGAATTGGGTGCTAAGAACCACACAATTCTTAACTCTGTTGGAAGAAATGAACCACATCCATATTGATATTCTAGCTATAAATGAAAGAATTTTGACCGGAAAATGCCTCAGCCAGTAAAAATATCTTGCCAGTCAGAGAGTACACCATATCAGAGTACAAATTCACCTGCATAACTTCAGAGCAGACTATGATAAAAGACTGAAATCTATCTCCTTACAACAGAGATGAGAAATAGCCAATCAGAAAATCAGCCTGCAAAGTGTAGTGTGGAAACCAGCTAAACTGCATCATTCTAAGAATCGTCTTCACGGTAATGGACATAAAAGGGAGACATCTCTGCTCCATGTGCCCAGTGATCAGTCTTCATCAGTGACAATACTGATACCCCTGTTCTTGAACCTGACTGCCTCAATACCCTGTTGACTGATGTGAGGACATTGTGCTGGCATTGAAGGAGATAAAGTCAGAAAGAGTGGTGGGACCTGACTGACCATCGAGGGAAACTGTGCTGGCTCTGATACCATTTCAAGGCAGACAGGAATGAATTTCCAAGACACTTCCAAAAGGGGAAAATTGTAAAAGAATGGATAAGATCACCAACCAAGAGACTTATTTTTTTACCTCTATAAACCTCTTATAAGAAAGTTATATTCATAAATACATTCTCCTTGCTGAAAAGAAGGAAAGCATCAGGCATTCATAGATGCCTTTCTCAGATTACATCTTAAGTTATTTGATCATAGGATTTCGAGTTCCAGTGGTGTGCAAATTACTTGGGACAAGCAACCATTTTAACATGGTTTTACTTGGTGTTGGCAAGGCCCATGGGTTTTTGATTTTGCTGACATTAGCCTAACTCAGCAATATGACCTAGACCAAAAAAACTGAATTGAGCTAGCCTCCCCACCTTTAATTAGTTCTCTATCAGCTGAGTGCTACCTTTTGGCCTATAAACACATTCCTTCCCTCTCTTTTGTCATGCTTTTCCTCCACAATCATTAAGAAGTGCTGTTTCCACCAAAGAAAGGGAAAAAAGCTGTAGCACATTTCAATGAGGATTGGAGATCTTACCTCAGCTAGTGGTGTAGTTAGGGCAAGTGTTTTCAAGAATCATCCAAGCCAACAATGAAATAAGATCAGTTATAGCAAAGCAAAAAGGAAAGTGTAGTCAATTTTTTTTTTAAAGCAACTGGGGCTAAGTAACTCAAGGTTACACAGCCAATTATTTCTGGGTGAGGTGATAAGTATCTGAGCCCGGATTCGATCCTAAGTCTCCCGACTCTGGGGCTGGCTCTCTTACTCACTGCGCCACCTGGCCGCCCCAGTGTAGTCAAAAATTTAAAATAATGCCTCAAAACTGACAAGACTATTTCTGAGAAACAGACTAATCCTCAGGAAATAAGCAAAACCCTTCAGAGGGACCTAGAGGCCCCAGGGATGGATACTGAGCTCTCTATAGTGCTTCAGAAGCTTTTTAAAATTTGGAAGAACAGCAAGAAAGTCAGTTAAAAAAAAAAAACCTGCTAACTTTTGAAGAAAAAGCTCTTTGTCATGAACAAGACAATTGTCATGAACAAGATAATACAAAGACCGGATTACTGAAGACTGGTAAAAGGGCCACAAAGCCACATAAATTCACTTTCAAGGATAATCCAAAACCATGGTCACAAGAAGTTCAGGTAAGCCTATAGGAAATGGACACTTTAAAATATAAAACATCCACCAAAAAAAAAAAAAAAAGATTGAAAAAAATTTTCAGTGGGCCTGAGAGTCTTGTCCCCTTTGAGATAACTGTGAGTTCTGATAAATAGAGTGATTTACTAAGATGCATTTAAATTGTTCAGGAATTAAGTCCCAATATAGAGATGAACCATTGTAACACAACCTTGACAATGCCACACATCAGAAAAGATGTGATCACGAGAAATGTATCCAAGGTATTAAAATAAATATACTTGAATGGCCTGGAAACTCACCTGATTTGAACTGCATTGAAAATCTATGGGCCGTAATCAGTTAGACTTCAAAAAATGATCTGTTCATCAAAGGTACCCTTTGTATCAAGAGTGATATGATTTCATGATGAATTAAAACTCCTATGAACTCAATGCCAGCTTGTGTAAAAGGAGTGATTGTAACAAAATAAGAACCTATTTTGATACTTCCAAAAGGGGAAGATTGTAAAAGAATGGAAAAGACCACCAACCAAGAGATCTATTTTTTTTTATCTCTATAAAACTCTTATAAGAAAGTTATACTTAGAAATACATTATCCTTGCCGAAAAGAAGGAAAGCATCGGGCATTCATAGATGCCTTTCTCTCTCAGATTATATCTTCGGTTATTTGATCATAGAATTTTGAGTTCCAGTGGTGTGTGAATTACTTGGGATAAGCAACCATTTTAACATGGTTTCACTTGATGTGAAGTTGTAAAATTTATCAATAAATTTAATTATTTTATTTTGTCCCAGTCAATGTGTACACCACTGGGTATAAACCTTAGAGATCATTCTAGTCCAGCCAGCTCATTTTAGAAATAAGGAAGATGAGGATTGAAGTGACTTTCCTAAAGTCCACATAAGCAGTGGTAGCAGAAGAGGGATTTGAGCCCTGACTTTATCATCCAATTCATACAGACTAAGGAAGGTTTGGAATACCAAAACCTGGCACAAAGAAACATGGAATGTACCACATGATATTAAAACAAGCTACTTTTATGGAGGGGAGATACTAAAAAACTGAGATGCAATTAGGTGGTACAGCGGATAAAACATGAGGTCTGGAGTCAGGAAGATTTATCTTGAGTTCAAATCTGGCTTCACATACTTACTACCAGTGTGACCCTGGACAAGTCACAACCCTGTTTACCTCAGTTTCCTCATCTGTAAAATGAGCTGGAGAAGGAAATGGCAAATCACTCCAGTATCCTTGTCAAGAAAACCCCAAATGAGAGCAGATTGGAGGAGGGGATATCCTGTGGGACTGCTATTTTGGGGCAGTGGGTAGGGGAAAAATGGGGAGAAAATTTGTAACTCAAAATCTGGTGGAAACGAATGCTGTAAATCAGAAGTTAATAAAGCATTAAAAAAAAAAAAAAAGAAAATCCCAAATGAGCAGAGCAGAGCGGCAGCCTGGAGTGATACCGTCTGAGTGGGCCCAGGCCCTGAGCAGGACTGGGACCCAGATTTAGGCTAGGAGAGTGCGGTTCCCCCCAGTAGCTGAAGAAAGATAACCCAGCTCCAACTTCCTAATCTTGCTAAGCAACTTCCTTTCAAGCACCACCCTGAGTGAGCGAGAACTAAGACATAAGCTGCATTAGGTACTACCATCATACCATGGGAAACCACCTTACAGAGATGGCACCCAATGCCTTTGTATTCCTGCCCCACTTCCAGGCCTTGCCTGGACGTGATGGTCATTGGATTGGACTCAGCAGGAAAGACCTCCCTCCTGTACCGGCTCAAATTCAAGGAGTTTGTCCAGAGCGTAGACCCCCACCAAGGGCTTCGACACAGAGAAGATCCAAATGGCTGTGGGAGGGTCCCAGGCCATCACCTTTCAGGTGTGGGATGTAGGGGGGCAGGAGAAGCTGCAGCCACTGTGGAGGTCTCACACACGGCGAACAGATGAGATGGTGTTTGTGGTGGATGCCGCTAAGGAGGCTAAGATGGAACTCCACCAGATCAGCCAGGCCTCGGACAACCAAGGTGTGCCTGTGTTGGTGCTGGCCAACAAGCAGGACCAGCCTGGGGCTTTGGGTGCAGCAGAAGTGGAGAAGCGGCTAGCCCTCAAAGAGCTGGCCACTGCCACCCTCACCTATGTCCAGGGCTGCAGTGCAGTGGATGGACTGGGGCTGCAGCCTGGAACTGGGAGGAAGAGGTGGTGAAGCCAGAGACCCACGATGACCCCACCCATTCTGGGATACTACGGACCTGTGTGCCCCTCTGCTCTTCTCACTTTCAAAGGACCAGGAGCTCCTGGCTTCCAAGAAGAACAGGAGCATTGGAAAAGAACTTCCTTTTGGAATGCCTTCTGAGGGGTTAGGATTTTATAACAGCACCTACCCCCCTCAGTCTCCCATTATGTGAAGTGGAGACTGATAGAGCTGTGGAGTCAGGATTCAAATGTGACTCTACCTCATCCCAACTCCTACCTTTTTCCTTCTAGGTTTGAAAAAATCAGGATGGTTTTATGTGGAAGGGGTGAAGTTTGGAAAATGGACACGAGGTTGAACTTGAACCCCCCCTCCTGAATTTTAATTTTTTAGTCTATATTTCAGACCCTAAGGGTTTGTTTTCTAAGGACTTCAGTTCACAATAAATAGTCTCTATTTTTTTAAATGTATGTGAAATTCTCAAGGGAAATGTCCCCTCCTACCCTGCCCCTCCCCAAAAAAAATTTTTTAAAGAAAACCCCAAATGGGGATGGCTAGGTGGTGCAATAAATAGAGCACCATTCCTGGAGTCAGGAGGACCTGAATTCAAATCCGGCCTCAGACACTTAACACTTACTAGCTGTGTGACCTTGGGCAAGTCAACCTCAATTGCCCTGCCCTCCCCCCCTCCAAAAAGCAAAAATTAAAAAAAAGGAAACCCCAAATGGAGTCATCAAGAGTCGGGCACAACTGAAAAACAACTAAATAAGTGATCTCACGAAATAAAGAGGTGGTCAGTGAGGGCAGGACAATCTGCTGGCCTCCTGAATGGAGTGGGGTACCCCCACTGGGCTCCAGGGGGAATAGGACACTGTCTTCCCAAACCCATAAACTCAAGGGTTTTTAAAAAGTTCTCTGGGTCCAGCAGGACTAGGCCTCAAGGGAAGGGTGCAAGGAAGTTGGAGCTGGGGACTGGTGTGGATAGGAGAAGAGAAGAGCCCCGGAGAGCTGCTGGTCACTTGCTGATCAGAGCTGGCTAGTCTCTGCACAAAGGCAAAGGGATTTGAGGGATGGATTCCTGGTAGTCTTACTCCGACAGGGTAGCTCAGAAAAGCTCAGGGGCTCTTCCTAGGGCTCTTTCCTTTAGTGGGTAGCTCTCGGGGTCACTAATACCTTTCCACCATGAAACCAAGTCCACCAAACTCCTGAGAGTGGTAGACAATACAGATGAATGAGCATGTCATTTGCTTGTTTAAAACATTAGACTTGGGGCGGCTAGATGGCACAGTGAATAGAGCACCAGCCCTGGAGTCAGGAGTACCTGAGTTCAAATCCCGCCTCAGACACTTAACACAAAAACTAGCCATGTGACCTTGGGCAAGTCACTTAACCCAATTGTCTTGCCCTCCCCCCTCCAAAAAAAAAGCAAAAAAACAGACTTAGTGAAATATAGGTCTGGTATTTCATATATAATTTGGCAGAATAGATGCACCTTCCAATCGGCTCACATATGTTCAAATCATACACATAGAGATAACTTAGCAATCTCCTGAGTATCCTCAAATGAGGCTTCAAGCAGAGAAACATAAGCTTCCCCTGTGTTTTCCAGTGTTGTGGAGACTCCTGTGCAGAATTCATAGAGAAGGATTCCCTGTCAATGATTCTCTAAATGCTCCTCTTCCGAGAGGACTAATTAAACTGAGCCCTGGAACACACAAAAACCTCTACAATGAAATCTAAAGTCATTCAAAATAGATCTCTTATTAACACCTGCCTTGTAGACAAAAGCCATATTGCCCAGCATTACAAAACCCAGTCAGATACACAGTCCATTGACTGGCCATCTGTACACACATACACATATTCAACGTATTGAGGCACAGTGCTAGGCTCTGCAGACACAAAATCTGAAAAATAGGATAGTCCCTGGTCTCAAGGAGCTTATATTGTACTACCACAGGAAGAAGCAAGCTTTTATTAAGTGCTAGTGTCAGACACTGTGCTGAACACATTACACTCATCATCTCCTTTGATCCTCACAACCCTGTGAGGTAGGTGCTATTATTATCCCAAATTTACAGTTAGGGAAACAGAGGCAGATAGAAAAGAAGTGACAGCTAGGAAGTATGCGAGGCGAGATTTGAACTTCAGGTCTTCCTGATTTTCAGATGCATTACACCATCTATAATACAAGGCAAAGTATCAAAAGAGGAAAAGAAAGCAAAATATGATCTAGGAACATTTGAGAAAAAAAGAGAGAATTGTGTATCTTGCACAGGCATTTCAGAGAGCAAATGAGTTGGGACCAAAATTGAACAGGAAGAGATTAAGTTAAACAGTTGGAAAACTGATTCCAAACTACCTGCTGCTGTAAAGGCAAACCTTTTTAACACCAGTATTCTCTGAGTTATCTTAAATGGATTCAAATTATGGAATACCACAGTCTCAAGAAAAATCAAAATTGAAGGGGAATCCACAGAGTAATAAAAAGATTCATGGTAGACCTAAGATACAGTGTGCTACCATTGTAGACATGAGTTTGAAAGGGTTTTTTTTTTCAAGTCATTGAAGACATGTAGGCCTCAAAAAGGAGGCTGAACTGGTCACATATAGCAAGACTTGAATAACAGAATATAAAAGTTATATCCCTATAATGGTAATGTGAATTTGAAGATCTTCCCTATCCCTTAATAAGCTTAAGGGAATTTGAAGACCTTCCCTGCTTTGAAAATAAACTCTGCCCCCTAATACGCTGAATGTAGTCACATGGAACCTGTGATGGAGGAGGTAGCTAAAGGGAGTAGCAGAGCCCACAGGAAGCTGGGAGTCAGAGCCAAGTAGAAAGTGGGACAGAGAGGACACTGAGGCAAGGAGTCAGTAAGGTTTGTGAGTAAAAGTTGATTTTTTTTGCCACCTGCTGTAACAGCTAGGCTAATACTGGTTTGTGAGAAGGCTGAAGGATGCTGTGGCTCTCTGTGCTGTTATGGCTTATCTTTGCTACTATGATAGAATTGGCTTACTAGTTTTGAGATTTGGTTTTCCGGTGTCTGAATAAATGTTTTGCTTCTATCTTATATAACCTGTTATATTTTGCATATGAGCACCATGCAGGTCTATTTATTGTGATTGTTGGTGCTATAAATATTGCATTGGCACTACACTCCCTAAAGCTCTGATACTGCTGAAATGTTAGCAGGACAAGAATAACTTTGGGTAGATCCTCTTTGGCAAATTTACAGAAAGGCATGGAAAAGAATGGAAGATGATCAGGGGGAGTAGAGGAATTGGGAAGTGAGCAAGGAGAAAGGCGTGCCCTCCCTCCTGATGCAATCACAGATCCATCAAAGCAGGGAATCATTCTTAGTTGCTCACCAAGACAATCAAGTTCCTCAGGAGCCCTTGGTTCCTTTACCATCTCCAGCAATTCCCTGTAGCAAGGGCCAAAGTTGTTTGAACATAGGTCCCTCAAGTAAATTGCCAGGCTCACCTTAGAAGTTAACCCAGATCCAGGACCTTCTCACTTAGATATAAACTAACCCAACCCAGGCTCAGTCAGAGACAACCAACCCCAACAAAAGGGATTATATATTCTAGCCCTCCTTAAAAATGAAATTTCTAATGAGATGAAATTTGCCATATTTAAACTTCCTATACAGTTCAGGCTATCGCAGCAGCCCAAATGTTTCTTCCTATGGAATTACAAAATTCCAGAATTTTCGAGTTGTCAGGAACCTAGGCCAGTCTATACCAGAACAACCCATCCCAAAAATGTTCATCTAGCCTTTTCTTATAAAACAACGCATTCTGTTTGGGGATAGCTCTGAGGTTATGAATGTTTTTCTTAATATAAACCCTAAATTTGTCTCTTTGGGATGTCCCCCATTACTTCTGATTCTGCCCCCTGAGCCAAAAGAGAAAAACCAAGAGTAAAAAGAATACCTAAAGCCTCTTGCACATCAAAGCCCTTCAATCAATCAGTCAATATGTATTAAGTGCCTCTGTGCTAAACACCTTCAAATACTTGAAGACTATTTAACAAATTCCAATAAGTCCTTATTAGCTCCAGGATCAAAAACCAGAATCCTCTGTTGGGCATTCAAAGTCCTTGATGACCCCGTCCCCTCCGCCCTTTCCAGTTTTCTTACACCTGACTCTCTTCTACAATCCAGTGACACTGGTCTCTTTACTGTTTCTTACACAAGATACTCTATCCCCTGACTCTGAGCCTTCTTCCTGCCCCCCATGCCTGGAATGCTCTCCCTCCTTATTTCTGCTTCCTGGCTTCTTTGGAGTCTCAGCTAAAATCCCACCTTCTGTCACAGATCTTTCCCAATCCTCCCTTTTCTCTTTTTTCTTTTTGTTTAATTCTGAACTTAAGAAATAAAACAAGCATTTCCATAACAAAGTAGAATTAAAAAAAAGATTGCACGTCAAAACTCCATTATATACAACTTGCTTTTCCTTTTAAAATATAATAAAATGATTGTGTAATTTTATGTTTTCCCTCCTTCCCCAGAGATGTCTACCATTAGACACAAATAAGTATGTGTGTATACATATATATACATACACACATATGTAAATACACACCATACACATTTCTATTCATCAGTTCTTTCTCTGGATGTAAATAGCATTTTCCTTCATAGCTCCTTTGTAGTTAATTTGGGTATTTCTAATCCTCAAAATGCCTTGGTTGCTCAAAGTTGTTCTGAAAACAACATTGCTATTGTTGCATACAGTGTCCTCTCGGTTCTACTCATTTCGCTTTTCATTTTTTTCATGCAAGTCTTTCTATGTTTTTCTAAAATCATTGAGCTCATCATTTCTTTTTTTTTTGAGGGGGGAAGGTAGGGCAATTGGGGTTAAGTGACTTGCCCAAGGTCACACTAGTTTTGTATTAAGTGTCTGAGGTCAGATTTGAACTCAGGTCCTCTTGACTCCAGGGCTGGTGTTCTATTCACTGCGCCACCTAGCCACCCCAAATATAATTTTTTTTTTGCTTTTCAGAGGGCAACTGGGGTTCAGTGACTTGCCCAAGGTCACACGACTGGTGTTTTTGTGTGTGTTAAGTGTCTGAGACTGGATTTGAACTCAGGTCCTCTTGACTCCAGGGCTGGTGTTCTATTCACTGCACCACATAGCCACCACAAGCTCATCATTTCTTATAGAATAGTAGTATTCCATCACAATCATATACCACAACTTGTTCAGCCATTTCCAAATTGGTGGGCATCCCTGAAATTTCCAGCTCTTTGCCACCACAAAGAGAGCTTTGATCAATATTTTAGAACATTCAGGTTCTTTTCCTTTTCCCCTGATTACCTTGGGAAACCAACCTAGTAGTGATACTACTGGGTCAAAAGATAGAGGCAACACTTGTCCTTTACTAGCTGTGTGACCTTGGGCAAGTCATTTAACCTCAATTGCCTTACCTTCCCTCCTTAAAAAAAAAAGGTAGGGGCAATTTTATAATTCTTTGGGCATAATTCCAAATTGCTCTTCAAAATGGTCGAATTCATTCACAATTCCAGGTAAATAGTGAATAAGTGTTCCAGTCCTCCCTTCTTTCTGAGACTACCCCCAATGTATCCTTTCTGTACATTTTCTCCCCCTAATATTAGATCGGGAAGTCCTCCAGAGTGAGATCTGTGGTTTTTAATTTCTTGTGTCCCCAGTGCTCAGTACAGTACCTGGCACTGAGTAGGTGATAAACACCAGTTGATTAATTGATTGAAGGCAGCTATCATGGCCGATCTACTTGGCCTTCTCTTCTCAGGCTAGCCTCTCCCAATTCCTTGAGTCTCCTAAAGTTGTTACAGTAATGTCTGACTCTTCATCACCTCTGGCCTAACTTGTTTCTTTATAACAAGAGCCCAGTGCTGGCTTTAGTCACAATGAGGTTGATTGTGAACAGAATGTTACTTTCCTACCATAGTAAGCTATGATTTGTAATCGGAAAGAAGGAAATTTGAAGCCACAAGATTCCTCTAGACCTTGAATTCAGCATTCCAGGGCTACAGCTTATTCTGAGGAGAGCCAGAATCAAAGGACAGAATGGCAGTGTCGAGAAGGGTCCTCATTCCAAGAAAAGCAACTCATGGGGAAAAACAAATCTGGAATCACAGAGAAGAAAATGCTCAAGAGTTGTAGTGGTGATGTCCTACCCGTGGGAAGTCAGCCATTCTCCCACCTGGTCTGTAACCCAGGAAAAGGAGGGGAGCACCAGTCCTAAGTGCCCCTGAGCTGAGACCCTCGCATCTGTTAGCCCGGAGCTCTTGTGCTGATCCTCCCCAAGAAATAGGGTTAGCTATATTAGCCTGGTAGGGGGTAAGGAGAAGGTGGAATGGCTTTTTTGTACAGGGAGGTCAACAGCAACTTGGTCCGGGCAGCAGAACAAAGAACAGTCTCAATAAATACGCCACGTGGGAAAGCATTGCTTAGAAATCCACCTTTTCAGCCAACACATTTCAAACAAGTAGTAATTGCTGCCATAAGCATAATCTTTGAATGTGAAAGAAAGAAAGGCTGCTGTATTCATCCTCAATTCTCTCGGTTTCCGGTACTTGCCTTTATGAGAGCCAAGAAAATAACCAGCAGATTCCCAAGGTGAGAGGGGAAAGTGCTGCTTTCCTTCTTGATTTACTTATTGATCCACTCACCAGGATGAGAAGCATAGCCCTAAATTAGCAACCTGACGCTATAAAAGGGAGAGAGCTACAGAAGCCATGTTAAACTGGGGGAAATAACATTTTTTAAGTACTGAAGGCTGAGAACAGGGGCAGCTAGCTGGCTCGGTGGATAGAGTACTTATCTTCCTGAATTCAAATTTGACTTCACACACTTAGCTGTGTAACCCTGTTTGCCTCAGTCTCTTCACCTGTAAAATGAGCTTAGAGAGATGGTGGAGGATAAAGAGGCTTGGCTTTCTGTAGTCCCTGGGGACATGTCTGATGACTGAACAACAACAAAACGCACTGGAGAAGGAAATGGCCAACCACTCCAGTATCTCTGCCAAGAAAACCTCCGATGGGGTCACTGAGAGCCAGACCGACTGAAAGGACTGAATTAACTACAAAGGCTGAGAACCCTCGATTACTGCCGCTATTTGAATCCCAAAAGAAGACAGCTCCCCCCCCCCCTTTAATCTCATTAAGAATAATTTCCATCACCCTGCAATTCAAAATTTGTTCAAAATTTTTGTTAGAAAAGTGTTTGAATCCAGAGAAAGAATTCGTCTGGATGCAAATCGAAGCGTATTATTTGCTCTCTCTCTTTTTGGTTTTGTTTTGTTTCTTCTTCCTCGTGGCTCCTGCCATTGGTTCTAATCCTTGGCAACATGACTATTGTGAAAATATGTTTGATGTGAGTGTATACATGGAGCCTTTATCAGACTGCACACTGTCTTGGGGAGGGGGGAGAGGAGGGAGGGAGAGAAAATTTAGAACCGAAAGCTTGTGGAAGTGAATGTGGTAAGCTAAAAATAAATAAAAACTTTTTAAAATGGAAGAAAAAACAGAAAGGTATAAGAAATGCTGTTCAAAGAAAGTCTTGGTTTATTGCCTAATGAATCGGACAAGCTCAGGAAAAATGAGACAAAGAGAGCTTTATTGAAAGCATCGAGAGGTTGTGTTGTATGAGGCCAGGTGACGATTTCAAACCGCCCGCTGCTTTTATAGACGAGCTTTCGTAATAACAGGAAGGCAGTCCCGATGGCTGCAGGGTTTTCTAGGGGACGGGCTTAGTGGCTAGTATTGACTCCTCCCTTTCCAAGAGCTGACCCAAAAGACAATTCCTACGAGCTCCCTGTCACGTATCCAAAAGGACCAGGAGGCGAGGGGTCATGGACTCCTTTTACACAATGCCATCTGTTTGCACACTAGTCATTCCCCTTTACCCCTCCCTGACACTAAATCGTTCCTTGGAACAAAGGAACCCATTGAAATGACAGAGACCATTTACAGCAAATCCCAAATTCCAGATCTGGAGACTCCCTCTCTTTATTACGTTAGTTCAGTGCTGGACCATGGAATTCAAATCCTGTCATACAATTGTTAGCTGTGGGATTCTGGGTAAACCTCTTTACCTGTCTGCCTCAGTTTCCTCAATAGTAAAATGAGAATAATAATAGCATTTGCTCTTCAGGATTATTTTGAAGATTAAATGAGATATTTGTAAAATGCCTAGCACATAGGTGCTTAATTAATCAACGCGTGCGTCCTTTGTTGACTGGGTTGCATTATCTTCAATTTCATTTTTAAGATCACTATATTCTGGCAAAGAAAACGATTCATTTTCAAGATCACATTTCCTTTCGTGAGGAGCCTTGAATATTCCTCCCTGTATAAATTCTTCCTTATCCTGGTTGCAAACGCTGCAAGCTGCCTCTGAAATTAGAGGACTTTAAAAGAAATATAGTTGTTTATTTCATCCTGGATTTACCACTAATTCTGGTTTCTGATTAAACATGGTTTATAAACCTACTAAAACCATTTATGGCCTAAAATCCTCTTTATGTTACAATCCCAGTATTGACAGGCACACACGTTTGCTACCTATTCATTTTAATTATTAGCTTGCATTAAAGATGCAAGACTCTCACTCTGGAGCAGGTGATTTCCTTGCTTTTGTCTGTGAGTGTGTGAGTGTGTGTGTGTGTGTGTGTGTGTGTGTGTGTGTGTGTACCTCTTAAGAGGAAAGTGAAGTGCATTTAAAAGCAACACAAAACCCTCCCCCCACAAAAAGCAAAGAAATCATCTGCATTTTCAAAAAAGCTCAATTAAATTGGTTTTTTGTAATTCTAAGGAATAATTTCCCCTCTAGAGGGAGCCCTGGAGCAAAAAGGAATTAACAAAGGAAACCTCCGGTTTCTCCCATCCCCCCCCTACCCATCCTCAGAGCTAACCAATTGATATTCCTAAAACACACACTGTTCCCTTACTCAAGCTTCAGTGGCTTCCTATTTCCTCTAGGATCAAATACTCCTCTGATTGTCATTTAAAGCAATTCACGATTGCCTCGTACTCACTGTGTTCCAGCCAAAACCTTCTCCTTGTATTTTCTCCCTTTGCAATATTCAGTCTCCCTTTTCCACGCTTTTGTACACGCCATCCCCCAATATCTTGACCGCTCTTCCTCCTCAATTCTGTCTCTTGGAATCCCTGCTCCCATTTGATGGCTGAGCTCAAGGATTTGATTCCTTTCCTGACCCGTTCCCCCAATTGGTCAGTACTCTCCTCAGCTCTGAAATCATATTATATATATTTTTTATTTACTTATCTGTGTACTGATCATTGTCCCCACCACCACTACCCTGCCCCCAGTAGAATGCAAGCTCCCGAGGGGCAGAGGCTAAGATGCTCAGGGAATGGGATGGAATTAGAAGCCTGGCCCATCTAACTTTCTACAGGTACCCCATTCCTCCTGCTTCCAGACCCAAGAGGTTCAATGCAAGGCCTAACACATCTGAGAATCAAAGAACCATCAAAGGGCCCTTACCAGGATTAGACACATTCAGTTTGTACCCTGATCATGGAACTGTGAGCAAATTGTTGAAAGTTGCCAAGAGGCTGATTTAGACTAAGATAAGGAAAAAATAAGACAAGGGCTGCTAGGTGGTGGTATGGATAGAGGACTGGGCCTGAAGTCAGGAAGACCCATTGTCCTGGGTTCAAATGTGGCTTCAAATACTTACTAGTCGTGTGACCCTGGGCAAGTCACTTAACCTTCTTTGCCTCAGTTTCCTCATCTACAAAATGAGCTGGAGAAGGAAAAGGCAAAACACTCCAGTATCTCTGCCAAGAAAACCCCATGTGGGGTCACAAAGAGTCTGAAATGATTGAACAGCCACATAAGGGAAAACTTCCTAAGGATTAAAACTCTCCAAAAGCACTTACTAGCTGTGTTACCCTGGGCAAATCACTGCACCCTGTTAGCCTCAGTTTCCTCATCTGTAAAATGAGCTGGGAAAGGAAATGGCAAACTAGGTCAGCATCTTTACCAAGAAAGTCCCATACAGGATCACAGAGAGTCAAACAGGACTGAAACAACTCAACAATAAGGACAATCTTAATTGGTTGACATTTTCACACTGGAAGTTGCCCATGCTGGTCCAAATCAGATTTGGACACTCACACCATCCCCACAGATAATTACAAAGCTTCTCTTTCTCTTTTCTGTCAGGCAAACTGTTTAACCTTCCAACTTCCATTTCACTACAGAAAGGAACTAATATTTAACAGCTTCACAGATGGTGGGAGCCATAATTAGTCAATGTTTATGAAATAACCTGATCATGTAAGTGTTCTCATTAAAGTTGAATTATGGTTATTTGAATGGCATGGGAACACTATATAAAAGTTTCTCAGATCAAGTGGGTGGTATGCTATAAAATCCCATTCAGAGAAGAATGACCACATCACTCTCTTATGTCATAATACCTAGAAGGAGCTGTCCCACTTTATCTCCCAGTATCCATGGAACATACAACTTTCTGATGAACAATATGAAAATCACAAATGGTGGAGCAAATAAAAAGTAACTCAGTTCTTGTCTTATTTTTATTTTTTTTGTCCTCTCATTGTCTGGTGGGTTCCTTTCCTCATTTAAACTGTTCAGTTTTTTGATGGGTTCCTTCCCTTTCCTCCTCAAACCAGAACTAATTTCACTTCTGGCCAGGGATGTGTTGCTAAATATTTAACAACCAGCTTTTTTTTTTTTTTCTGGTGGTAGTGAGGCTGTATGCATGACATACTTTTAAAGTTTAGTCTACATTACTAACATTTTCTCCATCACTTTCAGTCTATGAAATTAACAAAACAATAAATGATGACCCGATTAGTAGTGTTTACCAATTTCTGAAGTAAAAAGGCTCAGCCTGAAATTTTAACAATCAGCTCTTGAGAGCCTGTGCAAGTTGGCTCCCACACACCCTTGCTCTTAGCAAAGTGACTCCTTTTCTGTCCCTACTTCATCCCAGTTTGTACCAGCTGAAACAAAAAGGCTCAGTTCAGGTTAAGAAAAACCCACGTCAGGGCAGCTAGGTGGTGCAGTGAATAGAGCACCAGCCCTGGAATCAGGAGGCCCTGAGTTCAAATCCAGCCTCAGATACTTAACACTTACTAGCTGTGTGACCTTGGGCAAGTCACTTAACCTCAATTCCCTGCCCTCCCCCCTAAAAAAAAAAAAAGAAAAACCTACAAAGTGCTTCAAGGTTTACAATTCAATATGTGCCAAGGACTGTTCAGATTGGAGATACAAAGAAGAAAACTACAATTATCCCTGCCCTCAAGGAGCTTGCATTCTAATGGTAGAACACAACATGTGCAAAAAGATAGGTAAATAGAAAGTTGGAACAGCAAGTAGACCAGTGATTTCATTGGTAAAGGGAATAGCCAGATAGGAAACCCCTCTGCAGATGCAGGTGGGCATCTTCTCTACAACTGAGAGTCATAGAGAAGGAGTTACCTAGAGCACTGGAAGAAATTAAGTGACCTGCCCAGGGTTATACAGCCTATATATGTATGTATGCATCTGTATGTATATGTATATATGTACATTGTGGATGTGCATGCATACACACACATATATACATATACATAGAAAGAGAGAGAGGGAGGGAGGGAGGGAAGGAGGCTTGAACAAGTCAACAATCATTTATTGAGGTTTTAGTATGCCAGGTTCTGTACTAAGTGTTAGAAGTATAAATACAGGCAGAAGGAAAGAGCCCTTGCCCTCTGGGAGCTTGTATTCTAAGAAGGGAAGATGACACATGAGAAGAAGCTGAAAAGGGTCCAGTGAGTCAGAAATGGAACTTAAAGAGGAATAAAGACATGTCTGGCCTGGGCATTTTCCTTTGAACGGAGGTTCTGGGAGGAACCAAACTATGAGAGGAAGGGGCCACCAGGTTGGAGTGGACTTCCAGTATGAGGAGGACAGGGGTAGGTGGACTTCCCATGAAACAAGGCTACTGGGGCAAAGTAAAAGTTCCAGGCTGCTGTTACATGGAAAAAGTCAGGAGAGTCAGGAGGGATCCCAGAGAGGAATGAATTTGAATCCCATGGAGCCAATCCTGGCTCCAAGGTTGACTTTCCATCCACAACTCTGCCTCTCTTTATTATATAAAGTAATCTCGAGAGGTGATGACCATTGTCCTTAAAATAACCCTATAAGGTATAGGAAGTAGGTATTATTGGCTCCATTTCCAAGAGAGGTTACACAACTTTTCTAAAGTTATACATCTATTAAGGGTCAATATTTAAACCTAAGTCTCCAGACTACAAATCTGATAGACTTTCTTTATACTGTTCTGCCCCTTAGACACCAAGCTGCAAAATTTGGCAACCCTGGCTGGTGATAGTAGGGCTAAGCAGTACCTATCAGTATTACTGGCAAGACTATATCATGGAGAAAGAAAAGAAAGAGTGGAAGAAATAGAAGCCAATGTGAAGACTAAATAACGACCAAAAAGAAATCCAAGTGACCCCTTATTATCAGAGAAGCTCTCTCCTGATATGAAGGACCTGGGTACTCTATAGAAAACTTCTTGCTTCTCTGATTCATTGCCCCCACATGGATGATCAAGGAATTTCCATATGACACCAACTTCAAGTATAATCACCAAACCCCCTTATAAGCACCTGGGCTCACAAGGCTCACGTCATGAACAGGCTTATTTACAAGGCAATACAAAGAGGTAGAATTTAAATATGAGGCCCCTCATATATAATATCCCCAATGAGCACCCCTTTCCAAAGCTTTGTATAATTTCCATGATTTATACCCAGGTTTGTTCTTCCACTTCAGCAGTTCCTCTGTGTAATGTTCATGGTTTCTTCACACTCTCAGCTCCTGCTGCTCTTGGCAGATGTTCCCATTGCTGCTCCTTCACTGTCCTCAGGAAGCTATTCTTAGCTTCCAGCAGGTCTTGCTCATCCTATTCCCCAGTTCCATCCTCTTCCTCCCACAATCCTTCCCTAAAACTCCACTCAGCTCCCAGAAGGTTCTTTCATTGTCTTCCATGGTCCAGCAGATGGCGCTAATTACCTTGCCCCAAAATACTGGCCCACTGGGGATATATTTCCAATTTGAAAATACACACACCTCTATTATTCTTAGTCCTTCTCTGGCTTACTTTCCACATTGCCTCAGACTTCCCACAAGGAAGTTTCCATGTCCCAACTCCATGTAGGCTCAAGGTGACTCACAACCATTTGTCTTCTCTTTTCCATAGTGCCCCAATTTGTCTTTCCCTTGAGTGACCTCGGCCTGCTGAATCTAGGAGTTCCCTGGAGTTACCCCACCAGATAATCCTTCTGTCCCTAGTTTGCTCCCCACCACACCCACCCCCCAGGTCACCCAGGACAGGTTATTCAAATTGCCCAGGGCTACTTCCTGAAACATTTAGGGGAAAAAAAAGAAGGGCTAGAGAGGGAACAGAATGGCCCTGGGTCCTTATAGTGTAGGCACACACCCTGGAGAGTGGGTGAAAGAGAAAAACAAATTTGTAGCCCTTGCAGAAACTATTATCCCCATTTTACAGATAAAAACTGAAGCTCAGAGAGAGGCTAAATGAATTGACCAGAGTTCTAGACCAAGTAAATGTTAAAGCCAGAATTTAAATGAGTATCTGCTTCACAGTATTAAGAGAATCAAATAAGATCAAATGACCTAATATGTAAAACAGTTGGTACTGTGCCTAGCACATAGTAGACACTTAATAAATGCTTGTTCCCTTCCCTTCTACTCCTAGAATCAGGTCCCCAGATTCAGTGTTCTTTTCCCTTGATGACACTGGTTGGTTGGTTGTTGTCCCATCTTGAGGAAGACCACAATGACATCACTATGCTAGAGTCAAGTTTCAGTGTGTCTGACTGTGGTTGATCACACCAATATGAACTTGGAATGATCTACCACTGATCGGGCACAAATAGTCGATGTTAACATTTGGGCTGGATTCTCTAAATTTGCACATATTACATTTCTTTTGAGCAGTTTCAATTCTGCTTTGCTCAGAGAGCACAGCACCTTCTCTGATGTGGGCACACCATGCTGGGCCCTCCTGTGCCAGTGTCTCCCATGTCACACAATCAATTCCAAAGTTCTTAAGGGAAACCTTAAGAGTGTGCTTGTATGGCTTCTTCTGACCACCATGTGAGCTCTTTCCTTGTGTGAGTTCTCCATAAAATAGTATTTTTATCAACCATATGTTTTACATTAGAATGTGGCAGGCCCATTGTAGGTGCACTCTCTGCAGTAGATTTTGAGAGTTTGGCAGTTTAGTTCAAGAAAGGACCTCAATGTCTGGTATCTTCCCCTGCCGGGTGATCTTCAGAATCTTCCTAAAACAATTCATATGGAAGTGATTCCGTTTCCTGGCATGGTGCTGGTAGATTGTCCGGATTTCACAGGCATACAGTAATGAGGTCAGCACAATGGCTCTGTAGACCTTCAGTTTGGTAGTCAGTCTAATATTTCTTCTTTCCCACACTTGTCTTCGGATCCTCCCAAACACTGAGCTAGCTCTGGCAATGTGTGTGTCAAGCTCATCATCTCTCTGTACATCCCTGGAAAGTAAGTGAATTTATCCACAGCATTCAACACTTCTCCATTTGCTATAACCGATGGTTTCCCGTATGGATGGTGTGGTGGTGGATGATGGAGCACCTGCGTTTTCTTGGTGTTAATTGATAGACCAAAATAAACACAAGCATCAGAGAATCAATCCATACCTGCCGCCATATTGAGCTAAGCAAGCCATAGGGTGGTTTTAGATTCTTCTATTAGACGTCAAAGGCAGTTAGATGGTACACTGCACAGAGTGCTGGACGTGGAGTCAGGACCTCAGACACTCACTAGTTATATGACCCTAAGTAAGTCACTTCACCCTGTTTGCCTCAGTTTCCTCATCTGTAAAATGAATTGGAGAAGGAAATGACAAACCACTCCAGTATCTTTGCTAAGAAAACCACACATGGGGTCACTGAGGGTCAGACATGACTAAAACAACTGAACAACAGCATTAGACTTCAGCTTGTTTCACTGAATGCAACCAACATTCACTCTAAATTTAATGTTAGCAGACCCTGTGGGACTATCCAGCTTTTGTACAGCCATTATTTATTGAAACACTACAATGATCCATGACTGGATCATTGGTACAGGCTATCCCAGTGGTACGTTGTTGTTGAAAGTGGATTTTTAGGAGAACATAAGTGACTCCATCTTGTCTTTTATTTTTTGTTATTGTATTTCTTTGCCTTTCTGGGTGATTCCTTATTGACCTGGGCAGAATTTCTCTTCCTTTGTTCCCTCCCTTGCCCTAATTACTTTAAGATTATAAAAGAAAACTCCTAGGACTTGGAATAGTTCCAGGAACACCCCCCCTTTCCCTTCATCCTTTCTAATCATGGAGTAATAAGAGCTTCACAAATGTTTGGTTGAGACACTGTTTCCTTTGATCAGGTATAAATGGCTATACCAAAGGAGTCTTTCCCCATAGCTTTTCTGCTTTGTAAGAAACTTCATCCTTTCTCCCTGTTAATATACTCTAAGTCACGTAGTGCAGTAGGAAAGAGAATGTATGTATACACACATGTATATGTGCATATGGATATATGTGTCATCTGCGGAACTGTGAGACACACGTGTCCGGCACCCACAGATGGTGCGTGTCACACTCTTAAGTGCATGAACAACTGAGACGTGCTTGTTTGTCTCTGTCCTGTGCTGGCCTGTTTGTGCCGTGGCTAGCAAGGACCCTGGAAATGCTCACAGTGCTGCTAAATGTTTTAACAGACTCTCTGGGTTAAAAAAAATACTGACAACCCACTTTTAAGTTTCTTCTGCTTTATAAACATTTTCTTCATCACTTTCTTAATTCTAGACAATCAACAAAACAAATCAATGTAACCTTTGCCAGGTGTAAATGCTCAACTGAAAATTAAACCATTAGCTCTCCAGGGCCAATCAGAGCTGGCTTCAGCATACCCCATCCATCTTGCAAGACACTATGCTTTAGAGTATGGATGGTCAACCTGGGGCCCGGAACTTGGGTTTCTAAAATGTCTTGTTAACTATATTCTAGTACAGCTTCCTTTCTCATCCTATGTATTTTATTTTGTGCATTTAAGAGAAGCCTATAAGCTTTGTGGTCCATCACACACACACACACACACACAACCCTGAATTGTGGCTGAAAAAAATTCATTCCTGGGCAGCCACCCTTCTGACAGTAAAGCTTTCTCAACTGAATGAAGCTAGTCCTTGGATAATGGATGCCTGAGCTCATCCTCAAAGCTTGGAAAAGACCTACATACCAGAGCCAACATTCAGACTGCTGGCACAGCCTTCTGTTCATCCAGGGTCACCCCCATGCCATGCTATAATGAATTGGGTTTTATTTGACTGGATCTTAGTGTGTGGATCTTAGCATTCTAATCTTTATTGATTGACAGTAAGGTCCCCAGCCAACTGGGGCAGAAAGGGTTGGGGGAAATGTTAGAGAGATGAAAGAAATATAAGATATGCTCCTTCTCCTTAAGTAATATATAATCTAGTTGAGAGCATAAGATTAATATAGAAAACAATTAGAGAACAATTAGTTGTTAAATTTATAGACTGAGTACAATTAGAGCTTGAAGAAATGAGGAATCCATGTGGTCTAAGTTTAGTCAGGGAAAACTTCATTAAAAAGCTGGGTCTTGGAAGATGAGTTGGTACAAACATGTCCATAACAGCATATTGGGTGGCTGCAAAAAAAAAATGGAAACAAAAAATGGGGGAATGGCCAAATAAACCATGGCTTCCAGAAGTAAAGGAGCATTACTGTGCTGTCAGAAGAAAAGTTCTGTTCCAGTGCCTCATCGTGGCATGGAGGTCACCCTGGGTCATAGAGCTACAGAATTTGAGGTGGAATCAATCAGTCAACAAGACTTTATGAAGTACCTACTATGTGCCAGGCATTGTAATAGGTACTGAGAAGTACATAATAATCCGTGTTCACAATAAGGAGAGTCAATAAGAAATTGTGTATACAATTAGTTAATTGTATATACAACAATGATAAAATATATGCAGCGTAAGTATAAAATAAATAAAAAGAAATATATACCAAATACTTAAATACAAAATATTGGGGAGAGGTAGGAATCTGGTAGTTGGGGGGCATCTGGAAAGGCTTTATGAAGAAGCTAGTTCTTGAACTACATCTTAAAAGGAAGTCAGAGATGCTATGAGGCCTGGATAAGGAGGGAGTGCATTTCAGGCATGGCATGCTATTGCAAAGGCAGAGAGATATGAAATGAAGTATTATGTTTAAGGGACCCTTGAGAATTTCTAGTCCAATTTATACCTGAACAAGAGTCACTTCTACAACAAACCCAACCACTGGCCATCCAACTTGAAAACCTTCAAAGGGGTTGGGGAATACATTACCTTCCCAAGCAGCCTATTCCATCTATGAATGGCTCTGATTATTAGGAAGATGTCTTCATGAGTTCAAATCCAGCCTCAGACACTTACTAGCTGTATGACCCTGGAAAAGTCAATTAATGCTGTTTGCCTCAGTTTCCTCATCTGTAAAATGAGCTGGAGAAGGAAATGGCAAACCACTCCAGTATCTTTGCCAAGAAAACCTCAGATGGGATCACAAAGAATCAGACATAACTAAAAACAACCACAAATTTGCCATGAAGGTTTTCCTGACATCCAGCCTAAATTTGTCTTTTGCACTTTCCACTGGGTACCCTAGCTCTGCCCTCTGGGTCCAGACAGAGCAAAGCTAACCTTTTTTCCATCTGACAATTTACAGAATGCTTGAAAACAGCTGTCATGTCCCACCCTGCCCCAAGTCTTCTCCAGGCTAAAAATGTCCAGGGTCTGAGCAGTTGTTACATGTTTGGCAAGGAATCAAGAACCTTCTGGATTGAGGTTGCCTTCTCCAATCTGCTCTTCAATCCATCAGTGTTCTTACTCAGCTTCAGTGCCTACAACTAAATGCAATACTGCAAATGTAGTCAGCCCAGAGCAGCATAGAGGGAGGCTCTCATTTCCTTACTCCAGGGAGCACTACCTCTCTTAATGAACCCAAAATGGCATTAGCTTTGGTAGCTGCCACATCACATCACTGACTCATATGGAGCTTGCAGATTATCAAACCCTCCTGGTCTTTTTTCAGAAAAGCTATTGTCTAACTGCCTCCCCCATCTTGTATTGTGATCTCTAGAAGGGCCCTCTAATAAAATCCATTCTAACCTACTCATTTTACAGATGAGAATAATACAGCCCGGGGGTAAAGTGTTTTGTCCAAAATTAAAGTATTAAAGAAGTAGAACAAAGATTTGCCCTCAGGCTCTCTGGCTCCAAATCCAGAATTCTTTCCACTGAACATGCTTCTTCTGAAGATGATTTTTTGAACCCAATTGTAAGAATTTGCATTTGTCATTGTTCAGTTGTATCCAACTCTTCACGACCCCACATGGAATTTTCTTGGAAAAGATACTGAAGTGGTTTGCCATTTCCTTCTCCAGCTCATTTTACAGATGAGAAAACTGAGGCAAAAAAGATGAGGTAACTTACCCAGGGTCACACAGCTAGTAAGTGTCCAGGACAGATTTGGACTCAAAAAGATAAGTCTTCCGTGACTTCAGACCTAGCACTCTGTGCACTTGCCACCTAACTGCCACAAGACTGCATTTAGGGCTATTAAATTTCATCTTATTAGATTCAGTCCAAGATCTTTTGGGATCCTGGCTGTAATCTAGTCATTTAGCTATCCTTCTTTCCTTGCATCATCTAGAAATTTGAAAAGGGTATTTCCTTATACCTTCACACAAATCATTGTTAAAACTGTGAAAATAACAGCACAAAGCACATCACCCTGGAGACCTCCTACCAAGTAGACATTTAACAATTAACAAGTGCTATTTGGGCCTGGTGATTCAGCCAGTTCAAAGGTCATCTACTTCTATCTGGTCCACAATTCTCCATCTGTCCCACAAAGACAGCATGAGATACTTTATCAAATGTTTTCTACCAGAGAGGCTGAAACTGAGGAGAGGAGAGGAGAGGAGAGGAGAGGAGAGGAGAGGAGAGGAGAGGAGAGGAGAGGAGAATTTGTTTGTAGATCTCAGTTAGAAGAAACAAAGAAAAATCACCAGATAACTAGAACTAACTGCTTGCCTCCTTCTGTACTTCCATCCAAGATGGAGAGACCCAGTCAGAAAAGAAATAAAATAAAATCTGGTATAATATATCTTTAGGGTAAAAATGCCCTGTCAAAAAAAAAGTCATTGTAAGCTTATTGCTGGCACACCCTGTGCTTGATGAAGCCTCACTGGAGCTTATGATCATTGCTGCCTTTTCAATATAGTCACTAACCATCCCTTTAATAATCCATTCTAGCATTTTACCAGGGATTAAAGTCAAAGCCACTGATGTGGAGTTTGCAAACATGATTCTTCATTTAAAAAACAAAACAAAAAAACTGAGACAATATTTATCCTTCTCTGATCCTTCAGTACCACTCCCATTTTCCAGAATTTACAAAAACATCACTATTAGTGACTGGAAAATCCCAGCCACCAATATTCTTTTAGCACCCAATGCCATACTTACTCTGGACCAGGTGACTTGAATTCTGCAAGGGCACCTTGGAGCTCTCTTATCTTGGGTATTGACTCCCTTTGGCCATTTTGATTTTGTCCTTCCCACCTTTCAAAGGTCATTCTTTGTGGCAGAACAAAACAGATGAATAGCAAGAACAGAGCAATGCTGCCCTTTCTTTACCATTAGTTATCACCGTCCCATCAGCCTCTAGCAGTGATCCTGTTCCTACTTTGATCCTTTTCTCTTTAGTGGAGATGAAAAAACACCCACCGAGTTATCTTTTTGCTATTCCCAGCTATACCTGATGATTCTCTTTTTCAAAAAAGAGTGTGTGTCATTGGCTTGGTGACATGTTGAATTTGAGATTAGAATGTGCATAAAGGATGGGAAATCCATAGATTATCTACACTAGCACTCTCCAGTTTTAGACTGGGAAGTTTCCTGGAGAGCTAATGAGTCATAGTTCATGCAAGTGACTTTTACTAAGTAGCTATGGGACCCTGAGCAAGTCATTTAACCTCTTTCTGCCTTAGTTTCTTGAACTGTAAAATGGAGATAACAGTAGACCTACCTCAAAAGGTTGTTGTGAGGATCAAATGACATAATTACTATTTGAACCTGCTCAGCACAGTTCCTGACACATAGCAGGTGTTTAATAAATGCTTATTTGCTCCTTCCCCGACTCTTGGAAGAACAAGCTGTTGAAAGCCATGGTACTGGTGAGGTCATGAATGCTGCTTCTAGAGGCTATTCTTACTACACCCCATTTTGCTAGATCCCCTCATACTCCACACCATCATGTAATGTTACCTTTAGATTTCTTTACCAATCTTAACTAAGTTCTGTGTCTTAACTCTCGGTCACTATTCTTACAGGATTTTACCACAGTGATTTTGTGTATTCATCCATTCATCCAATTGTGTATTCATCCTTGGACCCTGGGGGAAGGCGGATCCATATTCTATACATACCCTTTTAAAAATTCTGGGCTGACTGATTAGCTGTCTGTGTATTCACATTGTTCTCATCAGATAATTCCGATTTTTCATCCCTATAGAGATTTGTTTCCCTTTGTGGATTCAGAATTTCATTCCTGAGGCTATCATTTTGGGCTGACTTTCATGCAGAATTTTAGTCCATGGAATCTCCCCTATCTTTCCTGTCGATGCTTTGAAATCATCTCTGGGGTGTATACCAGAATATCCTCTTCTCTTTCATATACTCTAGGAGAGAACTGTTATTTTCCCACCATTTCCACCCCAGCTACCAATTCTTCCCCATTAATGAGAATTCGATCCAGAATAAAATCTCCCCTTGCTTTGGAAGGATCTGGGACTCTGGACTCACTCTTCTTGAGCAAGGCTGGTTTTCTCTAGTGTTCTTTGCTTGAGTACACATTCTGCTGTATCACCCTCACTTTTAACCACTGGTTATTGGCCCCCAGTTCCACTTAAGCACTTAAAATCAATGATTTTTTACAAAAGGTATATTTACTTTGAAGATGTAGCAAGAGCAGAAGTACAAATATTTTCCCCAAATACTTGCAGGCACACTCTCCCCTATATTGCCTTGGTCCCTGGGGAGAGTGGGTTCAAACTCAAAGCAGTTTCCACGTGGCATTGGTTCCACCAAGTTCACTTCCAAATGCAGCTGTAGGCTCTAGATGAGTCCTTATCTCACCTCCTGCTGGGCTAGGTCCCTCAGGTCATTCCTTAGGCTAGACCCTTACAGCTGGGTTGAGTCCCTGAGTCCAAGCTGTTGGGCTAGTCAGCCACAAAACCCTGAACGCTGGTCTCCCCTCTGACCCTTTGAAGCTTGCAAGGCTCTAACTGCCTCCAGTCACCTAAAATAGAAGATAAACATGCAATAGAGATAAAAGCCACACAGTGGTGACCCCAAAAGGGAGATAAAGGTCCAAGAAGCTGTAAAGCCTTTAACAGATCTTTCCTCCTCACTGAACAGCCCCAGGCAGGAAGGAGGCCCAGAACCCTAAATTCTTGCTCTGCCTTGATTTGGCTCGTAAGTACACCCGAGTTCTTGCTATGTCGATAGTCAATCAACAATGTGTCCCTGCACCTTGTGATGAGCAGAAAAAAACCAGCTACAGCTCCCAATTAAGAGCAGAGACTTCTCATGAAACATCATAATGTTCTTCCAGAACAGGCTTTCTGGCCTCTTCCACCTGCAGACTGTTTTAGCCAAGGACACTGTGCATTCTCACCAGCCCCCAGTTACAATGAAATTATCATTAAGACAAGGCAGAGTTATTAGCGGCTATGATTTTAGCAGAGAGAGAGAGGGAACTCCAACAGATGTATGGATAACCGAAGGCCCCTGTAATTACGATATTATGAATCTGTGCCAGGCTTGTAATCTCTTTCCCGAACTCATCAACTTCCTCTTTCTGTCTAGGTGACCTATAGTCTACTCCAGTGAAAAATCACGTCTGTTTGTTTCCCTATTCATCTTCCCTGTGTTACTCATTCAAAGGCTATAGCCCTGTTGCATGAGCTCTGGCAGATTCTAAGGAGCTGGAAAGGCTTCAAGTCCTGTCTGGCCACAGTCTGTGGCTGCTTTCCTAGGGCCAACCTAGCTAAGCACACAGGGGCTCACACCCAGAACACTGGCTGCTTTGTATACAGCAACTACTGAAATAAAGAAAAAATACAAAATGGTCCTTAGTCCTGTGTGGTCACTTATCACTGTTCCAGTGATAGAGGCAGTGGCAGAAAAGGGGACGGAGGGTGCTAAGAGTCCCATCATCTTTAGACTGTGTATAAACGGGAACTTCTGGGTAGTACAGTGGGTAGAATGCCAGGTCTGGAGTTGGGAAAACTCATCTTCCTGAGTTCAAATCCAGCCTCAGAGACACTTATTAGCTGTGTGACCCTGGGCAAGTTACTTCACCCTGTTTGCCTCAGTTTCCTCATCTGTAAAATGAGCCAGAAAAGGAAACGGCAAAACACTTCAGTATCTTTTCCAAGAAAACTCCAAAAGGGGTCATGAAGAGTCAGACACGACTGAAAGTGACTGAGCAACAAAAAAACATGAATTTAGTTATTGGTAATAGGAGGTCCTTGTCCCATGACTGACAAGTAGACTGAATACTGAAAGAATTAAATTGTATCAACCTTGATATTTTTTTTTTAAATGAAAGCTATAACCAAAACAAAATTGTGGCTAAATGGGAGGATGGCTCATGGTCTTGAATTCCCACATATTAGCCTGGTACATACCAAGCAGAGGTAACCTAGAGTTAATAAGTTCTGAGTTCAAATCCTGCCTCAGACCCTTGCTAGCTATGTGATCTTGGGCAGATGACTTAACCTCTGTCTACCTCAGTTTCCTCGATTATAAAATGAGGATAATTATAGCACCTACTTCCCAGAGTTGTTGTGAAGATTAAATGAGATAATATTTGTAAAGCACTTAGTCTAGTGCCTGGCATATAGGAGGTGCTTAATAAATGCCTGTTTTATTATTATTATTAGTAGTAGTAGTAGTAGGAATGTTCCTTCCTTTGTAAAAGCTTCCAAAAGGAGAAAAACTGCTTGCCCTCAAGTAGCTTACATTTTACTGAGGAGGAGGTCAGAGGTACAACATGTATATATAGTCAATACAATACTATATATATATATATATATGTATATAAAAAAATTATAACCTGACTCTAAACCAACTACATCTCCCGTGAGAGTTATAAGGTCTCTTTTCTTTTTTATCTTGTTTGTTTTCTTCTTTTTTTTAATCAAATGCTTTATTAACTTCTAGTTTACATCATTCATTTCCACAAGATTGAGTTACAAATTTTCTCCCCATTTTTCCTCTACCCACCACCCCAAAATAGCAATCCCACTGGATATCCCCTCCTCCAATCTGCTTTCTCCCATATCTTCTTCCATACCCCCTCTGACTTTCCAGTAGGGCACGGTGGATCTCTATGCCCCAGTGCCTGTATATCTTATTTCCCAGTTACATGTAAAATAATATTGATAATAGTATGTATATGTATATTTTAAACATTTGATTTTAAAACTTTAAATTCCAGATTCATTCCCTTCCTCCCTTGTCACCCACCCTTACTGGGAAGATAAGCAATTCAATATAGGTTTTACACGTGTAGCTATGCAAAACATTCCATAGTGGATATATTATGAAAGACTGACTATATTTCCCTCCCTCCTATCCCACCTCCCACTTGTTTTATTCTCTACTTTGACCCTGTCCCTTTTCAGAAGTGGGTGCTTCCAACTTCCCTCCCCCCCAGCCTATCCTCCCTTCCATCATCCCCCCCCCTCATCCCCTACTCTCCTGTAGGGTGAGATATAAAGTCTCTTTTCTAAAGCTATCAGCTTAAGCCCCAATAACTTGCATTCCATGCCATTAAGTGCCCCAGGTCCATTTAACCACTTAACATCAGTTAGCTTTTTTAAAAGTATGTTTATTTCAAAGATATATCAAGAAAAAAAATATAAATATTTTCCTGGACCACTGTGGGGGCCCTTCCCCAGACTTAGCACAGTTTCTACCCTTTGTTGGTCCCCCTAGGCTCCTGTTCAAATGTGGCATTACTGCTGGATGGGTCCTAGTCTCCGCTACCTCTGGCCTAGGTCTGAAGATCGCTTGCTTATCTGGACATCAGCGTTGAGCTGGTTACAAAAGCTGGCTTGGATTTGACTAATACACTCCCTTATTTCTCATTTTCCTGATCTTTTAAAACTTGAGAGATCCCAGTTTCCAATCCTTTCACCTAAAATCAAAGAACAAACGCCGAAGCAAAGGTACAAGGCCTGTTTTTAATGGGGCCGTGGGTCAGCCTCAGAGTGAGGCTTAAGGCCTCTCCCCTTATAACCTTCACCTGACCCCTGTCAGCAAAGGAGTCAAAACCAAGAGTGGAGATCCACTGAGAGAGGAACTGAGGAGAATAACTGAGTCTTTGGTCTTTTGAAGGCATCCCAAGTTCTAGTCGTTGTTTGTCCTTCATTTTTGAACTAAATCCAAACTTCACAGAACAAATCCTACATTTGGCCTTGAGGCTGCCAGTTCCCCACCCCTGGAACCATTCTCTAGCTGATGGGACTCTCCTTTGTTTCTAGTCTTTTTCTATCACAAAAAGTGTTGCTATAGATATTTTGGTGTAAATAGGGACCTTCTTCTTATCCTCCTTGGGGTATAACCCCAGCAGTGGCATCTCTGGTTCAGAACTGGACATTTTAGTCACTTTATTTGCATAATTCCAAATTATGTTCCAAAATGGTTGTACTAGTTCATAATCCACCAATAATGTTCTAGTATAACTATCTTCCCACAACTTCCTTCAATATTATTCTCATCTTTTCTCATCTTTGCCACTTTACAGCAGGTGAGGTAAAACTTCAGGGTTGTTTTGATTTGCATTTAACTTGTCATTAGTAATTTGGAGCATTTTTCCATATGTTTGTTAACACTTTGCTTATTGTTATTAATCTGTTAATACTTCTCTTGAGAACTCTCTGTTCATATTCTCCAAGGCACTTCTCTTACATATAACCACAGCTCTCAAAGACCCCACCCAGCCTTTTCTAGGTGAACAGTCTTGGAAGATGTTTAATACATGTTCCAGTCTTCAATTTCACATACAAAGTAAATGCAAAGGAATTTGTGGGTGTGGGAGGGGTATGCTTACAAATGGAGGGGATGGGGAACTGGTACCTAAGAACCTTTTGGGGAGCTAGAGATTCCAAGAGGCAAAGGTGAAAATAGTGAGCATCCTAGGCAGAGACCAAACTTTATCTAAGGCCCAGAGGCTTTGAGATGGAAAGACGAGTTAAGAGTTAGTTAGAGTTAGTAGGCTGGTTATTTAAGAGGGAAGATGAAATGGCATTTTGATGTTACTGATTGCGAAGTGCTAATTCTGGTGCAAGCCCTGACCATGATTGCAGAGGATGGACATGTGACCTCAGAGATCCCTTCTGGTTCTGAATCTGTCATCTGGAATATAATCTGGTACTTGTAGAGACCATTAGTTGGATTCTGTTCATTGGTCAAAAAACAACAGCAAAAACCAAACAATTCTAAAACACGCGTAGAATGTGGGAAAACTGGTAAATTGTTAACCAAGATGGTCTGGAAGAAGTGGGGGCAGGAGAGCCCCAGTTATTCCTGTTCTACCAATTATTTCCCTGAGCCTCAATTTCCGGAGGTCCCTTTCATTCAAAAAGTCTATGGTCCTATTATATTGATCTTGGGCAAGGATTTTCCTCTGTCTCTGCCTGAGTTTCCTCCTCTCTAAAATGAGGCAGTTGGACTGGCTAATCTCTAAAACACCTTCCAGATTTAGATCTACAGTCCGAAATCAGGGTCCTTAAAATGTTTGGGGCCACATACCCTTTTTTAAATAATATTTTCATTTAGTATTTTATTTTCCCCCAGTTACATGTAAAAACAATTATTAATATTCATTTTTAAAACTTTGAGTTTCAAATTCTCTCTCTCCCTCCCCACTCCCCCATTGAGAAGGCAAGCAATTCAACACAGGTTTTATGTATATCTGTGTGTGTATGTAGTCATGCAAAACACTTCCATAATAATCATGTTGTGAAAGAGAACAGACAAAAAAAGGAAACTCACAAAAAATAAAGTTGAAAAAAAGTATGCTTTGATCTGCATTAAGACACCATCAGTTCTTTGTCTGGAAATGGATAGCATTTTTCATCATAAGTCCTTCAGAGCTGTCTTGGATCATTGTATTGCTGAGAATAGCTAAGTCATTCACAGCCGATCATCTTATAATGTTGCTGTTACTTTGTACACAGTACATTTCACTTTGCATCAGCTTACATAATAAGTCTTTCCAGGTTTTTCTGAGAGCATCATTTCCTATAGTACAATAGTATAGAATAATATTTTCAAATAAAATACATTGTATTGCAAAGGACATCCATTAACTTGAAATACAATTATCAAAATATTAAAAAAAAAACAAACAAAAACCAAATTCATAGGCCCCAGAATAAGTCACTGTCCAAAATGCTTTTGAATTGGAGAAGAGGAATTCCATTTAGTTACTGCCAAAAGGCCAGTCAGCCTTTTTTAATTTGATCTTGTGTTTTTCGCCCCCCTTTGAGGTCCTACATGAATCCAGTCTGAGCTTCAGAATGGGGTGTGTCCCATTTTCAGCCACTGGCTGGGGTCCTAGACTCTAAGCATACAGATGCCTAGGGAGATAGTAAGACTGCTGCACTCTGGATGTCAGACAAGATTTGAGGATGTCTCCTCTAATCATTAACAGCAGAGTGAGAGTTTGACGTGTAAAGTTTGTTATGGCCCTGAGTGTGGTGTAAGTATCCAAGAAACTTGCAACTGTAGCTGTCTAGAGCTCATCTTGTTCTGTATTGTTTCCTGCTGGAATTAACTGGTTCTGCCAGGGCAGGCTTCCTTGTATCATACTTTGACGTCTCTTTCTCTCCTCCCTCCCCCCTTTTTTTTTCTTTTTGGATGCACTATAAAAGGAGAAAGGAATATTTGAAACCACCTCAGCATGGGCCCTAGGGCTTGCTTTGAGCACAGGAGAAATAAGAAGCCTTCAGTTTCCTGAAGCCCAAGTGAATAAGACATCCAGGCAGCTGCAAAGATGGCTTGCTGAGTCATGGGGCTGGGATGTTTTTTTTTTTTTTTTTAACAGGGGCAGACATTTCAGCATCTTGCTGCTGAAACCACAAATTCTGCTTTTTTAAAAAAAATCAGCTTGGGTAACCTTTTTGGCCTTTGTTAAATGTAAAAACCATTTATTTGGTACTAATTCCCTGATCTTTCTGGTGTCCTGCCTCTCAGGCTGGAAGGGAAAACTAGCAGATTATTTTATTTGCCAGATGGACAGGGGATATTGTTCGCCTTTTAAGCCTGCATTTCAATGTGCCCAAGGGCTTGGATGTGCAAATTCTATAGGGAAATTATTCCATTTCCAGGTTTTACCTTTTGCAAAGCTCATTAATCTTCACAGAAGATTGATTTCATGGGAGTCTTAGGAATAGAAAACTGAGGTTGGCTCTGAATTGTGAAATCACAGACTCATCCATAGAGTTTTAAAGTTGGGAGGGACTTGAGAACATCTAATCTGATTTACTGATCTCTGAGAACAGGAAACTGAGTCACAGAAAGGGGAAATTATTTGTCCAAAGCAACATAGAAAGCTAGTAGCAGAGTAGCACACACCAACTACCACTAAGACTCATTTCTCCGCTACCTTAAGCTGACCCTCAAATTCAGATTAAAAGGTCAATGCATTTGACAAAAGCAGAAAACATTTAAGTGCCTAAATTGAGGCATGGTTGAACCCTGAGCAATGGATAGAGAGGCAGAGAACCAGATTTGACTCTCACCTCCAAACTATGTGCCCTGGGTGAGTCATTTAGCCCCTGAATCTCAGTTTCTTCATTATAAAATGGGATAACACTAGCACTGTTTAACCCATGGCATTGTGTTTGGGAAGGGATGGGGGGGGGGAGACAATGTGCTCTGTAAACCTCAGACACTTATAGATATATGAGCTATTATCCTGACTGTCTGCAGAGCCCTGTGGCCTGATATTGGGCATGGCACCAAGTTTAGAAGATGTTCCCTCCCTCCCATCCTTGTCATTGACTTCTAAGGGTCAACACCAGCTCCTAGTTTTCTTCCTTCTCCTTTTAAAAAATACATTTTGCTGATGCCTTTGACTTTGGTCATTAGGGATAAGGGAGAGAGGAATCCTAACCACCTCTTCTAGATTAAGTAATTCCTTTCTTAATCCCCTTCCTTCTTGAGGGGCAATGTGCTGAAATAGAGTATGGAGCTTGTGGTCTGGACTCTTCTCTGTATGTGTAATGCTACCTAAGCCACCAAACCTCTCTGGGCCTCAGTTTCCTCATCTGTAAAATGGGGGCATTGGACTTCATGGCCTCTTAGGTCCCTTCCAGTTCTAAATCTATGGCCCATCCTGCAGTCACCCTGATCAATCTTGCCCCTGGACCCAGATGGCTCCAGAGGAAAAAGTGAGGCTGGTGACTGTGCACAGCCCTGCCTCCCTTAAATCCAATTCATTTGCATGTCATGACATCACCTGCCTGATATCATGATCCTCTTTGAGAACCAAGGACAAATGACGGCAAAAATAACAACAACCATACTTATCTATATGTACACATTAGACCCTCACTCTTCCATTGTAAGAGCTGGGGGGGGGGAGACTGTGCTGCTTTTTACCTTTATGGACCTCACCTTTGCTGAGCACAATCTTACAAGTAGGTACTTTATAAAGATTTGCTGAATTGGATCAACAGGTTAGCCAGTCCTGCTGCCCTCTGCCTTGTTCAGATTACTACTGAAGTATTATATGCCTTTCTGGGAGCCTCATTTTTAGGAAATATTCTGATAAGAGAGGACAGCAGACAAAACTAGCCTCAGAGTCCAGGAGACCTGTTGACTCTCTAACACATACTTCTTAACAAGGAGTGATGGCAAAGAGTGACTTCAGCTTTGTCTCCATGAGCCATAATATTAACACCTCAGAGGGGGAAAGTACAAATATTTGAGTTGTTGAATTCTCTGTTTTTTTTTAAATTTTATTTTATTTTATGGTAGTTAAAAATGAAGCAAGGGCAGCTAGGTAGTACAGTGAATAGAATAACAGCCCTGGAGTCAGGAGAACCTGAATTCAAATCTGACCTCCAACATTTGACTGGGTGACTCTGGACAAGTCTCTTAATCCTGATGTGGGGGGGGGAGGGGAAGGGAGAGAGAAATGAAGCAGTGTAGCATAGTGGATAAAGAGTTGGCCTCCCACTTTTGAAACATACTGATTATGTGGCTCTGGGCAAGTCACTTAAGTTCTCAAGGCTCTAGCTAGGCAACTCTACCAAGTGCTGACCTGCATTGGAAGTTGGCAGTTTTCTCACCCTGTACTTGTGAAACCACCTGTCCAATACCTATCCCTACAGTCAATATGGATGTTATGCCAAAGGGGGACTGTCAGGATCTTGAAGAAACTTGAGCTCAGAGGATCAGTTTGAAGGAAATGGGGTGTTAAACATGCAGAAAAGTGTAGGGGGAGAGGGAAGAGACAACATTTTAGCTGTCTCCAAGGATGCATTTGAAAATGGGTATAGATTTGTTCTCTTTGGTCCCACGGGAGCTACAAGAAGGCAATTTTAGGTTTCATGGAAGCCACAAATTGACAATTAGAGCAGTGAAAAGGCAGAATGTCAGTCTGTCAATCGATAAACATTTATTAAACGTGCCAAGCATGATGCAAAGTGCTGGGGTTACAAAGAACCACAAAAGACAGGCCTTGCCCTCAAGGAGCTCACCCTCTAAAGGGGGGAGACAACATGCAAGCCAACTTGGGCTTCGTGATCTTCTAGGCAAGGATGGATGATCATTGCTTAGGTAGGAGAGGAGAACCTTGCGCCGACCAGGGTTGCATTTGAAGAGACACTGAGATGTGGCTCGAGCCAGGACTTGTGATGAGCCGCAATGACAGTCCAGGAACGCCAGGGTCAGGCACAGGGTGGGGGATGGGGTAGTGGAGAAGAGAAGAGCTCTTTGACTTGCTCTAAGCCCAACCGAGGCGGGACAACGAGAAGCCGGCGCCTCCCTCCTCCGTCCTTCCCCCTGCGCACGCGCAAGCCCCTTTCCTTTCCAGCCCCCTTCCCCCTCCCTCCCGCCCTGGCTCGGGAGCGCGAGCGCGAGCGCGAGCGCGGTAGGTGCTACGTTAGTTCTGTCACGCAGCACTGCAGGTCTCGCCCATGGCCGTTGCGCCTGCGCGTCCAGTCTAGCGGCCCTGCTCTGGAGGCGGGGATCTAAGAGGCTGGGGTTTTTCCATTGCCTCAATGAATAGCTGGTGCATTCTAAGGTAGGGGCGGCAGTTCCCCCCAAGGCCCCGCACGCCCTTGAAAGGCTGCAATAACGAGCTTGTCAGTTCCTTTCCTGGCCCTCGCTTGGAGGACAAAGTCGGCCTGCCCCCACCCCAGATAATGAGGGGAGTGAGTTTTTTTCATTTTTGTTTTGGGGGGAAGAGTTGTATAAAGATAAATAGCCCCGCGCGAGAGCAAGCCGGCCTAACGGTTTGACCGAGGCGAAGGCGCAGACGGCTCCGACTGGAAGGAGGGTCACGGGTGGGGGGAGGTGGAGGAGAGGAGGAAGAGGGCCAGTGTCTCTGGAGAGCTGGTGGACATTTTAAAGAATAAGGCTAGGGACCTAGATCGTGCCGGACGAAAAGTACGTGAGCTCTGAGGCCGACCCTTCCCCCCCATTTTACTCCCCTCCCCCTAGCTCTGTGGGAGGGACAAGTCTCGAAGCGGCTACCGCGCCTGCCGCAGCCCCGCCCCAGCCGTGAGCTCGGCTGTCCAATCAGGAAGCCAGCGGCGAGAGGGACTGAGAGCTCCGCCAATGGAGGAGGGAGATCGCAGCGGTGGCGCTATGGGATAGGTAAATGGGAGAAGAGGGAGGCGGTGCTTGAGTCCCACCCTCTCCCGCCTAGACCGGAAGTCTGAAGGGAGGAGGCGGTGCTTCTAAGGGAGCGAGGAGGAAAAGGAGGAGGGGCCACTGGAGCAGAAGGAGGTGTTCCCTGGGGTGAGCTCGCTCATTTAACGCTCCCTCTTGGTGTAGCTTGGTCCCTCGGTCTCTGTTCTCTGAGCCCAGCGGAGGAACCCCTAACCAGGTAAAGGGCCCCCTGCAGGCGTGGGCCATCACCCCTGCTAGGGATCTCAACCTAAGGGGGGGAGGGATTGAAGGGGGTCTCCGCTCCTCCGGGTTTGCCCGAGCCGACCCCGATCTCCCTCCCCGTGGACCGCTGTGGCTCCCGCTGCCCGGTCCGAAAGGCAGCTCCCTTTGGGCCCTTGAGTCCTTCGAGTCGCACAACTTTTTGCATCGGGAGAGGACTTTAGAGGTCATTTGGGCCACACACACACACACACACCCACACCCTTTTTTTTTTTTTAGAAAGTAGAAAATTAAGGCCCATAGGAATGCTGTGCCTCACTCAAGGTCACCCAGATTGAGGGGGCCTGGGTAGAGACTTAGCGGGGTGGCTTTGCGGGGATGTAGGTAAGTAGATGAGATGAGTGGGTGAGAAGTAGATAAGATGCTTGTGGGAGTGAACAAATTTACATTGCAGTTTGGGGGAGAAACAAATAAATCCCTGATATTTTATCTACAAGGCCCACGATGATTTATTTCTCTCGGGGAAGTCGGACACTAAATGAAGATGTATCTCAAAGAAAGGTTTCTTGCAATCACTGTAGAATTTGGAATGGAGTAATTCCTTAAATTGGTCCTAATTCCTTAAAGTAATTGTTAGAAGGCAACATTTGACCCAAATGGAAAGGAATAAATTACAGAGCAGTTTGGGTAATTGTGCTCATTTATCAGTAGCAATTGCCCATCTTTGGGGGGAAGTAGGAAAGGGATGTGATCTTTTTTCTAAATATAGATCATACATCATTAGCCTTGCCCCTCACTTTACAGATAAGGAAACTAAGGCCCTAAGAAGTTCAAGTGACTTAAATTTAAGTAGAGGTGGGGGAAAAAGGGTGCTTTTTGGTGGGTTTCCCCTCCCCTTTCAAGCTTTTATTCTATGAACTGAAACAGGTCTTTTCAGATGCAGATTCTTGCTACCTCGTGGTCTCTAAAACCTCTCCTAAAATGGAGGAAGGGGCTGTGAATACGATACCCTTCCCCCAATGGCCTCTAAGCCTAGAATGTTACAGTGATTGGAGCTGGCTCAGTGATTGCATTTCAGTTGTTTGGTGCCTTGCTAGATTGCTTTGGAATGAACTGTAACATATAACTGCAAGTAATGATGCTTATTTTTGACCAAACTACACCAGCCAGAATGTTTCATCTTGGTGGCCTAGAGTATATAATTTACATTGGAAGGACCTTTTTTATTTATTCCCCCCTTGTAATACCATTTTCATCTGTCAGAAAAGGACCTCTTAAAATGCTAATAGTTTCCTGATCACTGTTTTCCTCCAGAATAGTCTTATTGACAAAACTTTATTCCCTAACTCACAAGTTAGGCCATTACTTTGCCTAGTGTACGAGGTAGTATACTTTGGTACATGGTTCAATCCAGAGATAAAAAGCAAATCACAAGAACCATGTGTGTTCTAGAATGGTTCTCCATGTAGTAGATCATTTTACTGAAAAACAGTAAATACAAATGCTCTCCCCCCCATACAGTGCCTATTCAGCCCTGTCTGATTGACACTGCTTTGGGAATTTCTTGGCAAAAATACTGGAGTGATTTGCCATTTCCTTCTCCAGCTCTCATTTTGCAGATGAGGAAACTGAGGCAAACAGGGTTAAGTGATTTACCCAGGACCACAAAGTTCGTGTCTGAGGCCAAATTTGAACTCCAGGCCCAATGCTCTATCCGTTTTGCCCCCTAGTTGCCCCAAATAAATCGTTGTCTTATAATAACTCCCTCAAAATAGGATGCCTTGAGACCTGGGAGACTTTAAAATTAAATTGGATTGGGTGTAGTGCCATTTTAAGAGTATAACTCTTCCATAACCAAAATATAATTAATGAAAACAAAGTTGGATTTATACTACAATCTGATCATCTGACTCGCTTAGAAATGAATTTTAAAATGATCACGAATGTCATGGATTTAACTGGATGTTTTACCTTTGCTAATGACTGACTTTAGCAGTCTAGACAAATAGGATCAAACAAGTGGCTTAGTGTCTTCATTTGCTGTGCCATTTGTTGCTTCAACATTCCAGAGAAGATGGAGGAGGACAGGCAAGCTTGAGAATGGTTTGAGGACATGAATTTCTGCCAGCCCTCAGTTCCCTGAGTTGTTACAGTTGGTACAGATCTTAAGTGAGGATTTGAAACAATTGGAGCTGCCTCGTGGAGCTGCTGAGATGAGCCCCCAGCACTTCCTCTCATTTCCACTAGGGGAAGTTCTGACTCATTTGGGTTTTCTTCTCTTTTTCCCCTCAATTTTTAAGAGCCTTTTTTCTTTAAGCATTCCATTGTGTCAAGGTTATATCATTCCCAAGTCATAATTCCCATTTACAAGTTGTAACATGTTAACTCAGTTTGAAGGGAGAGAAACTGGATCTGTAATATAAGAAGTTCCTGATGAGGAAACTCGGTTGGAACTTTCTCTGCAACTTAACATTTTTAAAAGTTGCTTAAAAGTTAAGATTGGGTTCCACAGCCAGGATGTGCCAGAGGTGGGACTTGGATCTAGAACCTAGACCTAGATCTTCTGATTGCTGAGCCAAGGTAGCTGTCTTCACCAATTCCATATTCCCTCTCTTTTAAGTTTTAAATCTTTTATAAGTTGTATGATTTGTTCCTCTTAAGAAAGTTTGGCTAATATATATTTTTTTTAATTACCTAGAATTTAGTAAGTCGCCGAAGATAGGGGGAAAATGAAGACCTCAGAAACTTATAGTTTTGAATCAGTTGATCAGTAGCAAAAGAGACCAGTAAGTTATTATTACATAACAGGTGTGAGAAAATCACAGTAAAAGCCTAAAGCATTTCCTGAGCTCCATGATATTCCACTGGACATTTACTGAATATAATTTCATTGAAGGCAAGGACTGTTTGATTTTAGTCCAACTCCCTAAAGTGACTTAAACATTGTTGACAGCCACAACTAGAACCCAGGCATTCAGCTTGGACCCACTATCTTTCTCTTTTCACAGGCTTCAGACTTTGGTCCCTTTATTCCCTGAAGTCTTCCTCCATTCCCACTGTTGCCACTCAACTTCTGGACTTTGTTATCCCAAGCTTTGACTGTTGGAATACTGAATTATAATGGGCATTACAATATCTATACTCCTCAGTCTATAGACTTGCCCTGCCTCTGCTAGTTTAATCTTCATTTCCTGACAAACTGCTTTCATTGTGTTTTCCCCCAGTTTTCTGAAAAGTTCAGAGTCAAAGCTTTGCTGGGCATTCAAGGCCCTTTCATAGGCTGACCCCAAGTCAACCTTTATCTTTCACTGTTTATCTTTATAGTTCATTACAGCTGTTTACCTATGCATCTTCCCTTATAGAATTCCTCCCCTTCTTATCCTTTACTGAAATTTTGCCCATGCTTCAGAGTCTAGTTTAAATGATCACTCCAGTTGGGAATGATCTCTTAACCTTTGTACTCCTGGTTTGTACTCATCTGGCTCTTATCACCTGCTTCCCTGAATCGTAAATATCTATGTGTGTATTATGGCTGCTTAGCTATGTCACACATACCTTTGTATTCCTTACTGAGGCCAGGGTAAGTAGATCTCCTAGAACTAGAGCTGAAGGATGACTTCTGTTAATTCTTTGAATTTTGTTCCCCACAGAAACTCAACATGTCTATTTACAAGATCCATGCAAGAGAGATCTTCGACTCTCGTGGAAACCCCACTGTTGAAGTTGATCTCTACACTGAAAAAGGTGCAGACCTCATTTAGCTGTCTGGTCCCCAGTTTTTCCTCCCTTTCACTACCCTCATGTAAACTGGCTACTTTCCCACCATGTTAAAAGCATAAATCTGTATTTAAAATGTAACCAAACCTTACGCTTTCAGAGGAGATATTTATAAGTTATTAGCACCAACCTGGCACACAGTAGGCACTTAATGAATGCTTGTTTCTGTCCTGTGCATAAGAAAAATCTTAATAGTCTTTGGCACATATGAGTAAGCTTTAGCTTGTGGATGACTAATGGGGTGGGGCACATGCAAGAGAACATTACTAGGTGCTTCCAAGTGTGCCCAGCTTGTCCTCACTCAGTTTTCAGAGACAAGGAGATGAGGATGCAATACTAGAAACAAGGAGGGCTTGCCTCCAGAATTGAAGGCAGATGAATGTGGGTTGAAGTAGATCTTCCTCAATTGGATTTGTCTCTGTTTGACATAGCAGGAAATAGGCCAAGTATTTGCAGGTTTAAAATGTAGCCCTTAATTACTTTGTAACCATAAGTAGGGACAGAGAAGTAAGATGGCAGAGCTCCCTTGGAAACTTTGTAGTAGCCCGTGCTGATTCCCAGGGCCTTGGAGGTCTCTCCCCAGGAAGCAGGAGGACTGAGGTTTTGTTAACTTCAGTAAAATATGAGTAGTAGCTCTTCAATAGCCCACAAAAAGAGATTGTTTTCTCCCTTCCCCTCCCAACTGCCCCTTCTGAAAGATGATGGGCCCTGAAGTAGGTGAACAATCAGTTTCAGAGTGAATCACCTTGGGATTGCTTACCATATTGCTGGTTAGTGAGAATTGAGGCCCTCTCATTGTGAGTCATAACTTGGCTAAAAAAACTCTCCACTCTTCCGCTTTTCCTACCCCTATTTCTTTCCTTCTTGCTAAAAAAAAGTGCCATGTAATCTACCACTTTTCATTGACACAGTTTGCCTCTTCCTTTATGAGGAAGTTCACCACAAACTGCTTTCTGTAGCTAAGCCAAGCCAGCCTCTGAGGTAGGCATGCTCAGTAAATGTCTTTAGTATATACATGCTTCATGTCACGTAGGCTGGGCAGCCCTTCATGATTCAAGGCTGCTCTCTTTAGTCAGAAGGTTAAACTGGCCAAAGAGGAATAAATTGAACTTTTAAAAAGGAAGAAAAAAAGGCTAGACTTGACCCAAGCCAGAAAGAGGATGTGAACCTTTAGGCAGTGAGAAAGGAGCCCCTGGGAATCAGGAGAGTTGTAAATTTCTTGGTGAGTTTAGATATTAGACCTAAGCTCAAAATAAGTGTACTTCTTTCTGCTTGTTGCAGCCATTTGCATTATAACCCAGACACACCTACTAGTTTTGCATGTATTTCCTAGGGAAAACCTCAATTGCTAACACTCAATTAATGCCTTAAAAACCCCATCTGCCTACAGGTTTAAATCCAGATCTTTGAAATGTATTTTTAAAACATGATTACCAGGACCCCTCCTCACTTTTCCCTTTTTTCTTAGTCCTTTGTAGGCATGAACCTAGCCAGCCGGCTCTCTGTATCTGCAGAACTGCATAGTTCAGATTCTTTTCAGCTTCGATTACTTCCAAGCTTTGTGCCTTTTCTTGTCTCCTCTGTTTTTGGTGGTGTTCCATCTTAGTTCTTTGGACCTCCCGTTGTTCCAGGACCTAATGCAATAAGCAATCACAATAGACTTTGTTCCCTGACCCAGCTGAGCTGATTTTGCTTTCCTGAACGGTTGAATGAGCTTGCTTGATGAATGTTTGAACCAGCCTTAGGACTGAAAACTGGCTGCCTGATTCAGCTTGATTTAAGAGCACTACATCCACCCTGCTCTCTCCCTCCAGGCTCTTCTCCAAACCTATTACTGTGTCTGACCCAAATGTAGCCTTGTAGATGGTGTAATACTTGGAGCTGATAAGGATGAATATTAGGGGAGGCTGGAGGAAATTAGACTTCTGTGTAGGTGAGCCTTCTCACTTCATACAGGGAAGTGGAAAAAGCATTGTTGCCTTGTCCTTTCCGCCATCTGAGTAGGAGAAGTAACTATTTGCATGGCTTTTTGCTGTACACCTAACTGATTAATATATTACTGTTTTCTTTTCCTTCCATACTTCCTTCTTCCTCCCCCCAAAATGAAATGAAAAAACCACCCAGGTCAGTTCCGAGCTGCTGTGCCCAGCGGTGCTTCTACTGGTATCCATGAAGCCCTGGAGCTGCGAGACAATGATAAGACCCGCTACATGGGGAAAGGTGAGAGAACCTCCGTGTCTTTCATGCTAGGAGTGGTCCTCCTGGGAATCTCCGAAGATCCCCCACTGAAGCTGCCACTGTTCCTCCTTTTGCACAGTAGTCACCTATTTGTGTTTGTCTAAGAATAAGTCTCTAACTGGGCACTTGTGTGAGTGAACATGTATGTATGTGGATCATTGAACCAGATAGGGCAAGTTACATTTCTCATCTTTATTGTGGCTCTTATCTTGTAACATATCTTTTAGCTAGTTCCTATTCTGTAGTTTTTGATCAATGACATCCCACAAAATAATTCGTTTATGGTTAGGCTATTGAAATTAAGGGGATGTATGAAATGGGGGTTTGTTCATTTTGGTTTAGCAGCTCTTTAAAGCAAAACCAAAATCATCTATGTAAGTTTTATAAGCAAGTCTTTATTTCTTTCCTTTTCTTTCTTTTTTGTTTTGAGGAAGGAAGGCAAATCGATTGGAGTTAAGTGACTTGGCCAAGGTCATCAAGGTCATACAGCTAATAAATGTGTCAGGTGTCTGAGACTGGATTTGAACTCCTGACTCCAGGGCCAGTGCTCTGTTCTCTGCACCACCTAGTGGCCCCAAGCAAGTCATTGTTTGTAGTTGTAGTACAAGATAACATGACAGAATATAGTGCACTTTAACTGTATTTTCTAACCTTAGAAACAGGCAGTAGTCCTATCAAAATAGTTTTCCTGTTTTGGGGCCAAGAATTCATTTTTGGCCATATTAATCAGTTGCGGGAATGTTGAGAAGGTTATCTTGATTTGAACTAGAATCATCCTATTCCATTTTCAGTTGACTCAGTATTTAGTAGTAACAGGTAGAATATAGCAATAGTGGCAATAGATTTTGGTTTTCCATTTGTAACTCAGTCACTATTCACCAAAATTTAGTTCCTGTTTATTCCAGAAGCTTTTATAGGGGGCCCTTCCCCAGAGGCCACCCACCCTTTGATTCCTTCATTTGGATCCTTTACCTATTCCAGGACTTCCTCCTCCCTACTTCCAGCTACCTTGGCAGTTCTGCCACACCCATCTCAAGGTCAGGGTACCCTGAGCTCCAAGGCCCTAGTTATGCCCCTTCATTCTCTCCCGACCCCAAACCAGCATTAGCTTTTCCCTGGGGCACCTATCCTTACATTTTTGTCAAATTAACAGTATTTAGGCAAGACTTACCTATTGGAAACATGCATATAACATGTTTATTTCCATTACAACAACCCACATAATCTCTTTACCTTAGGTAAAATTAGGGTGGGGTGGGGTGGGGGGTTCCACCACAGTGAAGAGAGTAGGATCTCCTAAGTGGCAAGTTTACAAAGATAACTAAATATATTTTGGAAATTGAAACTAGGTCCATGAAAGTAAATCTTTTAGGGAAAGATTTAAGAAATCTTCCTATGAAGTCGACATAAACACAAATGTTAGTTATTCCACATGCAGGTCTTAAATGACCTGTTTGTTGAATTGCAACAATTTCCCTAGCAACAAATGCTGAGAGTCCACTGAGGATTAAGGTTTCAGGTAGGGAATAATAGCTCCAGGAGCAAATGACACTCCCTAATTAAAGAATCGCCCTCTCTGCTGAAAGGAGGGTTACAGTGGAAAGAACCCAGACCATGGAGTCAGAAGAGATGATCTTGAGTTTGGGCTGTGCTTGTGCCCACTGGAGCAGATCACTGGCCTGCTGGAGTAGGAGTTTGGGGAAGAAGCCTGGCATAGACCAGTTCAGCACTGTAGAGATATGAGCTCTTTAGTATTGCTGTTGTTTGGGTGCATCATGTCACTTAAAGGAAAATGGGGGGAGATCGTATCAAAGACCTCAGATCACTTTCTCAGGATGCCTCAGTATCAGGCTAAAGAGGAACAATTTAAAATATAGTCCTCGATCCCTCCCTCTCTCCCTCCTTCCCTCTCTCTCCCTTTTCCTCTCTCTCTCTCTGTCTCTCCCTCTCTCCCCTTCTCCCTCTCTCTCCCTCTCCCTTCCTCCCTCTCTCCCTCCCCCCCTCCACAAGATCATCACACTTTGATCAAAAGGAGATAAAATAAAAACTTGTTGAACAAATACTAAGCCTGAGGATCCTGATTCATCCTTTTCAGCTTTTTCATGACTTTGTGTCCTGCACTGTGTGATCTTTTCTGAGTGTTTTTCTTTTTCCTTTTCTCCTTCTCTGTCACTCTTATGCCTGGTCAGGTGTCTCCAGACCCGTTAAATATGTTAATGAGTTCCTGGCAACAGCCTTATGTACCCAGGTAATGGACTGGTAAAGCTTTGACTGTAGTCTGTCTGCAGATGGTATTTCCAGTGCATGGTCTTCAATTAACCTGCCAGCAGGCATTCTTAGATGGTGGCTCTCTGGTTTTAACTCTTTGGAATCCAGTTTGAAAATACTCAGATTAGGCAGGGAGGGAAGTGTGAAAGTGCTAATGGGGAAGAGCCGTGGGGATTCTAAAAGAGAAGCTATTTTAAAAGTCACATGATGGATTGAGTCCTCCTGTTGATCATTAGTAGTAATCACCTAGCAATGCCTGTTTGGCCTGTGTATTAATGTCAGTGATTTGATTTGCTTGTTCCTTCCAGGTGTCTCAAAAGCGGTTGAGCACATCAATAAAACTATTTCCCCGACCCTGATTAGCAAGGTAGGACCCTTCCTCATCTTAACTAATACATGTTCCCAATTTCAGTGGCCTTTCCTCTTTGTTAAAAGTCATAAGAGCTGGACAAATGAGCCTTTGCTATTTTCTATACAGTGCATGAATACACTTCAGCCTAACCTGATATCTGGCTGGCTATTTGCTTTTCCTTCTAATGACCAGGGGGATTAAATCACTAAAGAGGTAAGACTCATGTCTGAGGGCCTATATCTACTTTACTCCCTAGGCTTTTTGACTTGCTTAAAATCATAAATGAAGGAGACAGGTGTGAGAGAGCTTGTTTTCCCAGTGAAAATGGAATTGAAAGCTAGAATCACTTGCTCATTTGTCATGGACTAGATCATTACCATTCTTCACCAAATGTTTTTATTTATTATTATTTTAAGAAAATCATTTGCATAGAAAGAAAGGAAAGACCACCCTTTTCATTGGGGATAGAGTTTTTCTTATTTTGGAAATGAACATTTGTCTTGGGACAAGATTTCATCAGATAACTGCAGCAGTGTTCGAAAGAGCCTTTGCTTTAGCAATCTACTTTTTCCCCTTAGCAATATTATAATTATTTTTTTTTTTTTTGCTTTTTGGAGGGGGGAAGGTAGGGCAGTTGGGGTTAAGTGACTTGCCCAAGGTCACACGGCTAGTTTTTGTATTAAGTATCCAAGGCCAAATTTGAACTCAGGTCCTCCCGACTCCAGGGCTGGTGCTCTATTCACTGTGCCACCTAGCCGCACTTACAGATGGTTCTTTTGTTGACCAAAGCCATATTTATTACAAATGCTTCATCCTTCCTACTCTGGCCTCACCTTATATTGGCTGCCTTATTTCCCCAGTGTATACTCCCACTAACAGCCAGGTTTCCTTATCATACTCTTAAGATACCATGTTCTTCTCTGCCTTGGATTGTACATATACCATCTCGCCCTTGACATGCATGCATTTCCTTCTCTTAAGTACTAACTGTCCAAGGCTCAGTTCAAGTCCCATCTCCATCATGTTGCCTTCTCCCAACTACTTCAAACCCCCCCCCCCATACCTGTCAAGGAATAAAACTAATTTTTTAAACAAGCATGGTAGAGTCTTTTCATCTAAATGAATGTTGTCCTTCAAAGTCATCACTCTGGAGCATCTTATGTACATTTTATTCTAGGTGTGTTTCTGTTGCTCAGGATTCTCTGGGTTTGCCTTTTTAGCTAATTTCCAGGGTTTAAAATTTTCAAGAAAACCAACTGTTATCACTCTATGGTCATTTTGTTGATTTCACTTCCCCTTCAACCCAAACCAGTTGTGTTGGTTTATCAGATTCGGTTCCAGGTGACTTTTGACTTGTGCAAAAATTGTCTGACTTAAAATTACATTGTTTTGGTAGAAGTAAAAGAGATGTGAAAGAGTGTTTAGGTTCTAAAGTCAGTTACAGAAGAGTCCTAAAATAACTGTGGAATAAGCATAATGCTTTCCAGAGTTAGCACTTTGAAGGAAAATATTTGAATGGATGAATGCTGTGATTTCTTGAAAATCAGTCATGTGATTTCATGGTCTCATATCAGGTAGTATTTCTAGCTAGACTTTGTTTTTTGAGGTCATCAGGCATGCCATTTAACTATTATCCCTGCAATATAAGATAAATTTATAAGAATCTGGTATATACTTCTTAGCAAGAAGGACAGTTATTGAAAAGAGTAGAGATGCACCATATCTTTATCTCCCATAGCAAGAGGAGTACAAATAATTAATTCGTTGGATCCTTTCCGTTTTAGATAATGTGGTAAAGTGGACGGACAGCTAGCTGCAAAGCCAAGACAACTGAGTTCTAGTCCCACTTCTGACCCAAACTGGTGGTGTGATCCTGAGCAAGTCATTTAATCTCTTGGTGCTCTGTCTTAGCAGCTCTCTGAGACAATATTTCACTAAGAATCTCCTATGTCATTGCATGTTGTTCTGTGCATGTTGGACATAAATGGATATCTGTTCTCAGCTGATGTTACAAATCCTACAAAACAGAATGAGTGGGCCTGGAAGTACTCTGAGAGTCAGAGGTCCAAAATTCTGGGACCATTTCTTCCTCTCAGGTTGTATCTTTGGACAAGTCACTTTTCAGGTCTTGGTAAGGGAAGGTACCAGATGAGAACCAAGTTTTCCTCCATTGAGTTCTGTGATACTATTAAGATTTCTGTCCCATACCAGCAATTCTTTCACCATCCTCAGACATCAGAAGCCATTGGTGAAGTAGCAAAAGTTATTCCTTTCTGGCAACTTGTTTTCCTTTCTACCTTGCAGAAACTGAATGTTGTGGAGCAGGAGAAGATTGACAAATTAATGATAGAGATGGATGGCACTGAGAATAAATGTGAGTTGCTTATACTGATGCACTTGATCCAAAAGGCCATGGAATTCTCCATATCTGAAGATAAACACAATGCATCATTGTCTTCAGTGAAGAACATTTGCCCTGTCACTCTGTAGATAGAGGCGCCCTAGATAGATAGTCTTGTGCTGACAGCAAGACCTCAGCTTTTTGGGGAACCACAAGAACTGGCTGTGTTTATAGGGGCAGAAGCCAAGTTGCAGAGCTTTTAGAAAGACAAGGAAGTGGAATCATGGAATATAGATGTTTTCATTTTTGTTTGTTTTTTCCTTTTTATATTTTTCTTCAATTACATGTAAGCAAACTTTGAAATTCCATTTTTAAAAATTTTGAGTTCCAAATTCTTCCCTTTCCCTTCCTTGAGAAGGTTAACAATTGGTATTATATGTGTGCAGTCATGCAAAACATTTCCATATTAGTTATGTGAAAAAGAAAAGTAAGGTTTTTAAAATAACATACCAATGTTTTCTTCAAGTAGTTTAGCCAAGGAGAGGAGAGCTATAGGACGATAGCTAATAGGAATGGTAGGATCCATTGAAAGCTTTTGTAAGAACAGGGAGGATGTGGGTATGTTTGTAAGCATTAGGGAAGGAACCAGAGTATAGCAGAGATGGGAAATTAGAGAATATGGGAGTGATGGTAGGGGCTATCCCTGTGAGAAAATGGAAGGGAAGGAGATCAAAAGTATATGTAAAGCAGTTGGACTCCCAATCTTCATTGAGACTTGGCTGGTGGAAAGGCATCATGTGAGATGAGGTGGGGGAAGAAGAGAGACCTCCTGTCCAGTAGTCTCTTTTTGGTTATAATGTGAAACAAGGTCCTCAGCCAAAAGTGGAAGGAGGCTGCTGTGGAGAGTGAGAATTGATGGGGGAGTAGGGTGATTGCCTTACCACCAAAGAACGGCCTAGATGTCATAACATAGCCTCCGTTTGTACTGGATCCAGCTTTATCCAGCAGCACATCGGTAGGGGGAGGGAGGGGTTCTGGTTTGGAGTTTGACAAGGTGTGATCGGCAGTAAGGTGAGGGGATGAGAAATTTGAGAGTAGGGAATAGTGGAAAACTTGGGAATGGTTGAAACAGGGAAGGGAGGGTGGCCTAGGAAAGAATTGGGGGGGGGGGAAGGAATCGGAGGTCATGAAGAGAATTCTGGTCAGATAAACAGGATTGCTTAAGACATTTAGCATAGTTTGTTAAGGTGAAACTAGGATGATTTATTATGAATTTTTTTGCTTTTT
>NW_027187400.1:26056602-26114790 GCF_028583685.1 Petaurus breviceps papuanus
TAGTGACTTGCCCAAAGTCACACAGCTAGTAAATGTTAAATGTCTGAGGCTGGATTTGAACTCAGGTCCTCCTGACTCCAGGGCCAGTGCTATTATAAATTTCTTAAAGCTGATAACATGGAGAACAACTACCATGCTCTCCCACAAAACATTTTTCAGAACTACCATCATAGACCAAATATTAACTTGTAGAGAGTGTTCTCTAGTAACAGGCAGGGCAGCCAATAGAAAATGTTTGGTAATAGGATTGATAACTTTACAGAAGATAAGTTTTATTTAACAAATCTCCTTTCTCTCATTTTAGCTAAATTTGGTGCAAATGCCATATTGGGAGTGTCTCTGGCTGTTTGTAAGGCCGGAGCTGCTGAGAAAGGTGTCTCCCTGTACCGCCACATTGCTGACCTTGCAGGCAATGATGAAGTCATCCTGCCAGTTCCAGTGAGTTTTTTGTTTCTCTGTGGCCCAGAACATATTCTGAAAATGTCACTTGATTTAGGTTTAAGTCCCACCTCCAATGCTAGCTAGAATGGCCATGGACAAGTCTCTGAATGAACAGTCACCACCACCACTATTTCACAATGTTGTGAATAATGTTTATAAAGCACTTTGCAAACCATAAAGCCCTCTATGAGTGAACGATTATTTTCTGGGCCCTGAATAGGTTTATTCTTATGGGTCTTTCCATGCAGCCTTTATGGAGGTAAATACAAGAGCATGCCTTAGTGCTTTGGGAGGGATGATCCCAGCACAGATGGCACCAGGACCTTAACAGTGCAGTGTGTTACCTGTCAAGGTTCAAACTGCTGAGCTTGATAGCATTCACCAAAGACATTTGTCCTTTCTGTACTCTGGAATAGTTAGATCCGATCCTTTGTTGGATCAAATGGATCTTTCCTTACTTTTCCCCAGGCCTTCAACGTGATCAATGGTGGCTCCCATGCTGGTAACAAGCTGGCTATGCAGGAGTTCATGATCCTCCCTGTTGGAGCAGCAACCTTTAAGGAGGCCATGCGCATTGGAGCTGAGGTCTATCACAACCTGAAGAGTGTGATTAAGCAGAAATATGGACAGGACGCCACCAATGTGGGGGATGAGGGTGGCTTCGCTCCGAACATCCTGGAGAATAAAGAAGGTAAAAAAATCTTGGAGTGCAGTGAGCTGACCTCAGTTTATAGCCTTGGGCTCCTGACATGATTTTATCCCAGAAAGGCTTTGGGGGGTACTCTTTTTTCCTGTTTTGGGGCAAGCCTTATGCTTTACCATTTGGGCTCCTTTATTGTCATTTACAGGTTTATGACCAGACTGATTAAGAGACTTCGCTGCTCATTGAGTATAAAAATAACATTGTTTTTATTTATCCTTACAAACATCTCTTCTCACTTCCCTCTTCCATTGAAGAATTTTTAAAAAATAAAGTTCTCATAACAAGTATTCATAGTCTAGCAAAAACTAATTCCCACATTGTAATTGTCCAAAAAATGTTTGTCTCATTCACAATTCCTCTTCATTCTCTGGATTTGCACTTTATAATTGCATGGATCAGGGTTTTAAAGTCTTCAGTTTGTTTTTTCTTGATGATGTTATCATATAAATTGATCCATTTCCACTCACTTTACTCTACATCACTTTGAAGGTCTTCTCAATTTCTCCTGAAAACTTTATTTTGTAATTTCTTATAATAAAAGATTTTCCCCCCCAACATATCAGTTTGTACAAGCACTTTTTAAATTTTTTAAAATCAGAATTAAACATTTTGTCTTGTGTGATCCTCCCCATTGTTTATCTAGTTAGTTAGGAGTTCTTCCCCTATCCATTGATCTGAAAGATCATTTTTTCCCTCTGATTTTCTAAGCCCAGTATGGCCATTTGGAATTGGCCCATACCTAGAAAAAGATGGAATTTCTAAAGCCAATTTGCATATGGGTTTTTAAACTAGAATTGCCTCCTCCCCTCCCCTTTAAAAGGAGGATATCATTAACTCAAATACTGAATGATATGAACATTTTCTTCAGTGAGGGCTGTTGAGGGTGTTATGAGCCTGGAAATACCCTACCTAGCTAGCAGCCCCAATCTGTATTTACCAGTGGAGAAATTTAGACCATATTCAGGGGCAGAGAAATGATTCAATTCTGTGAGTTAACTTGTGGTTACATTTATTTAATTAAATTATAGTAATGCCATCTCATTGACTTGTTCTGATTTTAGTTCTTAGGTCTAGTTAAAAAGTAGGATTGGGTAAATAGGAGGTAAAGGTGAAGGAAATGTTAAGGGATTAGTCATTGTTCATCTTTGGGGAAATTAAGTCATCAGGGACACACCCATCAAAGACAATAAGACCTTGCAAAGATAAGGAGAAAATACATACCTACATGCCTATATATCATTTCCTGGATACCTTCCTCCTACAGGGAAGTGTTGCATCAGAAGGCACGTTTTTCTGTGGGTTCTGATGGAGCTGGGCCACTTGGCATTCAGGCCTCTACCTCCACAGTGCTTGTATTTGTTCTTGGATTTTCAGCCACTCATTCCATTTAAACTGCTTTTGAAAGGGCTGATCTCAGCTGCTTACTGTAACTGTAGCTTGGTGAATGCAGCTGTTCCTGAGCTATAAATCTGGGCCAGTTGTCGATGGGGAAGACTGTTTCTTAAAGACCTTACCAAATTTCCTGCTGTGTGACCTTCTAAGGGCCATGCTACCCTCAGTTAGAAACAGCTTCTCATTACCAAGGCAGGGAGAGCAAAGGTAACTGGAACTAGGAACGGGAGAAGTTCTATGGAGAGAGAGTGTCTCTTGCCCTCCCTGTTAAACTCCCTGCTTGATACCTATTGAAGTGAAATTTCTGTTTTCACCTACCAGTGTTTTCTTACCTCCTTTGCTGCTGCCATCTCTTCCAGCTCTGGACCTGCTAAAGAATGCTATTAGTAAGGCTGGCTATACTGATAAGGTCGTAATTGGCATGGATGTTGCTGCCTCAGAATTCTTCCGCTCTGGGAAATATGACTTGGACTTCAAGTCTCCTGATGATCCCAGCAGATACATCTCCCCTTCTGAGCTTGGAGACCTCTACAAGAGCTTCATCAAGGACTATCCAGGTATGAGTCACCTGGTGTGGGTGTCCAGCCATTCCCCAGTGACTAGTTCCATGTACCAGTTGCAGGACCATTAATGAGCCATTTAACATCTTGAATTGAATTTGCTCGTTGGTAAAATGATGGACTTGGATTCCATGATTTGGATTACTTTCTACGATTCTATAAAAAGTGCACATGATAATCTGGGTTTTTTAATGACTAAGGAAGAGAATGGGGCAGGGCAGCTCATGAACGTTAGCAGTTGGGGCTATGCAGATGCCAATCCAGTTGCTCCCTGGCTCATTTCTGTAAAGCACAATTGTAGCCTTGTGGAAGCACATAGAGGTTCAAGGGCTTAGCTGGTTCTTGTCACTGCTTCGCTTTGGTTGTCCTATGTAATGAATGTTTGCTCTTTAAACATCTGTTTCCAACATCTCTGTAAATTCTGTCCCCCTTTAAGGGATTGGTGGTTGTACAAGGAAACTTTATCTTGGTTGAATTGAGCATAAGAACCCATGCTCCTTTTGGCTCCACTCTGGGTTGTGAGAAATGGACTTTGAAATTCAGTAATGCATTTATCCACATTCTCCTTTTCTTTTTCCTTAGTGGTGTCTATTGAAGATCCTTTTGACCAGGATGATTGGGAAGCTTGGAAGAACTTCACAGCTACTGCAGGCATCCAGGTGGTGGGGGATGACCTCACAGTGACCAATCCCAAGCGCATTGAAAAGGCTGTGAATGAGAAAGCCTGCAACTGCCTCCTACTCAAAGTGAACCAGATTGGCTCTGTGACCGAATCTCTCCACGCGTAAGTCCTGTGTGGGTACAGTGGAAATAGCCTGCAGGGAGAGAGGAGGGCCCTCCGGCTTCTAAGCAGGCATCCTCATCCAGTGGAAAAAGGAAACACCACCCTCTGCATCCCTCTGAGATGGCTCTATTTCCCTGGTGACCGTGGTCAAGCCACCTCACCTCTGAGTGTGTTTCCTTATCTGTAAAGTGAAATTAATAGCCATAACACTTCCCAGCGTTGTTGTTCCTAGTTGTGTGTGTGTGAAATTTCTCTGCTGGGCATTGGCTAGCTCTGCTTACCTGGATTAAGCTTTTCCTTTAAAACTCAAGTTTTGAATGAGTTTGAAGTAATAAACAACTTCTAAAGAGTCTTTGCCTTTGGTATCAAGAATTTGAGGATGATCAGAATCTAGACCAGGGCCCACCCAGACAATTAGGTGTTTTGTGCTAAATTCAGCATGCTCCACTGCCAGGCTGGATCTGACCCTAGGATATCACTATGAATATCACTCAATAGTTGATTGCCAAGATAGATATCTACTTTCTCAGCCATAAATTACTCATTTATTTGAGAGTTTGTGGAACTCTGGTAGTGATTTAGATTATGAAGTGACTTCTGTGTGCTAATGTTTTTCATAGCATCCTGTTAAGTGAAAAATAGTGTATTGTCATTTTAAACATGAGGAAACAGACTTAAATTGAAAATGACTTACCTGAGACCCCATTGTGGTAGTGCTGAAACTAACCCAAGTCTTCAGATTGAGTCTAGTTCTCTTTCAGCATCATCTTGTTCATAAGGGATAGAGGGAATCTATACTTGTCACTCTTTGCAGGGAGATAGATGATTATCACATATACTGTTTCTCACATTCCTAGATCTGCTGATAGCTCTCTGAACTATCCTGCAAATCACCCAAATCTGAAAGGGAAAAAAATCCCTACTTCCTAGTGAATGGGGAATAACCTTAAACTATTAGAAGACAATCATGATAAAATAGAAAGGATGGTTATCTTGGCTTCATTTTCTTTTATGACTTCTAGGTGCAAGCTGGCCCAGTCCAATGGGTGGGGAGTAATGGTTTCCCATCGTTCTGGGGAGACTGAAGATACCTTCATTGCAGACCTGGTGGTGGGTCTCTGCACTGGGCAGGTAAGGACTTGACTGAAAGTAGTGCCTAAGTTTTGCTATATAATGCATTTTCAGCTAGCTGCATGATGGGATTTTTGGAGTGATAAATATATTTAACTAGAGAGAGACCTGCGTAAGGAAGCCATATCTTACCCATACTTAGCTCTGCCTTTCTGTCATCTTAAAGGACAGGATGCCCTAGCTTTCTCTCAATAGGTCATTTGTGGAATCCATGTCTAATATTGGGCTTGTCCTCAATATGTCTTCATGTTACTCCTGACTTGATTTTTCTTCCAGATCAAGACTGGTGCCCCCTGCCGATCTGAGCGTCTGGCCAAGTATAACCAGCTTCTCAGGTGAGGAGATGGTTTTTTAATACCTTGGGGCAGGGGGGGGGGGGTGCAGCGGGCAGCAGGGTGAGGGTAGGGGCCTTATAAGGCTTTCTTTGTAAATGCAGAGGATTTCTTAGAACTGTCAGTTCTCCAAGTAGATGTTGGCTGTCTCTTTATATTGCTTCCTTTGGTGACAAAGTTCTATAGGAAAGTACAAAATACTCCTACATTTAACCCCAGCTTTTAATTCTTTTTTATGAATTTTCAGAAGAATCCCTCTTCTCTATACTGCTGCCACCCTCTGGTGATTAAGAGAATGAACAAGGATCATTCTTGATCTGGATGATCAAACTATCCTGGTTTTATTGTAGAAGGAACCTCTGATTTATTTTTAAGATGAGGAAATTACATCAAGCATGATTGCACATGCCCCTGCTCCCTGAACTCAATAAGGCTTTTTAAATTCAATATGTGCAGATTCTTAGTCCAGAAGATTCTAAAACTTGAAATTTATCTTCTAGAAAGTCCTTTGATACATGACTAAACTTTATATCTTTTATATTTGGCTAATGTGTTTTTTCCCAAGTCAAAGGTTTTAAAAATCACGGTTATGACCGTGGCTTTTAACTGTGTTTATAACATTCTTTCCTCATTTGCCTACTTCCATGCTTATCTGATCTTAAAGATATTACTTGACTTCCAAAATTTTTGAGAAGAAAAGTGTTTTCTGTTGTTCTCTTTGAAGTGTTCAAGATTTGACAGAGTGACAGGTAGAAAGGAATCAAAAAGCATTTATTAGGTGCTTGCTACATGCCACTGCCTGGTATCTATGTGGGATATGTTGGAAAATAGATTTTGTAGTTTTACATTCAGGAACTTACACCCATTCAGCTTTATGCAAGGCCTGATTCCACAGGGATGGAGAAGCTCAGTAGACTGTTGGAGGGTCTTCTGAGCTTTCCATACCCTAAGAGTGCAAAAGCCATCCATGACCTCATAATGGGGATCTGACCGTTAAGTACTCATAGATACAGATGTGTTGGTTGGTAAGTGTGATATATTGGCATTCTTCAGCTTACATTTCTTTACATGTTTCTGTTCTCCCACAGAATTGAGGAAGAGCTGGGCAGCAAGGCTAAATATGCTGGACGGAACTTCAGAAACCCTCAAGCCAAGTAAGCTCTGTGGCCAGGAGGCCCAAGAGCTCGCAGGCGCCAGGCACCTCTGTAGAAGTCAGCTCCTGTCCTAAGAATGGGCAGCACCAGTACTAGATCAGTTTTGTTTTGGGGGCAGGGGCCTCTGCTGCTTAACTTCCCTCCCCCCTCCACCTTTCTGTGATGTTCTCACTGCTTCGTTAGAACTGTCTTACACCAGAGACTTCCTGATCATCAGGCTCTCTGTCAGCAGACCCTTGTCATCCTGTGACTGGGATAGAGTGACCTGTTCTCACCCCCAACCCTGGTGTTGATGTGTGAAGCCATACACTTGTGATGCAGCCCCAATGAGCCCCCAGGCCAGATCCTTAGTGGCTTCTATGTGCAGAATAAAAGTATTCAGTAACCCACTGGAAAATGTTTCTCTCTGGGGTGGGTGGGTAAGAGTGGGTGAGAGTGTGTGTGTGTGTGTGTGTGCGCGCGTGTGCCAAATGGATCAGCAAGATGTGGCAACTGATGGGGTTGGCAGGGATGGAAAAGTCAAGAGTGGTGAATGGTGATGGTGCTGTCATTGGAAATGGGAATTTGGGGGGAGAGGAAGGTTGTCAAGCAACGAAGAAGCCCAAGAAGTACTTGGGATGAGTTGAGGGAGAGGAGATAAAGAGCTGTCTGGCCCTGCAGATTTCCAAGTCCTATATTGATGTGTGAAGAAAGCACAGCTCTATTCCCTTTTAGATACAGGAAACATGTTGCCATATAAAGACTTATGGCTTGGTAAGATTATTTCAAGTAAGTATTAAATGTCTGCCATGCACAGAGTAGAAAATTAAATAGTCCCTCTTTCAATTAGTTTACATTCTCGTTGGTGAGACATGCATGTACAAAAGCATAAATATGAAGCTGGTAGGTACAAAATTTAATACAGTTTGAGAGGGAAAAACTAGCAGATGGGGAGTATCTGGAAAGGCTTCATTTAGATCATGGCGCCTAAACTGCATCAGAAGACTGGGAGATGTCCAGTACAAAGGCTGGTAGATGAAAGATAGAGTGCCCCAATTGTGGGGAGCAGTCAAGTTCAGTTTGACTGTATCCTAGAGTAGGAGGAGGGAAGGAATGTCCAATGAAGCTAGAAAGATAGGTTAAGGCCAGGTCCTGTGGGACAGTAGGAAGCCACTGGAATTAATGGAATAGGAGAGTCACATGGTCAGATCTGTGTTTAAGAGAAATCCCTTTGGTAACAGTGTGGGATGGACCAGAGTGGGGTGAGAATAGGCAGGGAAACCAATTAGGAAATGCTGAGATCTAGGTGAGAAGTGAGGATCTGAACTAGGGTTGTAACTTTGTGAGTGGAGAGAAGGGCTCAGATGCAAGACATGTGAAGGTAGTAACAGCAAGAATTGACAATTAATTGGATGTGGGGTGAGGGAACCCAGATCATGAACCTGGGAGACTGCAAGAATGGTGGTGGTGCTTTTGACAAATAAGGAAGTCTGGAAGAAGGGAGGTTTTAGGGGAAAAGATAATGAGGTCAGTTTTAGACATGCTGAGTTTAAGATATCTCTGGGACGTCCATTTCGGAATATCTGATGTGGGCCTGAAGTTCAAGGGCAGGAAGATTTGGGAGTCCTGCACAAACGTGATCTTTAAATCTGTGGGAGCTAATGAGGTTACTGAGATAATGGAGGGAGTAGATAAGAGAGACTCCTTAAGGGACAGTTTAGGCCAAGGGAAGGAGGTGGAAGTGAGAAAATGGGCTGTGAGTTGCCTCCAATAAGGCAAGCTTGGCTTGAACATGATATCGGCTCAATGGCAGCAAGATATAGATAGATACTGCTATTTTAAAGAGGCCCAGAGTTAGGAAATACTCCATTTCCCAAGATGCTAGTGGTTGGATTGGGTCTAGAAACCGAGGAAGACTATTAGCTAAGCCCTCAAGACGGGTAGAATAAAGAGCACACTTCAACAACTAGATTAAGCGGCTTTAAGATAGGAGTGTGTCTAATCTCCGTGGGCTTGCTTAGACGGATCTGTGTCCTTTTTTCTTCAACTTTTAAATTCTACCATCGCCAAACCTGACAATGTCCCTGAGAGAGGAGCTAATGGTGCAAATCACACATCAGAAGCAGCTTTAGGAAGCAACCTCTTCAAGCACCCCCAAAGCTAGATAATCTCCAGGAGCCACAGGCTACTTCCCTACTCTATTTTTGTGTGGCCTCTGAAGATGAATGCTCTGAATTGCACAGGAGTTATCCAGGCCCAGCAAGGCGGATGACCACTAGGAGATGTTTTCAGGGGGTAAGGATAAAATAAAACTTTGCCAGAAAGCTTGGCTTTGATCCATCACTGAAATGTCAGCTCACGTGTGGGTAGAATCCAGGACTTTGGATGTTCTAGGATATTAGCAGTGTGTGTGCTCTCAACAAATATTAAATGATGGGGTGGGAGGCTGTGGGTGGCCACAATCTGCTCCTGGGTGAGATCTGCTGTTTCTAATTGCCATGGAGTTTTTTATTAAGATGGCCTGTTGTGTTCAGAAATGCATTGGGAAGTTAGGAAAAGAGTCATTTTTCCTTATGTGAATATTTAACTTGACTCATTTCTACCCACCTTCTTTTGCATGCTTCCCTTCCCATGTCTTTTCCCCTCTCCACCTCCCTCTGCAAAAACAAACCCAGTTGGCCCTGGAGTCAGGAGGACCTGAGTTCGGATCCGGCCTCGGACACTTAACACAAAAACTAGCCGTGTGTCCTTGGGCAAGTCGCTTAACCCCAATTGCCCTCCAAAAAGCAAAAAAAAAAAAAAAAGAAAGAAAAAATCCAGTTTATTACTGACCTGATTATATAGTTCATGAAATTTGGCCATGGGGAATAGGCTGACCTCTTGTGGATGTTCGCCTGAATTGCTATGATGGCTACCTTCTACTTTAAAAGACTTAACCCTCTCAGGGCCTCACAGTGGGGTGGAGCTTAGTTAAAGCAGGTATAACTTGTCTTCCTCTGGGTGTTCTACAGCAAATGTTTATACAATGGGCTGAATTTTCAGGAGTGTTAGCATTTTGTTCATTTTTTTGAAAATACTGAAACATCTGGTAATTCCCAGTCACATTTTTCTACAGCTTAGTTTTTCATGATGTCTGGCAGATAAAGACAATTATAATTCCTAGGAGAATAGAATGGGTGAGTCAAGAGCCCATAGAAATTCAGAGGTCAATTCAAGGTTTTATTGAAAATTTACCATTGCAGCCCAGTAAAAAGCTGCTTCTGTTTCCTTGTGTTTGAAGACCAGTTACCTTGAAACAAAAGGTCAGCTGAGGACCTCCTTTTGTGCTATGCTGAAAAAATCAATGTTATTCACCATGAACTTCCTCTTCTTCCCTTCTCATCTACAAACGCTTACTTCATCACCCACTTTTCCTTCCTTCAATCCAGTCTTTGATGAAGAGGTGACCCTTTTTCTCACCAAGACCAGCTCCTCCATGTGTACCCTTGCTCCTGTCCCCTCCTATCTCCAGCAATTTGTCTCTATTCCCACTTTCTTGCTAATCTTCAATCTCTCCCCATGTACTAGTTCCGTCCGTTACTTACAAATATGCCCAAATTATCCTACGTCTTCAAAAGAAAAACCTTCACTAGACCGTACCATCCTATATCTCCCTCTTCCCCTTTTCTCAGTTAGACTCCTTGAAAAAAAGCCATCTCCATTGAATGTCTCCACTGCTCACACTCTTTTCCATCCTTCACTGTCTCACTCAGCTGAAACTCTTCTCTCAAATCACCAGTGATCTCTTAATCACTACTTCTAATGGCCTTTTCTTAGCCCTCATGCTTCTTGATCTCCCTGCAGAATTTGACAATATTTGAGGGGATCTTCACCTGGATACTCTCTCCTCCTTGGGTTTTGGTGACATTGCTCTCTCTCTCTGTTCTTGGACACTCATTCTTCTCACTCTTTTTTGTGCAATAAACGCTCCATCCTAAGCCCCCTTTTCTCTTCTCTATATATTCTCTATCTCAATGACCTCATCAACTTCCATCAATTTAATTCTGACCTCTATGTAGATGACTCCCAGATCTGCAGATGCAACCTGAGTCTCTTGAGCTCCAGGCTCCATCTGCTTATTAGATATTTTGAACTAGATACCCTATTGTCACATTAAACTGATTGTATCAAATTAGATAGCTTATAGACACATCCAAAACAGAACTCAATATCATTTTTCTTCTCACCATCCTCTTTTCTGAACTTACGATCTTTCCTCTCTCCTAAGGTCCTAACCAATCTTCACTCACCACACATTCAGTTAGCTCCCAAATTGTATTTAGGTCCACAACACCTCTCACAGAAGTCCCCTTTCTTCACTCTCACAGTCACCACCCTCCACCTCTTAACTTGACTATTGCCAAAACCTCTTAATTGACCTCCCTCCCTCTGATCTTTCCCACTCCAATTTATGCTCTATACAACTGCCAAAGTGATTTTCCTACAATGCCAATCTGACCATGATAACCCATCCACTCAATAATGCTTCACAGCCTATTCAGCTATTCATTATGGCCATCTTCCTGCCACCTGTCCTGCCAATCCACCAAACTACTGGACCCCCTGGAAACCATGCCCTGAGAGCTCAATCCATGAGCTTTGGAACTCTTACTCTGGAACTTAAGTTGTCCACATTAGTGACTCACATTGGCACCAGATTAGTGCCAACTCAAGTTATCCGCCCTATCCAACTGGCCCCAAACCACACCATATGTCTCATCCTATCCAGCTGTCTACCTCCACCACTTCTTGCCACTATCTATTCCTCCCTGCTTTCTGTCTCTTTTTTTACCCCACTCTTTCAACATTCACATTTATAGGATTTTGAGTTCCAAGTTTTTTCTCCTTGCCTCCCTCTCCTCCCCGCTCTTCTAAGACAGCATGCAATCTGATATAGGCTATACATGTACAATCATGTTAAACATGTAGTTTCCACATTAGTTATGTTGTGAAAGGAAAATCAGAACAAGAGGGGAAAACCAAAAGAAAGAAAAAAACAAACAAACAAAAAAGAAAATAGTCTGCTTTGATCTGCATTCAGACTCCATAATTCCCTCTCTGGATGCATACAGCATTCTCCATCATGGGTCTTTTGTAATTGTCTTAGATCATTTCATTGCTGAGAAGAGCTAAGTCTGTCAAAGTTGGTCATCGTGCAATGTTGCTGTTATTGTGCATAATGTTCTCCTGGTTCTGCTCACTTTACTCAGCATCAATTCATGTAAGTCTTTCCAGGTTTTTCTGAAATCCACTCGCTCATCTTTCTTACAGCACATCAATATTCCATTAAATTCGTATACCACAACTTGTTCAACCATTCCCCAACTGATGGGCATTGCCTCAATTTCTAATTCTTTGCCACCAAAGAAAGAGCTGTTATAAATATTTTTGTACACATAGGTCCTTTTTCTCTTTTTTATGACCTCTTTGGGATACAAACCTAGTAGTGGTATTGCTGAATCAAAGGGTATGCACAGTTTTATAGCCCTTTGGGTATAGTTCCAAATTGATCTACAGAATGATTGGATCAATTCACAACTCCACCAATAATGCATTAGTGTACCAATTTTCCCTTATCTTCTCCAACATTTATCATTTTCCTTTTTTGTCATATTAGTCTATCTGATAGGTGTGATGTGGTACCTCAGAGTTGTTTTAATTTGTAGTTCTCTAATCAATAGAGATTTAGAGCATTTTTTCATATGACTATATGCTTTCTGTCTCTTTCACTGAGAGTCGTGATCAAAGCAATATTGTTATTTGGGGGGGGGGAGGGGCAGTTGGGGTTAAGTAACTTGACCAAGGTCACACTGCTAGTAAGTGTTAAGTGTCTGAGGCCAGATTTGAACTCAGGTGTTCCTGACACCAGGGCTGGTTCTCTATTCACTGTGCCACCTAGCCAGCCCCATCAATATTGTTATTGCTTCAGGAAAGGACATGAAAATCAATTTCCCTAGGTCTCCACTCACTATTGCCTTGATTTTCCAGATTAAAACATACCTGGCCACCACCACTCCTCTCCTTCTATGTGTTCTCTTGCCTTATTAGAATGTAAGCATCTAGGGGCGGCCAGGTAGCACAGCGAGTAAGAGCACCGGTTCCAGTGTCAGAACGACCTGGAGATCGAATCCTGGGCTCAGACACTTAGCACCCACCCAGAAACACCTGGCCGTGTAACCTTGAGCAAGTTACTTAACCCTGATTGCTAAAAAAAAAAAAAAAAAAGAATGTAAGCATCTTAAGATCATTGGCATTTATATTTGTAGCTCCAATATTTAGCACAGTGCCTGAACATAGGAAGTATTTAGCAAATGTTTTTCATTCATTTAACGAACTGCAACAGCAACTATATACCTTCAAGGTCAGATATAAACTCCTGGCATGTAAAACTCTTCACAATCTATCCTCATCTTAGCTTTCCGACCTTAATACCCACTATTCCTCCTTCTGCATTCTAGGGTTCAGCTGAGCTGAGCTTGCTGTTCCCCATTCCTGACACCCTGTCCTCCATGTCTAGATTACTCTTCTTTTTCATGTCTGCCTCTTAGAATCCCTGGTTTCTTCCAAGGCTTTGTTCAAGGGCCACTTTATGCAGGAATCCTTTCCCTTTCTTTCCAGAGCTGTCTTCCTGTATACTTATGTATAAACATGTTGTCTCCCCCATTAGAATGTCAGTTCCTTGAGAGGAGGGGATTTGGTCTTTTGTCTGTATATCCTCTGTGCCTAGAATGGTACATGACATGGTAAGTGCTTAATAAATGCTTATAAATTGATTGGATGTACAGGTCCAAAATCCTAGAAGGAATCCATTATCCTTTGGAGAGGAAAACTGAAAATCCCATTTCAGTTCCACTCTATTGTTCCCCAACCTGATTTGATGGAGCCCATGCTCTTTAAACAAGCTCAGACACCTAGCTACCAGAATGAGACTGAAGAATGGGAAAGGCAAAGAAAATGGAAAAGAGACTTTTTCTTCCTGTTTGCCCCTTCAACCTTAGGTCACCACTTTCCACTATTCCCCCTGAAGGGCAACTTGTTCTTCTGTTTTCCCCACTGTTCATGCTACATCATTCTTGGGTCTGCCACACCCTTGTATGTAGTGCTTGAGCATCAAAAGCATGACCATGATCATTGACAGATTCAATGTATTCATCTCATGGATGGCAAAGTATCTCCCTTATGCCCCCAAAGAGGATGGCTTAGTCTGGTGCTCTGTCCTGAGTATGCATGTTGATTTCAGCTTTGAAAACACAGAAGTTAGAAAATATGTTAATTGTGAGACCTGTCTTTGTAATCTAGCAGAAGAAATAAGTATGTCTGCAACTGGCATTCAGGTTTAGACTCTAAAGAACTAAAAAACCAATTGTTCTTTTGTTGCCTAAGAAAGGGAAAGACAGAAGCTAACAGGGAAAATTCATTCAAGGTTTCTTGGAAGTTATGCTAAGTTGAGCATTAACGATAGGAAGAGACTATAAAAAGACACAGACGTTGTATTGTCTTCTTTAAATGGAATTCACATGTTTGAAGTTCCTATAGTTTACCAGTAATATGGTAAGTATTCTATTTTGGAAGGGAAAGACCGGGGCTATCTCCTGCAGCTCTCATAGCATGTTTTATTAGTCCCTGGGGACATGCTTTATGGTGTTTTTCATCCTTCCCTGATTTAATAATTCACGTTCCAAACCCTTTCCACTGTATGTGCATATTTTTCCTCATTGTCTGTGGTTGGCTTCTGACCTCACTATTCCTGGATCTCTGACATCAGAGCGGAAATCATTGTAAAGCCTTTAGTAATTGAATTGGGTGGCTGGTGGGGATCAGGCAGGGCTGGAAGTTGGCTTTTCAGAGAGACAATGTGGGAAGCAACCGAGGGACTCTGAGAAAAGAAACTGTGGAAAAACCCCAAATCCCTAGTCATTTTTTCTTAATTGAATACATCTGAGGCAGGAAGATGGCAGCTGACTGCTCCAGCCTGGTTCATGTAGCTGTTTTCTCTAATAAAAGAGATGAGTTCCAGCAGAGGTCAGTTGGGCAGAAGGGATTGGTTTGCTTCTCAGTCAGTCTCATCTGCTTGCAAGGTCCCTACATCCCGGTGGCCAGTGAAATGAGCACATCTACAGATGACCAATGCCCAAGTTAGCCCTTCCAAGCCCAGAATGGAGCCAAATCTAAGTCCCATATCAATGTCACTGGGCAGTCACTCAGCAAACTGCGTCACCTACAAAGAGGAACCTCTCCACTGCACAAAGCTCTCTGCCTGCCTCAACTTACTGAACTTTCCAGGCAGACCCTATTTGGTCTAAGTTGTCATCCTAATTCAACTGAGCTCAGAATAATGCTGCTTAAAACAATAGGATAAAATAAAAAAATTTAATTTTAAAAATGTTTAACAAAATAAATAAAAAATGCAATAGAACACAGATAATGTTAACATGTCATTTCCTAAGTCAGTGTGTAGCCCCCAAGGATCTTTATATGCAGGTTAGTGTCCCCTGTTTCTATCTGAGTTTGATACTACTGTTTAAGTCTTGCTGTGTTTCTATGTTATTGTATTCATCATTTCTTATGACACAGTAATAATTTGTTGAATTTGTATAACACATTTATTCAACCACTCTCCAGTTATTGCACATATTTCTAGCTTTTGGTATCATAAATAATCCTGACATGAACAAAAACACAAAGAAACAAAAACAATAGAATAGTTAATGATCCATCTATCTATGGGGAAAAGGATTAAAAAAGGGTTCTGGGTAAACTTGGGAAGGATTGTATGAACTGATGCAGTCAGGCAAGCAGAACCAAGAGAATAATTTACTCCATGGTCATAGTGCTATAAAAATTTTAGAACTCTGATCAGTGCACTAACCAATTTTGGTGTCAGAGGATCAATGGCAAAACATGCCTCCCACCTCTTGGCAGAGCGTGAGGCAGTGGACATACATATGCAGACATAGATCACAGAACTGTAGCTATTGAACTAGAAGAAACTTCAAAGGCCATCCAGTCCAGCCCTAGTCCTTATTTTACAGATGAGGAAACTGAGGCCCAGGAAGGTTAAGTGGATTTGCTTCAAGTCAGAGATAGAATTTAACCCCAAATTATCTGACTCCAGGGCATAGTGCTTTAAGTTGTTTTGCTGGATTGTAGTTATTTGTTAAAGAGAGAGTTGGGGGTGGGGATGGGTTGGGCAGGGAAGTCTTTGAGAAGTGATTGATGTTTAAAAAAGTGGGAGGGGGGCTCTGGCACAAGAAGAGGAGGGATGTATATTTCCTACTCAAACTAAAGAGAATGTAAAGACATTCGGGTCTCATTTTTACCCGCCTTGGCTCTTATTCTCTTCACTGTCCTCCTTTTCTTTGTTTTTCTAGATTCTCTTTCTATTTGATAGACTTAATTATGCACCAACGAAGCTCCTGATCCTTTCCCTTCTGAGATGCTCCCCTTGGCTTTCTTCTTGCTAGTTCCTTTCCCTATAGAATTTGCTAACTCGGTGTATGTGACATCATTCCTGAGCCATCAAGGATTCCCAAACCTTCATCTGCAGAATTGTTGCCCTTCTATGACTAGCCCCACAATGATGACTAATGGTAATGGCTCTTCATTCCAAATGACATAGGGGAACAAAGAGGAAGTCCCTAGGTGTTCATGTACCAGATGACTAGGCAAAGACTACTAAAGACCCCTGTAAAAAAGGATCATTGATGTTTTTTGGTTTTTTACATCACCTCAGCTTTCCCCAGTATCCCTCTCCCTCTCCTTCTTTGGGAGCCATCCTATATAACAAATAGTATGAAGGAGGAGGAGGAGGGGGAGGAGGAAAAGATCATTCCATAATACACTGAAATAGTCTAAGAATATGTGCAATGGACAACACTTGAGAACCTCCCACCTCTACAAAGGGGTGAGGTTAAAGCATCTTCTTATGGCACAATTATGGCACCAATAAACATTATATGTTTATTTCACATTTTTGTTGTACATTATTATATATTGTAAATCATATATAATATATAATGTATATTACATTGTATTGTATGTTATATGATTATATTTCCTTTTTTGTGGTTCTTTCCACTTATATTGTTGTAAATATACATGGTTGCAAATCTACACTATGTATATTGTTTTCTTGGATCTGTTTCCTTCATTTGGCATCAGTTCATATAAGTCTTCCCATGTTTCTCTGTATTCATCATATTTATCACTTCTGATAGTACAATAATTTTCCTTTACATTCACGTACTACAATTTGTTTAGCCATTCCCCAACCAGTAGGGAATGTTTCCAATTCTTCCCTATCATAAGAAGTCCTGCTACAAACATTTTGGTGTGCATAGGGACTTTTTTTCTTATCAGTGTCTCTTTGGGGTAAAACCTAATAGCAGAGTCTCTGGATCAAAGGAGATGGACATTTTAGTCACTTAATTTGCATAATTCCAAATGGTTTTCCAAAATGGTTCACAGCTCCACCAACAATGCACCAGTGTCCCTAGCTTCCCACAGCCCCCTCCAACAATGACTATTGCCATCGTTTGTCATCTTTGCCAGTCTGGAGAGTTTGAGGTGAAACCTCAGGGTTGTTTGTATTTCACTTAAAACATTTAATCACACTTGGCTGATTGGAGGTTTTCTCTGGATCCTGGGACACTATGTTGTACCTGGTTTTCCCATCCCCCTACCTCAGCCCTCCCTCAGGGAAGTGAGCAGACCGCCAGGTCAGTTCCACCCTCTTTCAACGGATGCCCACCTTTACCCAGTCAGCTCTGCTCCACAGAGGTAGGCAGGCTTCGAGGTCAAGGACACTTGGCACTGGTGGGAATTTCAAGGTGTGTACTGACCAGTCACTGTTCTTGGCCTCTGCAAGTTTCTGCTTTCGAAATACCTAGCCCTTGGCCACGTGGTATACCTTTAAAAGCTGACACATTCTCCATGCAGACTCACTGTTCTATTTGGGCCTGACCCCTGGACAGTTCCGTGGAAAATAAAATCCACTTCCAAATTTTACTCTCGGGGGTCTCTTGTCTCACTCCTTTCAGCACAACACCCATACTTCCCCTCACTCATGTTACTGGAATAAATGTAATTTTGTAATCAGGACAACTATTCACCTGAACCAGAAGGACTGCATATTCATTTGCATGGGGAACATTGAGATGCAGTGAAAAGGGTACGGGATTTTCAGTCAGAAGGCCTAGCTTCAAATCTAGGCCCAGCCACTTGCTACCTGTATTATTTTAGATAAATCACTTCGCCTAGATGTCAGTTTCCTTATCTATAGAACAAGTTTGGATTCTGTAATCTTTGAAGTCCTTTCCAATGCTAAATAAATATGTAACCCAAGACAGTCATTAAATCAAAGACCAGTTGGCCCTCTACCACTGAGGGACTTTGGGCAGTTCACCTGAATTGACCAACAATAACCAACCTATCAACAAATATGTATTAAACACCTACTATGTGCCAGTCCCTATGCTAGGTGCTAGGGATACAAAGACAAAAACTAAACAGTCCTTACCCTCAAAAAGCTTACATTCTCTTTACTTTTAGTTCTTTTTGCATATCATTAGGAATATTCTTCTTCCTGATGGACAGTCTTCCTCCTCTGCCTCCATTATAACTTCAAGAAGCAGTAAATTTATAAATATATAATTATAATATATTTATTATATTATAATAATATATAATTATAATATATTTATTATATTATAATATATAATATATACTTATACATTTATAATTATATATATATATATATATATAAAATCTCTGCAATGGTTGTGATTCTTGTTGAAGAAGTGGAAATGGCAGATGATCCCAGCCCCCCCACACACACACCCCGGCAATGGAAATATACAGAGTAGGCATAAGTATGCCTACTGTCAGGACAGGAAAAGCAACTTAAAAGACAAAGAAAAACATGATTGGAAGGTCCAGTGCAAGGTTCATGTTTCAAGAGTGGGGCGTGATGACAGACGGACAACCAAAGCATTGCACTTGTATCCACAAAGTATTAAAAAGGACCAGAGCACTAAGTGGATCTGTGGAAGATTTATGGAAAGACAAACAAGAATCACCCAGGCTGAAAGGCTGGGAGCGGGTTGTAAAGTCCACCAGCAGTAGGGATCTCTCATTTGTACCCATCACAGGTCCACTGGACCATGATAGAATCTAGATTTAGATCTGGAATGGACATCAAATGATCCTTCCTGTTCATTATACATGTGAGGAAACTGAGGGCTAGTAGGTGTTTAATAAATGCTTGTTGATGGGTTCATTGTTGGTTGATTACTGTGAGAATTTGCAATACAGGTCTTCTGTTTGCCAATCCAAGGTTCTCTCCTCTGATTCACTCTACCAGCATGAGGTACCCAGGGCAGGGATGCGGCTGTTGCTGCTGCTTTTAACTAGCTCATTTTCATATCTAGGTCAGATCTAATGTAGAGGGGGTTAGAGTAGGTGCTGAGTAGTCCAGATCAAAGATTTAATTTGAAACTAGGAATGACCTAGGATTTGTGAGGAGATGATCACTAACTTGTCTTCCAACTATAAAGTGTATTGCGTGTTGTCTGTATGGTAATACTAATATCTACTCAGCTGAATTATTCATTCCAACCATGCCCCCTTTCAATTCCATTCAAATGCAACCCAAGCAGTTATGGAGCACCTATTTTGTGCCCAGGGGTTATCCCTGACTCCTAAGATTCCACGCCTCTCCTCACTCATGTTACTAGAGTAAGTGCAGTGAGGTGGCTCAGTGGGCCTAAAGTCAGGAGGACCTGAGTTCAAATCTAGCCTCAGACACTTACTAGCTGTGTGACCTTGGGAAAATCACTTAACCTCTGTTTGCCTTAATCTACAAGAGAAGGAAATAGCAAACCACTCCAGAATCCTTGCTAAGAAAACCTCATGGATGGTATGTTCCACAGGGTCATGAGGAGTTCAGCATGGTTGAACAGCAGACAATGCACCCAGTCCTGGGGTAGGCCCTGAGGATACAATGATAAAAGCATAATAGTCCCTACCCTCAAAGAGTTTGAATTCTCCTAGAGAGAAACAAGACTTACACAGATAAGAGTGGCTTTGTGACAGTCTTTAGTTTGGAATCAGAAGACTCAAATTCAGACTCTGCCACTCTCTGGCTTTGGAACCTTGGACACATTAGTGAACCTCTCTGTATCTCTGTTTCCTCATCTGTAAAATGAGGAGAGCTGGACAAATATTTAGATTCTGAGCTCTAAATCTATGATCCTATGAGAAGTCAACATCTTCTACCTTCCTAGGATCTTGCCAAGAAAACCTGGGACAAGGACAAAGTTTCCAGCAACATCATAGGAGACTGTTCAGTCCTCTAGCAAACTGAAAACAGAAAGCACAAAACTAATGGAAGAAGGGGATCACCCAATGGAGGCAATGGGATGCAAACAGAAAGGAATCAGCAGACCTGGGTTCGAATCTAAGTACCTACAACTGGGTCTCAGCTTCCTTATCTGTAAAGTGAGAGAATTGGACTTAAATGACTTATAACTACTTTTCTGCTTTGAATCAAAGACCCTTGAATGGCAGGGGTATATTAAAAAAAGTCTCCTTTCTCAGAAGCGCCAATGTCACCCCCACCAGATATCCCAGTTTCGTGCATTGGCACTGAACAGCTGCCATGGAGGGACAGAGACATTGGAAGCAACGGTGGAGTCAGCCTTTCCTCTCCCTTTTCCCCAGGATTGTGGTAAGCCACTCTCCAATACTCTGACTGAACTTGGCATTCAAGGAAAATAGAGACCTTTGAGCTTTGGGGATTCGGCCAGAAGGACTCAGATGGTGGGGAAATGAAGCATTCTCTCTTCCCTCTGCTTTTGCAATTGTCCTTCCACTGTCCCCTGGAGGCCCCAAGGGGCTTCTCTGTCTCATTGATTCCCTTACACCCTGTCCAGAGTGATTCTGTGCACCTGCACCTGGCACGCAGCCCCTTATGCTGGCTGCTTCCGGCCATCTGTTGGGCTCTGCTCACTGCTGATGTCTGGGGTGCCCAAAGCTAGGGAGATGGGAATAAACAAGTTTGTTTGTTTGTCTTCGTTATCAGCTTGTTAAGAAATTGGTGGTTGGGAGCAGCTAGGTGGCACAGTGAATAGAGCACCAGCCCTGGAGTCAGGAGGACCTGAGTTCAAATCCAGCATCTGACACTTGACACATACTAGCTGTGTGACCTTGGGCAAGTCACTTAATCCACATTGCCTTCCCCCTCAAAAACAAACAAAAAACATAATACAAAATTGGTGGTTGGAAGTTGGAGGGCCCAATTGGGTGACATTTTTTTGGATGGTATTCTTTAAGACAGCAGCCACCTGGGGCAGCTACGGGGTGCACTGGCCCTGGAATCAGGAGGACCTGAATTCAAATCCGTCCTCAGATACTTACTAGCTGTGTGCTCTTGGGTAAGTCACTTAACCCCAATTGTGACAGCAGTCACCCGAAAGAGAATCCCTTTGGGGGGAATAATAGCTAGGGTTTACATAGTGCTTTAAGGTGATCTCCATAACAACCCTGGGAAGTAGGTAACTGTTATAATCTCCATTTTGTAGATGAAGAAACTGAGGCTGAAAGAGGTCAAGATTTGCCCAGGATTGTACAGCTAGTAAATGTCTGAGGCAGAATTTGAACTCATATCCTTTTGACTTCAGGGCAACTACTTTATTCACTGCATCAGGGAAATGTAGAGGTTGGGCCACTCACAATGAATTAGCGGCTCCAAGATCCTCAAGAGAGGGATGTGCAAAGTCCTTATACTTGAATCTGTCCTAAGATTGACGGATGGAAGAGACTTTGGGGATGGTCTCACAACCCAGCTGGGCGGGGCAGTCGGCAGAGCCAGTGACCCAGAGTTAGGTCAAACCCAAGTTCAAATGCTGCCTCAGATGCTCTCTAGCTGTGTGATCCTGGCTTAGCCTCTCTAAACCTCAGTTTCCTCATCTGTAAAATGGGGATAAGATACCTCACAAGGTTGTTATGAAGATGAAATGATTTCAATGTTATTATTGTTGTTCTCATTATATTATAGGGGATGGGATTGTATCTCAGAGCAGAGGAGGGAAGTGATTGGCCCAAGCTCTCTCTCTCTCTCTCTCTCTCTCTCTCTCTCTCTCTCTCTCTCTCACACACACACACACACACACACACACACACACACACACACACACACGGCAAGCACTAGGATTAGTTCCCAGGACTTCACACTTCAAATCTAGGGCTCTGTTTGCTCATCAACTTTCTTCTTTTTTGCTTTTTGGAGCAGGGAGGGCAAGGCAATTGGGGTTAAGTGACTTGCCCAAGGTCACACAGCTAGTAAGTGTTTAGTGTCTGAGGCTACATTTGAACTCAAGTCCTCCTGACTCCAGGGCTGGTGCTCTATTTACTGCACTGCCTAGCCACCTTGACAGTCCTTATTCTTAAAGAGTTCACACTTTAACTCAGGGAGGTTGGGTAAGCCAACCCTCACCAACTTTCTTAATATAAGAAAGTTGTGTTCCTTGGACACAGCCACATCTTGGCTTCATGGCAGTCAGTCCTGGCAGTATATTTTCTCTGCTCTCCCTTTCATGTCTCTCTCTGGACCCTCACCTTTCCCTTCCTCCCCTTGACCATTTCCCCTGGGAGATCTCCTTTTTAACAAGGCAAGGACACAGCAGGAAGAGGAAACCTGAAGAAAAGTGGGGACCGTAGAGAACGAATTGGGAATAACCAACCAATCCAGTTTCCTCTGGGACCAGAAAAAAGTTCGATTTAGCAAAGTCAAAAGTGTGGACTTGGGAAGGAGAGTCCCACAGGACACCCCTGGGCCTATGCTGCCTTTTTGTCCTTGTTCCTATCCTTGACACTTCATTGTTTCAGTTAAACAGAGAACTTTCAGCACTGTGATCAGAGCTGTCAGAACTGTTTCCTAAGTGAATTTAAATAATAACCAGGCCTAGAGTAGAGGAAGGCAGGAAGGCTGACACTGAGCTTCAGGATTATTCAGATTGTCTGTCAATGGTGAACTAAGGAGTCTTGGCTGAGACCACAGATATGCTGTTGACCTCTCTGGGTCTCAGCCTCCTCATCTGTAAAAATGGGAGAGACTTAACTGACCCCTTACTTAGGTTCCCTTCCAAATCTCAAATCCTATCATCCCATATATACTCTAGGCAGGGGAATAGAATTGGATGGGAAACTTCCACCTTGGGGTGCTTCAAAGTACATGCTGGTTACCCCAGAATGAGTTTTGCCCAGGAAAACTGGCTTTGGAAAAACCAGAAAAAAAAAATTTGCAAAGAATGATTTGCATTCAGTGTAAGAAAAACTTCCAGACAAGTAGATGTATGTAAAGTGGAGGAGGTCACCTTGACGGGCAGTGCAGTTTTCATTTCTCTGGAGGGCTTTGAGCAGAGACTGGATGACCCCTTGTGGGCTGGTGTAGAGAGGCCTCTTGTTCAATTATAGGTTGGACCAGGTGGTCTCTGATATCCTTTCCAACTCTGAGATTCAGTGATCCCTTGTGACTTGGGGGTGGAGGGTGGGAGGTATGGCTGGCTTTTCATGTTCTTCATTGCAATTTCTCCCTCACACTCCCTTGCCCAGTAAAAACATGGTATTAATGGAGTCAAGTCAGAATTCCCTTGCTTTGGTCCCTTCCTTGTAAGATGGTCTCCTTCCCTCAATTGAGGGGTGTACTTAGAAGAGTTTAGAGCTGGAAAGCACCTCAGAGGACCCTTTGTCCTGTCCTCTCAGTTTACAGATGAAGACACTGAGGTCTGGAAAAGAGAAACGGATTGCCCTTGGTCACCCAGGTACCGTGTTGCCCCGATAATAAGACCTATCCCGAAAATAAGCCCTCCCCTTACTGTGTAAGATTCCTCTAAAATAAGCCCTCCCCCGAAAATAAGCCCTATTGAGATTGCTACTGTAGTGAAGGTAATCCCCTGCACTACACGCTACATTACGGTACCCTCTGTATGCACCGTCGTCCCCCCCCCCCCCCAGGGTGAAACGCACGCCAGGCTCCGAGCTGCATCCAATCAGAGCTGCAGCAGTGAGCGTGTCATCCTGTTCTTCCCCAGTGATTTGCTTATTGAATAAAGGTACATTTTTTTGTTCACATTTACCTGTTTATTAAAATTGCTGTCAATGTTCATTAAAATAAGCCCTCCCCTGAAAATAAGCCCTCTGGTGTTTTTCTGTCCAAAAAATTAATAAGACAGTGTCTTATTATCGGGGAAACACGGTAGTAGTTGGAAGGGCCAGGATTTTTACTCAGGCCCCCTCATACCAACTCCATCACTGGGGGCAGCTACCCTTTCCTAACCTAATAGAGATGTTTATGCCAACTGCCCTCGCCCAAAGCTGAGCTTCAGTGAGGTCTCCACTCGGAGAGTCTTAGACAGTCTGAGTTACATTGGATCCTGCCCTTGTTCAAAGGGTGGGGAGCAGCAGAGGGAAATCCTCTGTTCTCAGAGGGAAGCTGGCATCTTTATGAATGAGGTCAATCTGACAAGGAGAAGGTTCTCACACCAGGAGCGGCAGATGGACAAATCACTTATTCTTTCTGACCCTCAGTTACCTCATCTATTAGAGGGGGAGAATAACCCTTCCCTTGTTTTTCTCATTCCAGGCTAGGAAAGAAAGGAAACTGTAGGCCTTCATGTGTAAGAGGCTCTAGGGATCTAAGTGTTCCTGTTTATAGCTCCTGAGTTATTTTTTTCTTTTTCCACTTTGTAGATAAAAGGGAGTAAAAGGAGGGATTTGGTCTAAGCCAGCCCAGGGCTGTACTTGTTACCTTTCCTCTATTATCAGGGGAGGCCCCCCTCCCCCAACCTGCATTAGAGCAGGGTGGGGAGCCTGGCCTAGCGTTTTTTTGAACACCTGTATGTGAATGAATGAGTGGGTGTTGACAAGGAGCTGTAGTCAATGAATTTTCCTGCAGCAAGTGCAGCCAAATTCACATGAGGAGGCCTCAGCTCTATAAGGTTTAGTGAGGCATGGCGCCCTCCCAGTGGGTCAGAGTTGGAGCCCTGCTAAGCGGCTTTCCCCATCATCACCCACCCTTCTTGATCCCATGGGGAATCCCAGTATGCAACTGACTTGGAAACAGCAAAACTGACCAGGAGGAATTTGTCTTTATGGGAATTGGGTTAATAGGTAAGCAAAGCTAGGGGAGCTTCCTAGAATTCCACCGTGCCCTACCCCCAACCTCTATTTGGCAGAAGGAAGCCAAATGAGCAGGACTCAGCTGGTGGTGATCCTTTCAGCAGCCTTTCAGTGTTGGCTTCTTGCAGTCACAACACAAAGGTGGGCTGGGGAGTGGGGTTGCCTGGGACTAGGCCTGTGTTCATCAGCAAAAAAACAAGAGGGAGAGAGTTGCCTGGACTGGAGAGATCATAGGAGCACAAAGAGAAAGGTTTGTGTGGTTGGCTGTCCACCAGATGTTGCTGAAATGCACAAATTAGTGCTCCCCCTGGCCCAGACCTGGATTGCATCCAAACCTCCAGGGCTGGGCTCATGTCAGCATAGCTGTGTCCAGGAGAGTCTGCTGGCAAGTGATCCCTGGGGCTGGGCTGCTGGCATTACCAGCTAGCTCTGCACAGGCGATGGTCTCTCTGATTTCCTCCTATCCTGTCAGTAACAACAGCTGAACAAAGGAGCCTGGTGCCTGGGCCTTTGGGTTGAGCCACAGCCTGAGAAATGGTAGCCCTGAGGGAGTATTAAGCACTTAGCTTCCCTTTCCTGCTGATCTGGATGTTTGGGGTTTATTTTTTTCTTCCCCCTTTAACAGAATGTTCAGCCTCATCTCATCCGCCAGCATCCAATCAATCAGCCACCCTCTAGAGAGAAGGGGAAGTGCTGGTTGGCGGAAAGAGGTCTGCTGTGCAAGACGGCTCTTGTAAATCTTTGTATTGTGCCTGTGTGAGCCCGGGAATCATCAGCACTGTATAAATAGTCTTCCTACAGCAACAACAGAGCCTGGGGCTTGCCTCGTTATGCTCTGGGCTCTGGAAGAACTGGGTATTGTTGTGGACACTGAATTAGTTTCCTATGGACCATTTCCTCCTGTATGAAAACCACTGGGGGAGATTAGCCAACTGATGGATGCATAATTAAGATTTCCATACGAGAATCCCTATAGGGATGCTTACCTTCTCTTGACCCTACTGTACTTGATGCTTCAGCCCAGGTCACAGGAGAGGCAGTATGCAGGAGTGGAGAGCAAGACTGGTTCAAATCCCGCCTCTGAGACCTACCAGCAGTTTGACCCTGATCAAGTCACTTTATTTATCTGAGACTCACCTCCTAAGGTAGTTATGAGGATAAAATGAAACAAAAGATATAAACCTTAAAATTTGCTCTAGAAATGTCAGCTATTATTATAAGTGGTATTTTTTAAAAATCCAAGTAATTAGGAAAGGTGGGACTTATCAACTCCAGAACCAATGACAGCTCCAGCTGGATATCTGGAGCCCAAATTCAACATGTCCAAAACGGAGCTCAGATGATTTTCCCCAGCCCATCCCTTCCTGAACTTAGTTGTTTCTGGTGACCGTAGTGCTTTTTTTCCTAGTCGGTCATGTTTATAACCTTAGTGCCATCCTAGACTCTCGTTCCCACTTCTTCCACAATCAGCTGCCAAGTGGTATTGATTCCACTTCCCCAATATCTTTTACCTCCCTCGACTTCTCAGTGCTCACACAGCCTTAACTCTATTTCCCAACTTCATTGCCCTGACCTGAACTATTGCAATAGCTCTCAAATTGGCTCTCTCCCACTTCTTTTCTCTCCCCTCTCTCATCCATCCTCTCTATAGTTGCCAGATTGATATCCCTAAAACACAGATCTGACCATGGTCCTGCACCTTCCCATCTGGCACTAAAAAATCATCAACATTTTCCTTTAGGATAAAACCCAAACTTCTCATCCCAACATTTAAAGGGCTCCCCACTCTCCTATCTCCTTGTCTATTCTTCTTTCATAATATTGCCCTCCATGTGCTCCAGTCAATTGAGCCTCTTAGCTGCCTTATGCCATTTCTCCCTCCATTCCCCAAGTCTTTTTTTTTTTGGAGGGGGGAAGTTAGGCAATTGGGGTTAAGTGACTTGCCCAAGGTCACTAAGTCTCAAATGTCTGGGGTCAGATTTGAACTGACTCCAGGGTGGTGCTCTATTCACTGTGTGCCACCTAGCTGCCCCTCAAAAAAGGATCCCCCAAGTTTTAGGGTTATCCCTTTTTCTCTCTGCTTTCTAGAAGCTCTGGTTTCCTTCAAAGCACAGTTCAAGAGCTACTTCAAGGGAGTTATTTTCTGAGCTCCTCAGCCCTTTTATTAGAAATTAGAATTAGATCCTCTAGAAATTATTTTGCATTTACTTACTTGTGTACATGTTGTATTCCTCCCCTTCAAGAGAATGTAAGCCCCCTGAAGGTGGGGACTGTTTTGTTGTTTGTCTTTGCACTCCAGGCACATAGGTACCTGATAAGTGCTTGTTGTACTGAACTGAATTGAATTGGCTTTGCATGAAGCCACTCTGTAGGAAGGACATTTGAGGAAGAAGGAAGTGCTCTTCTCATGTGAGGCATTTGAGCAATATAAGGTGAGGCTGAACAAAAATGTCACGGGAAATCATTAATAATGCCCATATCCGGTCCTTGCCCAAAAGAGCGTCAGTCAGTCAGTCGTGAGTGAGCCACTGGAGTGGCTGCTTTTTAAAATCAAAGTCACGGCTCAATGTGGATACAGGATCAGCCAGGCTCCCCTCAGTGCCTCATTTTTAACAGCCTTCCACTTTCAAGGTTGAAAGAAGCCAACAGGGAATCTGACCAGAACACAGGAACAATTGCAAAAAGCTTCTTGGACGTTCAGGGATGGCATTTTCCTCCTTTCCCTGGTACCAACTGAGTGCAAAGGAGCTAGACCACAGCTAGGTGTCCCTGGCTTGGACTTAGGTGACATCTTAGGCCAGAGAGCACCCTGGCTTATGCAGCTGTGCTGAGATTCAGCAGCAATAACGCTCATTTACAGTTATTCTCCCTGGAATAGAGAAGGAATTGGTTTGCTGCCCTAAAATGTATCATAAGTAAATTTTGGTGGGTTTGCATCCTAACCATGGGGACTGGGTCTTGAGCAACTTTGTATTGCTGAGATTGAAGTTTGTAATCCATCATGTCCTGGCTATAATATCATCAGCATCATCACCACCAGCACCAGCTTTTATTAAGCACCTACTAGGTGCCAGGTGCTGTACTAAGTACTTTACAGTTATTTTCTTATTTCATACTCATTACAACCCTGGAAAAGAGGTGTTGGCTGGTTGGACTAATCTCCCAGAGCCTCAATTTTTTCATCTGTAAAATGGGGGTAATACTTGCACCACCTACTTCTCAGAGTGTTTTGGAGGTAGGTGCTTGGCAGTCAGGTGGTTCAGTGGGTACTGCACTGGTCCTGGAGCCACAAAGACCTGAGTTCAAATCCAACCTCAGATACTTTCCTGCTGTGTGACTCTGGCTAAGTCACTTAATTGCTGTTTGCCTCTGTTTCCTCAGTTGTAAAATGAGGATTATGGCAGCACTTACCTCATGTTGTTTTAGAGATCAAGCTAGTACCTAACATATAGTAGGTACTTAATAAATGCTTATTTTCTTCTCCCTTGGTACCCCTTAAAATGCTCTAGCAATGTGAGATGCCTGTTCTTACTGTTGTTGTGGTGACTGTGGTTATTATTTTGTGATGCTTATCATAATGATTAATGCATAATAGGAGTACAAGAAATATTGTTAAATGAAGGAATTCATGATGAAATTTTAAATTCTTATCTTCCTCCCTATAATAAAACTTTAAAAAAAGAAGTCAAAGATTTTTGGCCAATACTACCTAGTGGCACCTTGGTGGTCCAAACTCAGAGGTCAGAAAGAAGCAGCCTGGTAGCATGAGGTAGACTGGGAGACAGGAAATAAGGGTTCTAAACTCTCCAGATCTGTTTCACCATCTGTATACTAGGGACAATGTAGAGTCAGTGCATGACTGGTATTGACACACATTGGCTGTGTGACACTGTGCAAGTCACTTAATCTCTCTGTGCTCTAGGTAAATCTCTAAGACTGAATTATGAAGAAGGTGCTGACTTCACTTGTAGAAGGAGTTTCCTCACCTGGAAATTCCCTATACCAATGGAATCATATAGTCAATCCCTGCCTCTATCCATGCTAGAAATAATATCTTCCTTCTCTGCTTCAAGGAGTTTTTGTAAGGATGGATAGATGAAGGAAGGAATGAATGAATGGCAAAAAAACTCATTATGTGTTTACTATGTACCAAGTTGTAATGGAAATGCAAATTTAAAGATCTTCCCTGCCCCTAGGCCCTTTGATAGCCTTAAGAGACTCTGAGAATCTTCCTTGATTTAAAAACATACTCTGCTTCCTAATAGGCTGAATGTGGTGACATGGAGCCTGTGGCAGGAGGCTTGGTTTTCAGGAATGCCCACACCTTGATGCTGTATGATTGGGCAGTGAGTCAAGAGGGTGGTTACATTCTTTGACCCAGGAGAAGGCTATATAATCCCTGATGTGAGGCTTTGCTTTGGGGCTCACTTTGAGAAGTGTTCTGTGATTTGATCAGATAATACTCTGGGAAGCCATTGTTGAGAGCCCCCTCCCCCCCTTTGAAAAACCCAGATGTTGATTTGGTATGAATGTAATGGTTGGACAGTTTGGAAACCTGTCTACTTGATCTGTTTCTCTGTCTTGATAATTCTGTCTGTATACTCTGAAGTTCGGGGTGCTGACCTTTTTCCTGTGAACTAGGTAAACAATACATATTTGACTGATTAAAGTAAGCTTGTTAACCAATTTTGAGTTGCTTTCCTTTAACAAAGCGGATCTAAGAACCTGTGTTGGCAGCCACCCTGGGGATGATGGGGTACTTGCTGCTACACAAGTATGAGCTGGGGATGCAAATAGAAAAAGCTAGACAGTCCTTATTCTTAAAGAGTTCACACTTTAATTGGGGGAGGTGATACATAAAGGAGTGGTGCTGAGTGGCAGGTGGCAAGGCCCAGAGGTCCTTAGATTTTTTTTCAGTGGTAAAGATAACATTGCCAAGGGACCACAGAGAAAAGAGGAATGGCAGATTGCAAGGCCTGCAGGATCTTCAAAGTTAGTAGCAGCGCAGGTGATAAGGCCTAGTAGTCTCCCATCTCATCAGAAGGACTGGAGTGTAGATTTTCATCCTATTCAAATCCTAAGTCACTTTGTCAGCTATGAAAGAGCTCTCCAAGGTAGAGGAAAAATAAGGTGAGGCAGTGGAATGTAGCAGAAGGAGTGTGGAACTTGGCATTAGGAGTTCTGTGTTCAAATCCAGCCTCGCTAACTATGTGACCATGAGCAAGTTGTTGTTTTTTTAAATCTCTCTGGGTCACAGTTCCCTCATGTAGAAAATAGGCATGAGAATAATAACAACTGCCTCAAAGGGTTGTTGTGAATGTCAAATATATATATATATATATCACTTTATAAAACTTAAAGTGCTATGTAAATATGAGTTATTATATAATATTATTAATATAGTATTAATATAATATATTGCTATTATTATTATTATATAATAGCTAAAACCTAACAGTATCTCCTCCCTTTTGGAGGATCTGAGGAGCCTTTGAGGATCTGAGATTTCACTAGTCTGTATACTGCCTTTACCAAACTGATCTTAACTTGTCCATGACTCAGATGACAGTCTTTGAGAATTGTTCTGGTTTAAAATAAAAATAACAGTTGATAACAATACCTGCCATTTATACAGAAGTTATAGATTTATACATGCTTTTCCAATCACTGTCTTATGTAGTCCCAACTTGCAGAGATTTTGCTTATTCCTGCCCAGGATCATAGAGACTCCCTTTGGAGGACCTTCCTGGGAAGTTAGAGAAACCTTGAACTAGACTGTTGGAAGGCATACAAGAGAGTTGAGTTGTTTGGGGACTCCATTGGCCTTGAAGAAAAGATTCTTTTCAAGTTTTGAGGGGTTAGAAAGGGGAGGGAGAGAGGCAAGAGTGAGATGTGAGTGAATGAATTTGCAGACAAGAGAACAAGAGGAGAGAAGACTGGCACATGGCGAGTGTGGACAGGAACTGATAGCAGGCCCCCTAGAAATTGTGGAAGATGTGAGAGTTGGTGACTGTGAAGACAAATTGACAGCTTTTTTCTTCCTGCTGCTTTTACTAGGCTTTAAATCTTAATCTTTTATTTTTCTTCAGGAAAGCCCCTCAGAGCAGCTAGAAGGGTGTTTGAATGTTTATCTCTGTTTTTATGTTACTTGATACGGCAAATGAATTACATGGTCGTTAGAGTGATTTTGTCTCAGCCTATACATTTATAGTCTGAGACTGAGAGAGGGGAAGCTAGCCCATGAGAAAAGAGTCCCCTGATTTTACCCCAGGGTTGGGGCTAGAGACAGAGCCTCTGAGAGATAGTATCTGCAGTTTTGGTAATTTTAAAGAATATTCTAGTCAGTGACTGAACCTAGAGAAAGAGGAAATTACATGCCAGTAGCAGAATGGGGTTGGTGAAGTTGTCCAGAAGGGACTGCACCTGAAAGATGCTTCATCACCCCCTTCCCCTAAAGAGCTATACTTATAACCACTCTTTGATGTAGATCCTAGAGTTATTATCCCATTTTGTAGATAAGAAAGATGAGGTTCAGAAAGGGTAAGTGATTTGCCCCATCACATAGCTAGTAAGAATCAGAGGGAGAATTTCTCCTAACTCCATAGTCAACTACATCATGCTGCCTCTAAAATTCATTATTCTTGCCACCTAGTAAATACTTAATAAATTCCTTCCCCCTCTCCTACTCCTCTCTTTTCTCTCCCCTCTCCTCCTTTTTCTCTTCCTTCCCCCTCCCTCTTCCTCTCCTGTCTTCCTCTTCCTCCTCCTGTACCCTTCCTCCCCTCACCTTAACTCTTCCCCTATCCCCTTCCCCCTCCCTCTTCCTTAGATTCTAAGCCTTCCTCTCTTTTCCCCTTCCCTTTTTTCCCATTTCCCTCTCCCTCTTTCCCTCCTCCTCCTCTCCTTCTCCCATACAGACTAACCAACTCAAGGCTTTTCCCTCTTGGTAAGATTTTTCAGAGCTTTTGTTTTATTGGCAGGGCCTTCCAGAATCTAAACCCTCCTTCATGCCATAACAAGGCATTAGAGAAAGACTTTAGTAGAGTTTTAAGACAATGGTCTATTCAAGTAAATTATACTATTTTTCAAAAGCTTATTGCTCTTAAAGCATCAGTGAGGGAAAGTGTACTATTAGATTTTATCTATTGTGCATTTTACAACATGGAACAGATCCTGTTATGATGTGTTCAGCTAAGAATCTTGATTTTTTCATTTGAGAAGTCTTACCACAGAACTCCTAAGTATTTAGCCCTGAGTCCCACTAGTAGCATCACACAAAGAAGACAAAAATCCCTCAGCCTGGAATTCTAGCCCCTACAATCCTTTAAACACTTGGAGATAGATGTCATGGCCTCCCCTCTCCCACATCTTCTTTTTCCCAGATTAAGTATCCTTAGTTCTTTCAAGTAATTCTTATGAATTTGAGGCCCTTCACCATCCTGATTACCTTCCTCTAGATACTCTTTAACTTATCACTGTTCTTCTCAAAATATGGCACCCAGAATTGTTAAGTAATATTCCAGTAGAGTTCTGACCAGGGTACAATAGAGTGGAACTATCCCTGGTCCTGAACTTCCCTTAATGCAGCCTAAGATGGCATTTCCTTTCATGGCTGCCATATAAAAGTGTTGGCTCATATTGTACTTTTAATCCACCAAAAACCACAGATTTTTTTCAGATGAGCTATTGCCCAGCCACACTTCCCCCATATTGTATTTATGAAGTTGATTTTTTGAATGCAATTGTTATGAATTGACATTTTTCCCTATTACATTTCATCTTCTTAGATTCAGTCTGCTAAGATCTTTTTGAATCCTTACTGTATCACCCACTGTGTTAGCTATCTCTACCATTTTATGTCATCAGCATATTTGATAAGCAGGTGATTTACATATTTATCAATTATATTAATAAAATTATTAGACAGCTTAGACCCAAGCACAGATTCCTTGGGTGTACCACTCAAGACTTTTTTGTATGTTGCTTTCAAAGTACTGATGACTTTTCTTTGTGTATGGCCATTAAAACTGTACCACCATCTAGCTCATATCTCATTATATTTTCCATAAGAGCAGTTAGAGATACTTGGGTAAATTATATCTATAGTATTTCCTTTATCTACTAGACAAAAAGGGAAATAAGCTTCATATAGAATCCTATTTTTTGTTCTTTGTACCATGGAAACATTTTAAATCTGTAGCTAAAATCTGCCTAATCCACTATTTACCATTTTATGTTCTATACAATGACAATACTCGATTTCAAGCCACAAGAACTTTTCTTTTTCTTTTTTTTCTTTCTTTTTTCTTTTTGCCTTTTGGAGGGCAATTGGGGTTAAGTAATTTGCCCAAGGTCACACGGCTAGTTTTTGTGTTAAGTGATTGAGGCCGAATTTGAACTCAGGACCTCCTGATTCCAGGGCCAGCGCTCTATTCACTAAGAACTTTTTCCATGAAAAGAATGAGAGGGTCTGTTGATTTGTTTCACTTGTTTTATGATGACGAAAACATATTTATTGTTTTCATACTTATAGATTTGCTTTCTTAGATATCTAAGACTACTATCTGTTTCCTGCCAGGAGATGGGATTCTATCCCTTCCCAGACAAGAATAACTGCCTACCCTATTTGCTCCCATGCAAGCAGCCACATATATACCCAATCTACATATATTTGAGCAGCTGTATAATCTTGTCCCCAAATCCTTGCTTCCTTAATGTCAGTTCTAACAATTTTGTACTCTGACAGAACTATTGAACATGGCCTTGCAGCTTCTTCTTATTTCTGACCTCATTGAAGTCTTCTAATTTTCCATCCCTGATGCAGCTTCCATATATCCATAACCATATGTAAGGGTGGGGCTGATTGACTAAATCAAGCTAATCACCCTACTACACTTTCAATGATGATAGCCAGGTACCTTAACCAGGGGAAAACAATCTCAAATTGGTCTCAATCATAGGCCTCAGTTTACAACAGTCAATTAGTCACAGGCTTTCGTCCAAGTGTGAAAAGTCCGTAGGTACTTAGGAAGTTATATAGGAATCTTGTACAGGAATTATATTTGGATTGGCTGAGGAAACTTGGTCATACTTTAGGTGTCATCTATAAAATACCATATAAATTATCAAACTAGTTGAGAGCAAATATTATTCCAGAGATTTGAGTAAATATGCTGTTGCTTTGGCCTATGTATCTTCCTCACCCTCACCCCTTTGACCAGAAGGGGACTTCAGTCTGAAAGTGAACTGGTATTTTTATTCTGAGAAGCTTGGGAGGCTTGTCACTTTAGCAGGCTTCCCAAGGCCCTTCAAAATCAAGTAACATCCAAAGAGAGGAGGAGAAAGTCAAAGTGTCCTGCCTGAGCAAAGAGAGCTTTAGCTGAATATGTCCAGCCAGCAAAGCAATGCCATCAGGGCCTACATCTCTCAGGAGCTCCCCCCAGGGAGTGAAACACTTTTTTACATCTTTGTAGTAGAATCTTAATGGCAGCCTTAAATCAGCTGATAGCAGCGTCTGTATTGGATGCTAAGAAAATCCACTGCACATGGATTCATGGTTGCACCGGGAGCCCATCAGAAGAGGTGTACTTTGACTAAGAGAAACTTCTTGAGCCAAAGGGAAGAAAAGGTCTTCCAGCAACTAACAGCTATGTTTCTCCTTTGTCACAGGTACTTCCTAAGGTTAAGTACACTCTCTCCTAGACTTTGTATGTACCTGTGCAAGACTATGTCATGGACTTTTAGCAAGGAAAATGTTTAGTAACAACTGTTCTTACTGAACCACTTCAGTAAAAAAAATTTTTTTTTTTACTGCTTTTTGGAGGGGAGAAGGCTGGGCAATTGGTGTTAAGGGACTTGCCCAAGGTCACAAAGCTAGTAAGTGTTAAGTGTCTGAATCCAGATTTGAACTCAGGTCCTCCTGATTCCAGGGCTGGTGCTCTATTCACTGTGCCACCTAGCCACCCCCAGTAAATAGTTTTTGCAAAAGCTACTTAAGGCTGTCTGACCAAATTGATTCTCAAGTAATTATCTTGGAGGAAAGCTCACTGGTGGGAGCTCATGATCTATTGTTTTTTGTTCAGTCATTTTTCAGTCATGTCCAACTCTTCCTAATCCCATTTGGTTGTTGTTGTTGTTGTTGTTGTTTTTTTTGCAAAATATGGAAGTAGTTTGCCATTTCCTTCTCCAGCTTATTTTATAGATGAGGAAACTGAGGCAAATAGGGTCAAGTGATTTGCCCAGCATCACACATCTAGTAAGTATCTGAGGCCAGATTTGAAATTGGGAAGATAAATCCTCCTGTTTCTAAGCCTGGCACTCTATCCATTGTGTCACCTAGCTGCCCAATGCCCATGATCTATAGCTCTAGAAAATACACCTCTCCAACTGTACAGGAGGTTGGCATAACCTGTTCTTGGAGCCCTTAGGGGATGTAGTAGCTAAACTCCAGGGACTCAGCTCATGAGTGTGAGTGGTAGTTGGGATAAATGTCTCAGAGAATATGCTGTATGTGACTGGTGTTTTCAGATCCACTTCTCTGAAAATCAAGTCAAGAAGCATTTGTTAAGCACCTACTATTTGACAGGCACTGTGCTAAGCCCTGGAAAAGGGCATATATCTCCCAGGAGCTGCTGTTTGCAATAAAATTTGAACAATTTACCTACTAAATAGATTATAATCTTTTTTCATTACCACAATATTTCTATCTTAAAAATAACAATAGCTGACATTTCTATAGCACTTTAAGGTTTACAAAACAATTTATGCTCATTTTACACTCACAACAACCCTGAGACTCAGAATGCTGTTATTATTCCCATTTTACAGATGAGGAAACTGAGGTAGACTTGAATTAAAATTTGAACTTGTTTTCCTCTTCTCGCTGTACCACCTAGAGGCTACATTGAAAAGTTCATGTTTGGGGCAGCTTGGTAGCAGGGTGGATAGAGCACTTGACTCTTTTTCCCTTTCTCCTGTGTGTGATATTCCTCCAACCACCTGACACAGGTCAGGATTCTCTTCTGGCTTTTGAGATCCTTTTTTTTTTTCCTCTTAGTGTTTTTTTCACAGTAAAATCCTTTTGTAATTGTTTTTAAAAGGAATGCTTTCATTACCTCTGATAACCTGGAGAGTTGGAGAGGCATTTTTTTTAACAAGTCCAAGTGGTTTACAATATATTATATTTTATTATTATAAATACAATGTCCAAATAGTTTATAAAAACAACTTCTTTTGGCTCTATGGTCCCTCTAATTTCTATTGTGATTTATTCCCTTTATCAAAAATACTTCATTTTGATTTCATATTTATTAAGTACCAATTATGTATATTGTTGTTCATTTGTCCTTCACTCTCAAAGAGGACCGTGACACCAGGAAGATGATGCCATGACTTGCAAGTGAATTGGATTTAAGTGAGGGAGGGCTGTGCAAAGTCACCAGTCTCACTTTCTCTTCCAGAGCCATCTGGATTCAGTGGCCAGATACAGATCAGGATGACTGGAGATGGCCCCCACCAGTTATGTATAAGGCAGTGACTAAAAGACCAGATTCCAGGACTCTCTCAAATTTCGGGTTTCTCTCAAGGCCTGGTTAATCAGGGATTAATGCCCTCAAGGAAAGCACTCTCCAAACCATCTTCCTTTCCTAGCTAGAAGGCTAGATTCTCAGATCTCATCCCTTAGGAAATCAAAATCTATCTTCCACACAGGAAATTGGGATTCAGGAACTCTTTTCTTGGACCATGTGGTCACACACATATATTGACTCTTATTATTGTCCTCCCAGCTGCTGCTGTCTTTTGGACTGGGAAAGTCCACTATCAATTCTCCTGTTGCTGAGCTGTATTCAAAAAGGTGTGGGTAAGCATGTATGTTTTCTGCCCCAAAGGCCACCATTAATCGTTGGCTGATAGTTCCTGGGAAGAGGTGACTGTGTTCATTCATGCAAAAACCTATGCTCAGCCCAGAATACAGATCTGATTTGCTGTGCTCTGTTCTATTTTCTGAACAGGAAAAAAAGTGTTTAATTCTCTGGGGGGAACTCCTGAGAGATGTAGGTAGGCCCTGATGGCATTGCTTTGCTGGCTGGACATATTCAGTTAAAACCCTCTTTGCTCAGGCAGGACACCTTGACTTTCTCCTCCTCTCTTTGGATGTTACTTGTTTTTGAAGGGCCTTGGGAAGCCTGCTAAAGTGACAAGCTTCCCAAGCTTCTCAGAATAAAAATACCGGTTCACTCTCAAAACACAGACTTTCTGAGATTGTGATTTCTTTCACAAAACGGAAAGGATACTGATCTCAGAATATTTGTCCTTATCTGGTCCTAAGTGTTTCTCTGAGTTTAGGAAAACCTAACTCAAATCTCTATCTCCAATCACTTTTCTTTTTTCTGCTCTAGCCCCTTGGCCATCTTAAATGGACAAAATGTCTCATCTCCTAAAAGCGAACTCTCATTCATATATGTTTGTGTACTCACATCAAGTAATATAATGATAAATAAAAATAAGATTCATTTATGTGTATATATGATGTATGGATATATATACATATATAATATACCTACACATATTTATAATATCCACACATATCCACATTAAGTAAAATCCAATCAATAGTTTGAGTTTTTTCGGTCAACAAGTTTTATTATCTTTTAAAAGCTCTGTAGTAAAGCTGAACATTTAGGAGAACAATGCTCTCAAATCCTCCACTGCCCTTTTCAAACAAGCCCAACAGAACAATAGGGAGCTGAAAGTGAAGGGATTAACCAGGCCTAGGGAAACTCTTTTGCCTTCAGTGGAGGAGGAGAAGGGGGAAGGGAGGAAGAAAAAAGGGTTGTCACTGGCTTTCTTCTCAGCTACCATTTGATCAGCAGAGCAGAGTCCCTGATTCAGGCTCCAGACACCTCTATTGTTCCAGGCTCTGGATCATAACTGTGTTCATGTTGGTTCCTTCTCTTAGCTGCTTGTGATGGTTCATAGTTTCCTTCTCCTGGCATTCTGGGAAATCTTCTCCAGGCCAAGTCCAAGGTTACTTCGGGATGGAGTGGGGGAGGGTTAATCAACATCCCTTCAACCATGCCTCCGAGAAGGTCAAAAACTCAGTCTACAAATAAAGAAGGCAAAAAGACTTAGAGCAGTCTATTGCTCCCTTTTAAAGTTCAGCACAGAGAGGTGCCTCCTCAGATCCTAGAATGTCTTCCTGGGTCCTAGCCTTCTTACAGGAAGCACCAGACTCTGAAAACCAATCAGGAGTTGTCTGTTTCCTTCTAAGGGGGTACCTACTGTTGTTGAATCATTTCAGCTTGTCTAACTGTCCATGACCCCATTTTTGGCTCTTTTTTTTTTTGGTAAAGATTCTGGAGTGCTTTGCCATTTTCTTCTCCAGCCCATTTTGCAGATGAGGAAGCTGAAGCAAACAGGGTTAAATTACTTGTCCAGGATCACACAGCTAGTAAGTGTCTGAGGCTAGACTTGAACTTAGGTCCTGATTCTAGGACTGGCACTCTAGCCACTTTGACACCTAGCTGCCCATATGCCCACCAGTGGGTGTGCCCATACTCTGGAGGAGGAGTGGTATATTTATCAAATTGATTGAGAGCTTAGGGGAGAGTTTCCCTGATGATCTTCCCTTTCCTATAGAAAGGAGTTCTGCCTGGCATGAGAAGCCAGACTAGATTAATTCTAAGATCCCATCAGCACTGAAATTTTATGAGAAACCATGGAAGCCAAAGAAAGCATCTTGGGGTTTTCACTGTCTTTGATTGACTTTTGAGTTTTTGTGTGATTCTACATTTCTTTGTGTGATTCTGCATTTCTCTGCCATCAGCTTGCTAAAATTCATGAATCAGAGGAAGAGAAAGGAATGCAACTGTAGCATCTGCAAAGGGAAATCCCTTTCTGATAGCTATTTTTCCCATACCTCTTTTAAAATGATTTCATCAAAGATAATAGTGCTACTAGACCAGGGAAGGGAGCAGAGACAGCATGAGTGTCTTCCCAAAGGGCAGCACTCTGCAGGTAGAACACACACAAACCCACATTTTAAGATCCTTGCTTCTCTTCCTTGTATTTTGTTTTTGGCTTCTTTCCTCCTGGCTCAAAGTGAACTCAGTCACTGAAGACAAGAGAGATTCTTGCAAAATTCATTTAGTGCCCTACTGCACTTTGTGCTGAGCTGCACGGCAGGATGTGAGCAGGTTTCTGTATGGATTTTGCAGGAGTAGTGGCTCTGATAGCATGTTAACTTTTTGGCACCATCCTCTGCTTCTAAAAGGGATCAGAAAAAACTACAAAACTGCAGAGTATAGAAGGATACTTCATGAGGAAACAAGCTTTTCCCTGTAGTCTGATGGTCCTTGGAAACTCTAAAGTCTATTCAACCTCTTCTTCTCTGGATTGCTTTTCATAAAGACATGTTTGTAAGTGACCTACCTGACTCTTTCCTGAGTATGTTAGATGTTGTGAACCTGTGGATGTTGGTGAACAGACAAAACATCAGAAGTCTCTGGGCTTTTGTACTGGCCATCCCCCATGCCTGGAGTGCACTCCCTCCTTACTATCATCTCTTCCTTTAAGATGCATCTCAGGCATCATCTTCTACCGAAAGCCTTTCTTGGTCTCCCCAACTACTATTGCCCTCCCTCCAAACCGATCCACTGCTTTCTATATATTTGTATTTATTAACTTTACATTTATATTGTCTGTGTTTTTATGTATACTTTTTATCTTACCCCATTAGGACAGAAACTCCTTGTGAGTAGGGATGGCTTTATTCTTTGCACTCAACCCTTATTAGAATGGTGCACAATACTTGACACATAGTAGATCCTTAATAAATACTTGTTGATTGACACACTTGCTTGCCATGTATGTGTGTGTGTGTGTGTGTGTGTGTCCATGTGAAGGTTTTTCTTGGTCTTTGAATAAAGACCAAAGTCATTTCTGCTACACTTCTGTTTTTCTCTTGGCAGAAGTCTCCATGGTGAACTCCATTTCTGACCATATAATGGTTCAATTTAAGTAATAATTCATTTGTCATTATATTATTCATTTCATACAGAGTTTTCTAAACTAGATGAGACGTGGCCTTCATCCTATTGAGTCAAAATTAAAAGAGTGACGATTGAAGCTGAAAAGGATAACATTAAGAGAATAATCTTGCTGGGAAATAGTGAATATTTATTACTGCATTGATTTTAAACTAGGTTGCCATTTTCTCTGCCCATAAAGGCGTATCTTCTAGGTCTCCCTCTCTAGAGCTCTCTGGGTCTTTGTTCCTGGAAGCTCTCCCACCAAAGGACTCACTCAGCTTTTGGCTTCTAACCCCTGGCAATGGTCATCTTACCAAAAAAGAAATCACTGTCATTTCATCTGTTTCCTCCCACCAACCTTCTGCTACGTGAGTCAGTCAATAAGTATTTATTGGGAGCCCACAGGATGCACAGCAGTGTACCTGCCAGTTGCTCAATCAGTCATGCCAGTAGCATAGTTAGAAAGTAATAAAATTACTTATAATTTAACAAAATTAAAATAACTGACATCTACATAGTCTCAAAGGTTTGCAAAGAGATTTACATACAATATCTGGTTTGAAGCTCACAATAGCCTTGTGAGTTTGTTAGTATAGATGTCATCATGTCCATTTTACACATGTTGAAACTGAGGCTCAGGACATAAGTTTCAGCATTGTCTTGCCTAATTCTGCTGTTTCCACTTACACAACTCTGTTCCTTCCATTTTGCCTCTTTTTCAAAAGACAGGTCCTAATGGAAAACAGAAATAAGCCTGGTGTTGGAAGTGGGTTAAGGTTTATGCCTCAGATATGAAAAAAACACTTGCCATTGCCCTTTCCTAGCCCTGAGCTTTGGCGTAGGTAGCCCAACTCCCTTCTTACGTAAAGCACCCTTTATATCACAAGGAGCTCACCCTGAGCTTGGCTAAGGGCGATTAATGTTTTGATCGAAGCAATACATGAAGACCTCAAAAGAACAAGGGTTGTTATCTGATTGAAAGGCATTCACATCCTGATGAAATCACATATCCTTTAAATATTGAAGAAGAATTATGAATTATTTGCCAAGGTGAGTTGATAACTGCATGCCTTCCATGTAGGAACCATGTTGAGTCGGCAAATATGGACAACTTTTTTTTAAAGGTTGTTTTTAGGAAGATCATATCTAAGTGGGAAGAGAGAGGTTTTATGTGCCAGGAACTGCTTAAGGTCACTAAATCCAGTACCCTGCCTGGGAATGACTGATTAATTAAATGTGTTGCAGCCATGTCTCCTGCAAAATGTAAGTATTCTGCTGCATTAATCCAAGGTGACTGACCCCTTCAAATAGATCTTACTTAATGCATTGTAGGTTACTTACCAACCCCAAAGTAATGCTGTGTGAATTAATGATATGTAAAAGCATTTTGGGGTCTTCAAAGGTGTTTGCTAAATCCAAAATGATACTCTTCTCTGACATACATTAACTTTAAGATATTGTTAGCAGAATAAAGTCTTGCCTAAGACCTAAGAAGCAAAGGTGTGGTGGTCTGATATTATAGGTGGCTCGGAATTTCTTATCTTCTTGAGATAAAAACACTGAACTGTATTTTGAGTTGTTTAGATTTTCAGTGATATCTTCTTGAGATAAATATGCAGAACTGTGTTTTGAGTTGTTTAGATTTTCAGTGATATCTTCTTGAGATAAATATGCAGAACTGTGTTTTGAGTTGTTTAGATTTGCATGAGTGAATCCCCAGGTTGATAGATTTAAAAAACAAGTCTGTTCTCTTCCACACTCTCCACAGGTTCCAAAACTGCCAGTGTGATGGGTTTCTTCTTGGCCTGTATTTCAGAGAGCTGGCTATAAGCACCAAACCACTAAATGTTCAGATTTTCCCTAGGGGACAATTAACTGCCCTATAAAAGTTGTATTTATTTTTTATAATAAGAATGATAATCCCTTTGAAGTTTACTTTTGTTCTTTCAATCAGTTGAACTAGGCAAGACAAAATATTTTATTCACATAAACTAATTTTTTTTTTATTTTTATACCATTCATCTTTAATAATGATAGACTTTGCTATTGTCCATGTTAAATGACTGATTTCTGTGATTTAGCAAGTAAGGGGAAAGAAGATTTCTTTTTTTTAATTAGGCTACTGCTTCATAATACATCCTACTTTTATTTGGATGAGTTGAGTTTGGTGATAATGGGCCAGTGGCTCTTGAGCAAGAGTGGAGATGGCATGTCATCAAGGATCTGTCATTGGGGACTTCCCTTCAGTCCCAAGTATTACTCTAGCCAGTTGGCAGAGAACTTGATGCTTCAGGATCCACGAGTTCATCAGTGTATATGGCAGCCCTGTCACACAGTAATAGGCAGCCTAACGAATTGCTGTGCGTGCACAAGCGCGTGCGCACACACACACACACAAATAATTGCCTAGCAATGAGCCTCTCTGAACTTAGGTGTATCTCAGGCAATAGCCACAGAATTCGATCTTTGACCTATACTCAAAACCTTTCCTAAAGTTTGATGGGACCTAGTGAAGCTTGCATTCTGTTGTCACAGTTTTCTAGAAATCAGGATAACTTATATCTAGATGAAGCCTCAGAGGAAGATTTTCACAGATTTATAGAGAGAAACGGGGTACAATTTGTGATTTTTATGAGAATTATCTTAAGTAATGCTAAGAGGTAGCCAAACTCATATAATTAATCTTTAAAACAAATCCTTTAAGAAAAATTTAGTTAAATAATGAACTGTAAAACATAACATATGAATATATAATGGTCATAATTTATTTTCTTAATAGCCTTGACATTATTCACAAATTCCATAACTTTTGTGACATTGCAAAGAGGTTGTTTTGGACTAAGAATCAAATAGTTTAATTAAACTGTGATATTTTACCAGATAAAAAACAAGAATGAGCTACTTTTTACTCCCCCAGGGTATAAACAGAATACATAAATAGGCATCTGTAAGGATGTGCAATTCATCCCACTGCGGAGGGGGGAGGGGGGAGGGGGGGGAACCTTCATTAGTCATTTGTAGCTTCAGCACTTGGAGAAATAAATCTCTTGGAAGATCAATTTTCTGTGTCACAGATGGACATTGTATCTTCTTATTGTGCACAGCAAATGCACAAAAATAAATGATAGGTTGTTTTAAACTGCTGTTCAATTAAAGCAGCTTTTTTTTTTTTTTGCTTTTGATACTATATATAGTATCTGGGCTTTGATAAATCATAAGTCAACCTCTGCTAATTTTCATTACTTGGAATCCTAACAAAAGAAAATTATTCTGGAAAATATATAGCTGATTAATACACATGACTACACAGAGACAAACAATTATAATGGGTTATTGTGGAATTGAACCTTAAGCAGATTAAAAACATCTTTTTATGCCAAATGTCATTTCTTTACCAAAAAATTCAGTTCCATTTGGGACAATCTTACTTTGAATACCTAGGATTAAATTTAATCAGTAAGGATTTATATTACAAAATTTACAAAGTAGATCATATTTAGAATTTTATATGTTCCCATGTGTTATAAGTCCCATACTCCTATAGATGGACGTATTTTCAGCAGTGGTGGAAATTATTTCCCATCCCATAGGACACTGGTCTGTGGCCTCTCATAAAAAGAGGACAGAGGAACCACTCTGTCTCCCCCTGAATTTCTTGATAGTTCACCATTAACAGTGAAACACCTAGGACTCATATTGGTTTGAGAACATTGTTGTCTGTATGAATCCAGAAATAGTGAAGAGGAAGAAAAAAATACCCTATATATTCCCTCTTTTCTTCTTTTCCTGCCTTGCATTATTCTATTTATCAGCTGCTGTGTTTGGCTGAGGTAATTCTTCCTATGACTTTTTAATGAATTGGTTATTTCATGTCTATATATTCTTGGCTCAGGAAGCAGGTAGAAATTAATGTTCAAGGGTAAAAGAGGCTCCCATTCACACACATTAGGGTGAAGCAATTACCATACACTAAAACCAAGTTTGTATTCAGAAAAGGGAGGAGAGTCTTGATTTGAAAGTCTCAAAACCATAGATTAGTTGTTGATAATTTTTCCAATTCTGAAAAAAGATCCATTTTTCTTCTTCATGATCTTATTTTTTAAAATTTCAGTAAAAGAGGCATCTGTTATCAGATGTATTCTGGCCTCCCCCCCCCCCACCCGGGGTGCTGACATCCACAGGGCAGAGGAGTGTGGTGAGCTAATTCTCTGTTTTAGTTGAGGGGGATGAGGTGCAGACCCTAGAACAAGAGGGAAAGGGGCTACCCTGGTTGTTGACACCCTGAGGAAGAAATGGACCTCTTCTTTCCCTTCCTTTGTCTTGAAACTACTCCCTATTCCCCAAGCAGCCTGTGGTGGTCATGCCCCTTCTCCCCTCCCCTACCAAGATGAGTGATTGTTCTGGACCAGAATATGCTGCCCATACACTCCCTGGCTTGGAGACACATGGCAGACAGGGTGCCCAGTAAGAGGGGTGATGGCTATCCCCACCAGCCCTGGGGTCTTTTGTAGTCACTGGTTTCTCTTTTCCTTTCTACTTAGTTGAATTTGCCCAGGTATGAGAATTCCCCATTATACCCCTGCATTTCTTCAATTACTAGAATAGCTTAAAATGATACAATTCTATTTTAATGGAGTTGTGGGGAAACATGCTCTATCCAACTGATGGTGAAGCTGAATTGGTCCACATTTGGGGTGAACAATCTATAAACAGACAATAAGAATTTAAAAAGCTGATCTTACCATAATGACTGATTTCACTAGTAGAATTAAATGCTTCAAGGATATTATGAAAAGGGAAGAAAGTCCAACTGCTGCTTACATATTTATAGCTGTTCTGCAACTATACAGTAGTTGCTTGGTAGCTCCTCTGGGTGCCATATTTTAGTAAACATATTGATAAGTTGCAAAATGTCCAGAGGAAGGCAAGGGAGAGGGAGAAGGGCCTCAAGCACATTCCCTGTGAAGATCAATCAAGGGACTTGCAGATATTTAGTCTGCAAAGGAGAAACCTTAGGGAGAGGAGAAGATCAGAGTGATGGCTACTTGGGGATTTCAAGGATTGTCACATGAAGGAAGAATTGAATCTGCTTTCTTTGATCCCAGAGGGCTGAACTCAGAACTATCCTAATTTGTTTTCCATTCTCATCCTTCTTGACTCCTCTGTACCAAATGATCCTATTGACTATACCCTCCATCTTCTCCCTGAGTTTTCTAGAAACTATCCCCTGTGTCAAAGTCTTCTATTTGTTTGACCACTCCTTCATTTTCTACTAACCCCTCCTTACTTCCTTTACTGGATCAACCAAGTCCTAATCCTTGACCATGGATGCCTCCTTTCTGCTTTCATTCCTCCCACCTCTCCCACTGGCCAAGGTTCTGTCCCAAGCCCTCTTTTCTCTTGGCATACTACTTCTAGATTTTATCAACTCCAAAGTTTTTTATTATCATCTCCATGCAAATGATTCTCAGGTTTAGGCTTCCACCAGAGCTCTAATCCTCCACCACCAACTATTTCTTGTCTTGATTTATTTATTTATTACTTGTCTGAATATTTCATAAGCATCTCAAACTGAACCTGTCCAAAACAGAACTCATTATGTTCCCACTCCTCCCAGCTTCCTTATTACTGCTGTGCATACCATGATCCTGTCAGTAACCCACATTTGCAACTTCGGAGTCATCATCACATACTGGCATCTGGTGGGCATTACCCCTCATATGGGCAATGGAAACAGCCTCCTACCTGACACCTTCAGCTTCTCATCCCTCTCCTTTTGCATTTGCCCTCTGCATATCTGCCCCCACATCCGCCTAAGGTAGAATTCTGACAATGTCTCTTCCTTGTTCAAGAACCCCAGCAGCTCCCCATCTAACTCCTCACTTGGACCCTCAAAGCTGCACAATCTAGCTCTAGTCTACCTCTGTAGGCTTTTTGCATGTTGTTCCTGGCAGGTGTTTTAGATTCTAGCTAAAGTGACGCCCTTGTTCCCAAACGACATTCCATCTCCTACGTCTTTGACCTTGCCACTTCTGTTTTTGCTGAGCTAAGCTGTCCCCCATACCTTGAGTGACTTCCTCTTCATCTCTGGCAATCAAGGTTAAGTGACTTGCCCAAGGTCACATAGCTAGTAAGTGTCTGAGGCCAGATTTGAACTCAGGCCTTCCTGACTTCAGTGCTCTATGCACTTCACCACCTAGCTGCCGCCTTCCCTCCTCTTCTTCTTAAGACTCAGTTCCTGTGCCACCCACCTCCCTTGGGAAGCATTTCCTGATTCATCTTCGTCATCAGTGTTCTCTCACTTCTCGAATGGTCGTGCATACTTAGCAGTTTACATGCTGTGTCAGCCCCAGTAGGACATGCCCTTCTTGAGGACAGGGACTTTTTCACTTTGTCTTTTTATCCCTGCACCTAGCCTAGGGCCTTCATACATGTAGGTGCTTCATCCATGTTTGTTGGATTGTCTTCACTTTAAAGGACAGATATTTCAAGAGCCAAAGAGGACAAAGAAAGGCAGCTTGACTAAAAGTGTGGAGGCAAGAAAGCACTGAGAGATTTCAGTGGGACCAGAATTCAGAATACTTGCAAAGAATAGGATGACCTGAAGGCTAGTCTGTCTCTTACGTAGAGATGAGTGTAATCTTATGCACCTCAAGGCTAAATGTCACATAACTGTAACTAAATCCAGCTACATTCTTGAGGTCTAATCATTGATTATGTATTAGTTGCTTTACTGAGTTGCTTTTTCTATGATAACCTGTAATGCATTTGAAATACCTGTTTTTTTGTTAACCTTGGTTCATTTTGACCTTTGCCTTCAAGGATATTTGTTTGTAGACACTATCTTGTGTCTAGAAGAGTTCTAATAACCCTGAAAAACCTGGAGAACCAAACTATTGATATGAATAATGCTTGCCTGTTTTCATATTATTCTTTCTGGAATCAAACCTTCACCTTTGAGAGAGGTGCCCAGATATTATGATAATACTTGCTGTTGTTCGTCCTTTGTTCTTGAAGAGGACCATGACACGGAGAAGGTGATATCAGGACTTGCAAGTGAATTGAATTTAAGAGAGGGCTGTGCAAAGTCACCAGCCTCACTCTCTCCTTTGGAGCCATCTGAGTCCCGTGACAAGACCAGGATGACTGGAGATAGCCCCCATCATAATAATTACTCATCGATGGGATGCTGGGTAGGGAGGAGAGAGGAGAGAGACAGACAGAGCGACAGGGAAACAGAGATAGAGAGGGATAGAGGGAAAGGAGAGGACAGAAAAAGAGAAGAGGAGAAAGAAAAAGGAGGAGGAGGAAGAGAAGGTAGGCAGGAAGGGAGAGGAGAAAGAGAGAGAGAGAGAGAGAGAGAGAGAGAGAGAGAGAGAGAGAGAGAGCGCTTAAGATCTGCAAAGCACAAAGCAGCCTCTTTTGTCTCACTCCCTGACTCCCTTATAGGCAAGGGCTGCAACTAGCAGCCTGGCTTTTGAGCCCAAATCCAGCCTGTTTCTCTACCATTTGTTTTTCTATCTGAATGTGACTTCATTGATTTCCCTGACACTTAATTTGTTGATGTTTACATTGAAGGAAATCTCCTAGGAAACCAGCTATCTGTAGACTTTGGATTGATTTAATAAAAATGATCAGCTGAGAACCAGCCTGAGTAACTAGCTGGTCAGTCACCCTGAGACAGAAGACTTCACCATGGAGGTTGAAGACAGACAAGGTCATGGTGACCCTAAATATTTTCTGCACAATGGGTGATAGAGGTTTTGTTGGACAATAGTATTTGAGCGAGAGTGCCTTGTGAGTACTGTACTAAAGTTATTTTCTGAACAAAATCTAGATAAATTCTGTTCCTAGAATGTGGACATGCTGTAGAAGACAATGGAAATGTTATTTGTTAAGCAAAGGGTGTCAGTCAGTTATCTAATCGTGATCAGAAAAATGAATGTCTGCACTGGTGCTCCTTCTTCCTAACTCAGGGTCAGAGGTCTTGCCTCATCTCTAAGATGATTGCTTGGCGGGTGACTTTTGGGTGTGGAGGTATTTATTGTTGATGAGCTTTTTAGTCAAGTGCAAGTTGGACTAGCCAGTCTCTGAATTCCTGTCCAGCTCTGAGAGATTTTGGACAGTCTGAACAGAAATGGAAGATTGGAATGTTTTCCTGCTGTCATAAAAACTTGTCTCTAATGTTTCCCATTAGTATTTTATTACAGGCTCCAAGGTGGAGAGTTGTTTCTTTTAATCTATCTGAGAATCTTATAAAGCACAATTGGGTAGCTGTCAGCTTTGATTTTTAAAATCTTTAACACTAGTTCACCTTGTAGGTGTGCAATCTCTCAGGCAGTATGCCTTTCTTTGCTTTGATGGCAAGAATTCAGGATACTGCCATTTCTAATGGGCTTTGGTATTCATCTATTTTATTGTTAATTAGTAAAAATGAATATAACCTCTTTTATTTGTAGTATCTATTTTTCTCTAAGATTTTAGGTTCTGGGAAAAAAGTTATGCTGTTTGACCTACCCAAGTCACTAGACTGGGGCTATTTTTTCAAACTAAGGCTATACTCAGGCCATATTCTCTCTCTCTCTCTGTTGAGATTTTAAAATCTAATAGTATTCTATTTTTCCTAATTACATGTAAAAACAAATTTTAACATTCATTTAAAAATTTTGAGTTCCCCCTCCCTAAAATGGCAAGCAATTTGATATAGGTTATATATGTGCAATTGTATAAAATGTATTTCCATATTAGTCATGTTGTAGAACAAGAAACAGACCTAAAGGGGAAAAAAAACCATGAAAAATAAAGTGAAAATTATATGCTTTGATCTGCATTCAGACTCCATCAGTTCTTTCTCTGGAGGTGAATAGCATTTTTCCTTATGAATCTTTTGGAATTGTCTTTGATCATTGTATCGCTAGGAATAGCCATGTCATGCATAGTTGATCATAGTACAATGTTGCTGTAACTATGTATAATATTCTCCTGGTTCTGCTCACTTCACTTTGCATCAGCTCATGTAAGAGTTTCCAGGTTTTTCCAAAACTAGCATGCTCATTATCTCTTATAAAACTATAATATTTCATTTATATACCACAAGTTGTTTAGCCATTTCCCAACTGATGGGCATCCCCTCAATTTCTGATTCTTTGCCACCACAAAAAGAATTGCTATGTATATTTTTATACAAGTGGATCATTCCCCACTCTTTTTTAATCTCTTTGGAATAGAGACCTAGTAGTGGTATTCCTGGATCAAATCAAAATCATAGTTTGATTGCCCTTTGGGCTTAGTTCCAAATTGTTCTCCAGAATGACTGGATAAGTTCACAACTTCACCAACAGTTCATTAGTGCCCCAATTTTCGCACATGATCTTCAACATTTATTATTTTTAGGCCGCATTCTCTTAACTTTTCTGGGCCTCAGTTTCCTCCTCTTTAAAATGCACTAAATAGGGATGGCTAGGTAGTGCAATAAGTAGAGTGTCAGCCCCAGAGTCAGGAGGACCCAAGTTTGGTTCTGGCCTCAGACACTTAACACCCACACAAAAATACTAGCTGTGTAACCTTGGGCAAGTTACTTAACCCCAATCGCCCTCCAAAAAGCAAAAAAATAAAAAAAAATTTTTAAAAATGCACTAAATATAGAAAGTCTCTTCTAGTTCTAGATCCCATGAATTATGAACTCATTAGGTCACAAGCTGTCATTTGAAATTAGAATTGATGTAATTTTGCTTGGCCTTACTGTTGCTGCCCTTACATTTGTAGACTAAGGACATGCTTTATGTACAAAGAATAGATACTGAACCTGTAATTTCATTGGTATAGGGCACCCCCAGGTGAGGAAATTCCCTTTACCAAGTTGGGATTTTCTCTGAAACTTTTGTTCTTAGTTATCTATAGTATTGAGAGATAAAGGAACTTGTGTAGGGCCATAAAGCTAGCATGTGTCACAGGTGGATCTTGAACCCAGGTTTTTCTGACTATAATTAGTATCCATAAAGCCATGCTCCCTCTTTTTATTAGTTAAATACAATAGCTGGTTTCATGATGTTTTCATTTTCCCTCCCCCCTACAATTTAAGAACTATTTAGGGAAATTGGATTAAAAAAAAATTCCTACTGACAAAAGCTAAAATGAAACTACTTTAATTGTTTTTCCTCTTTCCTTGACCTCTTCTCTTCGTCTACAAGGAAGGTCATATACCAAGTATAAGAGGATTTATAAGCTATATCAAAAGCCTACATCTGATTGTATTCCATTATGTTTTCATATTTTTTTCTGACATTCCTCATCTACTTTTAAGCTTAGTAATACTATTCTGGATGTTTGATTATTAGAGGGGAAATCTGGAAATAAGAGCAAGCAAGTTTGGGGACCATTCTGAAACAAAGAAACATTGATTGTGGGACAAGAAAGTAGAAGTGACATTAATGATTAATGCTAGGGACATACACATGACATCAAGATGCTGGGCTCAGTGCTGAAGATACTCAGATAGATCCTTCATTTCATTGATTTGCCAATTGCCTCCCAGAAAACAGATTGCAACCCATCCATGTCTGTCCTTCCTGTCTGACTTTTGTCCTCTTGTAGGACTGTAGGTCTTCTTTTCTTTTTCTTGACATTACAAAGGTACCAGGACAGCCTTTGCCATATGAAAAGTCCATATTCCCTTCCTATAATACAATTTCTTGATGATGTCCTTAATTCCTGTTGTTTTTTCTTGTACCTTTTTGGTTATATATTGCAATCTGCTCCCACCCAGCAAGCATCCTTCTACTGACTTCTATGTGATATTCATTTTTTATTCTTTGGAGACTATGGTATTATTCCATGTCTTCTTGCAATACAGTAACATTGGAAGGATCTTGGTATAGATCCATAAGTAGCGCAGTGGTTAGAGTATGGATCTTGGAGTTAGGAAGACCTGAGTTCAAATCTTGCCTCACACATTTACTAGCTATGTAACTCTGGACAAGTCACTTAACCTCTTTGTGCCTCAGTTTCTTCATATGTAAAATGAAGATAAAAATAGTACCTACCTCAAAGAGTTGTGAGGATGAAAAGAGGTAATATATGAAAAGCACTTTGCAAAGCTGAAGGTAGTACATAAATGCTAGCTTTAATTATTCTTCTTATTCTTGTGGTGTACTTTTAGTAGTAGTAGTAAAATGATAGGTTTTTTATTACATAGGAAACTTGAGGTATTAAAAGAAATGTGTAGCTTTCTGAAGGTGATTCAGCCCACTTTTCTCACATTTGAGGACATGTTCACCTCATCGTCTAACTGAACTATCTATCCCAAGTATATTTACTCATAGACAAACTCTATAGATTGTATGTCCAGATGCATGTTGCAATTTGGGCAATCTTTCTGATGTGGCTGCTCAGACCAAACTCCTTTGAGTGATTGCAGATCTCTTCTAGGAGGTTCTGTAATGTTCCAAGGCTAGATGAAATTAGCACAATGTTAACTTCAAACAGGATCATCTGGAGGACCTTACCCTCTTTAGGGAATCATTAAGGTGTAAACACCTTGAGGGGTAGAAACTGTTTTCATTTTGTTTGTCTGTCCCTAGCCCAAACCGTGAAACAAAGATGCTGGGAATACAGAGACAAAAATAAATAACTGTTTCTGCCCTCAAGGAATTTACATTCTACTGCGGGATACAAATTGTAAAAATTTAAATAAGTGCAAGATAATTTGAGTAGGGAGAAAATACTAACAATCTGAAGGATTAGGAAAGGCTTTCTGTAGGAGGTGATATATAAAGAGGTGACATTCTTCAAGAAAGTTATGGGTTCTAATAGGTGGAGATGAAGAGAGAGTGCACTTCAGGTATAAGGTGTACCTATGCAAAGACACGTAGGCCGAAGATGGAATGCTGAGTTTAAAGAACAACATGTATGTTAATTTGGTTAGAACATGAAGGAGAGCAATGTAAAAATAACTCTAGAAAGGTAGATGGGAATCAGATTGCGAATGATATGGCCGATGAATTTGTATTTTATCTTAGAGTCAATAGGAAATCACCGAAGATTCTGGAGCAGGGGTGCAACATCATCAGCCTGCATGCTTTAGAAAGATTACTTTGGCAGCTATGCAAAGAACGGAGAAGGGAGAGATTGGAAGCAAGGAGACCAATTAGGAAGCTTTTTCAGTAGACTAATTAGGAGGCTTTTTCACCAGAGACAGTTGGTAGCACAGTGGATATATAGCCCTGGGTCCAGAGTCAGGAAGACCTGAGTTTATATCTAGTCTCAGGTACTTACTAGCTGTGTGGCCACTTAACCTCTGTCTGCCTCAGTTTGCTCAACTATAAAATGGAGATAATAATAGCACCTACCTCACAGGGTTGTTTTGAGGATGAAATGAAATAATTTTGGTGAAGAGTGTTTATGATAGCACCTGGCACATAACAGGCACCATATAAATGCTTATTCCTTTCTCAGTCCTGAAGGGAAATTAATTGGAATCCAATGAAATATATAGCAAGCACTTTGCTGATTTTTGTTGAGTTATTTCAGTTGTGTTTGACTCTCAGTGACCCCATTTGAGGTTTTCTTGGCAAAGATACAGGAGTGATTTACCATTTCCTTCTCCAGTACATTTTACAGGTGGGGAAACTGAGGCAAACATGGTGAAATGACTTGCCCAGGGTCACATAGCTAGGAAGTATCTGAAGATATTAAGTCAGGAAGATGAATTTTCTGATTCAAGGCCTGGGGTTCTATTCATTGCTTTTATGTTTTGAAAAGGTGAGGGTTCTTTAGAATAAAGCTGTCAAACTGAAGGACTATCCCTACAGCTTTTAGAGAAAAGCAGAACAAAGAATTTTTCAAGCATATTTGTGATCTCACCAATGTGGATACTTTGCTGACGCAAATAACAACTCATTCGTGCCTTCTCATCCTGTGAGACTCTTGTCCAGATCTTTTCCTAAATCCTTCATAGGGGATTCACCCAACATGCTGCAGGCCTTCCTCTAGTTCTTTTCACATTTGGTGGATCCCAGGGTAGCATTCAGGCTGTCCATCTGTTATCCTTCACTTTCAATGCATAACTGGTCCACCTCCTTTTTTTCTCATATCTATTTTTTTTTTGGTCATTTCTACCCATGAACCAGATTTTAAAAGGCAACTAATTGTGAATTTTAAAGCAAAAATATTAGAAACTGTTTCCTTATCCTTTAATTGCAAAATAAATTTATTTGTATCAGAAAAGTCTCCCCTCTTTCTTAAGCTGTTATGTGATTCATATTCTTCTCAGATGGCATTTACATCTATAAAACAAAGCTTGTAGATAATTTATAAGTCCCTGCTTATTATGCTTCTAATATATTTAGAAAACAATACCTTTCTGCCAAAGTATACCTAAGTGATTTATAAATATGTGGGAGAAGATATTCATTTTGAAATGCAACTTCCTCTAGGGTGGAATTCACTAGCTATTTGGCAGTACATAGTTAACAGTACACAGCTGTTTATAACAGGAACTGTGGAATATTACATCTCATTGAAGTGGCAGGATGACTAAAGAGGATGACTGTTAATTATCAAAGTTGGAATTTGGCCAGGACATCCCACCTCCCCACCTCCATTCTTATGCAAAGTCCTTTGAGATTTTTTTTTTTAATAACTGCAAATGGTCAGGAGTCAGATGTTGGGTTTAGATTCCATGTGAAAGACAACAGCCCAGTGCCCCCAGACAACATGTTGTGGCATTTGCTAAGCATTGACTCAAAAGGGAAGACTGTCAGTTCCACTGAATCAGTGATGCCAATTTTAGCAGTACCAGAGTTTTCCCTTAGAGATCTGTAACATGTTAGCCAGACCCAATTTTACATTGGATGAAATAAAATAAAATCGACATACAGAACTGCATAGATCCATTTATCACATCCCATAATCAGAATCATATTCAAGCAAAGAAAGGCTTTCCATTTTGGTTCCTCTTTTGAAAAGTTGTTTCATCTCTGTGCATACACACGCACATGCCTTCTATAACAAACCCAATAATCACCCATTTCTCCATTCCAGCTCACTGCACGAACTTCCGAACGCTATCCAGATGTTACTTATCTGCCCTAAGGGAAAAGGTTGAAGACGGGAACAATTCTGTTTTACAACAAATTATAAAGCGCAAATACATTGTTAGTAAATGCATAGTGAGAGCTGGCAGTGGCATGATCACCAGGAGAGCACTGAGAAAGGAATGGAAGCTGCTCAATCGTTCAACCTGAATAAATGTAATTGAAGGTGAGTTGAAGCTCATTATTGGCCCATTTTTGCACTACAGAAATTTGGAAACTATTTTCAGGGAAAATGCACAGGAACAGGAAATTCATGAAGTCTGAAGTATGTTACAAGGTTGTTAGAATACACTAGGTCTGCTTGAGGCATTTAAGACAAGAATAATTCACTCGTTTTAAAGCTTGAATTCTTTTCGTGAATTATTAAGGAGAGTTACCAGGGTGCAATAATCCATATGTTCATGGAACCTGACATCTCTGGGGTGCAGATATGATATCCACTGTGTCCCTCTGTACAGGGAAGCTGGTTCCTGTTTTGCTTCTATGATGCAGTATAGAAACTTTAATACAGTCTCAAATGTACCTTCTCATGTTTTAAGAATCAACAAAGCAACTTATGTTTTCTAAAGCTTATTGAGAATAGATTCTCCTACCTGTTTTCTATACATGATATTCTTTGTCCTGACTCTTTGCTTTTTCCACACCTGCTTTCTCCACTGTCTGGAACGTACTTCCTCTCAGCTTCTTTCAAAGTTCATAAGCCGCTTCCTACATTCATGACACCTTTCCAGATGCCCTCTGTTTTTAACATTCTCTGTCTCTTGAGTTTACTTTGTGCATCTGTGTTACATTGTATCCATCCCTCAGGGTTGTCCAATATGCAAAAAATAATGGGGGGGGTAGAGGTCTTAGTACCATTGTCATTGGCTCAAACCCCCACTGATTTTACTTCCCCTATTTCAGGGATCATTCACATCCCTGTTTCATTTAATCACTTAACAGTCAGATTAAGTTTTATGAAGGAATATTTACAAATCCAAACATCCATCTCAACACCTGGGAGGTGGCATAATTTTCTCTGCCACCTCAGTCTCTAGGGAGGGAAGGGGGAATAGATTTACAGCTAAACTCAGTCCCTATATAGCATGGTTCCACAAAGTTCCAAGTGCAAAGCCTTCCTGTACTATTAACTTCTCTGGGTTTCCCTGCTGGGCTGCTAGTAACATCCAGCCTGGAATCTCACCTCCAAGGACCCAAGGGACTCTATCATCTGTGCCTAGAAATGAAAGGAACAAACAAAATAGACCAAAACTCCAAGTCTGTTTCAGGGCTAAAAGGCCTAATGGGTGAGGAAGGTAGCCTTCCCCCTCCAACTTGACTTAGTTTAAAGTGTCCATGCTGGGGGTGAACAGGGTCTTCAACCCCCTGGATGCAGCTGGAAAGACAGTAAGACTATCTTAGTCTAGCAGTATTGAAGGTGTGACTTGTTTTGATATAGCCAAGAGAAAGTATTTGTTCCTGTTCAGGTGGTAGGCGATGCAGAATGTATTCTCCCAGAAGCAGATCCCTGCCTTCTCCTATATGGGTGCCTCCCTCTAAGCTGATCTGTAAGTGCCCAACAAAGTTCTGGTTTATAAGCTATATCTTCTTGTGTGGGCACCTGATGTAATTCAATTCAATTCCTTGGCAAAGATACCAAAGTGGTTTGCCATTTCCTTCTCCAGCTCATTTTACAGATGAGGAAACTGAGGCAAACAGGGCTAAGTGCTTTGTCCAGGGCCATACATTTAGTGTCTGAGGTCACATCTGAACTCATTGAAGATGAGTATTTCTGACTCCAGACCCAGGGTTCTATCCACCATTCTACCTAGCTGCCTATATGTGATTGCAAAAAGAGCTTATTTGCTATATGAAGGACCCTGATGCCTTCTAGTTATACTTGGTAACTAATTGAGATATCTCAATTTCAGATACTTCTATTGCCACATCTTTATGAGTGAACAAAATTAATATTAATCACTAAGGATTGCTACAGTGGCTCTTCCCAAAGTAGTTCTCTCATCAGTACTGAAATAGAAACCTCTTAACTGAATGATAACACATACATAATGCTTCCTCCTGAGGCATCCTCATAGAGTAATATCCCTTCGAGAACTATATAGTTTAACCTGTGGTAGAAATAGTGCTTCTTTTACATGTAGATATCATTGAAATTAGAGTGATTGGGCTGATGCTCTTTTTACTTTATTATTTTCAAATGGATGTTAAACAGTTCCACCTAAATCCAGGATGCTCAAAGCATTTTGTTGATTTTATTATTTTCTTTAAATTCAGTTCTTATATGAACACTGTGAGCTATGTAAAGAGCATGTATTAGTGTTCCCACTTTATAGCTGAGGAAATTGTAGCAGAGAGGTTATTTGCTGGAAGTCTCCCAGAAAGCTTAGTGGTAAAATTGACTTATTCCTAGATTTCCTGGTCCATTGTCCAATGATCTATTAGGCTAAATTGTTTCTTGAAAGTTAGAAGCTGTTGAATGTGGAAATTATAACCTGAGTAGCGCTGCCAAAGAGCAAATTAACATTTTGATTAGAAATAAATGAACAGAGAATATTTGTTTGAAATATGTGCTATCATTGAATTACCCTCTTATATACATCTCACAAGTACTAAAATAAGAATGCATTGTATAGTAACCAAAACACACCTAATAAAGGTTTACCTGCACATTTTCAATCAATAAAGGATTAATTTACACTAGACTTCTTCCAGAACTCTGAATTTAGTAAGTATTCAATATAGACTTTGTTGAATCAACAAACTAGATTTCAAATCCTGTTCATTGGAATTTTGATTTTAATTAAAATGGCTATAAAATATAGTATATGAAATGTGAAATTTTAGGGTCTTTTTGTACATTTTTAATAACACCATGAAATAGTTATTGCACATATTTTTTGGAAATGGGATACCTTTTTTAGAAAAAAAAATGACTTCCCTACCTCTTTCAAAAAATTGTTATTTGATATAAATTAATGCTTTAAACTGTTTAAGTAAAATTAGTTCTGAGAATTTTGACACACATCTAGATAACTAGAGAAACCTAGTGTGGTCCCTGAAATGAGGCTAGGAATTGAGTTATTCAAAGCCTGAAAGAGAAGTGATGAAAAAAACATGTCAAATACTATTTTCTTCATTTCTGCAGGTTCCTGGCATAGAGCTGGAAAGGGGCTGGTCCCAAATCTCCTAGGTACTCAGTTGGTGGTAGAGCTGCTTCTGACCTTTCCCTTCTATTTAGAAATAAAACTCAAAATGGTCAGTTTTGCTTTTGTACATTGGCCAGTCAGCCCCTGTCAAAGCTAGAGGCTAGATTTATCATTTTTACCAGGAAGCTTCTGAAGTAAAAGGCTTCCTTCCATGTTACCTGCTTACTGACCGTTCTTTGAACAAATCTGGTTAGATTTCAGGAGCCCAGGACAGAGTCTGTGGTGCCTTGTTGCGTGGGCTGCCCAACTCCCTTGTTCTCAAGGTTTATACACATTTTTCAGAAAGTCTTTGAGAACTGAAAGAAGCACAGGGCAAAGAAAGAAAGCGCTGGACTCACACAAGGATGTGTTTCCTTAGGTTGTAAAATAAACAAGCAAATTCCCCAAACCACCAAACCTGAAATCCCTCTTTCACCTCTCCCAGAGAAAGATTTCCCCACCCCTCCCATTTGGGCTGTTTCTGAGGCTGTAAGAAGAGGTCGCTCAGGAATGAAGCAGTATCTTAGTTGCACCAATACACCCCACTTCCTTGCCAAAATACCTTCCCCTTGTCACCATCACCCCAATAAAAACAAAACCTAGCCCATTTTTCCCAGTGAATGTATGATTTTGGGGGCGGGATGGGATAGGAGTCAATTGTCCTCTAAGATTTTCAAAAATATCTTTTTCTTCCCCCAATAAAAACACCATCCACCTCTCACTTTTCAGAGAGGACAACAAATACTCCATCTTTTGAGTTTTGGTCTGCATGATGGTGGGGTTTTTGGAGGGGACAACTTTTCAAAAGACCTCTCACCCTTTCAAATAAAACCCAAACCCATCTTTTACTCCTCTCACCGAATGTCACAACTATTTAGTCTTATAGTGTACATTTTTATTTTGAGACAATTTTTTTGTGGGAGGCTTCCCCCTAACTTTTCAACACCCCTTTCAGTTGGTGAAATTCACACCTGAGTTTTGCTGTTTAATGGTTTGGGGGAACTGTTTAAGGTACGACCTTAGATTTTCAGTAGCCTTTCCCCCATTCCCCTAATATAAACACCCTCTCCCATAAGGAGGCAGGAAGATGGGAGGCCCATTGCCCATTGAAAGGAGAATTTGGTTTTTACTAGGCAAAGAGTTTGAGGGGAGGTCTCCTTAAAAGTTGATATGTAACAGGCTTCCAAAA
>NW_027187400.1:26114800-26162901 GCF_028583685.1 Petaurus breviceps papuanus
CTAGACTTGCACAAACAGCGCTTTTTGGGGAGAAGGGAGAGGAAAAATGGGGGAATGGAAGGGTTCTATTTGTCTTAAGCATATCTTTTAGCCCTCTCATGTGGTCTTTTCTACAGTCATCAAAAAGGCTAAAGAGTAAATCAGAAACTAAAGGGCAGAATAAAAAGATCCAGACTTCTTCACTTCTACCTTCTGCCTATCTTTCTTAGTTCTGTTCTCTGCTGCTATTTCTTTGAAGATAGGATCATGTACTTTATGTTGGACATGGATGCAGTAACTTCTCACTGTCCTTGGCCTCTTCTCTTAGTTGCTCCTGACTTTTTTGGGGAACAGAAATATCAGTTCCCTTGACATTTTTGCAATGACTCTTTTAAGGAGAGAAGAGATTTCTTGATTCTTCTGAAGTGTACAGCTTCAGAAACCAAACTTCGGGTTCATCTTTGGTGAGAAAGGGTGTGTGTGTATGTATGTGAGGTTTAAACCCTAAGTTTATTATGTACATATTTATGTGTGTTTGCTGTTTAAATGCCAGTTTTTGTAAACAACAGTTATAAGTAAAGATCTGGGCCTATGATTATGGGTCTGGTATAAAGGCCACTTTGAAAGTTGGGCTGGACAGACTTTAAAAAGACCATCTGGGTTTACATTGCTCTCTGCTCTGGGTTGGTTTTGGTATGGGTAACATCTTCTACTGGTGATGTCTTTGAAGTGTGTAGATGAAAAGTTTGGTGGAAGGGAATAATGGCTGTAGCTTAATTTTATTTTGAATGCTCTGCAAATGCTACCTGCCTATGCTGCTGACACACAGGCTGGGCATAAAGATTTTATTACAGTATTGTCTATCCACTGACAAAAGATTTTGCTCTGTTAAGAGGAACTGTTTTACACATTGTGACTGTTCAAGGCCTGCCTTGATTTGATTGTAACATTTTATAAGAAGTGTGAGGCCCTTGGAAAAAAATGAAACAAAAATAATGAAGTTCATTATTCAAATTCTAGGTTGTAGAAACAGTAAGTAGAATGGAAATCTTTTCAATAATAAGGCTAAATGTGCCTTAGGTTTGGTTCTAGATGAGTTGAAGACAGTTATCCCATTGAAAAAATGAATTTGAGCACTGGATGATAAGGTTTGACTCAGGTGTGTTTGGGTGTAGGTGTAGAAAAGGTTTAAATCAAAGTGGAAATCTCATGGGGTCGAGAAGGTTGGTCTTCAATAAGAACATTTACTAAGCATAAACAAAATTAATTTAACTCTTATAGTGTGACTGATTCCAAGAATTAAGCAGAAATTTGAATTGCAGAGTTGGTGGAGTGGTATAATAATGTGTGAAATTCTGAGTGTTACAGAAGCTTAGTATTAGGAGGAACCTTCCAGTGCAGCCCTCAAGTCTGAATCTCTTTTACTCCATTCATAACAGTAACCATTCTGCCTGACCTTGAAGGCCTCCAGATTGGGAAGGGGATATCACTATTTTAGGGGGAAGCCTATTTCACTATTGGAGAGAAGAGCTCTTATTGTTAGGAAAGGTATTCGTTACTGAGCTGAAGTCTGTCTTCATCTCTCTGTTATGGTTCTGCCCTCTGAAGAGTAAGCAGAAGTCTTTCACAAGAAAAGCCTTCCAATATTTGAAGACAGTGATCATTCTCATACCCCTCCAGTTTTTTCTTTTTCAACCTAAGTGCTCAAGACCATCAAACTTTTTCAAACCAAGATAAAGTTATTGAGCTGATAAACATAGACAAGAAACATACCTGAAAGGATTTTTTTTTACCAACATTATACAAAGTAACGCTTTCTATGTCTGTCTTTTAAAGAAATGAACAGACTAGAGTGATTATAAGATTAGAGTATTAATGAGGTAAAAGGGATTGAGTATATAAGATAAGCTTTTCCTTTCTCTTCCCATCTAGTGCTTGAAAAGTTATTTGTAAGTTTGATTAGCTTTACTTTTAAAAACTTAAAGTTTGCAGGAGATAAAAATCTAAAACTACAAAGCATTTTCTATTAAAAGAAAAGTATAATAAAGTGGGAATGATTGATCATTTTTTTCACCAATTGGAATATTGTCAGGTAGTTACAGGTTTGTTTCATATATCAAATCCTATGTCTAAGTATTCCTTTAGTTGCAAGGAGATTCAAGTAACTAAGGACAAGGCAAGTAAAAGATAACTTACATCAGTGAATTACTTGCTTTTTTTTTTGGGGGGAGGGCAATTGGGGTTAAGCAACTTGCCCAAAGTCACACGGCTAGTAAGTGTTAAGTGTCTGAGGCCAGATTTGAACTTAGGTCCTCCTGACTCCAGAGCAGGTGATCTATTCACTGTGCCACCTAGCCACCCCATACTTGCTTATTTTTTAACTTCAATTCAGTGACTCCAGAATTTTAAATTCACTGTAAGAAGGAAGCAAAATTCTGGTCAGTTTGGCTTTCTCTGGATTAAATGTTTCTAATATTCAATTTTTATGAAACATTAGGAAACATGGTGCTCTAAAAAACTAGATTTCACTTTTCTCCTTTTTTTGGAGGGGGGAGGGAGGCTTTTGGGATTAAGTGGTTTGCCCAAGGTCACCTGGCTAGTAAGTGTCAAGTGTTTGAGTCCTTCTGACTTCAGGACCTGTGTTCTATTCACCCTGACACCAAGCCATCCCAACCCTTTTCTAAAAGATGGTTATATATTGTATTGATTTAGTAAAAGTACTTATCTCTTTTGAAATTAATTTTGAATCTTTAAAATCTTGATTGAATCTAAATAACAAAAACATTTTAAGGCATAAAATAATTTATACTTTTATGTTTTTTGAGGAGTAGCAAGTTCTACTAACTGCTTTTGACTGCTTTTTTTTTTTTGGTAACAGAGTAAGAGATTAAGATAGCAGAAAATTTTAGTGAGTCATTAATATAGCCTGGTTATGGACCTAATTAAAAAAAAAAACTACAGCCTGGAAATAATATGCAGTTGTCTTGTATAATAAATGTCCAGTGGTGCTATGCTGTATTTGATCACAAGTTTTTTCCTATGACTAGAAATTTCTCCTAGATCAAATTTGACCATTTATTAATTAAATCTTGATAAACATTCCAAAGACTGAGCTTTCAAGTTCTATGAAGTTATTTTCTTAAAAATAAAAAAAAATTGCTGTTGTTTAGTTTTTACCTCATCTTTCTTTCCCATTCCTTCCCAGGAAATCTTTTCTTATAACAAAGAATAAAAGAGAAAATAAAAGCAGTTCAGCAAAGCTAACCAATCAGTATATCAGCCATGTCTAAGATATATAGTGTTGTATACCCACAATCCTCCACCTCTGAGAAGAAGAGAGGGAAGTGCATTCTCATATCTTTTCTTTCCAAAGAAAATTTGGTCATTACTATTTAATAACATTCAGTTTCAGTTTTGGTGTTGTTCTTTTGGTGTTCTTTCCATTTATGTTGTACTCATTGTTTATGTTTTACTGGGTCTGCTTACTGCATTAAATGTACTTCAAAGAATCTTTTGTTTTTAGGAAAGAAAACAAATATTAAATGAATTCTAGTGCTTTAAATTTTTAATTTTTTAATTTTTTTATTTTTTAGTTTACATCATTCATTTCCACAAGATTTTGAGTTACAGATTTTCTCCCCATTTTTCCCTACCCATCACCCCAAAAGAGTGATCCCACTGAATATCCCCTCCCCCAATCTTCTCTCTCCCATATCTTTCCCCACATCCCCTCCGACTTTCCAGTAGGGCATGGTGGATCTCTATGCCCCAGTGCCTGTATATTTCATTTCTCAGTTACATGTAAAATAATAATAATATATATATATATTTTTAAACATTTGATTTTAAAACTTTGAATTCCAAATTCTTTCCCTTCCTCCAGCAATTCAATATAAGTTGTACTGTGTAGCTATGCAAAACATTTCCCTAGTAGATATTGTGAAAGACTGACTATATTTCCCTTCATCCTATCCCACCCTCCCACTTGTTCTATTCTCTACTTTGATCCTGTCCCTTTTCAAAAGTAGGTGCTTCCAACTTCCCTCCCCCCTAGCCTGTCCTCCCTTTCATCATCCCCCCCTCTCATCCCCTTTCCCCCTATTCTCTGGTAGGATGAGATACCCTATTTAGTGTATGTTATTCCCTCCCTAAGTCAAATTCAATAACAATAAGGTTGACTCATTCCCTTTTGCCTTCCTGTTCTTCCCCTCCATTGTAACAGTTTTCCCTTGCCTCTATATGAGATAATTTACCCCATTCTGTTTCTCCCCATCTCCTCTTGTTATATTCCTCTTTCACCTCTTAATTTCACCTTTTAAGTATCATCCCTTCCTATTCCACTGAATGACCATATTTTCCCCTGAAACATGATACTCAGTTTTGCTGGGTAGGTGATTCTTGGTTTTAATCTCAGCTCCTTTGCCCTCCGGAATATCATATTCCAAGGCCTTTGATCCGTCAGTGTAGAAGCTGCCAGATCCTGGGTTATCCTGATTGTGTTTCCACAATATTCAAATTGTTTCTTCCTGGCTGCTTGCAATATTTTCTCCTTGATCTGGGAATTCCAGAACCTGGCTATAATATTCCTAGGAGTTTTCTTTTTGGGGTCTTTTTCAGGATGTGATTGGTGTATTCTTTCAACCTCTATTTTGCCCTCTGGTTCTAAAACATCAGGGCAATTTTCCTTGAGAATTGATTTCTAGTTGAGGTTGATTCTAGGTTCTTTTTTTGATTATGGCTTTCAGGTAGTCCAATAATTTTTAAATTATCTCTCTTGGATCTATTTTCCAGGTCAGTGGTTTTCCCAATGAGATGTTTCACATTGCCTTCTATTTTTTTCATTCTTTTGGATCTGTTTAATAGGATCTTGATTTCTCATGAAGTCACTAGCTTCCATTTGCTCCAGTCTAATACTGAAGGAATGATTCTCTTCAGTGAGCTTTTGAGATTCTTTTTCCATCTGGCAAATTCGTTTTTTTTAAGGCATTCTTCTCCTCATTGCCATTTTGAACCTTTTGCCATTTGAGTTAGTCTATTTTTTAAGGTGTTATTTTCTTCAGTCAGGTTGTTGACTCTCATTTCATAATTTTCTTGCATCGTTCTCATTTCTATTTCCACTTTTTCCTTCACTTCTCTTATTTGATTTTCAAAATCCTTTTTAAGCTCCTCTATGGCCTGTAACCAATTCATATTTTTTTGGGAAGCTTTTGGTGCAGGAGTTCTGACTGTGTTGTCTTCTTCCTGTTCTGTGCTTTGATCTTTTTTGTCCGCAAAATAGGAGTCTAACATCAGATTGCTCTGTTTTCTTTGCTTCCTTTGCTTGCTCATGTTGCCACTCAATTACTTGACTTTTGAGCCTTTTGACACATTAGAACTCTGCTACCAGAAAGGGGAGCTTTATCCCAATCGCTGGAGTTTTCTCAGCTGCTGGAGCTATTAGTTAGGTGCCCTTTCTGAAGCCTCCACATGCTCTGGCAAACTGCTTACGCACCCCAGGACCTCCACCCTAGACAGTGATCCAGATCCAAGCAGGTTAAAGCAAGAGCGATTACCCCTCAGACTGATTGCTTGGTCCCCCTACAATCTGTAGACCAGGAGCTCTGATGACTGCTGCAGGGTGGTGGAGCTTCAGCTGCTTCTTGCCCTGGGGGCAAAGGCTGGACTGCACTCCCAAATTCCCTGTTCTGGTAAACTCTTCACTGACCTCTAACTTTGTCTTTGGCATTTATGGGTTGATAATTCTGGAAACCGCCACAGTTGCTGGTGATCTGAAGTCCCTCTAACTAGGGTAGCTAGTCAGGCTGCCCTAAGGCTAAAACCTCTGGCTCAAATGGGGCTGGGCTCTGCTCTGGCCCCTTCCTGCCAGCTTGCTGGGCTGTCTTCAGTGGGAGGTTAGCTTCTCTCTGTCATTTTGTGAGTTCTGTAGCTCCAAAGTTTGTCTAGAGTCATTTTTTACATGAATTGGAGGAGGTGGACGCTGGAGCTGAGCTGAAGTCCTGTTTCGATTCGCCAAATTTTTTAGTTGGTTTTTTTTTTTTTGGCCTTTTGGAGGGCAATTGGGGTTAAGTAACTTGCCCAAGGTTACACGGCTACTTATTTTGTGTGGGTATTAAGTGTCTGAGGCCGAATTCGGATCCTCCTGACTTCGGGTGGTGCTTTACTCACTGCCGCCACCTAGCCGCCCCAAATTTTTTAGTTTTTAATGTTAAATTTTTTATTGATACCTTTTGTTATTAAGTCACATTCATTTCCAAATATATCTGTCTTCCCCCCTTCCCAGCAAGCTGTCTCTTGTAACAAAGATTAAAAAAGAAAGATGGAAAGGGGATGGAAGAACAAGTTCAGCAAAATCAACCAACATATTAACTAAATCTGATTACATGCAATGTAAGCAGCCCAGAATCCTGGGTGCTCTGTGTACCCAGAGTACCTTAGTACCTTTGCACTCAAGGGAAAGAGGTACATATTTCTAAATTCTTCTCTGGGGCCTAGCTTGATCACATTTTGGCCATTATAATCATATAGTTTAGTTTCATTTTATTGTTATTTCCATTTACTTTGTTGGAGTCAATCTGTAGATTGTTTTCCTGGTACTCTGCATCAGTCCATAGAGATCTTCCCATGCTTCTCTAGATTCTTCATACTGTTATTTCATTCCATTTAAATGGATGTACTTCCTTTTAAAAATTTATTCCTAACTTGATGGATATCTACTTTTTTTTTCTGGTTCTTTTCTAACACAAATACTGCTATGAATATTTTGGTATATATGGAACCTTTCTGTCAAAGACAGATCCCTCTTTGAGGTGTTTGCCTAGCAGTAAGATCTCTGGGTCCAAGGCTATGAACATTTTAATCTCTTTTAAAAAATAATTCCAAATTGTTTTCTAGGATGGACAAATTTATAGCTCCATCAACAGAACATGTGTTTTTCAGTCTTTGTAAAGCATTTGAAGTAAAAAAAATAAGCTGAATATTTAGCCAAATGTTCAGAAAAATTAAAGTTTCTCAGCTTAAACCATTTATATTAATATTTGATCATAGATTCTTGTTATTTGCCATTCACATTTCATAAGTAGCACATTTTTACTGTTAATAACATGCTTATCTTGGAGATGTGGTTGAAATGAACTTTAGTATGATTATAGCATAATTGTTGTTTTGCTGAAGTATTTTTACAATTCATAGGTATTGACATATCAGATGACTCACCCCAGCTGATAATGGGAACCTAACTTGTCTTAAGAACTAGGAATCTCCTACTATTTGTTGCAATTAGATGTTTATGCTAATATTTTGGATCCAATAATGATATATGCCATTTTTACAAGGGACTCAAAGGTCTCATGTTCATATATTTACTCCTAATAAAATTATAGTAATTGAAGGTCATAGATTTTTAAAGTTTGTCCTCCATTTCATGAAAGAACACTTGACATTTTAGAATACTCCCCCAAATCCTCTTTCCCCAAAGACCTTAGGGTAAGCATCAGCATCAGATAAGAAGAGCCACAGAAAATGTTTCACTGTAAACTGATTTTTCACATGACTTGGAGGTTTGTTCAGTTTTTCCTTTAACTTAACATTTTTCTCCATTTAATATTTTCTTTCTTTTCTTTCTTTTTTTTTTTTAATTAAAAGCAATTGGGGTTAAGTAACTTGCCCAAGGTTACATGGCCAGTTTTTTTGTGTGGGTGTTAAGTATCTGAGGCCAGAACCAATCCTGGGTCCTCCTGACTCCAGGACCAACGCTCTTACTGTGCTACCTAGCTGCCCCCATTTAATATTTTCTGATATTTTCTACTGTGGTTGTTCTCTTGCTGCCTTATTCAGTATACCAGCTAATATTACTTTAGGAGATTCTACCTAATTCACACAGCCTGACTTCTTTAGGTTATAGTAGTTTTTTTAGGGTATAGTAGTTTTGTTGTTTCCAAATCATTTTATAGTGCGTATTCCTTTTTTTTTAATTTTTCATTCTTGGTGACAGTAAGACAGTAACACTTTCTTTTTCAAATGATGTTATAATCTCTCCAGCCTCATAGAACTTTATAAGTAGGTTCTTAGTACCTCCCTGAGTTTTGTGTCATGATGCAGTATTGTGGTGTTTTGCTTATAAGTTCTTGACTTTTTTTTGGGCAATATTACAGTGAGAAGATGGCTGAACCCTTCAATTTGGCATTCCAGGACTGTGCCTAGACAATCCTTTATCTTCCATTCTCATGAAATGACCTAGATGAATTCTTTGACCTCCACTTCCTTCATCCTCTATGTCATTTATCCCTCTATGTCATTATCATATGTCATTAATTCACACAATTTTTTCCCCCCTATCTCTTTCTTCAGGGTTTTTTTTTTATCCTTTTATATAGATAACCTCTAATCCTGGCTTTAATCATCTCAAGTCTAGACAGCTACAGTATTGGTCTTCTTTTCATTAACTTTAAGGCAGTGGTTCTCAAAGGGTGTGCCAAAGCACATTAACATACTTCCAGTTTTGCTGGTGTCCTGTGAAACTTCCTTACACTTCACAACTCCCTAGTAGTACCTTAGTTTCTGTGCCCAGCTAGTTTGCTGATCACAATAGCAGTTCTAGGAATAGAGATGCAAAGCCTCCTACTTCACTGTGAGTCTTGGGGAAATAAAGAATAGAAAGTGAGGGATTCATGGAGAGGAAGGAAACAAAGGAGGAGGAATCCCAAGGCCTGGATAATATCTCTGGAGTCCCAGTTTCCCTGGAGCCCCTCTACTGACAACTTAAATGTTAAGTGTGCTGAAATGCCTCATGTCCCAGAATATTATTATTATTATTATTATTATTGTATACATTATTGCTTTGAAGAAAGAAAAAAGTGAAAACTACTGTTTTTGAGGGCAGGGACAAATCACATCAACAGAGTATTTATTAAGCATCTACTATGTGTCTGGCATTGTGCTATGCCCTGGTGATACAAAGACAAAAATGCGTTCCAGATATGGGAGAGGGCCACAACAAAGGCAGAGAGGATGGAAATGGAGTGTTGTGTGTGAGAGACAATCCAAAGTCTTGTTTGGCTAAAATGTAGAGTTTAAGAAGAGAACTGATGTCTATAGTGAGGTTGGAAAAGTTGGGGCCGGGTCTTTAAAGGACTTTTGCAAAGAACTTTAAATGCCAAAAAGAGGAATTTATCCCAGAGGTAATAGGAAACCATTGGAGTGTATTGGCTAGGGAAATTATATAGGTCCTTGTGCATAAGTCAGGAAGACCAATCAAAAGAGTATTGGAATAGTGTGGGCTGGAGGTGGTGAGGTTTCAGACTAACGTGGTGGTTCTGAGTAGCCAGAAGGAGTTAGATGTTAAAGATGGTGTGGAAATTGAAACAAGATTTGACATCTTAATGGATATGGGGGTGGGGGAGGTGGAGAATAGTTAGGAGTCAAGGAAGAGTTAATGCTGAGATTGCAAATGTGGGAGATTGGAAGCCTGGTGATGTCATCACACAGCATATATGCTTGGAACTTTATGAATTATGTATGTTCCAGAAAAGTTATAGTTTGTAGGTGGTGCCACAGTACAGAGAACACTGGGAAATACCCAAATTTAAATTTGGCTTCAGATATCCACTAGCTGTGTGATCCCTGGGGAGTAACTTGAGTTCAGTTGCCTCTTCTGTAAAGTGAGAATAATAACACTAGTTAGCGTTTGTATAGTGCTTTAAGGTTTGCAAAGCACTTTACAGATGAGATACTATTTGCAAAGTACTTTGCAAACCTTAAAGCACTATATAAATGCTAGCCAGTATTATTAATAAAAGAAAGTATATGAAAGAAAGAAAAGAAAAGAAAAATATTCCTCAGTTTGCCACAGTATAATCCTGGAAACCATATCATAACTAGATCATAAAGCAGCTTATATTTTCCCATTGCAGCAATGTAATTGGGAATTGTATATTTGACAGAAGACTTGTTATCAAATCATAGATAGTATGATATAAAATCAAAAGTACAACAACCATAAACCTCTTTAATAATTTAAAATACTAACATCACAATCAAATTCCTGTAAAATGGGTAGACTTGGTTTCCAGTCTGTTATAAATTATAGATATCTCATAAAAATGCAATTCTAAGTTTGACTTAAGACTAATCTTAGTGACAAACATTAAACATTTCTTTCCCTTTCTGAAAATATTATAAACTTATTAAATATAGGTCAGTGTGCTAGGTATTGGGGAAAACAGTGTAGATAAGATATGAACTCTCCTCTCCATGGGACTTATATTCTAGAAGAAGAATAAATGAGAAACATTAATATACAGTATTACATGATATGTGCATTAGAGAGTTACTGAAGTTCTATGTGAGATTTGAAAGGAAAGATTGTTCTTGATCAGAAAACACTTCATAAATCAAGAGAACATTTGAATTGGACTTTAAAGGATTGGTAGGAATTTAGTAGACTGAGAGGCAGAATGAGGCTAGTCCAAGCCAAGGAACAGTATGAGATAAAGGAACATAGGTTTTAGTTTTTTTTTGACTGGGGCTGGGTGGTGGAGGGAGGATCATAATATAGAGAAGAGTAATATGCACAGGAAAGGGAGTGCAATACCAAATCATAGTAGACCTGGGTCCAGCAGAGGAGTTTTGAAGTTAGTAGATGGGAGGAAATCACTAAAGGTTTATTTTATTTTATGTTATTTTTATAAACACAGGAGTGTTATCTGTAGATCCATGCATAACAAAGATGATTCTGATGGAAGGCTGAAGGATTTGGGAGGCAGGGTTAGGGATTAGAGATCAGCAGACCTGTTAGGAGATCACTGTAATAATCTAGAAATGAAGTCTTGCATTAGGGTGGGACAGTTGGAATAGAAAGCAGGTTATAAATATGAGAGATGTTGTGGAGAGAGCAATGTCAAAGATTGGTACATAGTAAGCAGTTAATTAGTACTTTTTTCATTTATATAACTCCACGGTTCCGACCTTGTGAATAAGGGTGCCAGAAGACAAGAAATGGGTGCCATTTTAGGGGGAAATATACTTGACATGGTGAGTTTGAATTGCTAGTAAGACAATTAGAGAAGAAGGTATTTAGGGAGTTAGGTTTGGAAACTCAGAAGAGAATTTAGGATTGGATATAGAGATTTTATAGTCATCTGAGTTGAAGTGGTAGTTGGAGCAATTTGAGTGAATGACCCTCAAAGGAGGGAATTGTTTAGGAGGTAAAAAGGACTAAAGACAGATCTTGGGGAGTAGCCCTATAAAATGGTTACAGAGAAGACAGAAACAATTAGAACAAAGGTTCTTAACTTGATCCATGAGCTTGTTTTAAAAATGTTTTGGTAAATATTTAAATACAATTGGTTTCCTTTATAATCCTATTCATTTTATTTTATGAATTTAAAATTCTAATCCTGAGAAGAGTTCCACAGGCTTCACTAGACTTGTAAAGAGATTCATGACACAGGAAAGACTAAGAACTGGTGAGTTAGAGGAAGTGGAAGGAGAGCCAGAAGAGACTGGAAGGAAGACCATCTATTGGATGGGCCCTCCCAGCGGGGGGGGGGGGGGGAGAAGAATGTCAAGGAATATATTGACTGAAAAGACCTTTGGATTTGATGATTAGGAGGTTATTTGAGAAAGCAGATTCATTAAGTGATGGGGAGGTAGAAGCCTTTATTACAAGAGGTTGAGGAAAGAATGGGTAGAGGGGAAGTTGAGACATCTGTGTAGGCTTCTTTAAAAAAAAATATGACGAGGGGACAGCTAGGTGGTGCCATGGATAGAGCACTGGCCCTGGAATCATGAGGATCTGAGTTCAAATATGGCCTCAGACACTAGCTGTGTGACCCTGGGCAAGTCACTTAACTCTGATTGCCTTTCCCCTCCCCCACCCAAAAAGAAAAAAACGATCTAGATAAGGTAGAAAAATCATCATATACAAACATTTGTATGTACAAAAGTCAGAGAAAGAGAATTGTATAGGAAACTGATTCTGTTAAAATAGGTTTGAAAAAAATTACATTAAATTTGACATGGTACTGTAAACATTATCTGTATTCTCTTCTGAACTTCCTCCTCCTCTTTATAGACAACTCTTTCAGGAAATTTGGAAATGAAGGCTAAGAAAAGAATGGGGACAGTGGAAAAAGTTAGACAGGAGCAAGGGAAAGTTAGGATTTGGGGGGGGACCTGACTATGTTTGTAGGCTTGTGGGAAGGAGCCAGTGGTGAGGGAGAGATTGAATATGTATAAACAGGAGGTCATGACTTTAATTCCTCTCTGTGTTCTGAAAGTTTGCTATAGGGAGCTCACACCCAATATGCTGGAGGTCTTCCTTGCTTTTTCCTGACATGATGCAGGGCGGAGGGTGGGAGAACCAGTTGAGTATTCTGGCTGTCCATCTTTCATCCTTTGATTTTGCTACATGACCAGCCTATCTTTTATTTCTGTCATATAATTTTTTGATGACAACCTTTACTCCCACTCTTCAGAATTCTTACTTGGTTTTATGTTGCAGCCTGCTGACACCCATCATCTACCTTTCCATTGCCTTCTAGTACTTATTACTAATTCTTTGGAGGTAATATCGTTCCAGGTCTGTTATACAGTAAAACTGGTCAAATGTTTTCACTGAAAAGGTAGCCTGATTTTTCAGTGCAAGTGGAACAAATGCAAAGGAAGTAAATATGGAGTAGTTAAATATAAGTAATTAGGAAGGGAATCAGGAAAGATTTCATGTAGGAAGTGGTATTCAAGTTATGTCAAAATAAGGAAGGTAATTTTTTTTTGATTTCTTTGAATTTAGAAGGGAGTTTGGGGGATGACTTGGATTACCCACGTTCCTTAAAAGTAAAACTGTATACTTAAGTTTGAATTGATGCCTTTTTCTTCTTCATAAATTTTCCTGGAGCAAATACAGGAATTCAAAAATCAAAATCATGCCTTTGAACCTTGAGTCTGTGCTTTTCAAAAAATTAAGTTGCCTTTTTTCCTCCCTTGGCTACCAGGTGGAAGGGTTGTCTATCAGTAGACCATTAAATAAATGAGTTTAGGCTTGAAAATGGAAGTCTAAATTAAGTAATGTTAGATGAACAAACAGTGGGGATCATTACATGATGTTTCCTTCATTTATTTCCATTATAATTTTGAAGATGCCTTCTAATTGATAAATATTTGGCCCTAAAAAGGAAGCATGATGTGGTAGAAAAGTACTCTTTTGGAGTCAGATACTTGAATTTAAATCTCTCAGCTCTGCTGTTTAGGTAACCTGTTTTATGTCCTTTGACCCATCTAGGCCTCAGTTTTCTCCTAAGTAACATAAATATTGGACTAGTTGATCTTCTAAGGATCCTTCTGGCTCTTTATCCTGAGACTATATAATAATAATTATTCTGTTAAGGGATCATTATTTTGTTAGAACAACATATGTATCTGTTTTACCTATGTGACAACATCGGCTGTAAAATGTCATCAGTCTAGATGTTTTTTTGCCTGTGGATTAAAAAGTGTTCATATCACTGTCATCTCTCTTTTTTATTTGATTTTCATATAATTTTTACCAGCACTTATTACAGTGCTTAGCACATAGTAGGTCCTTAATAAATGCTTGTTCATTTGACTTTACTTGGCCTACTCTTTTGCATTTATTAGTGTTTTTATTGGTATGATAGTTATTTGTGTTATATCTTTTTTCATATTCCCTAGCACCTAATGTAGTTCTTTTCAAGTAGTAGGCAAAAAATATTTCTTGAGATGCTTGTAGGATCATAGATTTAGACCTGGCAAAACCTTTAGAGGCCATCTAATCCAGTTCCCTCATTTCAAAGAAGAGAAAAACAGTATCAGAGTGAGTGAATGTTCAAGGCTATACCAGCAGGAAGCAGGAGAGGTGAGATTTGAACTCTTTGCCTCCAGAGTTCTTTCAGGTACACCCCACTGATGTTACATGACTTTGCCCAGCATTACACAGATAGTAGTGGCAGAGGCAAGATTTGAATCCAGGTTTCCTCATCCTAAATTCAGGGAGTGCCCACAGTTGAAGGAATCAAAATAAACCATGCAGTAAATTCCTAATTCTCTGAGAATTCTCAAGTGACTTTGTAGGACTTGGACTTGGATTTTTGAGTAGTATGCTTGGGTGTGCTGTTATACCTGGGTATTCAGCTCAGTAGCAACTAGGAGATGTACAAAGGTGATCTTTTTTAGATAACTCACTATTTTGTGAATATTCCCTAGTCCACAATGAGCCTTAGATATAAGTCATTAGAGGGACTGGGTGTTACAGAGAAGTCTATGCTCTGGTCCCTGACCTTGGGAATCTGAGAATTTATCTGCGTAGATAAAGCAAAAGCATTGAAGTTAAATAACAAACACAATAAATGAGGGATTTCCACAAGATATTCTCTAAGGTCCCTTCTAGCTATAAAATTCTCTAAATACAAGACATGATTAAGTGGTAGAAACATGATGAGTGCTATGCATTCAGAAATGTAAAAAGATCATTATGGGCTGGAGTAATCTGAGACTAATTGTGTGTAATATATAGCATCAGGTTAAAGGGCCTGGGCAAGAAGCTGAACTGGGAGAGGCAGAATGCACAAAACCAGAGGGCCTAAGCACCAGTGGGGTTAGGTGATCCAACTCTACTGAGCCTGGAATATAGTGCTAAAAGGGACCTTTGAGATTGAGATGGTCAAAACTCTTAACCCTCTTCTTATTTTGCAGAGGAAGAAACAGGCTGAGGTCCATACAGGTAGTAGCAAAGCTGAAATTGGAATCTTGGTTCTCCATCTCCAGATTGAGTGCTCTATAACACCTATTCAGAAGGGCAAAAAAAGTTTGGAAGTGTGATGCAGATATAGACAGGCAGCAAACAAAAGCTATGAGGGCATAGTAGACAGTGGATACATACACAGAGACACAGACACACAGACACACAGAGACACACACACACAGACACACACACACACGACTTTCTACCCAAGCTTGCTGAAGTCTCAGCCTCATGTGCTTTTAGAGAGCTGATCCCAAGTAAAACTGGCCTGGGGGGGGGGGGGTCTTTAGATTATGATAATTGAAAACAGCTGGTTGAGTAATTAGTCTAGAAACAGGGAGCAGAGACTATTATCTGACAGTCTGCAAAAACTTCATGAAAGACTAAGGACCCTTGTACCTTTTTAGGCTGGGTAGAAATAAAATGAATTGGATGGCAAGGGAACCAGAAAGTTTTTGAAATTCATGCTACTTTATTACTTATTTGGAAAAGAATATCATGTAAATTCTGAAGCTGTCCAAGAAGATCAAACACAAAAAGTTGTAGAAATTGGGTAAAAAGGAGTAGGATTTAGATGTGCATTATCTCTTTCTTATATTAGAGGCAAAGCTTCTGTTTTTAAATTTGCCATGCAAATTTAAATTAGGATGGGATAGTCCTGATTCAAAATCAGAAAAGTAGGATTTTGATTTCTTCCAATGTCTTTATTAACTGTGGTGTCTGAAAATTATTGTTGGAATATCTGGAATTTTTTTTTTACATTACATTTATTTGCTTTTACTTTACAATATTCAGTTCCACAATCCCTTGAGTTCCAAATTTCATTTCTGGAATTCTTAATACAAATTCCAGGAGCCTTGAGGCTTCTGGGCAAAACATGTGAATGTGAGAGGGCACCAGAACGTTTCTTTGATTTCATTGTAATGAAATTTCAGCAAAATGCGGTATCAGATCATGGGATCTAGACCTGAAAGGAATCTTAATGGTCATTTCAGTCTAGTCCCATTTTATACATGAAGAAATAGGCTCAGAGAGGTGAAGGGACTTGCGCTAGTTAAGTATTTTTGAGCTCAGAAGCAGTGTTTAAAATTGGACCCTCTTCCTCCAGAGCCTGTATTCTTTTTACTCTGTCAGCTGAATATGTAAATTTTCATTTAGAAAATATTCATTAAATGCCTATGTACCAAGGCACTTTGGGGATACAGAGAAGTATAAGAAAGATACTATCCTTGCCCTCTTGGAGTTTATAGTTTATTGGGGGAGGTAAGTTACATACACCAATAATGATAATATGAGGATAGGTAAAAATATAGTTAGGTAAAAAGTACTATGTTAGCTTGCCATTCTGATTAGAAGTAAAAAATAGAATTGTTATCCAAGTAATTATCAGAACAAAGTTAATCCATATCTTAGAGCAGCCCTCCATAAATGTTACTAGACACAGTGAATTTATGTTTATTTGGTATGATGAAGGAATGGGTTGATCTGATTAATTAAATACTGTAACTGTGTATTTCATATCCAGATTATCAGCTTTAGAAATGAGAACATTATAAAGCAGATTTAAGACTGAACCCTGGGGGGAGCTAGGTGGCACAGTGAATAGAGCACCGACCCTGGAGTCAGGAGGACCTGAGTTCAATTTTGGCCTCAGATATTTAACACACTACTAGCTGTGTGACCAAGGGCAAGTCACTTAACCCCAATTGCACTGCCCTCCAAAAAAAGAAAAAAAGACTGAATCCTTCATCCGATATCTTGGCCTGTCTCCTCCCTTGTGTGACTCCATTCTTGGTAAAGGCTGTCTACACTCTGTGCTTCTGCTTTCGTTTTACTCTTTAATTCTGTACAGTCGAGCTTCCAGCCAAATCATTCAACTGAAACTTTTCTCTCCAAAGTTACCAGTGATCTCTTAATTGCCAATTCTCTTGGTCTTTTCTCATTCCTTATTCTTCTTGATCTTTCTGTAACCTAACACTGTTGATCACCCTCTTTTCTTTGATAATTCTCTAACTTTTCATGACGTTTCTCTCTTCTGGCTCTCCTCCTACCTATCGGACCATTCCTTTTCCTATACTGCATCTTTGTCCAATTCAGTTCTGCTAACTATGGGTGTCTCCCAGGGCTCTTTCCTGGGCCCTTTTCTTTTTCTCTACTATTTCACTTGTTAGCTCATCAATTTTGGATTCAGCTATTGTCTCTATGGTGATGATTGTCAGATCTCTTTAGCCCTAACTTCTCCTGACCTCCCGATGTGCATTTCCAATTTGCCTGTTATACATCTGGAATTGAATGTCCCATAGACATCTTTAATTAGATGTGTCTAAAACTGAACTCATCTTTTCCCCTCAAATCATCCTCCCTTCAGAATTTCTTTATTACTGTTGAGGGCACTGCCATTTTCCCAGTCTCTTAAACTTGCAACCTAGGTATTATTCTTAGCTCCTCCCTCCTTTCATTCTTTCCTCTTTCCTCCCATTCCCCATCCAATCTATTTCTACCTTCACAACATCTCTCAAATGTGTTCCCTTCTCTTTTCTAATACTGATACAACCCTGGTACAAAACCTGGTACAAAAACTGATCACTTTCGCAATCATTGCAGTTAGGACTTGCAGTAGTCTGATTGCTCTCCCTGCTTCAAGTCTGTCTCCACTCTAGTCCATCCTTCCCCCTACTCAGTAAACTTCAGTGGCTTCTTGGACACCTGCAAGATCCTATAAAAAAATCTTCTGGCATTCAGAGCCCTTTATAACCTGCCCTCACTCCTCCCCTTACTTCTCCAGTCTTCTTATACCTTACATGTCCCACCCCCCTGGTCTGTGATCTAATGATATTGGCCTCCTCGTTCTACCTCAAACAAGATGCTTCCTGAACAATCAGACGTCACTGAAAATGCTGAACAGAATGCTTTCCCTCCTCACCTCCACTTCAGTTTTCCCTGTCTTCCTTCAGGTTCTAGCTAAAATCCCACCTTCTCCAGGAAGCCTTTACCCCGGTTCCTCTTAATTCTAGTGACTTCCCGCTGTTGATCATCTCCAGTTTATCCTGTCTATAGTTTTTCTTGGCAAAGATACTGGGGTGGTTTGCCATTTGCTTCTCCAGCTCATTTTATGGATGAGGAAACTGAGGTAAATGGGGTGAAGTGACTTGGTCAGCATCACACAGCTTGTGTCTGAGGCCAGATTTGAACTCAGGAAGACGAGTCTTGTTTCTTTCTACCGCACCAACTATCTATCTTTTCCTTTGCTCTCGTACAGAAACGTTATTTTTGTTTTCAAGAACTAAGATCCTATAGTATGATGCCTTTGCACTGAAGCATATTTGAACCTAGTGATAGATGTCTGTAGTGATAGATGTCTATTATTAGTTAACTGTACTTAGCTTTTGAAAGTCTGATTCTTTAATTTTGAAGATTCAACGGTCTTCACAACATTATTTTGGAGGGCCACCCTATTTTTGGTTTTATCATGAACTTCATTGCTGTGATAACAATGATTTGGTCCTGAGGTTCCAGGACCCTCATCATTTGAGATTTCCTTCTCACAACTTCTGGTTCTTTTGAGTCTTGAAGAGAGCAATCCTTTTTTGCTTTGAGATGTCATGCTGAGAAATATTTCATCTATGTTACTTGTTTTTCCAATCTAAAACTGTCAGATGTCCCTGTACACTTCTTTAATGACTCCTTTCTGATTGGATAGCCACTTTTCATGATTAGATGAAGAGAATGAAAAAGTCTTCATTAAGTCTTGTTTAACTTTTTCTAAAGCATGTTGACTAGAAGCATTTTATAATCTTTTTGGTAATGAGCAGTGAGTTTTCTTGTTTTAGATTACATTGACTTTAGCTGTAGTAGTCACTCAGTAAATATTTGTTTCAATTTGAAGACATTTTTATAAGAGTGTAATGTTACATGTATTGTCAGTTGCAGTTACCTTAAATTTTACTTACCTATTTTTAAGGGAAGATACTACTTCCATTTAGTAGATGGGGGCATATAGGTTTACTGAGAAGTGATTGATGTGTTAAAAAGGATAAAGAGATTTAAGTGAGTTCTGTCATCTCATCAAAAGTAGGGCTTGAACCATTGGGGTATTCTGAACTTTAACCAGCCATATGGCCTTCATTTACCAATTTCCATTTACTTTAAAATAAAACAATCTTCTAAAATGTACTTTTTTTTTTTACCTACAGTCAAGAGAGACATTTTATGGGCCATGATGTTTTTTATGTTTTCTCAAGCACTTCCTTCTGGGTGCCATGCATTTTAAAAAGAAGTTTTGCTAGTCATTGCTTTGTGCTTGATATTAAATAAATTATTAATTGTTCTTGGAATTAAATGGCAACTGAGTGTAAGTTCTTCCACACAAAAACTCACACCCTTTGTCTAAATAATTAACATGGGAGACTAAGGTCTTGGAAATGAGAAAGAAATGTATACATTATTTCTTGAGTCTTTGGGACTCTCTTAACTGGTAGTCTAATTGAGTTGGCTTTAACTGTATTCTAAAATAGAATGATGCCTGACAACTGCTTTAGAATTTTAGTGCTTCAATCTGAAGAGGGGACAGATTTCTTTTAAATAACTTTGTTAGTGGAAACTGATTTCCAACTGTTCAATATGGATGCATGGTGTGTTCCAACTGTTTTCTGAAAACAGTTTTAAATTCAGAAATCTTAAGTTAGCTAGGTTCCTGAGGTAGAAAGCTGACTTTTATATGGTAAGTGTTATAAATTAGTAAATCTTATTATTTTGTTTTTGGTATGGTTGGAAATCCTTAATCATTGCAGTGAAATTTTTCTGGAATAGATTCACTGTGAATATTTTCTGCTTTTTCTTTTTATTGTTAAAGATTTCTCAATATCATTTAGTGATGCCCTGCTTTTTATTTTGAAAATTAATAGTACAAGATGAATTTTTCTTAAGTATTCATCCTAACTTAAGAGTAGATATGTTTAGGACTGAATTTAGTTTGGGGATTCAGCTATTTTACAGTTGGTGGGAGAGCACACTAGAAATCAATGTTTTGACTGATAGGATAGAGTAGATTATTTTTATTCTTCAGCCTTGGTTTTGAACTAATAAATAGGTTTTGTTTTTTTAACTCCTTTTAGTTTCCCCAGGAAAGTTGAGACTACCATGTTGATAAACTAAGGGAAATAGTTTGTTGGGGTTCATTGTTAGGCGCTTTGTGCAATTGTTTGCTTCTTTTGACTTAATAGAAAATTTAACTTATGGTCAGAAGAAAATACCTCCTTACAAAATCTGACTATTGTGTGCCTGCTTGGAGTGTCATTCACCCACTCTACCTTTCTTTCACTGCTTTTTCTCTGTGCTCTTAACTTTCTGTCTTGGAGGGGATGCCTAGCTTTTATATCCCTGCCCCTCCAATTTGATAGTCTTAAAATTTTAATTGTTTATATACATTTAAAAAATTTTTAGTTTTTTACAATTCTCTTTTACGTCTGAAGTTTTCATGCTTTTTTGTTTGTGAATGGGTTTTTCATTGCTTTTTGACTTCCTTAGTCTTTTCATTTATTAAAATGTCTTAAATTTTCCCCTTTACATATCATGTTGCTAATCTTTTTTCATGTCATATTTTCTACCTTGAACTTCCTTGTTTTTTGATATGTAGTTTTTCATTAATTTAAAAAATATTATATTTTCGTTATTTGGGGGAGATGGAATATGATGCTGACACCTAGATTAACAGCATGACTGCATAGGATGTTGCCATTGTGGATATTTAGCAGGTTGAATGAGGATTTTCTCTACCTTGGTTATAAGCTGCTGCTTCATTTATACTTGAAAGTGTATTGGCTTGGGGAAAAATTGCTAAAAAAAAATTACAGAACATTTATTGGGCAAGACTCATAGAGGAGAAAACAGTGACTCCAGGAAAACTTTATAACCCTGAAACAGTATTGTACCAGAAAATTTGGTATTGATTTGGTCTGAGGGGAATAACTATAAGTCTTTTAAGCTGCATAGTACCTTGTTATATTATTCAAGCTTTTTAAAAAAAATCATGAAAAGTATTATAGTCTTTTCTCAGATATATCATAATATTTTATTTTTTCCAATTACATGTAGGGAAACATTTTGATAATTGTTTTAAAAAATTTTGGGTTCCAGATTTTCTCCTCTCTTCTGCCTGCCTTTCCCTTTCCTCAGATGTTAAGCCTTTTGATATGTGTTATACATGTGCAGTCATGCAAAACATTTCCATATTAGTCATATTGGGTCCAAGAGACATTATAAATAAGATTTTTGTATATGGTACCTCATTGTTTTTCAGGAAAGATGTTGTAGTATAGGTAAAAGGGCACAGGATCAGGAGCTAGCATTTCTGGTCCCATAACTTAACACAGACTTTCTGTGTGATCTTAACTTTTCTGTGTTTCATCTTTCTTATACTGTTAACTTTAACTAAGATAATAGACGTGAAAGCATTTCAAAAGTATAAAAGCATTATAAAAATAAAATACAATTTTATCTACACTTACATTGATAAATGAGGATATTTAGAACTGAAAAATTACTGGATATTTTTTACTGTTGGACATATTTTCCTCCTTTCCCCACATTATAAATAATACATTAAAAGTACAAAAACATTTTGCAGAACATGGAATAAAATGTCAATCAGAATTTCTTGTTTAAAAGGGGGAAAAGATAAAAATATATAATGTAAACTTTAACAAAAATGTTTATTTTCTGTGTCCATTTCTCATCTCTTGTCTAAGTTTTGTTACTTTTATAAAAATAGTTGTAATTCATAGGTATAAAGTCTTCCTTTTTATTACTTGGTATGAATCTTTTCATAGGATCATAGTGGATCTAGTAGTGCTGGAAAGGGCCTCAGAGGTTGGATTGGATAATACCAGGTCCTTCAAATCTAGAGTTGACACTCTTAACACTGTACCACTGTATTTTATTATTTTTCATCTTTATCATTTTTTTAAAAATAGTGCAGTAGTATTCATTATATTGATCTCTCTATCCTCTATGCTGTTAAGTAGGTACTGTTGTGCCATTTTACCAGGAAAAATTAAAGCACTGAGCATTGGAAGTAACTTGACCATGGGTTACCTACCTAATCAGTGTCTGAGCCAGGATTTGAACCCACATGTACCTGATTCCAAGTTTAGTCTTGACTTAATAATGCTACTTACTCTACTATTGCATAGATGCCAAGTAGATATTCCTAAAGCATAGGAATATTCCTATATTCCCATCAATCACTCCCTAGCTCAGGAAGCTTCAGTGATTATCTATTGCCTCTAGGATAAAATATGGTTATGTGGCATTTAAAGTCTGTAATGATTTGGTTCAAACCTATCTTTCCAGACTGAAAGCACATTACTTCTCATGAACTTTGCATTACATTCAAACTTATCTAGTCCATGTTCCTCACTTATGACATTCTGTTGCCCTGACTTGCACAAATTGTTACCTAGGTGTCCTCCTCCTTCTTCATCTCTTACCGTTCCTAGCCCTCTTCAAATTCAAGTGCTACCTCTTGTAAGACACCTATTCTCAGTTGTTAATTCATTTTGTATTTGGTAATATTTCTGCTTATTAGAATTAATTTTTATTAGAATGTAAGTTCCTTGAGAGCAGGGATTGCTTTTCTTTGTATTTTTTTTTCTTTTTGGAGGGGGGAAGGCAGGGCAGTTGGGATTAAGTGACTTGCCCAAGGTCACGCGGCTAGTAAGTGTTAAGTGTCTGAGGCCTGGATTTGAACTCAGGTCCTCCTGACTCCAGGGTCACTAGCCACCCCAAGAGATTGCTTTTCTTGTCCTTGTATCTTTAACACTTAGCACAATACTTGCCATCTACTAGGTACATTACAGTTAATTTAGCTATTCCCCAGTTAGACATATGATTGTATTCAGATTTTCATCATTACAGATAAAGCAGCTGTGATTTTCATCTAGTACATAACTTTCTTAAATATAAATTTTTATTGATATCTTTTGTTTCCACACTACCTAAATTATCTCCTGTATGGAGATTATCTATAAATTATCTTCTCCCAGAATGGAAGAGAAAAGGAATAAGCATTTATAGAGTGACTGTTATGTGTTATTGTTCTAAGCACTTTTTAGAAATATTATCTCATTCAATCCTCATAAGAGTCTTGTAAGGCAAGTGTGAGGCAGACAGAAGCAAAGTGACTTGTCTAGGTGACAGCTAGTAAGTGTTTGAGGCTGGATTTGAACTCAGGTCTTCCTGATTCCAGCCCAGCACTCTATCCACAGTGCTCCTAGGTGCCTCTTTCCCAGAGAGCCATCCCTCTTAATGAACACTTTTTTAGGTGAAAGGGAAAAACTATCAGCAAAATACGTTGAAAAAATCTGCCCCACTAGATGAATGGTCAAAGTGTATGAAGAAATAGTTTTCAAGGGAAGAAATGGTATTACTGGCAATCATATAAATGTTCTAAATCATTAATAATTCATGAAATACAAATTAAAGCAGCTTCAAGAGTTCACTATACACCTATTAGCCTGGCAAAAATGACAAAAGAGGAAAATGACAAATATTGGAAGGGCTGTGGAAAAACAAATACAAGTACACATTAGTAGCATTATTGGTGGATGTATGAAATGGGTCCAGCCTTTCTGGAAAGCAGTTTGGAACTATCCTCAGAAAGTTACCCAAATGTGTATACTGTTTGACCTAATTATACCACTACTAGACCTATACCCCAAAGAAACCAAAGAAAAAGGGAAATAATCTCTTTGTAGAAAACAAAAAATCTATAGCAATTCTTTTCATGGTAACCAAAAATTGGAACTGTAAGAACATGTCTTCCTTTTGGGGAATGACTAAATAAATTGTCGTATGTGAATATAACAGAATATTGTTGTGCCATAAGAAATGATGAAACGGACAATTTTAGAGAAAACCTTTATGAATTGATGCACAATTAAGTGAGCAAAAAAGAGAACAATTTATATAACATTATTGAGAAAAACAACTTTGAAAGATGTTAGAACAATGATAAACTCAAGAGTTCAAAAGAGTGAATATAAAACACACCACTTGCTTCATATAGAGAGGTGATGAACTTAAAATACAAAAAGAGATATGGCTAGTGTCAAGAGATGGTCATGGCTAATGTGGGAATTTGTTTTGCTTGACTGTGTAGCTATGTATATGGGATTTGTTTTTCAAGTTTTTTTTTTTCAAATTTCTTAACAGGGGTGGTGTAGGGAGGGACAGATTAATTAAAACAGTACTTGTTATTTCAAAAATGAAAGTAAACCTTTTTTTTTTCTTTTTAGAGGGGGCAAGGCAGGGCATTTGGGGTTAAGTGATTTACCCAAGGTCGCAGCTAGTAATTGTTAAGTGTCTGAGGCTGGATTTGAACTCAGGTCCTCCTGACTCCAGGGCCGGTGCTCTATTCATTGCTCCACCTAGCTGCCCTGGAAGTAAACTATTATAGAAGAGAAAAAAAAAAATAGAAAAAAGACAAATCTTATTTTTACCACACACAACTTTTACATGCCTCTTTTTAATAACCCCCTGAGGCTGTGATCCTAGTTAAGAGAACACTATATATTGCCAAATTGTTATTCAGAAAGTTTACACTAATAGTCTTGGTTTTCTCCAAACTCTACCAATATTAAATACCATTTTGTAGCTATTTTTTGACAGTTGGATGGATGTCAAAATTCTTCTGAGTTACTAGGCATGTTAAGAGGGCATACCTTTTCACCACCTGAGAGGCCATTTAAGCTAACACTGTAATTTGATTAGCTAAATGCAAAGTACTTTTATGCCAGGATTATGGAGTGAACCTAAGCTAAGAAGTTTAGTTAAAGTTAATTCTAATTGAAGACTAGGAAGAATTCAGTTCAATTAAGCACATTTGTATTGAGGTCTATTGAATCCAACAGTCCCTGATCTCAAGGATCTTAATACTTCCATAAAACTGAGGGAATAATTAATTGTAACATTGTCACATCAGTGCCACTCATATTTTCTCTAGGTGTTGGTGTTTTTATTTTTGTTGGGTCCTAGAGATTTAATCTTTTGTTTTGAAGGTAGGTGTTAATTTCTGTTTCTGTTATGTTGCCTAATAGCACTGTCTTAGTTCTGACAGTTAAGAAAACTATGTCTCACTGAGATCATATTTCTTCATTATAGATAATTGTTTTTTTCTTTGCCTGAGCAAGTTCACATGTGGATTCTAATAGATGCCAATTGACTAAGTAATCAAGTACTTTGGTATCCTAACAGATTTCTTCTCTGAGTACATATCCCTTTTTGGGTTATCCTTCATTACTTTAGCTTAAATTTAGAAATTCGCTTTTGCTTTCATTTTTTTTTCTTTAGGGCAAAGGGGCATATTTCAGTTGACACCTCCGTTAGCTCAGCCTTTGAAGTAGTAATAATTTTTTAATGTCAGTCAGTAAACATTTATTAAACTCTTTTTATGTGCTAGGCACTGAACTAAAGGATGAGGATACAAAGAAAGGTTAAAGATATTCCCTGCTGTCAAGGAGCTCAGTCTAATGGGGGAAATAACATGCAAACAATTATGTGCAAATAAGCTTTATTCAAGAATGAATTAGAAATAGTCAACAGAAGGAAAGCACTAGAATTAAGGGATTGGAAAAGATTTCCAGTAAAAGGTGGGATTTTAGCTGGGACTGGATGGAAGCCAGGAAGCATAGATGAGGAAGGAGAGCATTGCAGGGGGACAGCCACTGAAAATGCCCAGAGTTTGGAGATGGAATATCTTTTTTGAGAAATAGCAAGGGGACCAGTATCATTGTATCACTAAGTAGGGAGGAGGTGCTTAAGGTGTAAGAAGACTGGAAAGGTAAAGGGGTGCAGGTTATGAAGGGCTTTGTATGCCAACAGGATTTTTTTTTTTTTGAGCCAATGGGGGACAGGGTGGTGGTGTTAAATGATTTGCCCAGAGGCATACAGCTAGTAAGTATCTGAGGCTGGATTTCAACTCAGGTCCTCCTGCTTCCAGGGCCCGTCTATCCATTGTGGCTCCTAGCTGCCTCTGCCAGCAGGATTTTTATATTTAATCCTGGAGGTGAAAGGGAACTACTGAAGTTGCTTGAGTAAGGTGTGTGACATGGTCAGAATTGTGCTTTAAGACCATTTGGACAGTTGAGTAGAGAATGGAATTAGTGGGGAGAGACTTGAAGCAGAGAGACCAATCAATAGACCACTGGAATAGTCCTGGCATCTGGTGATGAGGACTTGTACTATGGTGGAGGGGGAGGGGGCTTATACAGGAGATACTACAAAGGTAAAATTGGCAGGTCTTGGCAACACGTTTGAATATAGAAGGTGCAAAAGAATGAGGAGCTGAGGATAAGGCTCAGGTTGAAGCCTAGGGAACTGAAAGGATAGTGGTACCTCAACAGTAATAGTATTTTTCTGAAGGGGGAATGTTTGGGGGGGGGCATAATGAGTTCATTTTTGGATGCAAGTTTAAGATGTCTGTGGGAAATTCAATTTGAAATACCCAATAGGCAGTTAGAGATTTGAATCTGGGAGTCAGTGGAGAGGTTAGGGCTGGATAAATAGATTTGAGTATCATCAGCATGGAGATGATAATTGAGTCCATAGGAGCTAATGAGATCACCAAGTGAAATAGTATAGAAGGAGAAGAGGAGAGTTAAGGACAGCATGACTTCAATGAAATCCAACAAAGATTACTCAGAAGGGTCAGATAGATTGGAGGAGAACCAGGAGAGAGAAATTTCATGAAAACCTAAGGAGAATAGAGAGTTATCAAGGAAAAGAGGGTGATTGACACTGTCAGAGGCTTCAGAGTTCAAGAAGGATGAAGAGTGAGAAAAGGCTATTAGATTAACATTTTGGCAATTAAAGTTTTGGTTGACTGATGAGGTTGGTAATCAGACTGAAGAATTGTGAAGAGAGTAAGAGGAAAGGAAGTGGAGGCATCTAATATAGACAGCTTTCTCAAGTGTTGCCATGAAAGGGAGGAGAGAGATGGCACTATAGCTATTGGAGGTGAATGGATTAAGCAGTAATCGTTTTGAGGATGGAGGAAGACATTGCCACATTTGTGTCTAGGCAGTAGGGAGAGATTTTGAAAATAATTGAGAGTGGGAATGCTAGTGTAGGAAGATTGCTGGAAAGGATGGGAAGGAATGGTACTAATTGTGCATGTAGAGGTACTTACCTTGTCAAAGAGAAGGACCACCTGATTATGTGAGACAGGGGTAAAAGAGGTGATAGTGACTTCTGGATGTTGTGAGATGAGGGGGAGGTAAGAGGGAGCTCACAGCAAATGGCCTCAACTTTTTCAGTAAAAAATGAGACTTCACACTATGCTCATGTGCATGCCCTTTGATCCAATGTAAATACTACTGCTATACCTGTCTCCAAAAGACATAAAAAAAAGGGAAAAGGACCTATTTGTACAGAAATATTTATAGTAGCTCTTTTTGTGGTGGCCAAGAATTGAAAATTGAAGGGATGCCCATCAATTGGGGAATGACTAGGCAAGCCGTGATATATGATTGTAATGGAATGTTGTTGTGCTAATGATAAGGAGGATGATTTCAGAAAAATCTAGAAAGATTTACATGAGTTGATGGAAAGTGAAGTGAACAGAACCAGGAGAACTATTGTACACAGCAACAACAACGCTGTACAGAGATCAACTTTGAATGACTTAATTATTCTCAGCATTATGATGCTCCAAGACAATCCCAAAGGACTAATAATGATGCATACTATGCCTCCAAAGAAAGAACTAATATTGTTTGAGTACAGACTGAAACATTCTATTTTTCACTTTCATTCTTTTTCTTTTGTTTGTGTCTTCTTTTACAAAATGACCAATATGGAAACTAAAATTGCTTAACTGTCTCAGAGAGGAGAGAATGGAGGGAAGGAGAGATAGAATTTGGAACTCGATACTTAAAAAAGACCCAAAAGTTAAAAAATTGTTTTAACATATAATTGGGGGGAAATATCACGCACACTCTCTCTCTCAGGCTCCTTGTTTTCAGCTGTTGGGGGGGGGAGGGGAAGGGGATCCATTGGAGGCCTGAGGAGGGATGAAAAGGTTGAGAAGAATTACTGTGGTGAGATACTAACTTAATTAGGTGTAAATGGATTACCTTGTTGCAGTGAGGCCCCATTTGAGGTGACATGACAAATTTTTAGTTAGACCCAGTCACTATGGTTTTTTAACATGAAGCCAGATTCATTGAAACAAAAACTGGAGCAAATCATACATAAGTTAAGCACCTTTGCTTAACTTTGGAGTCTGATATCAGCGAAGCAACTAAAACAAACAAAAAAATCTTCCAGTCAGCATGGTTTTATACTTTTTTTCTCTAGGTTTGTTAAGCCGCAAGTATTTGAGAGCAAAGGTGGGAGTGAACAAAGGCTGAAGTTTGAGAAATGAGTGAAAAGGGATTGTTTTGAGGTTCTCAATGCGTCAACACTTGATGTAAATATGTTTCTAAATGTTTTTATCTCAATCTGTCTTACTGATTTTTAGTTCAAGTGGCTCTCTTTGTACCTAGTCTTTAAGACTTAATACTTGAATGGAGAAACTCCTCAAAAGGAAACAATGACTGTGAGAAGCAAGGTGCTGAGTGGAAGGAGGCCTGGATGGGTGCAGCGCCGCACCTTGGTTTGCATTCTGGCCAGGCTGCTGAGTTCTGCATGACCTTGAACAAGCTTCTTAACTCCCTGATTTTCTTTTCTATAAGTGAAGAAATGTTCTTTGAGGATTCTTATTTTAAGTCCTATGATCCTATAATATAGGTAAAGACAGCTTTTAAGTTAATGTTTGCCTTTTACATTAGTAGTTCATTTTCTAGGGGTTCTCAGTTTCAGAAATCTGAGCCTCTGCATTTTTTGGTACTGAGAATGAAAGTTCTCTGTTTGTCTTTGTGAAGTGAAAGAGCTTTCTCACCTGTACCACAGTTTAGGGAGATTTATTGGAATTCCTGTAGAGTTGCAGGTGGCTTGTGGCCCCTGAAGTTGTATACTCTTTTATGGGTTTATTTCATTATACTGTTCTTATCTTTCAGAAAGGAAAACTGAGACTTCTTGTTCTCTTTTTTTTGGGGGGGAGGAAATGCTGCTAAAAACTATCTGGAATAAAATGGTTCAGTTGAGATTGCATGAAAGCATCAAGGGAGAGGTGGGATTATGTGCAGCTCTTTCCATGACTTGCTATCATAAATTTTTATACTTTGGGTTTTGAGGTGGATGTTTAAAAATCAGATGCATAGGAAGTGGTCATGCTTTCCTCACTTTCTTAGAAGAAAAGGGGAGAAGGGTTATCTCTGGAACCCCAAAGTCCATTATACTTGAGTCTTGCCCTCATTTTTACAGTTTTCTAAGTTTTTGACTGCCAGCCAGCTAATGTAGGCCTGCCTTTTGATATCAAGATGTTTTTAGAGTATATCAAAGGACTGCTGAGGATGGAAATGTTCAGGTTGCAAAACACTTTGTGGAATACCACATGCTGTTGATATGCTTACTGTAGTGATTTATGATTCCTAGAAATTTACGCCTTTGATATAGCTGAGATCAAGGAGGATTTCAGTGTTGTCTGTGCATCTCAGTCTAATGATTTCTCTTTAAGCCCCCAATATCAAAATAGACCCCTGCTTCTTTGAAGCACTTCCCACCTTAGTCTTCACTGTTTCCTTAAATCTTTTCAGACTTGAGAAAGAATACTTGGTGAAAAAGGATCTGGGGAAAAGTGCTTGTTGGACCCTGATAAAGCACTGTTAAGAAGGGAGATTGATCCAGCTTTAGCTTTTCTTTGACACCCATTTAGTTTTGAAAATTGGTGACACAGAATAGGTACAACTCTATGTTTATATGTTCTGTTTTCTTTGAAGATAGTAGAAGCCATCTCTCTTATTTTGAGGTGATAATTATTCAGAAGTATTGGAATAAATAATTGAATAAATAAACATTTATTAAACTTTTATATGTGTCAGGTCCCATGCTAAACTCTGGGGACTTACATATAGGCAAGGGCTCCTGCCTTCCAGGAGCTTATATTCTTTAAAAAAAATTTTTTTTTTCAGGAGCAGCTAGGTGGCACAGTGAATAGAGAGCACTGACCCTGGAGTCAGGAGGACCTGAATTCAAATCCAGCCTCAGACACTTGACACACTTACTAGCCATGTGACTTTGGGCAAGTCACTTAACCCCAATTGCCCTCCAAAAAGCAAAAAAAAAAAAATCATATTCTTTTGATAATATTGTTTGGGTTTTTTGGGTTTTTTTTTGCTTCTCTTCTAGGTTGTCTTTCATTTACGTGTATTCACTTTCTTATCTATTCTCTCTTTTACTTCTCTGTTGAGACTTGCCATTGAAGATTCAAGTTTTCCTATTCTCTTTATTATTTTGGCTGTGCAGAACATAGATTCTAATTTCATAATTCTCATTTTCTTTTAACTACTCAGGAATAGTGTTGTCCCATGTTCTCCTCAAATTCTACAGGGTCTTATGTCTCATCAGATGTTGGATCATTCCCCTTTTTTTGCAATGTTTTCTCATAGATGCCTGATCTAGTGTACTAGATCTAGAACTTTGGCTTCATTAAATGAAGGTGCCCTTTCTATTGATTTAGTGGTTTTAGAGCTGAGACTGTTTTTGCATTTCATGACTTGACACATGGTAAGTGGCTAATAAATGCTTATTGTCTGAAACTTTTAGCTTACTAGGCTGTGCTAGAGCTTGTGCTCCCTTTTGTCTTCAGGGTATCCAAGGATCAATGAGGCATTGCAGTTGGATTGTAGAGAACATATAAGATCATATTATTAAGTGCTCAGTTATCTGGTACAGAAAAATAAATGTGATATATATTCAGAAAAAGGAGGACTTCAACAAAGACTCCAGTAGTGGAGTAGTTGAAGGGGGAGAATTCATTGAGGAGATAGGACTTGGATGTATGGGAGAATATTGGAGAGGGATTTGAGAATATTCCAAGTTGGGGAAACATCATGAACAAAGGTAGAATGACAACTAAGTCTTCTGACACACTTCTACACACACTCCTGAGAGTGTGGTGTAGAGAATGCTGGTTTAGGTGCTTAGAAGCCTGTTCTCTTTGTGAGTGACAGACCCTTAGGAGACTAACTTGACTGGATTAGAGGTGGAAGGTCAAATTAAGATCTTAGAGGACTTTGCAAAGAAGTTTAAACTTTATTCAGCAGGCAGGTTTTCAAATGGGAGAGTGATGTGATTAGGAGGATTATCTGGGAAGATAACACCTAGTGAGGACAGGCATTCTGGTACTATGAAATTGGAACTATCTTTATTTGGTTCCTGGGGACAGGAAGTAGCCTAGCCTGAATTGGGAAAAGAAGTGTACTAATTGAGTTTGTTAGAGGTGAATTGTGCTTACTGATCCCAGTTCTTGGTGGAGGAATTCTAGAGTGGAAGAAACAAATCTGCCTGAAGTGCCTTCTACATGTGTAAGATATTATTGTGCTTAGCCACCCTGGGGATAAAAAGACAAAAATAAATATTCTTTGGTTTATATTCTTCTTCCCCAGAGCAATTTGGGTAAAGAAAAGAAAAGAAAACAAAAAACAAACCCCAAGAAACTGATGTAATTGATAAAAGGTATTCTGTTTCTTTTAAATTTCATAGTTCAAAGATAGATATTTTCTGATGGTAAAAGAAGTTCAAAGTTCAGGAGAGAATTAGGCTCTGAGGATTTAAAATTATTTCATGGGCTTCATATAGAAATAGTAGTTTTTGTTTAAATAAATTATTTTGGTAATCTTGTATTACAAAACAACACCAGTAAAAATGCCATATACTAAATGAAATTTGGTAATTTCTCATCAGATAGCCAAATGGTGCAGTTTCTGAATGTTTTTTTGAAAAGGAGAAATGCTTTTATTTATTTTTTCTTTATTAATTTGTTTGTTTACTTTGACTTTACAAGATTCAGTTCCCCAGTTCTTTGAGTTTCAGATTTTCTCTCCCCCCTAACCCTCCATGATGGCATGCAGTCAGGTAGGATCTGCAGATACTTTCACATTAGACATTGGTCAGGTGGAAAAGAAGGATTGTAATGGATGGAATGAACAGTGGGAAAGAGGAAACCAAACCAAACAAGAAAGAGAAAGAAAGCAGGTCATTTTTTTTTTTAATGCTTTATTAACTTCTGATTTACATCATTCGTTTCTGCCGGATTTTGAGTTACAAATTTTCTCCCCGTTTTTCCCCCACCCATCCCCCAAAATAGCAGTCCCACAGGATATCCCCACCTCCAATCTGCTCTCTCCCATATTTTCTCCCATACCCATTTCAACTTTTCCAGTGGATCTCTATGCCTCAGTGCCTGTATGTCTTTTTTTTTTCTTAATAACATGTAAGATGGTATTAATATATATAGTACTAAATATATTAGTACTATTGATGGTACTAATATATATAATTAGTATATATATATATATACACACACACACATATATATTTGAATATTTGATTTTAAAACTTTCAATTCCAGATTCATTCCCTTCCCCCCCCTGCCACCCACCCCCACTGGGGAGACAAGCAGTTCAGTATAGGTTGCACATGTGTGGCTAATGCAAAACAATAACATAGTAGATGTATTGTAAAAGACTGACTATATTTCCCTCCCTCCTATCCCACCTCCCACTTGTTCTATTCTCTACTTTGATCCTGTCCTTTTTCAAAAGTGGGTGCTTCCAACTTCCCTCCCCCCCAGTCTGCCCTCCCTTCCATCATTCCCCCTCACATCCCCTTCCCCCCCTATTCTCCTGGAGGGTGAGATCCCCTATTTAGTGTGTATTTACCTCCCTCCTCAAGCCAGATTCAATAGTAATAAGGTTGACCCATTCCCTTTTGCCTTCCTATTCTTCCCCTCCATTGTAACCACTTTCCCTTGCCTCTTCTGTATGAGATAGTTTGCCCCACTCTGTCTCTCCCCATCTCCTCTCATTATATTCCTCTCACCTCTTAATTTCACCTTTTAAGTATCATCCCTTCCTGTTAAATTGGTCCCGTGACCTCTATCTATGTATACCTGTAAACGTATATACACACGTTCACATATGTATTCATATGCCCGCATACCCTCATATAAAGACATTATATATATATATATATACATTTCTAATCCCTGCAATTACTGAGAAAAGTTTCATAAGTTACAATTATTGTTTTTCCATGTAGGAATGTTAATAGTTCAACTTTGGCCAGGTGGCTCAGCGAGCAAGAGCACCGGCCCCAGTGCCGGAACGACCCGGATTTGATCCGGGCCCAGACACTCATCACCACACCCAGAAACAACAACTGGCCGTGTAACCCCGAGCAAGCCACTCAACCCCGATTGCTTTAAAAAAAAAATAGTTCAACTTTGATAAGTTCCTTATGATTTCTTTGCTTCTCTTGCTTCTTGTATCTGAATGTCAAATTTTCTATTCAACTCTGGTTTTTTCAGCAAGAATGCTTGAAAGTCCTGTATTCCACTGAATGACCATATTTCCCCCTGAAATATGATACTCAGTTTTGCTGGGTAGGTGACTCTTGGTTTTAATCCCAGCTCCCTTGACCTCTGGAATATCACATTCCAGGCCCTTCGATCCCTCAGTGTAGAAGCTGCCAGATCCTGGGTTATCCTGATTGTGTTTCCACAATATTCAAATTGTTTCTTCCTGGCTGCTTGTAATATTCTCTCCTTAATCTGGGAATTCTGGAACCTGGTTATAATATTCCTAGGAGTTTTCTTTTTGGGATCTTTTTCAGGAGGTGATCGGTGGATTCTTTCAACCTCTATTTTGCCCTCTCGTTCTAAAACATCAGGGCAGTTTTCTTTGAGAACTTCCTGGAGGATGCTTTCCAGGCTCTTACTTTGGTCATGGCTCTCAGGCAGTCCAATAATTTTTAAATTATCTCTCCTGGATCTATTTTCCAGGTCAGTGGTTTTTCCCATGAGATATTTCACATTGCCTTCTATTCTTTCATTTGTTTGGATCTGTTTAACAGCATCTTGATTTCTCATAAAGTCATTAGCTTCCATTTGCTCCAGTCTAATTCTGAAGCAATGATTCTCCTCACTGAGCTTTTGAGATTCTTTTTCCATCTGGCAAATTCGACTTTTTAAGGCATTCTTCTCCTCATTGCCTTTTTGAGCCTCCTTTGCCATTTGAGTCAGTCGTTTTTTAAGGTATTATTTTCTTCAGTCAGGTTGTTGACTCTCATTTCATAATTTTCTTGCATTGTTCTCATTTCTCTTCCCAATTTTTCTTCCACTTCTCTTATCTGCTTCTTAAGGTCCTCTATGGCCTGTAACCAGCTTGTATTTTCCTTTGAAGGTTTTGGTACAGGAGTTCTGACTTCACTGATTTCCTCCTGTTCCATGCCTTGCTCCTTCTTATCCCCAAAATAGGAGTGTAATGTTGGAATCTTCTGTCTGCTTTGTTTCCTTTGCCTGCTCATTTTGCCACTCAATTACTTGACTTTTGGGCTTTTTGCCACAGTAGGACTCTGTCACCAGACAGGGGAGTTTTCGTCCCAAACGCTGGGGTTTTCTCAGCTGCCGGAGGTATTAGATGGGTGCCCTCTCTGAGGTTTCCACACGCTCTGGCAGGCTGGACACACACCCCAGGACCTCCACCCTAGACTGCAATCCAGATCCAAGCAGGTTAAAGCAAGAGCGATTACCCCTCAGACTGGTGCTTGGTCCCCCTACACTCTGCAGGCCAGGAGCTGAAGCCGCCATGTGGCGCTGGCAAGCTGTGCTGGCATCTCAGCGATTTCTCGCCCCGGGGGTAAAAGCCATGCACTCCCACTTACTGGGTCTCAAAGTTCAGACTGCACTGGCCTCTCACCTTGTCCTTCGCATCTATGTATTGATAAATCTGGAAACGGCCACAGCTGCTGCTGATCAGGAGTCCCTCTGGCTGGAGGCTGGTCAGGCCCGCCCTGGGGCTAAAGCCTCAGCGTGGTGCTGGGCTCAGCTCCCAGAGCTTTGCGCTGGCCTATTCCTGCCGGCCTGCCGGGCTGTTTTCAGCAGGAGGTTAGCTTCTCTGCGTCATTTTGTGGGTTCTGCAGCTGCAAAGTTTGTTTAGAGTCCCCTTTTTACATGGATTGGGGAAGGTGGAAGCTGGAGCCGCGGGAGGGTAGTGCTTCTTCTCCGCCATCTTGGCTCCGCCCCCGAGAGCAGGTAATTTGCTTCAATCTGCATTTAAACTCTGTTCTTTCTGGTTCTTTCTCTGAATGTAGACAACTCTCTCCATCATGAGTCTTTTGGAGTTTACTTGTAGCCCTGCATTTCTGAGAGGAGTCTGGTCTATCAAAGTTGGTCATCACACATATGTTGTATCTGTAATGGTGTACAAATTTTTCCTTGTTCTGCTCTTCTCACTCAGCATCAGTTTGTATAAGCCTCTCCAGGTAGATATGAAGTCCATCTGTTCTTCATTTCTTATAGTGCAATAGTATTCCATTACATTCATATACCATAACTTGTTTAGCCGTTCCGCAGTTGATGGGCATCCCTTTAATTTCCAGTTCTTTGCCATCACAAAAAGAGCTGCTATAAATGTTTTTGTACATATGGGTCTTCCTTCTGCTTCTGTGATCTCTTTGGGATACAACCCTAGAAGTGGTATTGCTGGGTCAAAGGATATGAAATTACTTATAGCCCTTTGGGCATAGTTCCAGATTGCTCTCCTGAATGGGTGGATTAGTTCACAACTCCATCAGCAATATAGTAGTGTTCCAATTTTTCCACATCCTCTGCAGCATTTATCATTTTCCTATTTTGTCATCTTAGACAATCTGACTGGTGAGATGTGGTGCCTCAGAGTTGTTTTGATTTGCATTTCTCTAATCAATAGTGATTTAGAGCATTTTTTCATATGCTTATAGGTATCTTTAATTTCTTCCTCTGAGAGCTGTCTGTTCATATCCTTTGACCATTTATCAACTAGGGGAGAAATGCTTTCTTAATGTTTTGCAGTGACCTAGCAAACAGCATGAGATTTTCACCAGATTTTATTTTGAACAAGGAATTAACATATTTCTTCATTCTCATTTCAAGTTCTCTTTACCTCCCCCAAAGAGGTGACATGTTAAGAGCAAAAGCAAATCAAAATTTGTGGAAACAAAGTTGTATGTTGAATTTTTCTTTGTTTTTACTATGCTTTTTACATCCTGACGCCAAGCCTTCAGACTTTTCTATCCCATTAGACTGACTTTTGTCTTGTTCCCCATTCATGGTGCTCCATCTCTCCTTGGCCTTGGTAATTGCTGTCCTGGAATATGCTGTTTTCCCCCTCTACCTCAGAGGACCCAAATGGAGCCTAGTCACCACCTCCTATCTTATCTGGAGCCTTTTTTGGTCTCTCCAGCTTGCTAGGCCTTCTCTTCCAAACTACTTTGTATTTAAATTATTTATTCTCTTTATCTTTATCGTTTGTACTTTTAAATGTATACTTAGTTCTGCTATAACATGGATTTTGAAAGGATGAATTTGTTCCAATGTAATTGATGTATTAGGGAACATTTTGAGCATGATGTGAATTTCAAGTTTGTTTTTCCATGATTTCTGCCTTGAACTCCAACCCTTTGAATGCTCACTTCCACAAGCAAATTTCATGTCTTCTTTAAGGTAAATGGCTATATTTATTGTATATCTTCAGGTGCAGTAAGGAACTATTATCAGAAGAAGCACTGGTCCGCATCACCCCGCTACCCCTTTTCTCCCAGACCCTTAGTTGGTCTACTCAACTTGTTTGTGAAGCCCAGGGTGCAGACCTAGCAGAATCCAGGGGACGTGGAAACCATTGCTTTTCATTGTGATATTTCTGTATTTCTTAACCATTTAACATGTGTAAAATTGTGCTACTGTTTTTATTAGATTCCTATCTTTTTTGTGCATGTATCACTGAGGAAATTTTTGAGTATTATGCCCTTAACCATGTTTTCCCTATAAGATCTGTGATTTTTATTGTGCAATTTTGCAAGGGCTGCTGCCCTTTTTGGGAATGCTTCTGTCCCATATGTTGAGTTACTTCAGAACTGACTCTCATTCCCTCCCCATTAGAATATAAGCTCCTATGGAGTAGGGATTGTTTCCTTTTTGTCTTACATAGTTGGCAATTAATAAATGATAATTATTTTATTTCATAACTCCTTATCAGTGTTCTTCAATTTAACATTTTTTTTTTATATTTTATTTCAGCATGAAAAAATTAGTAAGCCTGTAGTAAGTAGCTTTCCTGGCATTCAGTATAACTCAGTATTTTAATTAAGCCTATTCTGTGTTTATCCTGTTTTACTTCCTTGAAAATTAGGTTCATAAAAGGTTCATCAGTGGTTAATGGGAAGAGATTTTAAAGATGTGGTTTTTAGACAAATGTATTGCATAGGAATAATGAGTTAATGAATAAATGCATGATAAATCATTTATTAAGTGCTTATATGGCACTACCCTAAAACTGGAGATACAAATACAAGCAAGCAAGATAATCCCCTACCCACAAAGAGCTTATATTGTAATGGAAGAATATATAAAGAGGGTCCTAAAAGGAGGTAGAGATTGGAGATATACAAAGTCAGTCAGCCAGCATTTGTTAAATACTAACTGTTAGGGCAGCTAGGCAGTGTAGTCTTTAGAGTGCTGGGCCTGGAGTCAAATCTGTCCTTAAACACTTATTAGTTGTGTGACCCTGGACAAGTCACTTAAATCTGTTTGTCCCAGTTTCCTCATTCTATAAAATGAGCTAGAGGAGGAAATGGGAAGTTATTCTAGTAATTTTGCCAAGAAAAACCTAAATGGGGGTCATGAAGAGTCTGATACAACTGAAAGTGACTTAGCAACAACTACTACCATTACTGTTAAGCACTTAACTGAGTGAGAATGCTTTGGTATCAGGGAGATTCTATTGTAGTAGACTAGATTAGGTAACAGGTGCTAAGGGTCTGCACCAGGGATATAACTGTGTGAATAGAGATAAGAGGACATATGTGAGAGAAATTGGCAACAGATTGGATATGTAGTTGTTGTTCAGTCAGTTTAGATTGGGATTGGCGATTGAGATCATTGTATCTTTGGGGACAGAAATTTTCAGTTGAATGATGAGGTTGGAAGCCACAGTACTGCAGTGAGTGAGAGTGTGAGGAAAGGAAGTGGAAGTCCCTGTTGTAGAGGATTTTCTCAAGGAGAGATTTTATAATAGTATTAATTGGGCGTGGACAGATCAAGTGAATTTTTTTTTTAAGTATAGGGGAGATGTGGGGAAATAACCAATAGGGAGAAATTGATCACCAGTGAGAGTGGGGATGAATGGGGACTATCTGCTGGAGATGAGGGAATGGGATCAGGTATGCATGAAGAGAGGTCTTGCCTTGACAAAGAGAAGGGCCATGTCTTCTTGTGAGAAAAGAGTGAAGGAGGAGATACTGGGGAAAGATATCTGAGCAATGTGATGTTGTTGGGGAAGGGGGAAGAGGGAAAGGGAAATCTTGACAAAAGGCCTCTATGTTTTTGGTGAAAATTCTGGAGTTGAAGCTAAGAGAATGGAGGCAGGGATGCTATGGCAGGTTTGAGGAGGGATAGTTTAGAAAAGACTAGGAAGTGATTCGGGGATCTGGTTCCAGACTAGGTAAGGTGAAAGTTCACTTGTCAGTTCCAAGCTTTCCAGGAGCGGAGGCAGATTCCTTTTTGGGAGGGAGGGGTATGATCAGAGTTCAGGCAGTGTGATTTGGAAATGGCCTAGAAGAGTCATTATACCTTTATTTTGTTGGTGAGAAATAAAAATTCAGGGTAGTGTGGATGAACTTAGTGGATTTTAATATTCTGAAAAATGAAGGTGGTTGTTTGAAATTGTGAATGTATTAAATATCTCTTACCTGACATAACTTACTCTAGATTGCATAATGCAGCTATTAAGTGACTATATTGTCTTTTTTTTTGCATCATTTTTTAGTCTGTAAAGTGGATTTGATGTTACCTGTTATTTAAATACCTATGAACACTAATATGGACTCACTTATTAAAAAATCATGATTAAGTAGGATGACCACAGTCTATTTTTATCCATCTTTATTAATAAAACAAGAATTAAATATTATCAAAATAGTTTTAAATAAAACATAGTGTTGTCTATGTCTAGCTTTTTTTCTTTTGCTTGAATTATAAGTGCTGAATTTATATTTATATATGGTAATGATCTCTTCATGGACCACTTAGCTTTATTGTGTTTCTTGGCCATAGACCAGGCTATTGATCCTACTTAGTCTTCTTCAAAAATATGTTAATGGGTTACTTAGGAAACTGACTGAACTAGAGTTTGTGATTGGATCAGTACAAGTTTGTCATCACTGTTGGAAGAAACAACTCATTGTACATAACTGTTTAGTAATGTCATCTGTCAGCCTGTTATTATAGTCTTCTTCTCCCTTCCCCTGATGCCCAGGAAAAAAAACAAAACAAAACCAACCCCCCAAAACCAGCCAGCAGGATTTACATACTTGACATTGCCAAGGAGGTATGGGGCAAAAGAACTTGGAAAATTCATCTATTGTTGAAAAAGGGTAGGTTCCATAACAGAAGACTTACAAATTCTCATTTGTAATGGTCATTTACTTTACATAAAAGGTGTGTCAGAAGAATATATGTTTATATAAATAATGGACCAAATTCTGGTATTTAGTATGATTGTATTCAACTAATTCTGTTTAGCATTAACTGCGAAATATGTCGAAGCAGTAATAAGGAATGCAGTGGATGGCTTTCTGTTGTTATCAGAATTCATTAACAAGTTTTGCCGTGGTTGAATGCCTTTCATTGTTACGCTTTGTGGTTCATACTAAAGTATTTTAAGTAAATGACATCCATTCTGTGCTGATACAACAGTTTCTAAAAGACCTTGCAAAGAATGTTGTTACATTTTGAGTAAACATCTGTTTACCTTTTAATAATGGATACCAGGCTGCTTATGGTTTGTTTTTCTTTTCCTCTGTCTTTTAGCGGTCAAGGTTTTTAGTTTGGGAAAGAAAAGTATTTCATAATGTGCTTAGGGTTATATTGGATTAGATTGGCTATGTGAAAAAGTTTGATGATGATCCTTCATTTCTGCTGCTTCTAGTTACAGACCTAGGTTATCTAAGTACTGTGAATGTTCTTAGGGTTTCATGAAATTATGACAATGATGAAAACTAACATTTGTGTAGTGCTATGTTTGTCACTGTACATACATTATTCCATTTCATCTTTATAACTGCTGTTCAATTTAATGGATTATGAGCATTACCTCTTTTTTTTTTTTTTTTTTACACAGGTGAGATAACTGAGCCTTGGAGAGGTTATAAATGACTTATCCATGGTCACACAAATATTAAGTGTTTGACTTCTGGAAACCTGGAGTTTATTATTTAATTTATCTTGAGGCAGAAACATTTTATTAATAGAACTACATACTACGATCCTTGAAGACAATCTTGCTTCTTAAGCATTTATATTCTGTCTTATATTTAAATGTCTAACCTTGCTTATCCTATGTTTTAATTTGTAGGCTATCTCAATTTTTTTTTTTTGGAAGTAGGAGTTGGGTAAAAATGTTAAATAATAGTAATGATTGATGCTTGATGTAAATTTGAACTCATCCAGAGATAATATTGGTTGGGAATAAAAAGAGCCTTCTTGGTGTTCTCATAGTAAAACAGAAGATGCAGAATTTAAACCCTGTAATACCATAAAAGGTACTGTGTTTTTACAGTTTTCTTTTCTCTTAGATATTTGATTTAGGAACATTTGTATTTTTGAACACATGTATAACAGAAGGCCATATAGCAGTTTTCTCCACAAAATCATAGAGAAGTTAACTCTTCATCTTTGGAGAGTTCTATTTTTAAATAGGAGCATGACTTGGTAATTAAAACATAGGTCGTCTTAGGGTCTCTTGTGATCCTTTTTTTTTTTTTTTAAAGCCGTTGGTGTTAAATAACTTGCCCAAGTTTATACGGCCATTTTTTTTTTTTTGTGTGGGTGTTAAGTATCTGAGGCCGGAACTGATCCTGGGTCCTCCTGGACTCCAGCCGGCGCTCTTACTCACTGCGCCACCTAACTACCCCTCTAGTGATCTTTTTAAGTGGAAAATTGATAGAAGTAATCTTACCCTCATCTGATCTCAGCAGTCTGTATTGTTGGTCTGGTCTGGCTTTGGGATTTCATAAGTGTAAAAAAGTATGTGTATGCTAATACACTTTTATAGATACTTGCATCATTGCCTTTCCTGTTTTCTCAAACTAGAATTCCTTCCTTCCCCTTTGTTAGTTCAGCTTGTGAGAAACAGGCTTGTTGGGTTCACAGGACTTCCCAGGTAGGGTCAGGGAGTTAACCCAGATGAGTTTCCCCTGTCCAATGCTTCCCTGGGGCCCTTAAGAAGATCCACATGATATACCCCTTAATATGGTAAACCCCTTCTCATTGAACAAACTCCAAAATAGAGTAGAGGAAGGCTTTTTTCATACTTTTCAAGAGAGAGCAGGTGTAGTGCTTACTTGAACACCCACACTGATACAGAAGCAAGAGTGAGGGTCTACAGTTCTACCCCCTCCTGGTAGACTTAGGGTTAGTCAAATTCCTCAAATTCCTTACTCTCTCTCTTTTTTTCTACATTCTCCCTCCTTCTCCCCCCCATCCCCCATACTTAAATTCCTCAAAGGTTAGTCAAATTCCTCAAATCTCTCACTTTATTTCCCTTTACATATTGTACATTCTCTCTCTCTATGCAGATTATATGCAGATTACATGGTAATGGACATGGTAGTGAGGCTGCTTGTGATGGGCATGACCCCTCAGGCTTAAACCGGTTTTTCCAGTTTAAACTTTCTAGTTCACTTGAAGCCAGGATGGCCATTGTCTTAGTAAAATAAAATAAGTGAGCTCCCCCACACCTGGTTGTCTCCCAATAACTTTTTTCGGAGCAGAATAAGATACCATAATACCGTTTCTTCCAAGCTTCATCCATCTTTCAAGGTCTAGTTTATCTTATTACCCTATCCACATTAGTGGTGCCTTTATCTAAATTCCCATTGTATTTATTGTTACTTAATCCTGTGTATTATTTCATCTGTTTTAGTTTTATCTCTCCAGTTGATTTACAGGCTCCTTGAGGGAAGAGGTTTAGATTTTGGTACTTTCTACTTTTTCTAGGGTGGTGCTAGGCACTCATTGAGATTCAGAACCTCAAAGAGGCAGAGTTTGGTGACAGTGGACTTGGTTTAAAATCCTTATAATTCTTCTTTACTTTTCATTTCTAGTCTTGATTCTCTTCTTTCTCTGTTTGGGATGAACTATCATAGATTCTTATCTTTCACTACCACCTCAATCCTTCTCTCCCCCCCCATTTTGGAAAAGAACCTGCCATAATCATGGGAGTTTAGAACTCTTTGCTTTGTGATTCTTTGGATAGAAATGACTAACATTATCTTAATATGTCATATAGTATTTTATTTCTTGTTATGTGTTTGGACAAAGTATCCACATTCCCATAGCAAGTTATTGACAAAGTTAGGACTAGAGTTTAAGTTCCAATTTCAAATTCAGTGTTCTCTGTACCATCTATTGTAGTGTTTTCTTTAGAGGTAAAAATTTAATCTTTGCCAGGCACACATAACTAATAGGAAAAATGAAAATAAATGAGCATCCTAGAAAGAGAACTTCAAGTGTCATCAACTCTTTATAATAAAAGGATTTGGTTAATGACTTTTCTTTATTCAGCCCTGAAAGTGTAACAGAATGCTTGTAATTTTTTGCTTGACTGAGATCTCAATCAAATTTTAATGTCACTTTAGCCTTTAAACCTATATAAAGGTCAAATTTCAATTAAAAAAAAATGATACTAATACCCTGGATAAGAGTGATTTTCCCTTGGAGCTCCTCTTTTGGGGGAAATTTCTACAGAGAGCTATAGAAACCCTAAGAAAATATATGACTTACCTACTTGGTACAGAAATTTGTAGTCATATCCAGAATTTTTTTCTTTCTCAGAAGTGATAGTTTTATGGCATCTAGCAGTAATGTAGAATGGAAAAAATTTTTGGAAAAATTAAAAAAACTTCCCAATCTCAAGATAAAAGGGTTTTCAAGCAACTTTGCTACCCAAGTTGCATATGAAAGACATAACCTTATATACATTGAATAGATGTCATGGCAGATGGATCTTAATGAACCGATGCACTTACTTTTGCCCTTGAGGGTAACAGCCTGTTCAGTAGTCTGTCCACAATTGGTGCTAATTTTGACACTGACCATCTAATCAACAAATGTATGGATATTATGAGTTTAATAGCTACCATGAGGGCAGTCAGTTAATAACATTGACTTTGCTGAATACTATTCTGTGAACAGTGGAGGCTGGCTGAGGAATAAAAAAGCAAAAAGACAAATTTTCATCCTTTAGAAACACGTATTTTATTTACAGGGTACTATGCTGGTAACCCTCCCCTCCTCTCCTTTTGTTTAATTTTATTAATGTGGTGGCTTGAGCAGTCATTTGGAATCTGAAAGCCCTGGGTTTGAATTCTTCCTTAGATACTGGATATGTGACTTTGAGCAAATCACTTAACCTTTTCAGCCTCTCTTTCACTCTTTTGTAGAATGAGGATAATTAGAGTACCTACAGGACAGTGTATTTGAAGGAAGCAAAAGAGATACTAAAGTTAAACCGCTTGGCTGACCTTCAGGCATTATGTACATATTATTCTATGAGGTTCTGTGGCATAATGGAAAGATTAAGTGGAAATTGGAAAACTAAAACCTTGGTTTGAGTCCCAGTTCTGCAGCTTTTAGCTATATGACATAGGGCAAGCCATTCCTACTCACTGGGACTCAGTTATCAAATTTATGAAGTGAGGAGATCACACTAGATGATCTCTAACGTTCTTTCTAGCTCTGGCCTTTTGTGATTCTGTGTACAGATTCCAACCTATCATTTTATAGGTGAAGAAGAAACAGGTGCTCTGAGATTACCCTGTGCTGGCACATTGTAAATACTTTTGAGTAATGACTAATTGATTGCAGTGTTGGCACCATAATGATGGAATCATAAAATCTAAGTGTTAAAAGGGACCATAGGTAATCTAGTGAAGCCCCTACTTGAAACTGACCACCTCTACAGTATTCCAGAAAAGTGATTATCTTAATCCTTAGTTAAAGCCTCTTGTGATGTAGAACCCAGTTCCTTATTTAGGCTTTTCTCCTTTGTGTCATGGTGCTGCTTCTTTTACTTTTTGTCCCTTCTGCTATAATGGATGCAGAGGAAGTCAGCTTAAGAGTAAAAAAATATGAGTTTGTGGTCCTTTGCCACTTGACTCCTTCATAGGATTCAGTTTAACAAACATTAATCATAACAACTCTTGGGACTACTTTTCTTCTTCCTCTTTCCTGTTCTTTGCATAAGATACCTTTTTTCCCTGACTCTTGGCATTTTCACTGAATGTCTCTCATGCCTGGAATGCTTTTCCCTCCTACTCTCCACCTTTTGGCTCCCCTGGTTTCCTTCAGGTCTCAGCTAAAATCCCACATTTTGCAAGGAACTTTCCCTTTAACGATTCTTCCCTATGAAGTTATCTCCCATTTATGCTGTATTGTATATATGTTGTTTCCATGTTGTCTTCCCCATTAGACTGTGAGCTCCCTGATGCCAGTGACTGTTTTTGCCATTTCTTTGTATCCCCAGCACTTATCATAATGCCTAGCACATAGTGAATACTTAATAAATGTTAATCGACTGATACTTCCCCAGCTGACTTGTCAACATGAAGAAACCTCTGCCGAGGCCTGATTGATGACAGCCTGCTAAGACTACTATTTCTGGAAGGTCTCAGGCCATATTTCACTTGTTTCTCTACTCTGCTTTCCTTCTGGATCTTTTTCCATCCTCCTCCTCTTTGACTTCCTCAGTTGTCCACTGGTATTTTTTTCCCTTTTCCTGTCCCTTTTCCCCTTAGTTTTTCCTCCTTTCCTCTCCACCATTAGAATACAATCTCCTTGAGAGTAGGGGCTGTTTTGCTTGTGTGTATTTGTATCCCTAATACTTAGTAAAGTGCCTGTCACTTTGCAAGTGCTCAGTAAGTAATTTAGCTATCTCTCTTGTATCTGGGGATACAAGGATAACAAGAGACTGTCTGCCCATGAGAAATTTGCATTCTGTTATGGGATATAAAATGTACACAGATAAGTAAATACAGTATAATTTGTGATAGCACTAACTGAGGAAATGGCAGGGGAGGGGATTAAGAAAGTCTTCCTTGAAGCATATTAAGAATTGGTGGTGGTGGTTGTTTTTGCAGAGGACCAATCACTAGTACCGTGTTTCCCCTATAATAAGACCTATCCCGAAAATAAGCCCTCCCCTTACTGTGTAAGATTCCTCTAAAATAAGCCCTCCCCCGAAAATAAGCCCTATTGAGATTGCTACTGTAGTGAAGGTGATCCCCTGCGCTACATGCTATATTACGGTACCTTCTGTATGCACCGTCTCCCCCCCCCCCCCCGTGAAATGCACGCTGAGCTCCAAGCTGCATCCAATCAGAGCTGCAGCAGTGAGCGCATCATCCTGTTCTTCCCCAGTGATTTGCTTGCTGGTGCCATTGAGAGCAGTGCCGTGGAGGAGAGCTGAGGCAGGACAACATAAGCCCTCCCCTGAAAATAAGCCCTCTGGTGTTTTTCTTTCCAAAAAAAAAAAAATAATAATAATAAGACAGTGTCTTATTATCGGGGAAACACGGTAGTGTGTCTGACCAGCTGATCAGGCCTATATGTGCTTGGAAGGCTCTACCACAAGTTGTACACAAATAGTTTACATGAATATTTGGAATGGAGATGTCTCTAAATTTGTGCATCAGATATTTCTTTTGAGCTACTGCAATTCTGCTTTGCTGATAGAATACAGCACCTTCTTTGAGGTGGGCATACCAAGTTGGATGGTCCTATGCCAGTGTCTCCCATGTCTCACAATCTATTCCAAAGTTCTTCAGAAAGACCCTGAGAATGTTGTCTTCTTTAAAAAAATTTTTTTTTTAAATGTTTAATTTTTTGCAAGGCAGTTGGGAGTTAAGTGACTTGCTTAAGGTCACACAGCTATTAAGTGTCAAGTGTCTGCTGCCAAATTTGAACTCAGGGCCTCTGGACTTTAGGGCTGATGCTCTATCCAGTGCTCCACCTAGCTGCCCCCAGGAGTATCTTCTTTTGACTTCCATGTGAGCACTTACTTTGTATGAATTCTCCACAAAATAATCTTTTAGGCAAACGTTTGTCTGGCATTTGAACAATGGGGCCAGCCCATTGGATTTGGACTGTCTGCAGTGTAGTTTGAATGCTTGGCAGTTCACCTGGAGAAAGGACCTCAGTGTCTGGTACCTTATCCTGCCAGGTGATCTTCAGAATCTTCCTAAGACAATTCAAATGGAAGCAATTCAGTTTCCTGGTATGGCGCTGGTAGACTGTCCAGGTTTCACAGGCATACAATGATGAGATCAGTACTGCGGCTTTGTAGACCTTCAGTTTGTTGGTCAGTCTAGTACCTCTTCTCTCCCATACTTTACTTCAGAGCCTCTCAAACATTGAGCTGGCTCTGGCAATGTGTGTGCCAACCTTATGTGGACATCCCTGGAAGGTAAGTGAACTTATCAACAGTATTTGGCATTTCTCCATTTGTTGTTACTAGTGGGTCCGTGTATGAATGGTGTGTGTGGTGCTGTCTGGTGGAGAACCTCTGTTTTCTTTGTTAGACCAAAATTAGCACAAGCAGAGAATCGATCCATACTTTGTTGTGTTTCAGTCTTAGGGGCTTCAATTCACTTACCAACTCTTCCTTCCACTTTAGCCTTTTCAAGTTAAATAATTTGCCATCAGTGTGATAGCATTTTTACCCTTGTTGAAGGTGTCTTACAACATTGAAGAAAACATCATGCTAAAATTTAGTATGGGAGCAGGCACACAGCCCTACTTCACTCCATTGGTGACTAGGAAAGCTTGAGAGCATTATCCATTATCTAGAATACTGGGCAAACTTGTTGTCATTAAACTGGCATACGATACCGATGAACTTCCCTGGGCAGCCAGATTTTGACATAATTTTCCACAAGCCCTCACAAGTGACAGTATCAAAGGCCTTGGTCAGATCTACAAACATTGTGTACCTACCTCTGTTCTGCTCCTGGCATTTCTCCTGGAGTTGTTAGGCAGCAAACATTGGATCGACCATTTCTTAGCCCTTTCTGAAGACACCCAGGCTCTCAGGTAGATGACCATCTTGCAGGTGAAGGATCAGCACATTAAGGAGGACTCTGCCAAGAATCTTGCCAGCAGTGATTTAGAGAAAGGAGACATCCTTGAACCACTGGGAGATAACCTTCTTTGGCCATGTAACCCAGAAAATTTCCATCTGCTTTTGAATGAACAGTGGACCCCTTGTCTTATAAATCTCAGCTAGAATATCACATCCAAATAGCAGCCCTGAGTGAAAGAAGGCTGGCAAATGGAGGCCAAAACACTAGGTACTTTGCCACATGAGAGGAGCCTAATGGCATTCAAAACCTCTTCTTCATTCAGAAGTTCAACTAGAGAGGGACTGACTTCAATCTGAGGTATATAGTCACTGGCTTCAGCATTAATTGATGATGATCTCTTGAGAACACTATGAAAGTGTTCAGCCCACCTCCCTAGGATCATGTCCTTATCACTGATTAATGTGGCTCCATCAGCACTGAGTAGTTGAAATGCACCATAGGTCTTTGGCTTATAACTAGATTTCAGGGCATCAGGGATTATTACTGTCAGCATAAAACTGAGTTTCATTTGCCTTCTTATTGAGCCAGGAATCCTGCATCTCTCTAAGCTTCACTTATACTGTTGATGGCGTTAAATGCTGCCACCTTAGAGAAGGGTGCACCATTCTTCTGGTAAACCCAGTAGAGTTCTTGTTTTTCCTTTATCAGCTTCTGAATTTTTTCATCATTTTTGTCAAACCAGTCTTGATGTTTGTGAGTGTTCTGACCCAGGTGAGTAAATGTGGTGTTGTAGAACAAATATCTGAAAGTTAACAATTTCTTTTGTCCTCTACTGTTGCCCACCATTATGTTGACTTTCTCTCCAAGTGAGTAGTTCATGCTTGGAGAGGCCCTTTAATCTGTTGACATTAAGCCTTCTTGTAGTCTTCTTTCCTTGAATATTTAGCTTGAAGAGGATAATTTTGTGATGGTCCAGGCCTCTGCTACTCTGCCTTTGTCACTTATATCTTATTCTGTCACTTATTCTCTTTACAGTGACATAATTTGTTAAATGGCAATGCATCCACAAAGTTATATTGTGTTTAGGCAAATGGAA
>NW_027187400.1:26162911-26191971 GCF_028583685.1 Petaurus breviceps papuanus
GGGGCTATTGCATTGTCATGAGTTCGTTACTCACTCCTTTTGGGAGGTATAAAGCTTGTTGACTAGATTAGTTTTAATTGTAAGAGCACACCAGTTTCATAGTGCTCCCCATCACTCTGGCTGCTCTAGAAAAACACATAACCAGCTCCAACTTTGGTGAGCTGGCCTCCATTTGCCAGCCTTGTTTCACTCAGGGCTGCTATTTAGATGTGACACCTGCCGAGTTCTCTTGCAAAAACAAGTTTGTCCTTTTAAGTCTGCTGGATTTCACATTGTCCATAAATGTATGCATATTTCATGTACTAATGATGAATGGAATCATCTTTGCAAAAGTTTTTTTACATTATTCATTTTTTGACCTCAGGGTTGGATCCTTCCTTGGCATGGCAAGCAAGCCAGGGTTAGATGAAGCAGACAATTTTTAGGGGACATTTTCTAGCCCCTTCCTCACTCTAGGAGGTGAGCAATGCAGTCCTTAAAAAAAAAGGCTGCTCAGGGGCAGGTAGGTGGTGCAGTGAGTAGAGCACTGGCCCCGGAGTCAGGAGGACCTGAGTTCAGATCCGACCTCAGACACTTAACACACACACACACACACACACAAAAACTAGCCTTGTGACCTTGGGCAAGTTACTTAACCCCAGTTGCTCTCCAAAAAGTAAAAAAAAAAAAAAAGGCTGTTCAGACACCGAGGGGACTACCACTGGTGCCTTCTTTGGTGAGAAGATGACCCTGTAGCCTGTCTGCAGGGTTGTGACTCAGCTCCAGTGTATCTGTACTTGCTGCTTTGTCACTTGCCTAGCCTATCTTCACTGGACTTTGAGGTAGGTAAAAACGTATAGGTGATGTCTTTTGACTCTTGCATAAATTGGATTTAAGTGAAGCAGAGTTGCATGAAGTTGTTGGCCTCACTTTCTCTTCATAGTCATCAGAGTCCAGTGGCAAGATAAAAATCAAGATGATTGGCTGGTGACTTGGGATGTAGTGGATGACCTTGGTGTCTTCTGTGTCTAACCAAGCTTTAAGCATTTTACAGTGCCTACTTGAGCTGCCTTCATGGCCGTTGGAACAAATTGTTCCCATCTGCCCATTCTGCTGGGGGAGGTCTTCACATGCTTGGGGGAGACACCCCCATAACTCACTAACAAGTTTGTGGCCCATCAGTTACCCTCAGCCTGGTTTAGTCCCTCTGTTTACTGGGGTGTGGCTGCCGTTTCTTGGAACCACAGGTCAGAGAGTTTGGTGACTCAGATGGTCACCAAACGTGGAAAGAAGCCCTGAAAAGGACTCAGCATCCCTAACACCAGAGTCACTAGTCTTCCCTGAAAATCCTCCACCCTAGTTAAGAATTAAAGGTATAGAGAAAGTGCATTGTAGACATAAGGACAATTTGTGAAATGACAATGGAGATAGAGGATGGAATGTGGAATTTAGGAAACAACTACTAGGCCATTTTGACTTGAAAGTGGATTGTGTTTCTGAAAGGGAGTATTTGGAAATAAATTTGTAGCCAAATTATGCATAACTGAAGAGTGTGTATTCTTTCTCAGAGGCAATAGAAGACCATTGAAGAATTTTGAGTGGAAAAGTGACATGGACAGATGTGTGTTTTAGGAATTTAAAATTTGCAGCTGTGGGGAAGATAGCTTGGAGAAATTGAAGACCAATTAGGAAGTTATTGACAGAAAAGGAAAATGATAAATGTTGGAGAGGATGTGGGAAAATTGGGACACTGATGCACTGTTGGTGGAATTGTGAACTGATCCAACCATTCTAGAGAGCAATTTGGAACTATGCTCACAGAGCAATCCAGCAATGCTTAGCCTTTGATTCAGTAATACCACTAGTAGCTCTGTATCTCAAAGAGATCATAAAAAAGGGAAGAGGACCTACATGTACAAAAATATTTATAGCATTTCTTTTGTGGTGACAGAATTGGAAATTGAGGGAATGCCCATCAATTAGGGAATGACTGAACGAATTGTGGTATATATATAAACAGAGAACTATTGTGCTATAAGAAATGACTAGCTTGTGGATTTCAGAAAAATGTGAAAGACTTACGTGAACTGATACAAAATGAAGTGAACGTTGTATACAGTAACAGCAAAATTTGTGATGTTCAAGTATGATAGCCTTACCTATTCTCAGCAATATAATGGTTCTCACTTCCAGTGGACTCATAATGGAAAATGCTGTCCACTTCCAGAGAAAGAACTAGAGGAGTCTGAATGCAGATCGAAGTATACTATTAGTTTTTAATTTTTTGTGTATGGTTTTCCCCTTTTTGATCTTTTTCTTCTCTCACAACATGGCTTATTGTTTCCCATATTTGGAAATATTTTACATGATTGTAGATATATAACCTGTATCAAATTTCTTACTGTGTTAGGGAAGGAGGAGGAGAAGAAGGAAGGGAGAAAAATTTGGAACTTAAAATTTAAAAAAGAATGTTAAAAATCATCTTAACGTGTAATTAGAAAAAATGAAATACTATTAAAATAAGGAGGTTATTGAAGTAATCTGGGTAAGATGTCATGAGTACCTGAAGTAGAGAAGCAGCTACATAAATGGAGAAAAAGGGATGACTAGCAGAATGTTGTGAGCATCACATGCAAAAGTGCTTTGTAGATGATAAAACAGTATTATATTTCTGCTGTCCTCTATGAGATATTTGAAATAGAACCTAGAAATATGTTTTCTTATTTGTAAATTATGGTATGATGAGTTCTATAATAACAACATAGGAAAGATAACAAGTAACAGTTAAAAATATTTGAGTATGTTTAGCAGTTCATAAAGGTAAAGGACAAATATGGATTTTTAGATAAACTGAAGCTTTTAAAATGGAAACAGCTGTAAATTGTACAAATTTGGTTAGATTTAATTACAAATGTTAGCAGATTAAATATTGATAACTTTCTTTGTTATTCCATTTGAAACATCCCCTTAAGCATTCTTTTTACTGCTTGTTGTCTTGTGTCTGAGGAAGAGGGAGTCTAACTTTGGTTGTATGATGACTTAGTATATAAAGGATCTTTATTTATGGAAAAGCTCAATGCTAATGGTTAATCCTAAAGAGAAGGAATGGCCTGTAAGTCTAAGTCAAAGGGCGTTCTTTGTTTATAGTGGAACAAAGCAAAATTAAGGGGTCAGAAAGAACTTCATCTGAATGAAAAAATTTAGAAAGTCCCAAGGCTGTTTAAAATGAGATTCAAGATCAAGAAAATTTATATAAGGGGTCAATTTGTGGGATTGAAAATAAAAGTATAATTATATCATGAATCAAAAACAGATGTTGCTAACTCTGGGATTATTGCAATTGGTATGAAAACTATGTAAGAATCTGATGTTTACTTGAACCATATGTTGAAATCAGTTCCCCAAAGTGGAATATAAACCATAGAAAGTTGATCTAGAGTACTAGAAAGTAGTTTCTGATTCTTTTTTTTGAGGAAAACTCTAAAAGAGGAGCCATCTATTATTTTAAGAGAACCAGAAGACTGAGTCTCTACTTAAAGATGTTTGTAAAAAACTTTGACTTAATTGGTGAGAGGAATAAATCAATTATAATTTTGATGATGCTTTTTATTCTTACAAACTAGTATGGCACTTTTAACTTACTCAGAGGCAGGCATTCAGTTATTTAGCAAGCATTTATTAAGTTCTTATTTATGTTCTAGGCATTGCATATCAAGGTAGGCCGCAAGGATGTCACAGTTCTAACAGAAGAGACGATATGCAAATAATTGTTTATTAAATGGAAAGTAGAGGAAGGGGCAGGGGGAAATTGATGGTGGTTTAAAACTTTTCATAGCCTACCCTCTTCCTCTCTTTTCTAGTCTTATACCTCCCACCTATTCTGAGGTCTAATGACATTGGCTTCCTTTCTTGATATTATTCCAATAAGACACTATTTCCTTAGTCTGGTCATTTTCACTTGCTGTCCCTCATTCATGGAATGTTCTCCCTCTTCATCTCCCCTTTAGCCTCCCAGCTTGCCTGATTTCCTTCAAGTCCATCTAAAATCCCACCTTCAAAAGGAGTTCCTCTTAATTCTAGTGCCTTCCCTCTATTATTTCTAATTTATCTTATCTTTCTTGTTTTTACATAGTTGTTTGCATGTTGTCTCCCCTATTAATTTGTGAGCTCCTCAAGAGCAGGCAATAATGTCTTTTGCCTTTCTCTGTATTTCCAGTGCTTAGCACAGTACCTGGCACACAGTAAGAATTTAATAAATATTTATTGACTGAATGATGAAAGAAAAGTGAGTTTGTTCTTCCATCTGGGAAGCCAGGGAGCAGAGATGAAGAGGCAAGAGCATTATAGGTGTAGTGAATATAGATAAGAGTCTGGCCTTGGAATTAGAAAACCTGGTTTTGATTCCTGTTTCTAACACATACTAGATCTCTGGCCATGGACAATTCACTTAATTTCTCATTGTTCCAGACAGCTCTTAAGACAGGAATTATGGCTGAATTGCAGACCTGAGTTGGGGAAAGGAGTATCCACAGTGGTTAAAGTGAAATCATAAAACCAAATAAAAAAGAAAAGCCCCTAATGCAAGAATAGAATTGTAGGGAAATAGAGGACCTTCGTCCATGCTTCTGAGGGGCTTACAGATGGATGAGATGTAAATAATTTAAAGTCAGCAGCTAAGAATGGCACATACTATCTATATAAATGTTGAAGGAATCTGTCAGTTTGGTTGTATGTGACTCTTCATGACCTTATGTGGGGTTTCCTTATTAGAATTTATTAGAATTAGAAAGTTATTGGCATCATTTGTTATTTTCTCCTTCTGTTCATTTTACATATAAGGAAAATGAGACAAATAGGGTTAAGTGAGTTGCCCAGGGTCCCCTATCCAGTAAGTGTCTGAGGCCAGATTTGAACTCAGGAAGATGAGTCTTCCTCACTCCAGGCCTGATACTATTCACTGTGTACCACCTAGCTGCCCCATGGAAGGGGCAACTGAAAAAACCACTGAACAACAAATTGTTTTAGTCTCCCACTCACCACAGTGGTTTTTCGAAGCCTTTTCATTTTTCTTCAAGTCTTCCATAATACCCTTTTAGTTCACCTTCTCAGTTGAGAACCTTACCTCATTCTACACTGAAAAAGTTGTGACTTCATTGAGAGCTCCCTCTTTTGCTCGTTTTCCTCATCTGATATCACTCATACGTTCTCCCCCACCCCATTATCTCTTCCTTCACCCTTGTCCCTTATGAAGAGGTGTCTCAATCTTCTGAGACTAACCTGTGTTCAAGCATCCTTGATCCCATCACCTGTCTTTTCCAGCAGATTGTGCCGACTGTCATTCCCACTCTTTCTCTAATTCAGTCTTTATTTATTGACTCTTCCCTGCTGCCTGTTAACTCACACCCATGTCATCCTCATTCTTAAAAAATTCTCACTTTATCCTACCAATCATCAAAGAAATTAGGTAATCAGATCAAAGGAGTATAGATCTTGGAAAGGAGCTCAGAGGCCATTAGTTACAACCACATATTACAGATGAAAACTGAGACCCAGAGAAGTTAAATCACTTGCCCAAGATCACCTAAATTGTCGATAGTAGTTTCATGATTCAATCCTAGATCTTTGGTTGGACTCTATGTCTAGAGCTCTTTCTATGATCATGTTGCTTTCAACATTTTATAGATGACAGCATTTTCAGCAAAATATTATACTAGCACCACACCCATTTTAGTTTTTTGTCCTCACACAACCTAAAATATATCTATATAATAGCTGTTATTAATCCAGCAACATCATTTGGTCCTTTGTAGAAGTAACTTCAGTCCTTTTTGATAGTGTTGACAAATGCTTTGTGGCTGGATGCTTGCGTTATGTAACCTGCATCAAGTTAGTCAAAATAGTTGATCTATTTTAGAAAGTACTTCTACTTTTAGAGTAAAGAGTCCTGCTTAAGAGTCTAACATTTCTAAAGGATTTCACATTTTAAATCCTGACCAGTATGGTGTTACTTAATTTATGTCACCTTGACTTTGTAGTTATGGGCTTATATCTGGCTATATCATTTGTTATATAAATCGAGTAAAATTCCTTTGGTTTGGAGAATTTATTGACTGAAATGGTACCTATGTATTTAAGGTAAAGTGCACAATGAGAACATAAATGATATTTTACATTTGACTCTTTTAACTTTTGTTGCCACCACTTTGATGTATAGTGGTAAATTTATTAGTTTTTCTATCAATTGAATTCAGTGTGAAAAATCGATTGACTGCAATTAAATTAACTCTTCAGGATGGATGGATATTCATAGTCAAAGTTAACCATATCTGAGACTGGAGCCATACATGATTCTGAACCAGTGATATTTAGGCACCTATATTTAATCATTTGACATTTCTTTTTGCCATTTTTATGTTAAGATATTCAATGCTAAATCTATTGAGATATCAGTGAAACAGATAATGGTCATCTGCATATTTTTTTATTATTAAACATAAAGACTCCAGGAAATTGGCATTTTCATGACATTTATCAAATCATCCATTTGTGTGTACTAGAAAGCACATTGATGATACAAAAGATGCTTGTTGTTTCATATTGGATGTTCTTGAACTTGTTATATTTTTCAGAATATTTGGGTTGAAAATATTTACCTAGAAAATGATCTTGCACATAGGGACCTCTGAAATAGTTAAATTAATCACTTCTTTAATTGTATCTTTCAGATTCTATAGTATCTTGGCCTTTAAAAGTATGATTTAAAAATATTATTTAATTCTTGGGGGTATGATTACTTGCTTTTTTATATGGTGAGTCAATCATCTTATAGCATTTTTGTAGTAATTGGTTTTTTTTTTTGGTAGCTGACAAGAAAGTAATGTACATTGGTTTTTCTTTTAAATAGTATTTTATTTTTTCCAATTACATGTAAAGTCAATTTTTTTTTTTTGCTTTTTGGAGAGCAATTGGGGTTGTGACTTTCTCACAGTCACATGGCTATTATTAAGTGTGTTAAGTGTCTAAGGCTGGATTTGAACTCAGGTCCTCCTGACTCCAGGGTCAGTGCTCTATTCACTGTGCTACCTAGCCGTTCCTAAAGTCAATTTTTAGCATCCTTTTTTGGAAAATTTTGAGTTCCAGATTTTCTCCTTCCTTTTCCCTAAGACAGTAAGAATTTGATAAGGTTATACTATCTTATATTATTTAAAAAAATTCTTATCTACCTGATAGACTATAATAGATGTTAGTGATATGTTGTGGCTCTGATTTGTTAGGCTCCTCATTTACCAGAAAAGCTCAGACTAATCACAAACTGAATCATAGCAGTTTGTTAATATAAGGGTGAGGAACTGGTTATATGCCATAACTTTCCCAGTACAGAGTGTTGTTTATATTGTCAGACTGGTCAGTGTTACCTAATTGTTTTTTTTTGTTATGTCAGCAAATATTTAGAAAGCGAATTGGTTATTATAAGAAGCCAATGTGGTTCCATCAAGAACAGGTCATGCCAGACTTTATCTTCATTTTCTTTATTGACAGGATTAGTGATGTAGCAATAGGGAATGCTTTCAGTGTAGTTTACTTCAGTTTTAGGAAAACTTTTGATAATATTTCTTATTAACCTTTGGAGAAGGTGGAGAAGTGTAGATAAAAGAAAGTGCAGAGGTATGTGGATTCCAAACACTTTGGGTTGCTGAACTCAAAAGAGTTACTGTTAATAGCTCAAAGTAGGAGTAGGTCTCCAGTGAACTACCCTAGGTGTCTGTGCTTGGCTCTGTGCAGTGGGACATTTTTGTCCAGAACTTGAATAACACGGATAGTATTAGAATGTTGCTCACATTTGTAGGTGACATAAAACTGGAAGTAGGCATAGCTAACACACTGAACAATATTCAGGATCTTGAAAGATCTTGACAGTCTAGAGCTTTGATTTCATTCTAATAAGATGAAATTAAATGAAGATAAATGCAAAATCTTGCTCTTGGGTCAGAAAAATCAACTTCACAAGTCCATCCTGGGACAAATGGATAGTCTGCAGTTCTGGAGGTAAAAGACCTAATATATATATAATCTTGGGCTATACGTTAAGTGAGAAAACATTTCTCAGGATAGGGAGGTGATAGTCCTATTGTACTCTGTTCTGTCAGAGTTCATTTATAGTATTGTATTCTTGGTAACACCAATGAAAAACATTGATAAGCTGTATAATTTTTACAGAGAATAGTGGTAAGCCCTTTAGTCCATGTTATATGAGGAGCAGTAGAAGGAATTGGGCATATTTATTTTGAAGAAAAGAGACATAGTAATATCCTACCACAGTAATGTACCACAACTTGTTTAGCCATTCCTTAATTGATGGATATCCCTTTGATTTCTAGTTCTTACCTACCAGAGAAAGAACTGCTATAAATATTTTTGTATAAATAGATCCTTTTCCTTTTTAAAAATTTTTTTGAATGTTTTTGGGACCTAGAAGTGGCATTGCTGGATCAAAGGGTATGCACAGTTTTATAGCCCTTTGGGTATACTTCCCAAATTGCTCTCCAGAATGGTTGGATTACTTTACAACTCCAACAGTGCATTAGCATCCCAGTTTTCTCATATCCCCTCCAACATTTATCATTTTCCTTTTTTGTCATATTAGCCAGTCTGATAGGTGTGAGGTAGTACCCTCAGAGTTGTTTTTATTTGCATTTGTCTAATCAGTAATGATTTAGAGCACTTTTTCATATTACTATAGTTAGCTTTGATTTCTTCTTCTGAAAACTGCCTGTTCATATACTTGGACCATTTATCAATTGGAAAATGACTTGCATTTTTATAAATTTTACCCAGTTATCTATATATTTGAGAAACAAGGCCTTTTATCAGAGGTACTTGTTGTAAAATTCCCCCCTCCCCCCCAGGTTTCAGCTTTTAATTTTTAAATAGATTTTGTTTGTGCAAAAGCATTTAAATTTTATATAATCAAAATATCTATTTTGCATTTTCTAATGTTCTCTATTTTTTCTTTAGTCCTAAATTATTTCCTTATCTATAGAGCTGACAAATAAACCTTTGCATGCTCTTCTGATTTGCTTATGGTATCACCCATTAAGTGTAAACCATGTCCCCATTTTGACCGTATCTTGGTATACAGTGTGAGATGTTGGTCTATAACCTAGTTTCTGCAACACTGTTTTCCAGTTTTCCCAGAAGTTTTTGTCAGATTGAGTTTTTGTTCCAAAAACTTGGATCTTTGAGTTTATTACTAGATTACTGTGGTCATTTACTATAATATAATGTGTACCTAATCTATTTCATTTATCCACTGCTCTATTTCTTAGCCAGTATTACATTGTTTTGAAATTACTATGGCTAGACTGCCTCCCTTCATATTTTTCTTTAATTGATTCCCTTGATATCCTTGACCCTTTGTTCTTCCAAGATGAATTTTGTTGGTTTTTGTCTAGCTCTACAAAATCATTTTTTGGTAGTGTGATTGCTATGGCATTGAATAAATATGTTAATTTAGATAGAAGTGTAATTTTTATTATATTTGCTTGGCCTACCCATGAGCAATCAATATTTTTGCAGTTGTTTAAATATGATTTTATTTGTGTGAAAAGTGTTTTGTAGTTTTTTTAATTTAACATTTTGTCTTTAAAGAATATATATTAAATTTAATAATATAGTAAGAAAGTGGTTATTTGTTTCTTTCACATTCTGAATTTCTTTTGTACTACCAAGTTAAATTTAACATATTAATAAAACTGTAATTTATTCATGATTTCACATGCAATCTTCTCTCCCTTATATATGGAAATTTTCATCTTTAGGAGTTTTTTAACATTCATTTTTAAAAAGCCATTAAAAATTTTTTTGAGTTCTAAATTCTCTCTCTCCCTGTAATTCCTTCCTTACCCATTGAGAATGCAAGCAATATGATTATGGGTAGAAGTTATAAAAAGGTTGATTTCAGGAAAAAAATTCCCAATGATTAGAGCTATCCAAAAGTTTAATGAGCTGCCTCAGGAGGTGTGGGCTACCCCTTGTTGGAGGTCTTCAAGTAATTGCTGAGCTTTCTTTAAGGTTGGTTATGTTATAGTAGAGATTCTTTTTGCGTTTAGGTTGAGTTCTTTTGAAAGACTCTATGATGGGGATAATATGTGGAGAAACTATATTGTATAAGAACCAGCTTTAATAAAAAATAAAATTTAAAAAGAAAAACTGATGACCGTATTACATTTTTACTGCAGGCAGAATGACAAAATTCAAACAAAATTGATGTGATTTCTAATAAGAGACTAAAACCCTGCCCACAGATCTAATAAATTTAAGAACTCCAAAGCTTATCATCTATGGTTTCTTTTCCTCTAAATAGAAAAAAAGATGACATTACTGAATTTTCAAAGTGTGAATGGAAATTATGTGTTGCAGTATTTTTGTGGAAATGATACTGTGCTTCTCTTTTCTATGTTGACTATATGCTTGCCCTTGCCACTAATTAACAGTAAGTTGCATGAGAATTTCAAGCTTATTTCTGTCATCCTTTTTCTTTTTCTTTTCGTGAGACTGCTTATGGATGACTTGCCATCTGGACAAGATTTAATACCATTTTCAAACTGTCACTATAACATTTCAAAGGTTGGGATATTTTGTATACTTGAATTGAATTTTAGAGTTGAGACAGATGTTTGTCCTGTGGATCTTTTTTTTTTTTTTTTTTAAAGCAATCGGGGTTAAGTAACTTGCTCAAGGTTACACGGCCAGGTGTTTCTGGGTGGGTGCTAAGTGTCTGAGCCCGGGATTCGATCTCCAGGTCTTCTCAACACTGGAGCCGGTGCTCTTACTCGCTGTGCTACCTGGCCGCCCCTGTCCTGTGGATCTTTAAGTTGAGTTGTCAGAGAGCAGCGACATTTCTAAAGTTTAAATATTTAAAAAATTCTTTAAAAATAAACTTGATGTACTAAAATGTTTATTATATTATATTTAAAACTCTTGATAAAATTAAAGGTGAAGGTATAAGCCAGGTATTTGAGTCTTCAGAGGAAAAAAATATCACATTCCACTGCCTTCTGGAAAAGAATATTTTTAACTTAGAAATATTTTCTTTGTTTTGGTGAAGGGGGATAGAATGAATATATAACTTATCATGACTTCAGTATTTCCACTGATAAAATAATTTTGAAAAGTTTTTATTACTGTCTTGTGGGAGGTTTTTTTTTTTTTTTGCATCGCCAAAATTTCTTCCCAGTATTCTTCTTCTTTCCAGAGAACTATCCCATATAACCTTTTTTTTTTTTTTTTAAGAAAAAAGAAGGCAAATCACCAAAATTGATCAACACAGATAAAGTCTGAAAATCGATTCAACATGTTTCACACCTATGGACCTCCCAGCTCTGTGAAAGATTGATGTGGGAGTATCTTCTCATCTATGTGTTAGAACAATTCTTGTTCTTATATAATTTTGCAGCATTCATGTTTTAAAAAATTGTTTTGTGGTTGTTTCCACTTGTGTTTTTGTAGTTTTCTTGACTCTTATTACTTCTGTGCATCAAATCATGAAAAAATTTCCATGTTCCTCTAGATTCATATTTGTCACTTCTTATAGCACAGCAACATTCTGTTAAATTTATGTGCCACAATTTGTTTAGTCCATAAGCCTTTACTTTGTTTCCCAATTTTTTTTCTACCACATAAAGTGTTGCAATAATATTTTTGGACTTTCTTCTTATTAATCATCTTGTTGGTGTTTAGCCTAGTAGCAGAATCTCAGGTCCAAGAATATGGGCATTGTGGTCACTTTTTTCATGATTCCTAATTGCTTTTCAAAATGGTTGCACTGATTCATGACACTTCACATTTCTGATTCACAACAATGTAGAATTTTTCACTAGTATTCCTATCTTGCAAAACCCTTTCAATATTGATTATTCCTAGTTTTTGTCATCTTTGCCCATTTGCATGGAATCAGGTGAAACTTCAAGGTTGTTTTGATTTGCATTTATTTTATAAATGATTTGCAGTATTTAAAAAATTTGTTGTTAATAGTTTGCATTTCTCTTGTGAGCTATTCTTATCCTTTGACAGAATTCTAAGTATTACTTTATAAAATTTAATTTGTGTGAGTGCTTCAAGATGACAGCTAAGTAAGTATATGGGATGTATTGAGGTTTGTTCAAATGTGGAAGTATAAAAATATTATGAAGTACCATCACACAGAGATTTCATCTTTTTAAAGCCATTGTTCAGTGATCATGGACCAAAATGAAAGTTCTTTGAAAACTAAATGTTTAGGGGCGGCCAGGTAGCACAGCGAGTAAGAGCACCGGCTCCAGTATTGAGAAGACCTGGAGATCGAACCCCGGGCTCAGACTCTTAGCACCCACCCAGAAACACCTGGCCATATAACCTTGAGCAAGTTACTTAACCCCAATTGCTTAGGGGCAGCCAGGTGGCTCAGCGAGTAAGAGCACTGGTTCCAGTGTCGGGATGACCTGGATCAAATCCGGGCTCAGATACTCAGCACCACACCCAGAAATAATAACTGGCCATGTAACCTTGAGCAAGTTACTTAACCCCGATTGCTTAAAAAAAAAAAGAAAACTAAATGTTTAATCTGTAAAACAAAAAATAAAATAGCATCCTTTCCCTTTCACTTGCCCTATTGCCCTCCCCTCCTGTTGCATTTGACAGATAGGTCTAAATCTTCACTATGGGGAAGATTTAGACATATACTATAAGTCCATATTTATACATATACTATAAGTCCATTACCTCCTCCAGGAGGTGGGTATCCTTGTTTTATCATTGATCCTCTGGAATTTTGTTTGGTTATTGAATTCATCTCTGTTAAGATGTTAAAATTTGTTTATCTTTACAATATTATTATTGTACAAAATTGTATTCCTAATTTTTCTCTCTTTACTCTGTATCAGTTTGTATAAATCTTTGCAGATTTTTCTGAAACTATTTTCTGAAACTATTTCCTTCATTATTTTATAGTATGATAATATTCTATTATATTTATGTGCCACAATTTTTTCGACCATTCCCTAATTGGTGAGTATCCTTTTAGTTCCAATTCTTTCCAGTTCTTCCTCTGCAAAAGTAACTGCTATAAGTATTTTTGTACATACTTAGAATTTTTGTTTTAAGACTAATCCCTCTTGTATACTATTCTTCCTCTTTTTTCCCCCTCTCTCCAAGAGGCCGCTAAGTTACACAGTGGATAGACTACTAGGCCTGGAACTGAAGACTTGAGTTCAAATCCAACCTCAGACACTTAGTAAATGTGTGTCCTTGAGTAAGTCATTTAACCTTTGTTTGTCTTAGTTTCCTCAACTGTAAAAAAGTGGATAATAATGGCATCTACCTTCTAGGGTTGTTGTAATATATTTGTAAAGGCGCTTAGCACAGTTCCTGGCACTTAGTAGTTTAATTAATGCTTGTTTCCTTCTCCTTTCCTTCCTTTTTCCTTGTTAATAAAATATGTTTCTGTTTCCAGCTCTTTATATGTGTATCTTCTCTCCCATACCCCTTTCTGTTTGTGTAAAGTTATATTTTTGAATCCCACATATGTGAGATCATTTTCCCTATACTTCTGTCTTATCCACTTCTAGTGTGTTGCTCTCCTCCCTCTTCCTATTTCATTATTCTTTTAATCACATGGCAGTAACCAATCCTGTGCCCCCTGTCTAATTAGCTGCCCTCTATGATCCCTGATAGGGCAGCTAGACAGCCAGGCCTGGAGATAGGAAGACATGAATACAAATCTGGCCTCAGAAACTAGTTGTGTGACCCTGGGCAAGTCATTTCACCCTGTTTGCCTCAGCTTCCTTATCTGTAAACTAAGCCGGAGAAGGAAATGGCAGACCACTCCAGTATCTTTGCCAAGAAAAGCCCAAGTGGGATCACAAAGAGTGGGACACAACTGAAATGACTGAACAACTAATCTGACCCCTAATTATGTGGTTCTGAGTGAACACGTTTGTCATTTCCTCATATTAGAATGATTTAGGAAGCAGTTTCTTCTTGTGTAGTTCTTTAAGGTGATTTGCTCATGTTGGTCATTTTTATGTTTTTCTTGATCAAATTATATTTGTACTTTAAAGTTTCTGAGCCACTCTTTTCATCAGAAATGCTTAGAAGTTACATGGCTCATTAAAGAGCCATACCCCCTTCCCCCTCTGGGATTATAGAATTATACTCAGTTGCTCTGTAAATTGTTCTTTACATATGTATGGACTATCCTGCTCCAAACACTTTACTTCTGTATAATAATGGCTGCTAAATCATGTGTGATCCTGACTGTGGCTCCTGGGTATTTTAATTTCTTCTTTCTGATTGCTTACAGGGTTTTGATCTTTTTTCTTCCTCTTTTACTTGTAAGCTCTGTATGTTGGCTGTAATATTCCCGGAAAATTTTGGGTTTTAAGAAGGTCACCAGTGGATTTTTTTTTTCCTATTTTTTCTCCATCTAGTTGTAATAGATTTAGATAGTTTTAATTTATGATTTCTTGACATGAGGTCTAACCTCCCCCTGAACCCAACCCCTGGCCAGGTATCTTTTCTTATATTTTCTTTTTCAGTCTTTTGATTTTGTTTTAATATTTCTTGTTGTCTCATGCAGTTTAGCTTCTATTTGGTCCATTATAATTTTCAGGGAGTTTGTTTCTTGTACAAGGTTTTGTACTTCTTGTGCCATGCTGTTAATTCCCTTCTTTCTTTTATAACTCATTTCTTTCCAACTTTTTCTCTATAGTGTTCTCACTTTATTTATAAAAACATTTTAAGCTCTTGCTTTAACTCTTCCAGGGATTTTGTTGAAATTTTGCTCAAACTGTGTTTTGCCCTGAAGCTTTGATTATAGATTGAAATCATTCGCTTTTTCAGCATTTGTGTGGTCAGTGTTCCTGAATCCATAATATCTCCCTTCCTTCCTTCCTTCCTTCCTTCCTTCCTTCCTTCCTTCCTTCCTTCCTTCCTTCCTTCCTTCCCTCCCTCCCTCCCTCCCTCCCTCCCTCCCTCCCTCCCTCCCTTCCTTTTTTCCAGCTTACTTCTTAACTTCAGACTTTTGTTTATGGCCTCTGTAATTTCTGGAGGATATGCCCTGCCTGACCCTGCTGCCATTCATACCTTGTCAAATCTCAACCCTGGGGTTACAAAATCTCTGTTTGAGATGGGTCATTCCCACCTTCCATGTTTTTTGTTCCTTTTCTGAACTGAATTTTGCTAGAGAAGGTCACAAAACTGCAGATTGGGTCCTCGCAATCCTTTTTATTTTTTAAATTTAGTTTTACTGTTCAGTTTTGAAAACTCTCCCTCCTCTCCCCTCCCCAGCTCATTGAGAAGACAAGAAAAACATAACCTCTTGCAGACATGAATCAAAAAATAAAAGAAAAAAGAAAAACAATGTGCTTCATTCTGCACTCTGAGGTCTCTGATCTCTGTCTTGAGGTGAATGATATGTTTCATCTCATATCCTTTGGAATTGTGGTTGGTCATTGTGGTGATCAGAGTTCCTAAGTCTTTCAGAGTTGATTATCTTTCTAATATTGTTATTGTATAAATTGTTTTCCTGGTTCTGCTCACATACTTAACTTTGTGTCAATTCATACAAGTCTTTCCAGGTTTCTTTAAAGCCATAAACATTATCATTTCTTATAGCACAAACATCTCGTCTCTACTCCTGACTCCCCCATTTTCACTTGTCTTTTTCTGTTCCCTAAGTCTTTGAGTTACAAATGGAATTCCTTCTTGCCAAAGGTAATTCTGTTTGTGCTCTTGATCCTATTCTTTTGTATCTTCACTTAAATCTTGGCCCATTGGTGAGTTGTTTTGGACATACTAAATTTGGAATGAGCTATCTCAACAGTTGGTTCTCTCTTTATGAGAGGATGTTAAAGTAAAAGCTAGTTAGATAATATGCGTTAGACTAGAGGGCTTTTGAAGTCCCTTCTAGCTTAGAAAGATTGGAGCAAAATATTGGGGATTCATCTACATAAAGATAACAGAACCTGTGAAAAACAGATGATGTCACTAAGAGATAGAGAAACAAGAAAAAGAGAGGCACAATGAAGAACCTTAAGGGACACTAAAGTTTAGGAGGTATGAAAGATGATCCAGCAAAAAACACCCTGAAATGGTGAGAGAGGTAGTACGAAAAGGCAAAGTCACAACAAGCAAGGAAGGAGAGTGTCCAGAAGCTGAAAGAGTGAGGATGGTTAACACTGCCAAAACTTACAAAAAGGTAAGGTAAGAGAATCAAGAAAAGATGAACAGATTAAATGGTAAGAGACAACACTGGAAATGTCTGAGATGAATCAAGTGACAGAGTCAGAAACCAGGTCACAGGAAGTTGAAAAGTGAGTTGTAAGAAAGTAGAGACAGTGAGTATAGAGAAACGATTCTTTCTACGAGTTTGGCAGTAAAAGGCAAGAAAAGTGTAGGGTGATGGCTTAAGGAGATAGGTTTCAGATTAAAAAAATTTTTTTTTTGCTATGCCATAAACATGTTTGTTTGTAGACAGGGAAGAAGTCAGTACATAGGGAGGGAGATACAAGGTAAGAAATTAGCATGCTTATACATGTTTGCATTAGTTTATGTTTTTCTTGTCTTCTCAATGGGTTGAGGAGGGAAAAAGGAGGGAGATAATTCAAAACTAAAAAGTAAAATTAAATTAAAAAAATAAAAAGTATTGCTATTCAGCATTGTGGACCCAGATGAAATTAAATAACATAAATTTGTAGAGGACCTAGTTTGCAGTTCTGTGATGGACTTTTTTTTTTGACTTTCCTATTTCTTTTCAGAAAAGTTACTAAGCCTTAAAATTTCCCACTGTTCCTCACTTTGTCTTTCTCCATGTGTGCAATCTCTTGTGACATTTTATCATTTCTACTCCCACAGCATATTTTGCATCTGTTACCTTTTCTCTTCTCAAATGGATACCATTGTAATTCATGTCCTCATCACTTTTTGCTTGATTATTAAAATAGCCATCTAATTAGTCTTTATTAGTTTAATTATTCTCTTCTCTAGTTTCTCTTCTACACAGTTGCTAAAGTGATTTTCATGAGGTACAGGGCTTTAAAGCCTTTTACAATCTTTTTCAGTCTTATGCTCTTCTGCCCTCAATGGTCCTACCAAATCACTTCATCCTTAACAGTCTGTCTCCATCTCTATGTCTTTCCTCTATGCCTGAAACACATTCCCTTCACTCTCACCTTTTTCTCCTAGAATTTCCTATTTCTTCAAAGCTCAGTTCAAGTGTCACTGTCATAATGAGGATTTTCCTAATCCCTCAGCTGCCAATACTCTTCTATCCCCAGACTTCCGTGTACATGTATTATATATTAGAATGTAAGTGCCTTGTGGGCATGTACTGTTTTATTAATCAAATATTTTAACTTTATTTTTCTCAATTGCATGTAAAACCACTACCATTCTTTTTTTTTTAACATTTGTTTTTAAAACTTTGATTTCCAGATTCTTTCCCTTCTTCCCTCCTCACCCACCCCCACCCCAAGCAATTCAGTATAGGTTGTACATGTGTAGTTTCGCAAAAAGTTTCCATAGTAGTTATATTGTGAAAGACTAACTATATTTCCCTCCATCCTATCCCACACCCCCACTTATGCTGTTTTCTACCATGACTCTGTCTCTTTTCAAAAGTGTTTGCTTCTAACTACCCTCTCCCCCAATTTGCCCTCCCTTCTATCATCTCCTTTCTTATCCCCTTTCCCCATAATTTCCTGTAGGTTAAGATACCCAATTGAGTGTGTATGTTATTCCCTCCTTAGGCCAAATTCAGTGAGAGTAAGGTTGACCCATTCCCTTTCACTTTCCTGCTCTTCCCCTCCATTGTAACAGTTTTCTCTTGCCTCTTTTATATGAGATAGTTTACCTTATTCTATCTCTCCCTTTCTCCTCCTCCTCCTCCTCTCTAACCTAATTTTATTTTTTAGATATCATCCCTTCATATTCAACTCATCCTGTGGCCTCTGATGCCTTTCACCAAACTCAGTTGTTGTGCTTTTTCCCTCCTTAAATTACCCTTTTATTGCAGTATATAGTTTTGTCTTCTATCTCAGATTACCATATATAATACTTAACAGAATGCATGCTCTATTTTCCATTAGAGTGTCAACTCCTTGAAGGCAGTTTGATTGTTTCATTTTCCCAGTACTATAGAAAATACTTAATATTTGTTGAATTGAAGTGGAAGGAACTTGAGATAGGTAGTCTAGTTCAATCTTTTTTTTTCTTTTTGCTTTTTGGAAGGCAATTGGGGTTAAGTGACTTGCCCAAGGTCACACGGCTAGTTTTTGTGTCAAGTGTCTGAGACTGGATTTGAACTCAGGTCTTCCTGACTCCAGGGACGGTGCTGTATTCACTGTGTCACCTAGCTGCCCCAGTATTTTTTTTTTTTTTTATATAAGGAGGCGGGTTCCCTGTTTTTTTTTTTTTTTGCTTTTTGGAGGGGGGAGGGTGGGGCAATTGGAGTTAAATGACTTGCCCAAGGTCACATGGCTAGTTCTGTGTGTGTGTGTGTGTGTGTGTGTGTGTGTGTGTGTGTGTGTGTGTGAAGTGTCTGAGGCTGGATTTGAACTCCGGTCCTCCTGACTCCAAGGCCGGTGCTCTACTCACTGCACCATCTAGCCGCCCCGATCCTACATTTTTAAAGTTCATATAGGTAGTAAGAAGAGTTGGGTTGTGAAAACCAGATCCTTTTTATTCCATGTCTAGTGCTACAAGATACAAGTAATACAAGAAAGCTGCCTTTCTTAACTCTCCCAACCTTTTCTTCATCACAGATGATATTTTTAACTCACTTAATTTTATTAAGGCTAATATTAATATTCTTTGTAATCCTCTTGTCTTGCAGCCTAAGATAGACAATTTTGTATTTAGATACATTACTTATTCCATAAATCATTCCTCAAAGGGCTTACATAAGATAAAGGAGCCTAGCTTATGTCAGAAATTTCGTGTATTTGGAAAACAGCAGACTTTTTAACTTGTACTGTTGTTCAATTCATGTTTCATGTCTCTCAATGCATTGTCTAGAGACCTGAGACCTTATCCCGAAATACACAGAAATATACTTTTTTTTTAAAAGCAATTGGGGTTAAGTAACTTGCTCGATGTTACACGGCCAGTTATTTCTGGGTGTGGTAGAAATATACTTTCTTAAATGAGAAGAGAAGGGTTAAGGTCATTATGTCATTTTTCTTTGAACTGTGGTGAGAAAATTGTCCAGTAAAGTGACAGTGGTGTGTACTTAGTGAACAACATGATTGATGTTGTTTGTTCTGTGTCTTACTTCCTTCTTCTTTAGTCATGAAGTAAAACCTTCTACCCTCCCCTTCACTCTCTAGCCCCCACCTCCTCCACCTTCATCAGCTCCTCCAAGCCAATAACAAACCCACAAAACACCTGCACCCTGGGTACAACACAAGCTCTTATGTTCCTCTGTTCATTCAAATGCAATTCATTTTAACCAGAAGAATGTAATTTGAATTTTGAATATAATTTGTAGACCCGTGGTACCGTGTCATTTAACAGAGTAGTTTTCTTTTTAAAACTCATAGTATTTTATAGAGATCATGAATATGGTTGTCACTAGTTAGGTTGTGTGTACTTGCAGCTTAAGCAGAAATCAGACAGAAAACCAGTCACACCAATGAGTCACTTGCTAAATTGGGACTAGAACCCAGCTCTTTTTACTCTTTACTGTAACAGATGATGCTTTCAGTATGGGAGAGGAAAGGATAATGGTGTCCCTGTCCTATTTCTGATTGTTGCTGCTTTTACCTTGGCAAGAGGCTCCTTTGAAATTCTCTGTTAACTGCCTGGCTTGATAACTGCAAAGTCTTTCTTTCCCCCTTTGAAATTTATTCCTGCAGTTTAAGCCATTGCAAACAAAGGCCTGAGGAGCCCTGGCTTGTTTCATTTGTGTGCTTTTGATCTTTTTCTTTCTCATAGTTGAATCTATTCTTCAGCCTTTCCTGTTCAAAGGAGGCTGCCCTTTTCCACCTCACACAGTAAGTGATTCTCCTAAGTGGACAGTCTGATTTAGTTAAAAACTCTGGTTTTTCTCTCTTCACTTATCAGGTTTCTAAATTTAAGTGGCAGGAGAGAAATAATAAGTGACAATAAAAGAAGAAATCTTTTAATTTTATTGAAAAAAAATTTCTACTTAGTGACTGACTTCCCACTTTTATTGAACTGAATCTGAGAGTTTTTGTTTTTTTAAAAATTTTTCTATGTTAAATTACTGTAATTTTATTTTTTTCCCTTTATGAGAAAGCTTGATTGACTCTTTTTATAAAATGTCTAGGATGTCAGGTTGAGCAGCATCCCTGTTACTCAATCTCAATTAAGTTCACTTGATAAAACTTACCTATTTTGAGGGATAAAGTAGGACTTTGATGACAGACTTGCTCTCTAATATTTGCTTATGTATATTAGGTATATGACATTTTTGTTGGGGAGGGCGAAGATCAGCTGAAGTTCAGTTTAGTGACTTACACATTATTAAATGTTGGACATTAACAATAAATATTTTAAAATAACTTTTCACTTCTCTAGATATTTTGGTGAACTATAGAGCTACAAAGAAGAAGGTTCCTTATTAAGAAATATTTGCTTTTTCCCTTTTGTCCCCCTTTTCTTAAATTATGCTCCCTTTGAGAATATGGAGGGTCAAAGTTTAGGATCTTTTGTGTGTGTATAACTTTGCAGCAGAGAGATTAGTTTTGCAAAGGCTCAAAATTCATTCACTTAATTGTGGGAAGTGTTAAAGTTGTTAGAATTGGATTTCTTTGGTTATTGAGTTGAGAGATAGGACCTGGATCTGTGATTTCATTGACACTGGAAACTCTCACCAACCTGCATTTAAATATTTACTTAGCAAAGGGAAATCAAACACTTAACTTGGAGAATGTTCATGCAGGGTGATGAGTATTTTAATGAATAATTTTTGTTTACAGGGAATATGAAAAAGTTTTCTTAATTTGTCATTTGACACTTTTTTTAAAAAAAAATAGAGCTTTTTGAAGTTTAAATGGCTTGCTTGTTTTAATTAATAGGTAGTATTAGATGCAGTGGAGGAAAAGATGGCTTTTTAAATGAAATAATTTGTAAATTTTCAAATCATCTAAATGAAAGTGAATTTCTTTTCTGCATCAAATTATTATAATTGCAGTTTTTTTCTCTTTAAAGTGATCTTATCCTTCAGCAGGAACTTTCATAAAGATATACTGGTATAGCAAGGCTCACTAATATTTTAGAAAGAATATTACTAGTAATAAAAAGGACAGAATTATGGTCTTTTGATGCATTAATTTTAATAACTTTTTTTTTACAGCTCTTGAGCCAAGATGTGAAAAGTTAAACAGAAATATGGTTCTCATTTTGATTGTGCTGAATTTATTATGTCTTTGATATGGAGCACCATCTTCTCTACACATATCGGAATAGGGCTGGTAGGACTTTACTCTTTATAAGATCGTGAGTGAAGCTAATTTTACGTAGCACTTGCAGAAAAGGTAAATTGAAAACTTTGCTTACTCATTATTATTCAGAATAATAAAAATATATAATAATTTTAATATTGCATATTAAAAAGTTCCCCTTTCAGTTAGCACTTTGTATAGAATGTGTATACCTAGTACTCCAGTTTGTTAAGAACAGTTTTGCCTGTTGCAGACATGAATTTTCTATTTCTTTGTTACATTTATTATCTATAATGATTATTTTTGTTCTCATGGTTTGCTGTGTTAATAACTTGAAGCATTTGAACAGTACTATTACTTTTCCCTTTTCCTCTCTGCCCCCAAATGTGGGATGATCTGGAATTTGATTTAGGAATCTGAGGTTTGCTCTGTCTGCACCTATTGATTAAAGGTATTGCTGGTGATATAATTTTGAAGTGTTTTGCTCAGGAGAGATTCAAAAAAGGGGATTGTCAAAGAGTATTTTTTGAAGATCATGTTTGGGTTTGTTTGAGCTTGGAAAAGACAAATTTAGTGTACCAACTCTTCTACGGGAGGTTTGTCCAAGATTTACTTAACTTTATAACTGTATAAAAATTATTCCAGAAATGTGTAGTAAGAATGTGATTAGTCATTTCTTTTATACTCAATTGCAAGGTGCCCCTAAATTTGTTGATTTAAAAAAAAAGGTACCTTTCTGGTACTGTTTAGTTTTGTTTCTATTGTACATAGCCACTTTTTCTTCCCTTCCAGGTATGATGAGTGTAATAATCTGTGAAGTACATCTGTTTTCAGATGTTATGAAAAACAAAAGGAAATCTAGAGCTTTTAGCCTTATGTATTAGGTGAAATGGAGAATACTGGGAATCCTCAACATCTTAGTACAGCCTTAACTTATCAGAGCTTGTAGACTTTTTTTGGAACTGCATGGAGACTTTTGGAACACCCTCTACAAATTGAATACTTAATGAGTTTCTTATGATGTTGATTATAATTTATTGTGATAACAATCAATGATGCACCAGATGTTTTGATTGCTTTTATTAGCTTTATATTAAATTAAGCATAGCCAAAGGCCAAGAGTCCATCTGTGCTGTTGCCAGAACTGGCACCAAAAGCAGCTTCTTTTTGTGGTGTCCCTTGCATAGTTGTTAACTTCTTTCTTTTGGTGGTCCTGATACTTGTGATGGATAATTGCAAGGAGAGCCTGTGTTAGTGCACTGAAATGGGCCTTTCAGGTCAAGCTTGTATTTGTGAAGAGGCTGACATTTTTCTTGTCATTCCAAGAAATAGCTGGTTTTTATTCTTGACTAACTAGAAATCATTTGAGACAAAGCACATAAATGAGATTATTTGGATTGAAGGGAAACTTTAGTAAAAGGGAGCAGTATGTAAATAAAAACTAGTCATTTACATGTATTTGTTTAATAGCCGAGGTTTTAACAAACCAGCTACCAAACCTGAAAATGTTAATTTGCTTACTGATTTTGTCATTAATGCATGTGCATGTATTATTGCCTGACAGCTGAAAAGAATTTAGTTTTCTTATATTTAAAATATATTTGTTGAAAGCACCCCAAGCCTTTGAAATGGTTTAGGTGAATGAACCTTGATTTTTTTTTTACTCTTGTTGTATCAGAGTAATTGGCTAATGTGGAAGCTGTACCTATGAGTGAGTGTAAACAATCCATCTGCAGTGTGAGTTTTTGAGCCATGGGGAGGCAGAAGTATAATTAAGATGGCAAACCTTACACATCAAACAATTTTCCCATCCCTATATACATACTTTCATTCTTTCCTGGAAAACCACCTAGACATCTCTGAAATTAGACTTGAAAAGCATGTGCTAAACCCAGAACAAACAGCCTGAAATTTTTATCATAATGTTGCTTTTAAAAGTCCTAAATGTCCTCTATTTAAAATGAAATTCTTTTGTATTAACCTTCTTTCATATGCTAGCTTTCAGCAGACTGCAGAATTGCCTGATTTGACTTTCTAATGTAACTGTAATGAATCTTCTGGGAAACCAAACGATTGAACACACATACTCTGCAACTCCATTGTAAAATATTCAGTCAGTATTGTCGATGTTGCTGATTAAAAAGAGGGGGGAATGATTGGGGGGTTGGGGACAGAAAGTAGAAAAAAAAATCCCAGGCATATCTAAAACCAAGTACACTCTCCGGAAAATCTGCCTATAGTGGACACTGTAGTGTGTGACAAATGTGTTCAATATCCCTTTCTTAAATATACCAAGTTGGGGTTGAATCTATTTTGAAAAACCAGAATTATGTTAAATTGTATGATTATAGTAAGTTCAATAATAACAATAACAACTAGCATTTATATTAGCACTTAAAAACTGAAAAAAAATTGGCAAGTAATGATAACTGTCAAATTACTCTGTGCATTATTCTTGAGTAACCAGCAGAGTAAAATATTTGTTTCCAACAAAGGCAACATCTCCATACAAGATCCTGTAGAAACTTATTGTTTGATGTTTTAAATATATGCTCATTATGTACTTGAATTCCTTTTCTAACAGCTGGTGAGTTGTCTTTGGTAAAAAGAGGAGGGTGGTTTCCATGATAGAAGTTAGTTGTAACCAATTTATTCAAGATATTTATGATTGTAGTAATGTGAACCTATTTTATCTATCTGAGAGAAATTGAACACTGGAGTTTAATAATTAAAGATTTATTATTTAAAACTGAGTGTATAATGAGCCAGATGCTGTTATATTGAAGCAGCTATTTCCATTAGCATTTTAAAGTAGAATAGAATTGAGTTTTAAATTGAGTAGTCATGGCTTTAAAGACCTCAGTATTTGATATTTCTTTCTAATCTAGTAAAGAATTGCTAGGTTGTATTTAATTTCTGGTAAGAAGTAGCAGCAGCCATGCTAAAGTATCACACATAAGTGGATTAAAGCTTTTAAAAACATGCTGAATTGATCATGAAATGTCTTGAAAATGCTAGTTAAAAAGGAAGTTGATTTTTTTTTTTTGAAAATCTGGAGAATCATTTTTAACTGCAGAAGGTATCATTCAGTCAAATATGGAGAGAGATAATGGTAAATAAGAGTGCGAACTTCTGTGTTAAGATTCTTTTTGTCAGGGGAAACATTTTAAATAATAGCTTGAATAGTGTGATGAAGCATCCGATGGAGGCTCCCAGGAGAGGAAGATTATACTGGAGAGATATCAAACTATGAATCATTTACACTAACCTCTTGCTGAAGTACAGCTTGCATTTTTAATGAAGGATGATTACATTTCATAAACAGACCTTTAAAAATTAAAATAATATTGATCCTTTTTCATTTAGTACTATTAAAACATGTTCTATAGCTCTTTCAAATATTACAAGATAGATTATTCTAGAAATAAATTCTTTAAGTAAAAGATATATTTGTGTCTCAACTTGGTGATGGCAAAAGCTGTTTTAAATAGTGTCTTGGATATTTGCAGAAATATTTTTCAAAAAAATTTTATATTTTAAATCAATATCTTTAATGGCTAACTTTTAACACAGTTTAAGACATAAACTTACTTTATTTCCTATTTTCACCACAAAATGTACTGCAAGTTTTATTTGTAGGGCAGTCTGTTTTCTGAAAAGAAAAAGTGTACAATATGTTTATCTATAACCTGAATTTGTCATGTTATGATATGCTCCTTGCATGTTTTCATGTTAGAGGGCAAGACTGATGAATTGGTAGATATAATGTTTTTAATAAATGAAAAAGAATCATAAGCAAAAGATATCTTATGGAAGTATTGCTATTATTTTGTAGTACCGATTCTCTAACTGCCAAAGAAGCAGAAGTGACTCCTTTGCAAATCCAAAATGTAGGTGATAATTATTTACATGGGTTTTGAAAATTTATAAAGTGTTTTTGTCAGGCAGCTTTGATGTAGAGAATAGAAGTATTCCCATTTTAAAGAAGAAGAAACAGCAGCTCAGAAATGTTAAGTCACTTGCCAGGACCACAGAGCCAGGAAGTACAAGTACCCATATAAGAATAATTTGAACCCCAGTCAAGTGTCAGATCTGCTTTTTTCTCTCGCTACACATTTCAGATTCTTATGTCATGCCTCATGTCAAAGGTGAAAAGCTTTGTTAATATCATATAGGATTGAAGTCTTTATTTTTGCCTTTCTGTCCTCATGGACTGGTACAGTGCTTTGGTGAGTATAGGGAGAGTGATTGGAACATGTGATTTCATTATTTAAAGGGAGCACCTGGTGAGTTGCTTTATCAGTATTTGTTGAATTGAATTGAAGTTTGCTTTCTGCTTTTTTTTTAAGCTAGAGTGAGATTTTTTAGTCTTTGGTAAAAAAAAAATTGAGTATCAGGACAACGAATGGTGAATGAAGGCAGGGAGAGGAGAAGACTATCTGCACAAGAATTTGAAGGGTTGCCATTTGAAAGCTACATTTTGCTTGACCCCAGAGGTCAGAACTGGTGGCAGTAGAAGAAAGTCATAGAGAGGAAGATTTAAGCTACATGTGAGGAAGACCTTCCTAACATTCAGAACTGTCCAAAAATGGAGTGGACTGCCTCAGAAGGGTTGTGGGGTCTCTTTCACGAAAGGTGAACGAATTCCTAGGCTTATACCCCAAAGAGATTTTAAAAAAAGGAAGAATGGAGCTCTATAAAGATATTTGTAATAGCGCTCTCTTTCTCTCTCTCTCTCTCTCTCTCTCTCTCTCTCTCTCTCTCAGCTAGAAACTAAGGGGTTACCCCTTCATGGGAAAGAAAGCCTGAGCAAATTATGCTATATGAGTGTAATGGAACATTGTGCCATAAAAATGATGAGAGAGATGATTCCATAGAAAGCTGGGAAAACTTTTATGAGCTGATGCAGAGTAAATTGAGAACCAGAAGAATTTATACAATAACAACAAACAGTTTTGAAATATTTAATAATTGTGATTAACCAACTAAAATTCTAGAGAACTGATGATGAAGCATCCTGTTTACCTCCTGACAAAGGGGAAGTATTAAATGTTCGGAATGAAACATGCATTTTTGAACATGGCCCATATGGGAATGTCTTTTGCTTGATTAAGCATGTTTGTTATGAGGATTGTTTTTTTTCCCCTATGCAGGTGAGTGGGAAGTGAGTGAAGCTAGAAGTAGGGTTGCCAAAAAGAAAGAAAAGTAAGAAAAAAGGTCATTAAAACATTTTTTAAAAAATGCTCAGAAGTGAACAGAAGGAAAGCCAGAAGGAAATGGGGACAAGTAGAACAGCATTGAAAGTTCCACATTTAATTTATTAAATGTTTACATGGAAAAGAAAGCTGATTGGAACAGAGGTTTACAATGTCATGTGCAATCTGTCCTCTTTTTCTGTTATACTTTGTATCTAGAAATGTTAATTTTATTTGGTGTCAGGTTTAGAATTTTTTTTAGACTGGATTATTCGGTATGTTTTAGAAAGAATTTTTCAAGTATAGATTGATAGGATGGCTTCTGAGCACTCTTCCAACTCTGAAATTATGGGGTTTTGTGAATACTTAGGCACTGATCACTGAAAGATTATTTGATATACTTGCATCTAAATAGGGAATTGATATCCTTACTATGTGATTGAGTAGCTTTCAGGAGCAGACTTTCTTTCCAATTTTATCATTTATCTAACCTTTTTTGAGTAGCTGTTAAATGGAGTATAGACTAGTCATCTAATGTAGCTTAACAAAGCTGCAGCAGAAACAAACTGAATACTTTGGGTTTCTCTGAAACTCTGTAAACTCTCTGTTACTTTCTTCTATTACCATGGAATAAAAGTAACCAGTGTAGCATCAGTTTTATTTGTGTGCTCTTCATTAATCTTCAAAGACACAAGGGTATATACCCCTATGAAAATAGCTTTCAGAAAACCCTGAATAGGAAAAGCTTGAATAGGAAGTGAGAGGAATAACTGTATCTGAACATTTTCTCTTCATACCTGTGTGTAGCTGTTTCATCTGGAGGGAAAAAAGAGGAATATTCTATTTTCTCATTTCTTTCTTTATTTAATTAAATGTAGTCAGGCTAAATTTTCATGATTACTCTTGAAATGCTAGGTTATTAATTTTCCATGACTGAGATGGCATCTCCTCAGGAGGGCATGATTGCACAGTGAAAAGTTCCCTGCTGCTTTGATAAAACAACAAGGCAATGTGATTTCAGCAGATGCCTTGGCTTATGAGGCATTTGGAGTTCCATTTGTTCTTATTTTCCTGCTCTTCCATGGTAGCTGCAGCAGAATTTGTGAGAAGATGCTAGAGGAGAGCAAGAAACAAATTTCCATTTTAATCCATATGATTGTAGCAATATGGAATTTCAAAATCAGAAGGCACCTCAGAGCACAGTAAGTACAATTTGTTCTTGAACAGGAATCACCTCTACTACATAGCTAGCACGTGTCTGCTAGGCCCTGGTCAAAGATCTCCAGTGAAGAAGAGCCCATTTCCTCGTAAGGTAGTCCATTAGTTACTCTTAATTACCTCTAGGTAGGAAGTTTTTTCTTGTATCTCTAAACCTATCTCTCTTCCTTCCGCCCATTATTCCTATTTTTGTCTTCTCAAACCAAGAGGACCAAGTCTAATGTTGCTGCACTGCAAATATTTGAATGCAATGGTAATTTCCCTCATAAGTCTTCCCTTCCTCTTTACTGGTATGGCATACCCTCTTATAGGGGATGGGACATGAATGATCCTAAAAAACAAGCTGATGAAGATTGATCCATTAAGCAGGAAGGATCAGTGTCACTAAAATTAAGGGAGAAGGGTATTTAGAAGGGAGGCGAGGAGAGGAGGTTGAACAGGGTAAAAAATCAGAGAGGTCAGGAAGGATAAGCACTGATAGACTATTGATTTTAGCAGTAAAAATGTCATTGGTGACCTTGGACAGAGCTGTTTTACTTGACAGGTGGGAATGGAATCTCATCTTGCAAGGTGTTGAGGAGTGGGAGATGAGAAAGTGGAAACAATGAGTATAGACATTCTTTCCTAGGAGTTTGGCTGTGAAAAGGAGATAAGATATAAGCCAGTAGTTTGAACAGATAGTGAAGTCAAGTGATTTTTTTTTCCTCCAAGGATGAGCACAATCTAGGCCTATTTGAAGCAAACAAGGAAGGAGCTGGTAGATAAGAAATGGAAAATTAGGAAGTGGGAGTGATCAGTGGGGCAGACTGCTGGAGGAGATGGGATGAGATGGGAACAAGTGCACTACTGAGGGGACTGGCTTTGTGTGCTGGAAATCCAGGAAAAACTCGTAAACACAGGTCTATAGATAGCACAAATGATTGGTTCAGCATAAGCAAGATGCCTTCAGAAGAGCAGTTTGCTTTGCTTATAGGATATAGATATAGAATACAGAGCAATCAAACATGTTGCTACTTTTATTTCTGGTTCAGTTGAGTGCCAAGACCTACTCTGTACTCCCTTTACCCTACAGAGATGATGCTTGCATGGTGTGGTAGAACTGCAAGGTTTGTGGACATACCAGGCTTCTAGTATGGGGCAGTTGTATATATGGAAGTGAGGGGGTTACTAGATACCATGTCACTAGTGTGCAGCCTTCAGTTATTTGTGAAATAGACCTTTGTGATCT
>NW_027187400.1:26191981-26248530 GCF_028583685.1 Petaurus breviceps papuanus
GAAGATGCTGGGGTGATATGGGAGTGTGGAATTGGGAAGGAGAAGAGAGTTCATGACATGACCTCAAAACTTTCAGCAAAAGGGGCGACTAGGTGGCACAGTGAATAGAGCACTGGCCCTGGAGTCAGGATGACCTGAGTTCAAATCCGACCTCAGATACATAACACAAAAACTAGGTGTGTGACCTTGGGCAAGTCACTTAACTCTAATTGCCCTACCTTCCCCCCCTCCAAAAAGGGAAAAAAAATTTTTTTATCAAGTGTGGGGTAAAGTTTTCTGTTAAGAGGAAGAGGTGGTAGCTTGAGAAGAGTAGGTCTGGAATAGCAGCTCTTACCATTGGTGCAGAGAACTGATTAGGGAAGAGTAAAATTATTGTTTTACGTTACAGTCAAAATTGAATAATATGTATTTATGGTATAACCAATCAACTCAGTTGTAATACTAACTTTAGTGATGTTCAAAGATGTAGGATTGCTTTACCTACTATGTGGTAAGGGAAGAGTTTATGACTAAATGAGATAGAGAAGATCATGGGAAGTAAAATGAATTATTTTGATGACATGAAATTAAAAAGATTTTACACAGTCAAAACTGATGTAGCCAAAATTAGAAGGAAATCAGAAAATCGGGGGAAATTTACAGCAAATTTTTCTGATTAAAGACTTCATTTCTCAAATACATAGGGGATTGAGTCAAACTTATAAAAATAAGAGCCATTCCCCTTAATAAATTGTCAAAGAACACGAACAGGCAGTTTTTAGAAGAAAAAAAAAATCAAAGCTATGTATAGTCATGTTAAAAAATGCTCCAAATAACTATTGATTGGAGAAATGCAAATTAAAGTCTGTGGTATCATCTCACATCTGTCAGATTGGCCAAGATGATGGAAAAGAAAAATGACAAATACCGAAGGAGATATAGAAAAATAGGGACACTAATGCCCCCTTTTAGAGCTGTGAACTGGTCCAACCATTCTGGAGGACACTTTCCTTTTACTTTGATCTCTTTGGAATACAGACCTTGTAGTGGTATTTCTGGGTCAAAAGGAATGCACAGTTTTTATAGTCCTTTGGATCTAGTCTTAATTGTTGTCAAGAATCAGTGCATTAGTTTGTCTATTTTTCCACATCCCCTGCAGTATTTGTCATTTTTCTTTTCTGTCATCTGATAGAAGTTAGATGTGGATATACTTTAGAGCTTCACATTATAGTTAATTTGAGACTTGATAATAGGTTTTGAAGTGAATGTTCATGTAGAACACTAATCTGAAGCAATGGGACTTAAAATTTGAATGAACCCAGGAACATTCTCAAGCATGATTAAGAGGATAGTTTAATTTCAGAGCAAACAGGAAAATGCAAACGGATCTTGAATTTAAAATACACATACACACATATGTGAATGATTTTGGGTTAGGTCGGAGGGTGAAAAGGAAAGTGACTTTCATACTGGGATCACACTGGTATCATTTTGAGTTTTCATTTAAATGATAGTTTAAGTTGTCTTGGCCATAAGTCTCAAAATAACCAGCATTTTCTAGAGGGTCATGTGGGTAAGAAAACTTTTAACAAGAGTAAATTCTCCCAATATGTGTTTTGGCATCTATTTATGAGTGCTTAAAAAAAAATCAAGCAAGGAATCTCTCAGGAGAGATTTAAAAAGTATTGTGTTAAAAGTCAGAGCTAGCTGTTTTATTTGGTTTTGAAATGTGGGTGGTATTCAAACAAAAGATGACAGTTTAGTTCCCAAAATCCAGTTACCTACAGATGTAAATTTTGTTTGATTCTCTTGTTTCTCCCGTTCCTTAGACTGCTCTCATTTGGAAGAAGCTTAAATGGAAAAAAAAATTAAAGCAGACTGAATCGGTCTGTTTCCAGTTCACTTTCTCTTTTTGAGCCTTTTTTAGTTGAGAAGTACAGAATAGATAAAATGCTGGATTTGAAGTCAGGAAGACTTTCCTTAGACATTTAATTAACTGTGTGACCTTGGACAGGTCATTTAACCTCACAGTTTTTGCTCTTCTCTAAAATAGGTATAGCAATGGTATCCATTTCACAGTGTTGTGAGGATTAAATGAAATAAAGTATGTCAAGTGCTTTGTAAACCTTAAAAAAACTATAGATTATATATATAAATCTATAGATATAGAGCTGTTAAACTATTTAACTTTTAAAATAGTATGAAATAGTACTATTCCTGTCTGATCATCAAGTTTGTTGGTAGCCAAAAAGGTTTTAATCTAGGTGGTCTTTTTTGTTTTTCTGCATGTGGTAGTATGTTAAGATGTGTCTTTACACATATTGGGATAATTCAAAGTATTTTCCTTTTTGATAGGATTTCGATAAAAATATATTGTGTTTATAATACATATAAAATAATAAATATAATTTTAAAAAAGCAAAGGTTTTAGGTAAGGAATGACTTTTGGCCATTTGATAGGACATTTTCTCAGTATTTCCTGTTCCTTTTTTCCATTTGCTTAGTCTGTAGTAATTCTAGAACGTATTCATAGAATCCAGTCCTCAGACTTCCTTAGGATGATTGTCTTTGATAGATACTGGCTGCTGTGGTAATCCTGATCAGTATACTTGTGTGAGTAGCATAAAGCCTGGAGGATTCTGTACCCATCAATATGTCCTCAGCTTGAAACATTTTTTATACTTTTTCCATGGCATTTTATTAAAAGGAATACTTTTTTGCACTTACTATGTATTTGGTACCAACATATTCTCAGCTGTCATGTAGATGAAAAGACTGTCTTCAGATGCTGTGCCTAACAACGGTGTTTGTTCAAGGCAGCTCAAAGCATCTGAAACAAAGACAATAGCAATTGGTATAAGACATTTTCATTCCACATCTTTTTTTTTTCTTTTTCAGTAGCACTATTGTTTTTGAAATGATCTGATTTTAATTTGTATTAGTTATTGTCACAAACAGTATTGCTTTTGTTTGCAGAAATTAACAAGTTACTTTTTTGATAAAAATGATTTCAGGGAGAAGAGTGAATGGGAATGAATCAAAGAATGGCATTTTGTCATTGAGAACCACAGGAATTGGGATTATGTCTTATTAGCAACCCTAACTATTAATTCAGTTTTTCTTTTTGTTACAAATACTAGAAATCTTCCTCTCTCTGTTTTGGATTTTGAGGAAAAAAATATCTTATTCTTGGAAGAAACTTCAGAATACAAATTTTGTCAAACTAGTGGATATAATCGACATGTTTAATGAATGTGCAAAAAAATGAACAAAACATTTTAACAAGGGGAAATGAAAATGCTCATGGTTTATAGTGTAGTGGTTATTCTTGAGAAGACTTAATATTCTACTTATTCTTAAAAGTAATCTTAGAAATTAGTATACTGATTAATAGCTTTACCAGCAGATTCATAGAGAATTACTGAAGGTAAGATATTAATACACTAGAGGGATTATAATAGGATTAAGACAAACTGGCACAGCTTTTATGAGGATGCACTGTGTCTGGGTCTTTGTAGAAGTTAGCAGCTGTGAGGAGGGGGAATAATAGATCATTTGATATGATTTATATTTTCTGAAGGACTTTGCCCTAAGTTCCCTTGTTATTGTTAGGTAGGAACTTTTTATATGTGGGCCTGGGTGGGGGGGGAAGAGAATAAAGGAAAATATTTAAGTGCCTACTATGTGCCAGACACTGTGCTAAATACTTTTAGAAATATCTCATTTGGTCCTCACAACAGTCCTGAGAGATAGGTGCTATTTAGTACCCCCATTTTATAGTTGAGGATATTGAAGTAAATAGAATTTAAATGATTTGTCCTGGGTCACAGAACTATTAAGTGTTTGAGGTTGGATTTGAACTTTGGCTCAGGGATGACCAAATAGGAGGACTAAATTCCGTTGTAGAAGTGGTTTCAAACCTGTTCTCTCTCCCTAAAAAATGCCTGCTTTATTTTGCCCCTTCAGATGTGGGGTACTTTCTAATGTTAAGGTGTAGTGTATGTTTTGGGAGTGGGTGATTGGTAAGAGCAGTGTTATTTTCCATATATATTCAGTTCTTTAACTTGATATGTACACATCTTAAGCATCTTCATACTACGCAAAATATGGTAACAAAATAGAGGCTGCACAGTGCACAGAATGCTTGACCTGGAGTCAGGAAAATGAGTTCAGATTTGACCACAAACTTACTGGCAGGGTGATCCCGGGCAAATCACTTAAACCCTGTTTGCCTCAGTTTCTTCATCTGTAAAATGGGGATAATAATACCTTTCAGGGTGTTGTGAAGATCAAATGAAATAATATTTGTAAAGTGCTTAGGACAAATTGGCTACTACATAAATGCTAGTTATTATTAATACTTAAGAAAAAATAATTAATAACCACAGGGATGAAACTAGGGGCACAGCTTTCAAATACACATTAAAGAATCAGTGACACATGAAAGAAAAAAATTGGAACCTAATAAAAATAGCTGTTTTGCATGTGTTAAATATTTAAGAAAAAACATAAATACCACAGTAAATAGTGACTATCCTGGGCCTTGGGTTGCTACTTAACCTTTTTTACCCTCCCTCCCCCTCTCTCCAGTAACTTTGGCCTAAGACTACATCTCTTCTTGCAGCTACACCAAAAGACATAAAATAAATGTGGTACATTACCTTGAAAAAACCCTGAAGGTTACTTGTTGAAATGGTTATTGGAAGACATAGCTTTTCAGAAGTTTTCAAAACAAATGTGTAACTAATTACATTTTACATCATGGGAAACCTAAGCAAAGTGGTGGTTATGGGTGGATTTTGCCTGTAGAGTTAGAAAGATGTGAAAGGTGTCCACTTATTGTAAAGGATGTCCTGCTTTCTTGCATCTAGCATCTGTCAGTTTAAAATTCATATGGATTAACTAGTTTCTCTTGTAAAGTGCTAGAATTAAGCTTTCTAAAGGCCTTAGTAAAATCTCTTTGTGGTTTAAGATTTTGTGGTAGGTTTGTCAGTTGCCCCCAGGAGCACTGATTCCTCTTTGCAGGCAAGATGAGTGGACTTTCTTAGTACCAAATCCCTGCAGATAATGCCTACTTTAAGGTCTCCATTTCTTTATATAGGATATCTCTTTACCCATAGGAAAATTCATCAGTAGTATGCCCTCTCAGTAGTATGTGCTCTCAGCATTGAAACAAGTTTTCTCATTTCTTTTCCCCCTTTTCAATCTTTTTCTTTACCCCACTTCTTTGGTAGCTCTTTTCCTGAGAGGCTAAAGGAGTTATTTTCCCTTCATATTTAGCTTTTCACTTGATTGGAGCACATCATATATTCCCCCTCTATCTTTTTCCTTCCCTCTCCACATTTATGTGTCCTCCTATTTTATAGTTTAGTCCTATAAAAAATATTGATTTACCTGTTGGCAAACTGTCATGAGGATTAGTATATGATGTTTCAGCCCTATTTCTTGATCATCATTTTTGTTTGACTTCTACTTTGTTCTCTAAGCAAAAGAAATCTCTTAAGTAATAGATGTTCTGTTGGTTCATCTATCTGTCTATTTTTGTTGTCCTTAGTTGCTGTATGTGTTTACCATTCTTGTATTTCTATTGTCTGAGGTATTTGATGAGCAAATAATCTTTTAAGATGTGGTTTTATTTTTATGAATATTCCAAATATTTCTTTATTATTGAATGTCTACCTTTCTTATTTTTCCCCTTCATTTATGGTTAGGCTTAGATTTGCAGATTAGGTTATCTGGGCCTGAATTTTATGCTCTACTGTTCTTCAGAATGCCTTCCATCCCTTCTTGTGTTTTCTGGTGGGTGTAGAATAGGTATATGTTATTTGAATTTCCTTCCCTTTAAATTTCAAGGTCTTTCTTGGAGGTGCTTGCCCAGTGGAATTGTTAAATTTAAACACTGTCTTGGAATTTGCAGCCTTGGCTTTTTTTTTCCTAGAGGTGATATGTGAATTTTTTTGATTGACACTTTGTTTTCTGTTTTCAGAACTTCTGCTCAGTTTTATATCTTGTATTATGGTTTTAGATCTTTTGACTTGTCATGTCTTTTGGGGAATAGTAATCCTTAAGTTGTCCCTGTGTGTCCTGTCTTTGAGATCACTATGTTTTGCTTGTATGGAGGGTATATTTTCTTTTAATGTTATTGCTTTTTTGCCTTTCTTCTTTCAGATTGTTTTTCACTTCCCTGTATTTGCATTCTTCTTTCAGTATTCCGAGGGGATATAGAACCTATCAGGGAGTGGTGGCCAGGGAAGCGGGTAGATTTGATATAAGTTCACAGCCACTGTGAACGAAACCATACGGCAATAGAGCATCATGCTCTTTCCTGTAGCAATTATAATATTGATTTGAATTGTTATTCACCAAACAAAAGGTAAAGCAAGGAGGAGAGGGTAGATTATTTTATTTTTTTCATAGTACATTAATCCTTGCTTATATGGACACAGTGGCTGGGCCCTAGTGTCTAATAGATGGCTGGGTGGAATAAAGCTGTTTTGATCATCATATCTAAAGTAGAGACTGGACAGGGTTAGACGTGCACTTTGTAACATAGGTAGTAGTAGGTTGGTATGTGCAATTTGAACCCACTTCTCCTCTGATCTGAAGCCTAGTGTTGTTTTTATTATACCATCCTGCACTTAGTGCTTGCAAGATGTGGGATAAGTCACATAACCGAACTGGGCTTTATATTGTTTCTCTAAAAAGGTACATATTGAACTATATGATCTCTAAGGTTCCCTCTTCTACTTCAGAATCTTTTGGGTGTATAATATGAATTCACTGAATGATTGCACACTCTCTTCCCCTTCCTTTGCTTCTATATCAATGAAACTTTTCTTGGTTTCCCAGCTGCCCAGTGCTTCACTGCTCACCCCATCCAATTATCTCCTAATTATCTAGGCAACTAAAAAGTAGAATGGGTAGGACTTGGAATCTGGAAGACCTGAGTTCAAATCCTATTCCAGATACTTATTAGCTGTGTGACTGAGCAAATCACTCTCTATCTACCTCATGTATAAAATGCAGAGAATAATGCTTACCTGAATTGTGAGATCAAATGAGTTAATATATGTAAGGTACTTAAAGCACTTTATAAACGCTAGCTATTCTTATTTATTTTGCATACTCATGCACATATGTATCACAGTACACACATACATTACATATGTGCATACATGTATTATATATGCATATATTGTCTAATGAAGGTGCAGGCTTTCATCACTTGAATAGCCTTTTGGTTGGTCTTCCCACTTCAAATTTCATCTTATGTTCAATTGTCCAAATAATTTTCCTAAATCACAGGTCTGACCATATTACCCCCTGTTCTATAAACACTTCCTATTGTTTTCAAGATACAATATAAAATACTCTGTTTAGCTTTTGAAGTCCTTCATGACATACTCCTTCCTACTTTTCTAGTCTTCTTATTTCTTACTCTGTCTCACATTCTTTATGGTCCAGTGACATTGCTCTCCTTTGCTTTTCCTCTCATACAACATTTTGGTGATTTTCATTGGCTGTTCCCAGGCCTGGAATATTCGGTCTTCCTCCTCATTTCTGCTTTCTAGCTTTCTTGGCTTCCTTCAGGTTTTAGATAAGAATCCTACTTTCTGCAGGAAGCCTTTCCTTGGTTTTCATACCTTCCTTCTCAGATTGCCAGTTTATTTGGTTTGCTATCTTATTTGTACATAGTTGTTTGCATGTTGTCTCCTCCAGTGGACTGTAATCTTGAGAGCTGGAGCTGTGGTTTTTGCCTTTGTTTTTATCCTCAGCATTTGACATACTGCCTGGCATGTAACACTTTAGTTATCTGACTGACCAACGGTAGACAAGTGTAAGCTCCTTGAGGGTAGAATTATTTCATTTTTTTCATAGTACAACATTAATCCATGCTTATTGATTTGATATGTATCTGTGGTTACATTGGAAGTAAGTAGATGCTCTAAAGACCATTAATATATTAGGAAACTGGAGAAACTGACAGAAAATAACTGCTGCTATCTCTTCAGTATGACATTCTATTATTTTTGTTCACTTCTTCACAGAATACTCCCAGTAGGAGAAATATAACTTGTTGAATTAAAATTGTATTATGTATCAAAAAAGATACCATATAAGATTATCAGAGAGAGAAGAAAGGATATAAACAACTAGACTTCTTTTTAAGAGGCTGGAGTAAGGTGTGGTGAAGCAGATAAATATAAAATAATGGACAGTAGGTCCGTTTGATAATAGATTTTTTTTTTGGCCTCACCGGGAAAGAATTGGGGAAGACAGCAAATTAGAGGATATTGATCTTAGGAGGTAGGGTAGGGGAGAATAGAGCCACTTCTTACAGTGGTTTCTTTAAAAAAATTTTTTTTAATACAAGTTCACCCTTTGTACTTGTAGTGAAATATGTAAGGGGATGGGAATTTTTTTTTTTTTTATGCCAAATAGGTCATTTTTAGTATTGAGAGGGAAGAGCTATAGGGACACTGTTCGCTGATTGGCTGTCATCTTTGTTCTAGGTCCTAATTGCCTTAGGGTCTCAATGTGGAGATTTGCAGCCCCAAAAAGCTGTTAATTGAGTTTGCTAATGACAAATTTCCCTTGAAATCAGCCAAACTGTGCTTGAGGACATCATCAGTAATGTTGACAAGTCAAGTCCAAGTTTGACCATCTTAATGGCTCTTGATGGATTGAATTTCTTAATAAAGAGCTCTTATAAATTACTGTTGGGTAGCAAACATGTAAATGCTAACTGTAAAAGAATGAGATAGCTTGGTTGTGATCTTGCTAATTTTGAATCTTTTTAAAAAAAAATTATTTTTAGTTTTCAACATTCACTTCCAGAGGTTTTAAATTTTCTCCCCCTTCCTCTTCCCTCCCTCCCGAAGACAACCTGCAGTCTGGTAGGGCTCTACACATATATTTCTATTAAATACATTTTCACATTAGTCAAGTTGCATAGAAGAATTATATGAATGGTAAATACCATGTGAAAGAAAACAAAACAAAAAAAAAAATAGTCGCTTCGTTCTGCATTCTGACTCCATAGTTCTTTCTCTGGATGAGATTGGCATTTTCCATCATATGTCCTTTGTAATTGTTTAAGGTTCTTGCATTGCTCAGAAAGGTTAAGTCTATCAAAATCCATCCTTGTACACTGTGGCTATTACTGTATACAATATTCTCCTGGTTCTGCTCCCCTTACTCAGCATCAGTTCATATAAGTGTCTCCAGGTTTCTCTGAAGTCTGCCTGTTCATCACTTCTTATAGCACATTAGTATTCCATTACATTCATATACCATAACTTGTTTAGTCATTTCCCAGTTGATGGACATCCCCTCGATTTTCAGTTCTTGGCCACCACAAAAAGAGTTGCCATAAATATTTTTGTATGTGTGGGTCTTTTTCCCATTTTTATGATATCTTTGGGATATAGCCCTAGAATTGGTATTACTGGGTCAAAAGGTATGCATATCCTTTGACTATTTATTAATTGGGGAATGACTTGTATTCTTGTAAATTTGCCTAAATTTTCTATATATTTTAGAAATGAGGCCTTTATCAGAGATATTGGCTATAAAACTAATTTTGAATCTTATTCCTTCTGTGAACATATACTTAAGTATTATTCAAAGATTATAACATATACCTTATTGTCATGAACATTTCCTTTTGCTGCATTTGAGATTCAGGTGAGCTATATTCAGGAGTCTCTCCAGGTTGATAGAGGAGAAATAGATCTTGGAATTAGTGCTGTTTTTCCACAAAGCAAACAAACTCTTAATTCTCATCACTCTACTTTTACGAAAAAGAGTAAAATTATTCCAAATTATGTTGATTACCTCCTTTCTGTGTCCACGTGCATCCTCCCATTCACCCCCCCCAATGTAAGAAATTTTTGATTTATTGGTCTTAGAATTGAGATATTCTTACATCAATTTCCACACACCATTTAATTTTCCTTTTTACAATATTATTATTTTTTAAATGTTGACAATTCTGTGGACTCATTTGCATGGTACTCTTCCATGAAATAGATCATAACTACCACATACCCTCTTATCTTGTGCAATTATTGCCCACATTTTCTAATAAAATCTCTATAAAAAACAACCGTGTCAAAAATGGAGGAGAATGTGTCAAAAATGAAGGCCATCATAGCTGTTATTTTGCAGTTACAAATTTAAGGTATTTCCCCCCCCTCAAGATTTGTCCCTGCATTTTAGGTATGTTTGTTTAGCATTCAATCATCCAAGGATCTTCAGACATCTCAAATTGCAATTCTTGTAGTTCAAACATGCACATCTCTACTTTATAGATTAATAACCTGAAATATAGTATAAAGCACTGTTTTCATGCTTAAAGAGCATGTCAGAGATGGAGCAAGAAATAAGAGGAAGACCTGACTCCAAACACACTTCAAAATAGGGGATCATATTTTGGACTGTAAGAATTTGAATCTGAATAGTCATTTAATTTCCTTTCTTAGAACCAAAACATGGTTGCAAAGAAAAGGGTAATACTTGCTGCTATGTAGGTTTGCTAATGACAACCATTTTGAGGTGGATGTGTCACAGTTGATTGGAACAGTAAAATCATTTTCTGTTTTATTGCATTTTCCATAGTAAGCCTTAATTTTCAAACACTGGCACTTAAGGTCATTCATCCATTTCTTGGATGGTGATATTGATTTTTACTGAGCTGTGATACACAGAATATAGCATTTTAAAATTAACTTAAGAAAGTATTAGGAGTTTAAAAAATACTGCACTCTGGGTTAATGATTTATTAAGAGGGAGTTCGTGTAGTAATTGCTAGGTTTGGAGTCTGGGTTCTGGCTTCAGATTCTGGTTTTTCTCCTTCCTATGTGACCTTCAGCCATGGTACCTTTTGAGGCTTCAGTGCCTAGTGTATAAAATCAGAGAGTAGGTTCCAGTGACCTCTCAGTAGTCTTTGGAGAATTGAAATTCAAATATTACATATATTTTATTGAATTAAAAAATCTGTGTTCAACTCTTGCTTCTGATACTAGCTGTGTCAACGTGGGCAAGTCACTTGACCTCTCTGAGTCTCAGTTCCTGATTTGTAAAATAGAAATTATAATAACTAATACACATTGCACAGGGTTGTTATGAGGGTTTAATGTGTACGAGTCCTTTGAAAACCTTAACAAACTTTATAAATGTCAGTTATTATGCATATAACGTATATGTGGGTCAGTGTGGATTTACATCATTGGTGATGTCATTGTGAAATTTTTGATGTAAGGGGAAATTTTTCCTGATGGATTTTCCCTCTAAATTCTGGTTACTTCAGGGTCAGGGAGTTGTCTTAATAGTAATAACTAACATTTACGTGACACTTTAAAATTTGCAAAAATATATTTTACACATGCCATTTTATTTTCATAAAATCCTGTCAGAAACAACAATTATTGTTATTTCTATTTTATAAATGAGTAAACTAAGGCTTTGAAAGGTTAAGTGAGTTATTCACATTTTCATAGCGCATATCTGAGGCAGGTTTTCATCCCAAGTCCATTTGGTCCCATCTCCAGTCCTCTATCCACCATGACACATTGTTTCTGTATACCTTGATTTTACATACTCAATAAGTCCTTGATAGGAGATTTCTTATTTTGTCTTCCCAAAATTGTTCATAGACGATCCATCTAATACATGTTGGAAGCTTTCCTCTGGGTCTCTGTTTCAAAGTCAGATAGTGTAATTAGGGTGTTATTTGTATTTTAACATGAACTTTGTGTCAGGTGATTATAGAAAAGGCTGTGCTTTTTGCTTTTTCCTCAGTGCAGTGGATTCTGTTCTAATCCCTCAAATTCAGTTCTGAACCTAGTTGTCCACCCAGTTGTATTTCCATAGTAAATCAGTCAGTGAAGAAACATTTATTAAGCCCTTACTATATGCCAGCTACGGTGCTAATCCTGAAGGGAAAGAAAAAAGAGAAAACTCAGGCTCTGGCCTCAAAGAATGTGCAAATTAATGGGGGAGACAGCATTTAAACACACATATACAAAGCAAACTATATACAGGATCAATAGGAAATAATTAACAGAAGGAAAAATAAAGTGTTTAGAGAGGTTGGGAAAAGCGTCCTGTAAAAGATGAGATTTTAGTTGGAATTTTTGGAAAGTCAGGAGTCAGAGTCTAACATAGGATTCTAGGCATGAGGAACAGCCAGAGAAAATGCCCAGAGTCAAGAGAACCATTGGAATTTATTGAGTTGGTGGATGATATGGGTATGACCGACATTAAGAAAATCACTTTAGTGGCCAAAGAGGGGATGAACTTGAGTGAAGAGAGATGCAAGGTAGTCAGATTGACTAGTAGATGTCGTAATAGCCCAGGCATGAGGTAATGAGGGTCCACCCTAGAGGGTCAGACAGGTTCGGAGGAGAGAAGGGGGAAAATTTGAAAGATTTCATAGTTTGGCTGCTAATATATGTTTCGAGAGGTGACAAAGATATATATATATATATATATATATATATATATATATATATATAATTTCTAAATATTTTGTGTTTTGGTGGCTTAAACTAATTATACTTTTCACATGCTTAGATTATAATGTTTGATGTGTTTTTAGGAGCTTTATAAATGTCAAACTTGGAGAAAAATAAATGAAATCACATGGTTAATTTTCAGGTTTAATTATGATGAACTTGAACAAAGTTTATGACTTTTTTATCAATAGACTTTCATGTAATTTAGGATCTCATTTATTTTTAGTGTAACATTATAAATTTGGAAGTCTTTTGTCTTTTAAATAGGATCTTTAAGGTAGATTTTTATTTAGTTGTAGTTATTTTCCTGAAATTTTTCATATTGGGAGATGTATTCTGCTAGTGAGAATCAAAAGGTCCAGGTGTGATCCTGAGAGCTGTCTATTGAATCACTGTATGACTTTGAGGAGACATCTTATAATAGTAGAATACATATGATTTAGAACTGGAAAAGACCTTAAAAATCATCTTGTCATATCCCCCCACTTTACAGACAAAGATACCAAGACCCAGAGAAGTAAATTTGCTTGTCCAGGGTCGTATAGGTAGTATCAGAGCTTGGTTTGGATTTCAGGTTATGTCATCAGATCTTTTCACGGTGCTCTTCTTAATGGTAATTTTTAAGTCTTCCAATGTGTTGACTGAAATTTAAAATATTCACATATTGTCAACACTGACCTTGCCACATGAGACTCATAATATAATCTATCATCCATTAATATTCAAATAATCTCAAGAGAATTGTATCCTGGCACTATTTTATCATCAAAGGGCTTTTGTTTTTGCTGATGTGTTTTTTCATTGTGTACTATGTGTAAGGGAAGGGTAAAATAAGAGAATTATCAAAACAATTTAGAAATTGATTGGAAGATGATGCTTATATACACATATCTTCCAGGATGTTGTCAGTTTTCATTATCCAACTCTTCTACAAAATCTCAAGAGTAGTTCTTTATTGTGGTCACAGATTCCTAGCCTAGCATTCAAAACCTCTATCAATCGATTCCCTTAGCCCTCTCTAACCTTTTCTTTTATTATTCCCCAACATAACCCTAGAATAATATCTTGATTAGTTTGCTGCTATTTGCTGCACAGGATTGTTAAGGTCTCCATTAGTGCTTTTGATTATCCTGTTCATATTCCTTTAAATTTTCTCTGCCAATCCACATCTCCTTCCTTTTCAGACTTGAATCAAATCAGACCTCTTCCAGGAAGCTTTCCTTGCTTACATCTGACAGTGTACACTTGTCATTTTTTGTTTGTGTGCTGCATTTTAATGGTTTTATTACCATTTCTTAGGTGTATTTTGCCTCTCCCATAACTTAAATTTTGCAGTGCAGACCACTTATTTTTCTTCTTTTTACTTCCTACTATAGGACTAAGTATAATGCTACCCTCTTATTTGCATAATGAATTCTTACTGACTGACTTCACTCTTCTCTTTGTCCCTTTGTCCTTGGGCTGCTGGAGAAAGGGGAGCATCTTAACATTTGATGCCATACTTCGTTCTAGGAAATATCTGTATTTTGCCAGTGGAGTAATGTGAAGCTATTCTTTGAGTCTAGAGTAGTCTTCTTAAATCTTTGTTGGGCTCTCCAGATGGCACATTTAACTGCTATTGTTTGTTCCCAGAGGGGTTTATCATTCATATGCCTTTTGTTATATTTTGGTCTGCCTTGTCTTTGGGAGGTAATGTTTAAGACTAAGTAAGCCCTGCTTGGCATTAGTAATCTCAACATAGTTTTTGAGATATGTTGTAATATTGAAAGAGGTTTTATCTGTAGTGAAATGTCTTGAAAGAAGACATCAGACCATCTAATGCTTGTAGTTAGCATAAATTCTCTCATGCATTAGGATTTGGGAATGTGAATCTCAGCATCCCCAGGTTCCAGTTTGTGTAGTTTGCATCCTTCACTTGTGCCTCGTATTTCAGTGGGGCATATGGTTCTAGGCCTTTTGCCTCTGTGTAACACTACACTTGAACAGTTACAATGCTCCATTTCAGCTGCAGTGAAGTGTTCCCCGCGTGTAGTTTGTGCATTCATTTAAATTTGTAAACCCCCTTGGGATACAGAGCACAATAAAGCAGTAAAATTCACAATTCCATGTACTTTTGGCACCTCTCCATAATACATGTCCACTCCCATATGGAAAGCTTTCCTTTTGTCTTCGCAAGCTCATTCCAGAGACCTCTACTGGGATGATGTTGATTTTGAGATACCCTTTGCCTGTTAGCTTTTGCCAATTACATGATGACTGTATAGGTACAGAAGTGTCAAAGAAACTGAAGTATGAAAAACAATAGTGGAAAATACTTCATACTTTTTTAAGGTGTGGGGGCAGGACAAAGAGCTTATCTGTAGTTTCCAGCTATAAACATACGACTTTGTTTTCTTGGAGAACATAAAAGGACTTGATTTTGAATCAATGGCAAGTTTATAGCATAACTGGAAGAGAGAATGTCAGTTCACATGTAATGTCTATTTATAAAGATTGCAGTAGGTAGGATACAGAAATAAGGTCCAGTGGGGACAAAGAAATATGTTATATAGAAGTTTCCAGTGAAGTGTTTCAGGGATCTGTACTTAATGTTTTGCTTAAAATTTTTATCAGTTAATTTGAAAAAAGGCATATATGGCATAATGACAGATTTGCAGATGGCCTAAAAGTAGGATGGTTTGCTAGCAGGGTTGCATGATAGAGTTAGGACTCAAAAAGATCCTGCCAGTCTAGGATGTTGGGCCAAATATAAGAGATTAAACATAATAGGGATAAATGTATTGTTTTACACTTGAATTTAAAAAAAAAAGCACCCCACCATTTAAAGTACAAGATAGCGATGTGTTTTTCTGGAAAATATCTGGAGGGGGGCTTAGTGAACCTTAAAATCCATATAAATGAATGATGTGGTATGGCAGTCCCAAAAGTTAATATAATCTTGTGTTATGTTAAGAGGACAATGGAGGTGATAATTTCAAATTTGCTGTTTTGTCAACGGGTCAGTTACCAGGCATGTATTAAATGTTGCAGTAGATAAAGTGCTAGACTGGAGCCAGAATAAACCTGAGTTCTTAAGACATTTATTAGCTGTGTGACCCTGGGGAAATCCCTTGACTTCTCTCAGCCACACCAGTAAAATGAGAATAATGATAGCATTTCTTTTGTTGTAAGAATAAAATAATAAAATAATATTTGTAAAGCACTTTGCAAATATTTAAGTGCTATATAAATGCTAACTATGATGATAATGATTGTCGTAATTCAGTTTGAAAAAGAAACAAAAACAATCCCTGCCTTTATGGAGCTGGTAGTCAGATACAACATTTAGATAACTAGTTATATACAAGATAGATACAAAAAAGATACAAAGTAACTTTAGAGCAATCACTAGCACTAGGTGGGGCATAGTGGAGGAAAGGTCTCCTGTGAAAGGGAGGAATTGAGCCTCGTCTTGAACAAAGTCAGTGAAACCAAGAGGTGTGGCTGAGAAGATGGAGCCTTTTAGGCATGGGGGACAGCCAGTACAAAGGTGTGGACAGAAAAAGATGGGGTTCTGGGTTGAGTGGATTATAGCACGAGTGGAGGTGAACAAAGATGAGACAGTAGTATGTGCACATAATTGATAAGTAAATAGTGCTGATGTGTTTTAGAGAACATTGCTATTAAGAATTAGTAGTTTCCGGGTGTAATGTGCATATCATCATGTTTTCATTTTGATAGGCTATGCACTATTAGCGAAGTATTAATATTAATTATTTTACTATCAATAGAGGTGAGCATTGATGATCTAATTTTGAAGTGATGGTTAACTCTTTGGACAGGAAAGATTATTACTATTATTGTTATACTGCTTTATAAAATTTTTCCATGTTTTGATACTGAAAGATGGTTTATCTTTCTTTAGCTATGTAAATAACATAGTGAAAACTACTTTGTCATTCACAGATAAAAACATAGCAATCATGTACAATTAAGTAACAAAACTTAATATAATGGTCAGTAAAGCATGTCTTGAGTTAGGAAGATTAAGGAATTAATGTCAAATTATAGTGATCCTGAAAGTAGTATCAGTTTATTATGTCTGTTAATAGAATTCAGTCCATGAATATATTATAGTGAAAAATGGATAGGTACTAGATTGAAGCATTTTTAAAAGGTGACTGCCTACACAGAGGTAGGAACCTTGTTTATTTACCATTTTATTTTGAAGGGGAAAAAAAAGGTCAAGAAGTATTGGCTTGAAAGAATACTCTGAGCCCAGAGTAAATAAAATAGCTGCTCAGCATTGTCAGCTTAGCTATAGATTTTCACAGACCAGTTTAGTAATTACAAATGTCAGTTCAGCTGTCTATCTTTTAGTTTTCTGCAGATCTCAACCAAGGCTTGGCTAGCAAGCAAACAAGACGTTCACTTTGAGTATGTCACACAGGACTACTTTTGACTTAAACTGGTGACACAGTGCTTGAGAAGATTGTTTGCTTTGGATAATAATTCTGGATCTATGGCTAAGTAAACAAGTTGATGCAAAGAAAGATGATTTATTGCTTTTTAGCAGTGGGGAAACATGGTTTGCTATGGAATATAATGCTGTAATATTTGACTTTCATTATTGTGGGTAAATAAACTGTTATCCTTTTCATGTACATAGTACATTAGAATCTCACTGTTCACCTTGAAAAGAAGCACAATCTTTTTGTTTATCATAAATCAGTATGGTAATTAAAATTTGTAACACCAGCTGCTTGGTTTTTTTTCTGAGTAGCTTTTTAAATGCTTCCTTTCCCTAATTGTTTAGTCTGAAATAAAATGCTGCAGAAAAGAATGAAGGGTTTTTCTTCCTCAAGCAGAGAATCATACAGTCACAGATCTCAGAGGCTGTAGCAGCAAGCACCCCAAGCGTCCTCAGGGTTTGCAGCTACCACAGGTTCTTGGATCTGCTTTGTTAAAGGAAAGCAACTCAAAATGGGTTAACAAGCTTACTTTAATCAGTCAGACATATATCGTTTACCTTGTTCAGGGGATAAAGGTCAGCACCCCAAACTTCAAAATATACAGACAGAATTATCAAGACATTAACAGATCAAGTAGACAGCTTTCCAAACTGTCCAACCATTACATCCATACCCAGTCAACATCTGGGTTTCCACATTCTGGGTTTTTCAAAGCCGGGGGACTCTCAACAACGGCTTCCCAGAATTCACATCAAATCACAGAACACTTCTCAAAGTGAGTCCCAAAACAAAGCTACACATCAGGGCTTATATAGCCTTCTCCTGGCTCAGAGAATGTAACAACCTTATTGACCCACTGGCCAATCAAAAAGTATCTACTGAAAAACAAGCCTCCCTCCCCAGGTTTCTGGTGCACTTTAGCCTAGGGGCAGGGAAGATCTTTAAAATTTACATTCGCATTACAGAGGCAGATGATGCCTTAGAGGCCAATTAATCCAAACTTTGCCTAAACTAGGATGCCCTCTGCAATATACCCAACCAAGATGTCATTCAGCTTTAGTCTAAAGACCTCACTAATAAGGGAAAATACACTAGTTTACCCTAGAGCCCCAGTTCTCAATCTTTTTCAGCTCAGCACCCCTTTGTACTCTTAAACATTATTGGAGACCCCAGAGAGCTTTTGTTCATATGGGTTGTGGCTATCAGTAGCTACCATATCAGAAATTAAAATAAATAAAAATTTAAAATATTTATTAATTTATTGATAAACCTCAATAATAATCCCATTACATGTTGACAAATATTTTTAATGAAAAACAGCCATTTTACAAAACTGATTTAGTGAGAAGAGTAACCTCATTTTACCTGTTTTTGCAAATTCATTTGATATCTGATTTAATATGTTAGTGATAGTAATAATAACAACAGTAGTATCTAGCATCTATAGAATACTTTGATTTGCAAAGTGCTTTACATTGCAATTGCAAGCTATAGAAATAACATGACGATTTAATGTAGTTCTAAAACTCCAAATACAAATGTTTGTCTCTTATGTTTTGGCTGATTTGTAGTTGTAACTTTTTTCCATATTCTTCCACTTAGTTATAGATGATGCTAGCAGTCAGGTGACAGTGGAGATAGGGAATGGCACTGGGGGAAAACCTCCTGTAGAAAATGGATTTTGAATTGAATCCTGAAATAAGCTAAGCAAGGTGAAGAGAGAGAACATTTAAGGTATAGGAGCAACCAGTGAAAGGTATGAGTTAGGAGATGTAGTGTTGCAGATGAGAAACAGTAGAGTTTATGAAGGATAGTAAAATATTGAGATTAGAAAGTTACAAAGGCAGGGCTGCTAGGAATAAGCACAGGCCCTGCAGTCAGGAAGACCTGAGTTCAGATTCAGCCTCAGACTCTTAACACTTACTAGCACTATGACCTTGGGCAAGTCATTTAACTCCAATTGCCCTGCCTTCCCCCCTCCAAAAAAAAAAGGGAAAGTTACAAAGGGTCCAGGTTATGAATATCTTTAAAGATGAAACAGAGAATTTTATATTTTATTCTAGAGGTATTAAGCAGCAACTGGAGTTTATTCAGGAGGCAGGAATGACATGGTTAGATTTGCATTTTAGGAAAATCATTTTGGCAGCCAAAGAGAGGGTGCTTTGGAGAGGAGATAGACCCGAGGCAGGGAGACTAATTAGAAAACTTTCGGTAGTCCAGACAAGACATGATGAGGACTTGTTAGGTCTCCAGTAGGATATTACCTTTGTGATCAGACAGAAGGGCAATGTATATGAGAGATATTAAAAAGAGAAAAATAAGATTTAGAAATATTGGATAGGTATTCAAGCAGTGAGGAACTAAGGATGACATTAAGTTTGTGAACATAGGTAACTGCGAGAATTGGTGGTGTTCCTACGAAATCCCTATTAAATTAGGGATTTTTAAAAATATGGGACACTTGGGTATATTTGTAGGCAATAGGGAAAGAACCAGTTGCTGGGGGGAAATTAAAGATTAGAGAGAGAAAGAAGATAATACTGGAAGCAGACATCTGGACTATACAGGAGAGGGGAGGGAATCCAGGGTACTCAAAGAGAGATTCGTCTTGGCAAGGAGAAGGGCAACTTCATCAGGGACTAGAGTAAAAGAAAATATAGTAGGGAAATATTGTCAGGGCATTGTGAGATGGGAAGAGGAAAAGGGAGCTTGTAGAAATTGACCTCACTTTTTGTAGTCAAATATGAAGTAGAATTCTCTCATTTAAGAAGGTTAGATGAATGACATTGAGAAAGAGAAACAAAAATCCTGTTATAACCATGTGTAGTCAAGCAAAACAAATTCCTTCATTAGCCTTTTTCTAACAGTGTGATTCAGTCTGTCTTCTTGAGTCCAGCACCTCTCTTTTAGGAGGTGAGTAGCTTGTTTTATAAATAGTCCATTGCAATTGTGGTTGTTCATTGTATTTGACTGAGTTCCTAAGTCTTTCTGAGTTTGTCTTTACAATATTGTTGTATAAACTTTATTCCTAGTTTTGCTCACTTCACTCTGCATCTTTCTAGTTTCCTCTAAAATTATTCCCTTCATCATTTCTTACAGCAAAATAGTACTTCAAGGGGCGGCTAGGTAGCGCAGTGAATAGAACACTGGCCCTGAAATCAGGAGGACCTGAGTTCAAATTCCACCTCAGACATTTAACACACTTACTAGCTGTGTGACTTTGTGCAAGTCACTTAACCCCAATTGCCTTCCAAAAAAGCCAAAAAAAAAAGAGGGAAAAAAATAATACTTCATTTATATACTATAACTTTTTTCAACCATTTTCTAACTGATGGATATATCCCACCCTCCAATTTCCAATTCTTTGACAATATAAAAAGAGCTGCTATAAATATTTTTGTATATACTTAGATTTTGTTTTGCTTAAGACTAATCTTTTTCCTTAATCTACTCTCCCCATTATTCTCTTTTTTTTCCTCTTTTCTTCCTTTTTCCTTCTTGAGTGAAATGCATTTCTTTACCCATCTGTATACATGTGTATCCTTTCCTCCTTTGACCTGTTCAGATGAGAGTGAGGTTCTCCTGTTACCCACTCCTCCACGTTGGTGTAAACTTTTATTTTAACTGATCACATAACCCTTATTATATACAATGCTTTTTTCCTCTCCTTCCTTTCTTTTAATGTTCTTTTTAAAAGATCATCAAAATAAAACAATCATTTTTAGGCTACCTGTCTAATTAGCTTCCTTCTATAATCTCTGATGGTGGTGATAAAGTTCTGAGGGGACCTTGTATGTATCTTCTCTGCATATGAGAATATAAGTTTAGTTTCTTTTTTTTTTGATTCTTTGAAGGCAATTGGGGTAGTCACATGGCTAGTTTTTGTGTTAAGTGTCTGAGGTCGAATTTGAACTCAGGTCCTCCTGATTCCAGGGCTGGTGCTCTATTCACTGTGCCACCTAGCCACCCCAAAGTTTAGTTCTTTAATCATTGTTTGCTTATTTTACCATTTTATATTTCTCTTGACTCCTATGTTTGCACATCATAACCTCTAAAAAACTTGGGTATTTTCATCATGAATGCTTGGAAGTTCTCTATTTCATTAAAAATTCATCTCTTCTCCTCCGCCCCGAGAAATTATAGGTTAATACTCAGTTTATTTACATACACACACTCTTATATGTTGTTCTTGGTCATAAGTGTATAGAATATGCTAAATTATGTGTGATACTTAACTGTGGCTTCTGAGTACTTGAATACTTTCTGTTGCTTACAAGTATTTTTCTTTGATATAGAAGCTCCATATTTGGACCATAATATTCCCAGGAATTTTCATTTTGGAGTTTCTTTCTGGAGGTGCCTGGATTTTAAAAATTTCTACTCTTCCCTCTTGTTCTGAGAGTTCTGGACAATTTTCATTTATGATTTCTTGAAATATGATGACTAGGCCCTTCTTTTTTCTGTTATGACTTTCAGGTAGGCCAATGATTTTTTTTTTATGCCATTTCTTTTTTTTTTTTCATTTTTCAAATGCTTTATTAACTTCTTATTTACATCATTCATTTCCGCCAGATTTTGAGTTACAAATTTTCTTCCTGTTTTTCCCCTACCCACCACCCCAAAATAGCAGTCCCACAGGATATCCCCTCCTGCAATCTGCTCTCTCCCATACCCATTTTGACTTTTCCAGTGGATGTCTATGCCCCAGTGTCTGTATATCTTATTTCCCAATTACATGTAAAATAGTATTAATAATAGTATGTATATATTAGCTCTCTGATTCCTGCCAGCCTGTCCTCAGTGGGAGGTTAGCTTCTTTGTGTCATTTTGTGGGTTCTGAAGCTCCAAAGTTTGTTCAGAGTTCCCTTTTTACATTGATTGGGGAAGGTGGAAGCTGGAGCTGCTTGGAGGTCGTTCTTCTACTCCATCAACTTGACTCTGCCCCCTAAGCCAATGATTCTTTTTTTTAAATTAATGTTTGTTTCCTTTTAGTTTACAGGATTCAATTCCCCAATTCCTTTAATTTTACATTTTTTTGCTCCCCCCCCCCCCCCCCCATGGCTTATCGTCAAGTATAGAATCTGTAAATACTTTCACATTATACATTAGTCAGGTTATAAGGACGGATTGTACCAGCTGGAATGAAAAATGGTAAAGAGGACATAAAACCAAATAAGAGAAGGAAAAAGATCAGGTATTTTGCTTCCACCTGGATATAAACTTAGTTCTTTCTAGTTCTTTCTCTGGATGCACATATTTCTCTTCATCATGAGCTTGTGGGATTGACTTATATCACCGCATTGCTGAGAAGAGTCCAGTCTATCAAAGTTGGTCATCACACATACATTGTGTCTGTAATTGTGTACAAATTTCTCCTGGTTCTACTCTTCTCACTCAGCTTCAGTTCTTTCAAGCCTCTCCAGGTAAATATGAAGACTGTCTGCTCCTTGTTTCTTATAGCACAATAGTATTCCATAACATGCATATACCACAACTTGTTCAGCCATTCCCCAATTGATGGGCACCCCTTTAATTTCCAATTCTTTGCTACCACAAAAAGAGCTGCTATAAACATTTTTGTACATATGGGTCTTTCTCCCATTTCTATGATCTCTTTGGGATATAACCCTAGGAGTGGTATTGCTGGATCAAAGGGTATGAAAGTATTTATAGCCCTTTGGGCATAATTCCAGATTGCTCTCCAGAAAGGCTGGATCAGTTCACAACTCCACCAACAATGCATTAGTGTTCCAATTTGCCCACATCCTCTGCAGCATTTGTCATTTTCCTGTTTTGTCATCTTATCCAATCTGACTGGTGAGATGTGGTACCTCAGAGTTGTTTTGATTTGCATTTCTCTAATCAATAGTGAATTAGAGCATTTCTTCATGTGCTTATAGATAGCTTTAATTTCTTTCCCTGAAAACTGCCTGTTCATATCCTTTGACCATTTATCAATTGGGGAATGACTTGTATTCTTATAAATTTGACTCAATTCTCTGTATATTTTAGAAATGAGTCCTTTGTCAGAGACATAGGTTGTAAAGATTCTTTTTCAATTTCTCACCTACCTCTTAATCTTGGTTACATTGGCTTTGTTTGTACAGAAACTTTTCAATTTAATGTAATCAAAATTATCCATTTTACATTTTATAATGTTCTCTAATTCTTGTTTAGTCATGAAGTCTTTCCCTCTCCACAAGTCTGATAGGTAAACTATTCCTTGTTTTAGGAGACTCCTTACAGTATCAACCTTTATACCTAGATCATTTAGACTTGATTTTGGTATATGGTGTTAGATAATGGTCTATGCCCAGTTTCTGCCATACTATATTCCAGTTTTCCCAGCAGTTTTTGTCAAATAGTGAGTTCTTATCCCAAAAACCAGGGTCTGGAGGTTTATCAAACAATACATTACTATAGTCATTGACTTCTGAATCTCGTGTGCCTAATCTATTCCATTGATCCACTCATCTATTCCTCAGCCAGTACCAAGTAGTTTTGATGACTGCTGCTTTATAATACAGATTGAAATCTGGTATAGCTAGTCCACCTTCCCTAGCATTTCTTTTCATTAATTCCCTTGTTATTCTGGACCGTTTATTCTTCCAAATGAATTTTGTTACTATTTTTTCTAGCTCTATAAAGTAGTTTTTTGGTAAATTAATTGGTATGGCACTAAATATATAATTTAATTTAGGTAAAATTGTCATTTTTATTATATTAGCTCGACCCAGCCATGAGAATTGATATTTTTCCAATTAGTTAGATCTGACTTTATTTGTGTGAAAAGTGTTTTGTAGTTATGATCATACAGGTCCTGGGTTTGTTTTGGCAGGTAGATTCCCAAATATTTTATAATGTCTACATTAAGTTTAAATGGGATTTCTCTATTTCTTGCTGTTGAATTTCATTGGAAATATATAGGAATGCTGAGGATTTATGTGGGTTTATTTTATATCCTGCAACTTTGCCAAATTTATTTATTGTCTCAAGTAGTTTTTTACTTGATTCTCTAGGATTCTGTAAGTATATCATCATATCATCTGCAAAGAGTGATAGCTTGGTCTCTTCTTTCTTGGTCTCTTGATTTCTTTTTCTTCTCTAATTGCTACTGCTAACATTTCTAGTACCAGATTGAATAAGAGTGGTGATAGTGGAGAGCCTTGTTTCACCCCTGATCTTATGGGAAATGCTTCTAGCTTCTCCCCATTATGCTTCTAGCTTCTCCCCATTACTTATAAAACTTGCTGATGGCTTTAAATAGATGCTACCTATTATTTTAAGGAAGGCTTCATTTATTCCTATACTTTCTAATGTTTTTAATAGGAATGGATGTTGTATTTTGTCAAAAGCCTTTTCTGCATCTATTGAGATGATCATGTGGTTTCTGATAGTTTTATTGTTGATATGATCAATTATACTGATGGTTTTCCTAATATTAAACCATCCTTGCATTCCTGGAATAAATCCTACCTGATCAAAGTGTATAATTCTTGAGATAAGTTGCTGTAGTCTTTTTGCTAATATTTTATTTAGAATTTTTGCATCTATATTCATGAGGGAAACTGGTCTATAATTTTCTTTCTCTGTTTTTTATCTCTTCCTGATTTAGGTATCAGTACCATATTTGTGTCATAAAAAGAATTTGGTAGGATTCCTTCACTAATTTTCCCAAATAGTTTGTAGAGTATTGGAATCAGTTGTTCTTTAAATGTTTGATAGAATTCACTAGTGAATTCATCTGGCCCTGGAGATTTTTTCCTAGGGAGCTGACTGATGGCTTGTTCAATTCTTTTTTTTCTGAGATGGGATTATTTAAGTAATTTACTTCCTCTTCAGTTTATCTGGGCAACTTGTATGTTTGTAAATATTCATCCATTTCCCTAAGATTGTTAAATTTATGTGCATACAATTGGGAAAAATAATTCCTAATTGTTGTTTTGATTTCCTCTTCATTGGAGGTAGATTCACCCTTTTCATTTTTGATACTCATAATTTGGTTTTCTTTCTTTTTTTTTATCATATTGACTAAGGGTCTATCAATTTTGTTGGTTTTTTCATAAAACCAGCTCTTACTTTTATTTATTAATTCAATAGTTTTCTTAATTTCAATTTTATTAATCTCTCCTTTTATCTTCAATATTTCTAATTTAGTATTTAATTGGGGATTTTGAATTTGTTCTTTTTCTAGGTTTTTTAATTGCATGCCCAATTCGTTGAGCTCCATTTTCTCTAATTTAATCACGTATGCACTCAGGGATATAAAACTTCCCCTAAGAACTGCCTTTAATGCATCCCACAGATTTTGGTATGTTGTCTCATTTTTATCATTCTCTTGAATGAAATTACTGATTGTTTCTATAGCTTCTTGTTTGACCAACTCATTTTTTAGGATTAAATTGTTTAATTTCCAGTTAGTTTTTAGTCTGTCTTTTCCTGGCCCTTTATTGCATATAATTTTTATTGCATCATGATCTGAGAAGGATGCATTTAATATTTCTGCCTTACTGCATAGAATTGTGAGGTTTTTATGCCCTAGAACATGGTCAATTTTTGAGTGTGTGCCATGAACCGCTGAGAAGAAAGTATATGTCCATTTTTTTTAGAAAGTATATGCCCAAAGTTTTATCCCCATTCAGTTTTCTCCAGAGATCTATCCTCTCTAAAAGCCTGTTCACCTCCTTAACTTCTTTCTTGTTTATTTTGAGGTTGGATTTATCAAGTTCAGAGAGGGGGAGATTAAGGTCTTCCACTTAGTATAGTTTTGCTATTTATTTCTTCCTCTAATTCCTTTACCTTCTCCGCTAGGAATTTGGATGCTATATATGTTCAGTAATGATATTGCTTCATTCTCGATGGTGCCTTTTAACAGGATATAGTTTCCTTCCTTATCTCTTTTAATTAGGTCAATTTTTGCTTTTGCTTTATCTGATATAAGGATTGATACCCCTGCTTTTTTTACTTTAGCTGAGGCATGATATATTTTCTTCCAACCTTTTACCTTGCGTGTATCTCTCTGTTCAGATGTGTTTCTTGTAAACAGCATATTGTAGGATTATGCTTTCTAATCCATTCTGCTATTCGTCTCCGTTTTATGGGAGAGTTCATTCCATTCACATTTACAGTTATGATTGTTATCTGTTTCTTTCCCCCCATCCTATTCCTGCCCCTGTTACCTCTGTTAATGTTCATATTTTCCCTCCCTTCTCCCTTCCCCCCCTTAATATTTTTCCTTTTGACCACCGCCTCCCTCAGTGTTCCCTTTTCAGTCCCCCTCCCTTTTCCTCCCCTTTCCTCTTACTTCTTCCCTCCCTACAAACCACTGCCACCTCCCTTTTGTAACCCTTTCCCCCTCCTACTGCCTGTAGGATATTTTTATACTTAATGAAGTATGCTATTTCTTCTTTGCATCAAGAGTGACAGGAACAAATCTCATGCGAAGCTCCTCTCCCTCCCCTCTTTCCCTCTAAAGTGATACTTTTTGCGTTTCTTCTCCATAGAGTCCTATGCTTAACTGGTTGTTATTCCCTCCTTGTACCAGAACCAATGAGGGAAAAGCTCATATGCTTCCCAACTCCCTCACTTTTTTTCCTCTGCTATACAGTTTTTATTCCTCTATGAGTGGCATAATTTACCCTTTTCCACTTCAACCATTCCCTTTCTTCCATTGCAGTCCCTTTGTAGCCCTTAATAAGATTTTTTAAAATCGTCATTTTGTGTATTTTATAGTCATACCCTCTACTTGTCTATAACCAGTTTGTTCTTATCAAATAGCAGGGTGTTCTCCTTGTTTACCTTTCTAAGTCACTGTTGCATCTTGTAATTGGAGGTTGAATTTTCTATTGAGTTCTGACTTTTTTATCAAGAAGGTCTGGAACTCTGTTGTATCATTGAATGACCATCTCTGCCTGGAAGAATATGCTCAGTCTTGCTGGGTATGTGATCCTTGGTTGTAACCTGAGCTCTTTTGCCTTCCGGAAGATTGTATTCCACTGCCTCTGATCATTCAGTGTAGAGGCTGCCAAATCCTGTGCAATCCTCACTGTGGACCCTCGATATTTGAATTGTTTCTTTCTGGCCGCTTGAAATATTTTCTCTTTTATCTGGTAGTTCTGGAGTTTGCCCACAACATTTTGAGGACTTTTCAGTTTGGGATCTCTTTCAGCAGGTGTCCGGTGGATTCTCTCGGTTTCTGTTTTACCCTCAGGTTCTAGTATCTCAGGGCAGTTTTCCTTAACGTGCTCTTGGAGAATGTTGTCCAGTGTCATTTTTTCATCATAATTTTCTGGTAGGCCTATGATTCTCAGATTATCTCTCTTGGATCTGTTTTCCAGGTCAGTTATTTTTTCTTTGAGGTATTTTACCTCTTTTTCTAATTTTTCATTCTTGTTGTTTTGCTTGGCTAATTCTTGGTTCCTCATAGAGTTATTTGTTTCCATTTGGTTAATTCTGGTTTTTAGCAAATCATTTTCCTTGGTTAATTTTTGAAGCTCCTTTTCCATATCATACACTTTTCTTTTTAGAGAGATGTTTTCCTCATTATAATGTTTTTCTAATTCTCCTATTTTTGTTTTGAGAGAATTATTCATTTTGTCTTCTATCTCTCTCATTTTGTTTTCAAAGTTCCTTTTGATCTCATCTAGGAGAGCCTTCTGTGCTTGGGACCCATTCCCTGTTGAAGTTTCAGCTTTGGGTGTGGAGTCCACATTGTCTCCCTCTGAGGTTGGTTCCTTCCTCTGAGGATAGTAGGACTCCAGAGTCTTTGGTCTTTGTAGTCTGTTTTCTACCCATTTTGAGGCAGGGTCCTAGCCTTGCCGTTCTTCTAGGATCCCAAGCCTTTACCATAGAGGGTTTTGCCCTGGGGCAAGAGTTAATATATTTTCAGGGTCAGAGGGGGCGTTTGGAGCAAGTGAGGTTCACTCTATCATCCTAGTCTTTGGAGGTCCTGAAAGGAGCTTTTTAAAAAAATTTCTGGGCTATGAAGTGGTAGCCACAGGAGTGTTTGTTGTCCAGGACAGGGGCCCCTGTATTTGTTTCTTACCTTGCTCTTTCCAGTCCCAGCCCTTTGGTGATAGGCCTGGTAGTGGACCTTGTGGTTGGTGGGAAGACTTGCCCTTAGATTTGATCAGGCCCCTTCCAGGCCTGCCTCTGCTGGCCGCACCTTCCTAATCTCTAAACCAATGATTCTTAAGCTATCTGTCCTTGATCTGTTTTCCAGGTCAGTTATTTTTGTCTTGAGATACTTTCCCCCCCTAATATTTTGACTGTGTTTTAATATTTCTTTTTCTCATGCCACCATTAACTTCTGTTTGGTCCATTTTTAGGGAGTTTGTATCTTGGGCAAAGTTTTGAACCTCTCACACCAAGCAGTCAATTCCATTTTAAATTCTTTTTTCTGTAGCTCTCATTTTTTTTACATTTTTTTTTTCCTTCTACTTCTCTCATTTCATTGGTAAAAACATTTAAACTTAAAAACAAATAGCAGACGCCACCACCCCTCGTTCCAAAAAAATAAAATACCCTCTTGTTTCATTTCTTCTAAGAATTTTATTTGAACTTATTCTGCCTAGGCTATGTTTTCTTTGAAACTTTGCTTTTGATATTTTTGAGTCATTTGCTTGTATCTTGAATGTCCCTGCTCTGGTAATAGCTTTTTATGGTGGAATTCTTATTTGTTTGCTTATCTTTCCAGCCTATTTCTTGACTTTGGAATTTATCTTTGGGCTAGACTCTTGGCTCTTCTGGGAGGATAGGTCCTGCTGCTTCTTTTTGGGGTGTTGAATGTTATTCTAGGTCTCAGGGACAATTCAGGCTGTGGACCTGCCAGCTTTTAGTGCTCCCAAGGTAGTCGTATCTAGGGCAGAGTCTGATTGTTGCCTTCTCGGTCTGTGCTTTGCAAAGCCCTGCCTTGGATCTGGGCCTGACCAGTGTGTAGGTTGGACTGAGATCCTGATTATTTTGGGGGGTTACAAAGTCACAACTAATGTTTATTTGCTTCTGAACTTGCTCCCTTATAGCACCTGTGATTGCTCCTTCTTGGAATGCCTTTTCCTTCCACCCTGGAGCTGGATAGTGAGTCACAGAGCTGTCAGTTTGGCACCTATTCCTGTTTCCTACATAAGTTGACACCCCTCTTTGCTAGATTTTTGTACTTTTCTTGCCCTGGTGTACAGCCTCTCCTTGCACTAGAATATTTCATGCAGCTTTTCCTAGCTACACCACAACTCTGATTTTATGTAGACCTCTTCTTTTTTCTTTTTCCTTATAGAGACCTAGACTGGAAAAATGTCTCTGTTATTTTTTTACTTGAATTTCCTCTATATGGACTTAGTGTCCTTTGTTTTCTAGATCACTTTGAAGGAGTTGTGATAGTGGTGGGGATGAAGAGAGTGGGAAACTTGATATACTTCTTGCTATTCTCCATTATTGTTTATTGAGGAAAGGAATGACCTGATTAGAACTCTGCTTTAGGAAGATCACTTTGGAGAGAGGATAAATTTAAGGTAGGAAGTCCAGTTAAATGGATATTGCAATAGTCCAGATGAGATTGAACTAGGGTGGTGGTTGTGTGAGTGTAGAGGAGGCTTAGGCAGGAGTTATTGCATTGGTAGAGTTGACTTGGCAAGTGATGATGGTATATGAGGGGGAGAGTGAGATGCTGATTGTGACTCAGAAGTTGCAAAACTAGGTTATTAGAAGAAAGATAGTGTCCTTACATAATCAAAAAATGAAGAAATTCTACACTGTAATAAAAAAAACTTAGATTGTATTTTCCTTGGTTTTAGAGAAACCTGGGAGGTATCTAGTATCCTTTCCAGAGCTCATACATAAAAATATTAATTTAGTAAACTCCTCCATAATTAGGGTTGCTTCTTACATTTAAAAAAAGATAGTGTAATAATATTACTGCTATTAGGTTAAACAACTTTAGAAATAGGCTGGAAAAGTGACTAAGAATTTCCCTCATGGAAAGAGTAGTCAGTAAGTAAATTTTAATTTTTATACATATTAGTCACTGCTCTCCTTACTGTGTCTGAATTTGTAGTACTATTCAAAGCTTATACATAAACCTAAAAGAATTTTTGTTCCTATTTTTGAAAGCAAGTAATTTAAAAATTTTCTTAAATTTATTGTATTTATTGAGCTCATCTCATGTCTAAGCATATAAAGGGCAGAAATGATAGGAACCTTGGGGAGAGGTGGCTTCATCCTACAGTTTGTGATAAAGGGTATAGGATCTGGATTATTATATAATAGGTGTAAGGAACTCTAAGATGAGAAGCCTTGGTCTGTTATTAGAAGTGGCCACCTTCTCTACAACTAAGATTTTCAGAAAGTTGTCAATACTTCTTAGAGGCAGACCAGGAACTTCACATGAACTCGAATCTTCCTGGCTCCACAGCCAGCTCTATTAGAGAGGAAATCCATATGTAGTTTGACATGTACTCTGGGCTCTTGAAAAGCAAATTGGAAACAGTTCAGAAGAGAGAGATTAGATCTCACAGATGAAAATGATTCAGGGGAATCAGTCCAGGAATAATGGGAGATGCTCAAGAATGAAATTTCAAGGACAGAAAGGTAAACAATTCTAATGAAATTGGAAAAATAAATTTGCCTGAGCAGCATGATATGGATGTCAAGTGAAATCACCCACCAGGTAACAGAGGATTAATGTAAAGACTTGGCCTAGCTTGTAATATAATAAATAGAAGTTTTGGAGCTCAGAATTTGGAGGAACTAAGAGTAACAGTTTGTTTTAAATTGGTAGTAAAAGGGCCAAGGAAGGGATAGGGTATTGGCTTGGGTTAGATCGGATGTCGATAAGGGACAGTGGTGAAAAGACCTATCCTTCACCCACCTATTGTTTTGTGCCTGTTTTCTCTTTGAAAGAAAATGACAGAACAGTAGAGCCAAGATTTCAGAGAAAATGCAGGGATTCACCTGAGTTCTCCCAAATTTCTCTCTAAACTACTTTAAATAATGCCTCAAAATGAGTTGTGCAGAACCCATGAAAGGATGGGTTGCAACAGTTTTCCAGCCCAAGATAAGTTAAAAGTTTGGCAGGAAAGGTCTGTCCCACTCTTTTTGAGAGTGGAGCACAGTGTAGTATCCCCAGTAAACCAACAACAGGCCTTAGGGGTGACTGAATTAGTAGTGACTACAGTGGCTTCTGTAGCTCTCAACCTACAGATGGTAAGGAGATTGGGCTACTGGTCAGATGGAGATTACAGGAGTCCTTTTGCTGGCACTGAGTTCAGTACTCTGTTGCATTGCACATACATGGATCAGAGTCACAATTATGGGTCACAATTTCAGGAGCAAGGAACAACACTAGTGCATCAGAGCTTTTGACCTCAGGGGAGTGGGGACCCTGGTCATAGTTTCAGGGTGCAAAAAAGTGGTTGTGGTTGTTCGCAAACCAGAGCACAGGTCAGGAGAATAATGACTACACTGCTCCTTAGATCAAACCACTTTGGGAGAACTGAAAACTTATTTATAGACTCCATAGAACTAGTTTTGAAAATAGCAGCACAAAAAAGCTGAATCTTGGGACAGTGCCCATCCACCTTGGGATCAGAGTTCCCTATAAACATAGTTAAAAGTGAAGAAATAGGATGAAAAAATGAACAAGCAACAAAAAAAGGACCAGAGAAAGTTACTATGGTTATAGCAAAGATGAAAACAGAAACTCACAAGTAAGTAAAGTCAAAATTGCTATGTCCAAAGCTTCAGAGAAAAATGTGAATTGGTCTTGGGCCACAAAAGAATTCTGGAGTAGCTAAAAAAAAAAAATTGATAAAATTCAAATAAGAGAGGTAGAAAAAAATTGATAAAAGACATAAGAATGACCAGAGAAAGAGTCAACAGCTTGGTAAAGAAGGAACAAAAAATAATGAAGAAATAACATCTTAAAAAAGAGAATTGACCAAGTGGTAAAAGAGGCAAAAAAATTCACAGAAGAGAACTCCTTAAAAAGCAGAGTTGGCCAAATGGAAGCTAATGACTCCATGAGACTTCAAGAAACAAAAAAACAAACTCAAAAGAATAAAAAAAAAATAGGAGAAAATCTGAAATATCTCATTGGGAAAACAACTGACCTGGAAAATAAACCCAGGAAAGAGAATTTAAGAATAATTGGACTACCTGCAAGCCATGATCAAAAAAAGAGTCTAGGCATCATCTTTCAAGAAAGTATCAAAGAAAACTGGCCTGATAGTTTAGAACCTGTGGGTAAAAAAGAAATTGAAAGAATCTACCAATTACCTCCTGAAAGACATCTGAAAAATAAAAACTCCCAGGAATATGACAGCCAAATTCTAGAGATCACAGGTGAAGGAGAAGATATCAAAAGTAGCCAGAAAGAAACAATTCAAATATTGTGGAGCCACAGTCAGAATTTAGCAGGTTCTACATTACGGAATCAGAAGGTGTGGAATAGGAGATTCAGCAGGGCAAAGAAACTAGGTTTACAACCAAGAATCATCTAGCCAGCAAAACTGAGTATTATCCTTTGGGGGAAAAATGGTTATTTAATGAAATAGAGTACTTTCAAGCATTCCTGATGAGAAAGCCAGAGCTGAATAGAAAATTTGACCTTCAAATATAAGACTCAACAGAGTCTGAATGCAGATTGAAGCATACTCTGTATTTTAATTTTATTCTTTCTTTTTTTTTTGGTCCATGCTTTCTTTTACAACATGACTAATATGGAAAAGAAAAAGGATGAGCTTTACACAGGACACAATGTAAGAAAAGTGACCAACAGGAAACTGATGCACAAGACAAGTAAGGAGGTAATAATGGAGTGTCTTGCTACCCTTGAGAAATTCATTTACCTGGACCAGATGATTAGCATTCTTAGTTCCTGAAAATGTGGAAAGTGTGATTGTTGAGCCACTGCCAACAATATTTGAAAGATCTTGGAAAATGGGAGAATTACCTTAATATTAGAGAAGAGCAAATATAATCCCACTTTTCAAAAAAGGGAAGAGAACAACATTCTTCAAACTATAGTCTATTGAACATGATTTACATTCTTGAACTACTGTACTCCTCTGTCACATGTCATCTGAAATATCATTTTCAGTTCTGGGCACTATGTTTTCAGAAGGATGTTGGTAGTAAATTGAAGTATGTCCAGAGGAGGGAAACCATGGTGACAGGCATTGAATTCATGAAATTGGAGGATTGGTAGAAGAACTGGTCTGGAGTAAAAGGTGTGGGTTGCTGGATGGTAATGATGATGAGGAAAGGGAAATGACAAGGTGCTATCTCCAAAGATTAGAAGGTCTGTCATATTGTAAGGAGATTATCCTTGTTCCGTTTTTCTTCAGGGGACAGAAGGATACATGAGGGGAAGGTAGAAAGAAGTCATTGGAGGATTGATGGCAGGAACAATCAACCAACACTTAAAGCAACATGTCCCAAAGTGGAATAGACTATGTAGAGAGGGGGTAGATCTTCCCCATTCATTGTAAATTGTCAAGCTGAGGTTGAATCCTTTTTCAGGAATATTATAATTGTGCTTACTTTGATATAGGGGTTAGACAAGATGGCTTCAGAGGTCCTTTCTAAATTTTCAGCTCTGTGATTCTATGAAATATTTTAATCTCTATGAAATATATAAATTCAGACAAGTTTAAAAAAACTCTTCTAGTTTCTAGTATATAAATTCAGATGAGTCTTTTGTTTCTTCTAAATACTTCTGGAAATATTTTGGAACTCAATATTATGGACTCATGTCATGCAAAGAATAATTTGGCCTCAATACTGAAAAATAACCTTTTCTACTGTAGACCTTCTGTAGACCAGTGGTATTTAGTTTCAGTTATTTTTCATGGTGATTAGCCCTTTTGGACTATTTCTGGACATCCTAGATATTTATGTGGTAGCTAATTCTTTTGTAAGATTGAGTTACTCCAGTGGGTAGGCTCTAGCTAAAGAATCTCAAGGAAAAGACTACTCAGTTCACCAAAGAGCCCCTCTTTAATTTTTCACTTTCTTTTTTAAAGGAAAAAGGCAATTCCAGGCTATTCCCTAGTCCCTTATAGCTTGGAATGGCACTGAACATCTTCTGAATGTGCTTCTGAGTCCCTTCAGAGGATAGATGAATATATTCTTCAAAGAAAGATTAGAGGGATAATCATAGATTTTCAGTAACATAAGATAAAACCTTTCTTTGTCAGGTAGATCTCTTGTGAGCTACAACTGAAAGCAGCACAGTAATATAATGGAAAAAAAAAATGGACCTTTTTAATGCTTTCCCCCACCCTTTTTTTCTCTTTTCATAGTTCTTACCCTTTCTCTGAAAGGATAGCTTTGTTTAAGTATAAACTAGAATTACTTACATAGGAGATCAGAAGTTAACAAGTCGAGCCTTGTATGAAGAGTTGTAGAGCCCAGAGAAAAAAGAATATTTTATACATAGACATCAAAACTCTGGTCAGAAATGTATCAGTGTTAATACCATGCCACTAAAGTTAAAGGACATGTCCTGCCTTTTAAGGTTGTAAAGTGATTTGCTAGGATTAACCAGTCCATCAAGGACTTATTAATATACAACTATGTACCAGGTGTTAGCCTGGGTGTTGGGGGAATATAAGGAGTAAAGCCTTACCTTCAGTGACCTTACATCTGAACAGGGAGATAGCATGCACTTATGTATGTATATATCAAACATGTACAAATCAGATTTGGTTCTTGGAGGAAAGGTTGCTAACATGGGAATTGAGGAAGGATTGAATTACCAGTATAGGGGACAGTCAGTGAAGATGTGGAGGTGAGAGATGGGATGTTGTATGTGTAGAATGTTCAGAAGGTCATTGCTATTGCATTATGATGTTTCGTGGAGGGAAGTAAGATGTAATAAAAATATTAAGACAGGGAAGGGGCCAAGTTGTAAAGAATTAAAAATATTAAGCATAGGCATTTACATTTGCTCATAGAGGTAATGGGGAGACACTGAAGTTAATTGAGTTTGGAGAGAATAGATGATTGTGTGGTGTATAAGGAAATATCTGTTGTGTTAAATCAAAAGATATTATAAATATATATATTATATATATATTATAAAAACTATTTTAACAATAAGAGTTCTGAGGGAATATAGTATAGAACTACTCTTGGGTTCTAATTCACTCTATGATTTAGCTTCTGAATGCTTTTGGAAACCTCAGAAGTATTGCAGAAGAAATTTGTATTACGACTCTATGAATATTATAAATGGTCACCATCAAAATACTTGTTGCATGATTCTGATGTTTTTCTTTTTGGTTACAAGCCTCAGACTGGAACAGAAATCCAGTCTCTAAAACATTCTTGCCTAATTTATTTATTATTTAGAACTTTACATGAAGCGTTAAAAAATATTTGATGTCAAGATTGTGGTATTAGTAATGTGATGTGTAACTTAATCCATGGTTGCATTTTGGGACTGATCCCTATGAGTTCTGAAATGTTTTTGTTTGCTGCTCTAGCACACTTCATGGTGGCAAAGGTATTTCAATTTTGACTTGAAATGGATTTTCAAAATGGTTAATTCTGAAAAGGACAGATCCTTTGATTGACCCTCTTTATTGCTTTCTGAAATTTCAAGTATCTGGACATTTCTGAGCAGTCAGAATCTCAGGCTGCTTTTGCTTTATGACCTACTTTTGCAGTTTGAATTGCTAGCAAAAATCATTCTTACTATTGTAATGTCTCAAAAGGACAGGAAATGGTCAAATAATTTTCTTTTGTTTTCCCCTTTCACTCCCTTAAATTTTTTCCCCCTTTACCTTCTCTGCCTCTTTGTCATCTTCTATTTCAAAGGCTTTATTTTGTATTGACGCAAAACAAATATAAAGGTTTTGCTTTCATATACCATCTTTTTTTTTTTTCTTTTTGGAGTGGTGATGGCAGGGCAGTTGGGATTAAGTGACTTGCCCAAGGTCACATGGCTAGTAAGTGTTAAGTGTCTGAGGCTGGATTTGAACTCAGGTCCTCCTGACCCCAGGGCTGGTGCTCTATTTACTGAGCCACCTAGCCACCCCTATACCATCATTTTTTAAAGACGCAAGAGCAAAGGTATTCTTACTATTAGAGGTATCTTTTAGGACCAGGATACATAAGGACAGTATAGGATATATATCAGTTCTGTAAGAGTATTTTTGTCCTTGTTGTTTAGTCATTTCAGTCGAGTCTGACTCTTCTTGAGCCTATTTGGCTTTTTCTTGGCCAAGATACTGGTATGGCTTGCCATTTCCTTCTTCAACTTCTTTTATAGATGAGGAACAGAGGCAAAGAGGGGTAAGTGACTTGCTCAGGGTCACACAGCTAGGAAGTGTTTGAGGCCAGATTTGAACTCAGGAAGATGAGTCTTTCTAACTAAAGACCCAGCACTCTATCCATTGTGCCACCTGGTTGCCCTTCCAAGCTCAGTGCTTAATCCACTGTGCCACTTAGCTACCCTTAGAGAATTAACTTTATCTTGAAATTCTAGCTTTTGAAAAGTGTACTGTGTTTTATATTGATAACAATTTAGAAAGAACAGGAATAGATCATTGACCAAAGTCACTGACATTTATTTTAGAATCCAGTCCTGAAGCCAGTTATATGTGTTCATCATCACAGCTAATCTTGAAACCCATCTTGTAAAATTTCCTTGACAGTTACTGAGCTACCGTAATGCTGTAAACTCTTCATGTAGGTAGCAAGCATTGTACATAAAACACTGTCGCATGAATGCAAATTAGTGTGCTACAAATAATGTAGAATTTTTTTTTTCCATTTAAATTATCTCCTCAAAGACCATCATAGCTAAGCCACAAAACTTCTGTTAGTACTTTGAGAAATTGCCTGGTGCAAATCACTCTTTGAGTCAGTGATCCCCTCAACCAGTTTATTGGGAAGGCCAGACCTGGTTTATCACAAGCTAATAGGGGACCCATTCCACTTCTGTATTTCATAGGTCTTCCTAACATGATTCAATTCGTTTTTTTTAAATTCATGGAACTTTTGGGGGATACAAAGAAAAATATGGGAATCTCTCCCCCCACTTCTGGCCTAAAAGAACTTACATTCTACTGGTGGGCCATAACACATAAATAATTGTTTCAACTATTATACTTGAAGAGGTAGAGAACACCAATAAGTGAAGTGGGGAGGGCATATTAGGAAAAGGTTTCACCTAGTAGAGGGTTTTTCTTTTTTTTTTCCCCATATTTTAGATGCTTTATTAACTTCTGATTTACATAATTAATTTCCGCCAGATTTTGAGTTACAAATTTTCTCCCTGTTTTTCCCCTACCCACCACCTCAGAATAGCAGTCCCACAGATATCCCCTCCTCCAATCTGCTCTCTCCCATATCTTCTCCCATACTCCCTTAGACTTTTCCAGTAGGGCATGGTGGATCTCTGTGCCCCAGTGCCTGTATACCTTCTTTCCCAGTTACATGTAAGGTAGTATTAATAATAGTATATATGTATATATATAATTTTAAGCATTTGATTTTAAAACTTTGAATTCCAGATTCATTCCCTTCCTCCCTTGTCACCCACCCTTACTGGGAAGATAAGCAGTTCACTATAGATTGTACATGTGTAGCTACTGCAAAGCATTAACATAGTAGATATATTGTAAAAGACTGACTATATTTCCCTCCCTCCTATCCCACCACCCACCTGTTCTATTCTCTATTTTTCAAAAGGGAGTGCTTCCAACTTCCCTCCTCCCCCAGCCTGCCCTCCCTTCCATCATCTCCCCTCTCATACCCTTCCCACTACTCTCCTGTAGGGTGAGATACCCTATTTAGTGTGTATTTCATTTCCTCCCCGAGCCAAATTCAGTGAGAATAAGGTTGACCCATTCCCTTTTGCCTTCCTATTCTTCCCCTCCATTGTAACCCTTTTCCCTTGCCTCTTCTTTATGAGATAGTTTACCCCATTCTGTCTCTCTCCATCTCCTCTCATTATATTCCTCTCTCACCTCTTAATTTCCCCTTTTAAGTGTCATCCTTTCCTATTCAATTGGTCCTGTGCCCTCTCTCTTTGTATACCTGTAAGCATATATACACACATTCACACATGTATTCATGTGCCCGTATACCCTCCGATCTAGACATTATTTATATATATATATATATATATATATATATTTCTATTTCCTTCAACTATTTTCATACTGAGAAAAGTTTAATCAGTTACAGTTATCGTTTTTCCACATAGGAATGTTTATAGTTCAACTTTGATCAGTGGCTTATGATTTCTTTTCCCTGTTTACCTTCTTAAGCTTCTCTTGCTTCTTGTATCTAGGTGACAAATTTTCTATTCAGCTCTGTTTTTTTTCATTAAGAATGCTTGAAAGTCCTCTATTCCACTAAATGACCTTATTTTCCCCTGAAAGATGATACTTAGTTTTGCTGGGTAGTTGATTCTTGGTTTTAATCCTAGCTCCTCTGCCCTCTGGAATATCCTGTTCCAGGCCCTTCGATCCCTCAGTGTAGAAGCTGCGAGATCTTGGGTTATCCTGATTGTGTTTCCACAGTATTCAAATTGTTTCTTCCTGGCTGCTCATAATATTCTTTCCTTGATCTGGGAATTCCAGAACCTGGCTATAATATTTCTAGGAGTTTTCTTTTTGGGATCTTTTTCAGGAAGTGATTGGTGGATTCTTTCAACCTCTATTTTGCCTTCTGGTTCTAAAACATCAGGGCAATTTTCCTTGAGAATTTCTTGGAGGATGATTTCTAGGTTCTTTCCCTGATCATGGCTTTCAGGTAGTCCAATAATTTTTAAATTATCTCTCCTGGATCTATTTTCCAGGTCAGTGGTTTTTCCCATGAGATATTTCCCACTGCCTTCTATTCATTCCTTTGTTTGAATCTGTTTAACAGCATCTTGATTTCTCTTAAAGTCACTAGCTTCCCTTTGCTCCATTCTAAATCTGAGGGAATCATTTTCCTCAGCGAGCCTTTGAAATTCTTTTTCCATCTGGCAAATTTGGCTTTTCAAGGCTTCCCTCTCCTCATTGACTTTTTGAGCCTCTTTTGCCAATTGCGTCAGTCCGTTTTTGAAGGTGTGATTTTCCTCATTCAGGCTGTTGACTCTCATTTTGTAATTTTCTTGCATCATTCTCATTTCTCTTCCCAGTTATTCCTCCACTTCTCTTATCTGCTTCTTAAGGTCCTCTATGGCCTGTAACCAGCTCGTATTTTCCTTTGAAGCTTTTGGTGCAGGAGTTCTGACTTCACTGTCTTCCTCCTGTTCCATGCTTTGCTCCTTTTTGTCCCCAAAATAGGAGTCTGATGTTGGAATCTTCTGTCTGCTTTGTTTCCTTTGCCTGGACATGTCGCCCCTCAGTCACTTGACGCCTGGGCTTTTTGCCACAGTAGGACTCTGCCACCAGACAGGGGAGCTTTGGTCCCAAACGCTGGGGTTTTCTCAGCTGCTGGAGGTATTAGATGGGTGCCCTCTCTGAGGTCTCCACAAGCTCTGGCAAGCTGGACACACACCCCAGGACCTCCACCCTAGATTGCAATCCAGATCAGATCCAATCAGGTTAAAGCAAGAGCGATTACCCCTCAGACTGGTGCTTGGTCCCCCGGCACTCTGAAGGCCAGGAGCTGAAGCTGTACCGTGGAGCTGGTGTGGTGCTCAGGGCAAAAGTTGACCATTCCCACCTACTGGGTGCCAAAGTCCAGATTGCACTGACCTCTAACTTTGTACTTTGTATCTATATGTTGATGAATCTGGAAACAGCCACAATTGCTGGTGATCTGGAGTCCCTGTGACTGGTGGCTGGTCAGGCCCGTCCCTGAAGCTAAAACCTCGGCCTGAGAGTGGCTGTCCTCGGCTCCCAGAGTGCTGGACTGGCTGATTCCTGTTGGGCTGTCCTCAGTGGAAGGTTAGCTTTTCTGTGTCATTTTGTGGGTTCTGCAGCTCCAAAGTTTGTTTAGTGTCCCCTTTTACATGGCTTGTGGAAGGTGGAAGCCAGAGCCCAGTGGAGGTCCTGCTTCTACTCTGTCATCTTAACTACGCCCCCCTCCAGAGGGCTTTTCTAATGTCTTTTGGTAATTGCATAGTGTTCTTTGCTATGAAGAATTTTGGCACACAAATATTTAAAATTCTACAATCTAAAGGAGGGTCAGGAGTATTGTACTGGTGCAGTTCTTTCTGCGTTTAATGTCTCACATATTTTCTTGTACTGGTGCAGTTCTTTCTGGTTTAATGTCTCACGTGTTTACAGGCAGGTCCATTTGTGCAATAGGTTTGGGTACTTTGTAGGGAGAAGGTAGTGGTCACATAGTATTAAAGTCAGATGCACAGTTGGGAGAGGAGAGTGATGATTGGTGGACTGGAGACCCTCCCCCAAATGGAAGCTCTGGGAGAATCTCTACTTGGAAAAAAAAGGGGTGGCATGGTGGTGTGAAACTCCCAGGCCCTGAGAGTATAACTGAGGCATGCTGTGGAAGTCAGAAGCACAGCTGAGAGGGGAAAGATAGAATGAAACAGGTTCTGCCCTAAATGGAGGGGGATTGTGGGGAGGCATGGAAAATAGAAAAAACATTCGGAGATGAGTAAATATAAAGATTATATAAGGTAAATTTAAACTGTTTTCAGGCCACTGGCAAAATCTAACACAGCTGAAGTAAGGGAATTAGGAAAGGCCTTGTGTGAAACATGGGACCTGAGCTAATCTTTGAACAGAGCCAGAAATTCCTAGAGGGGGAGGCATAGGGGGCAGCTTTTGTAAATGTACCAAGGTTGGAGATAGGGTATCAGGTTTGGTGGTAGCTAGCAGGTCAGTTTGCCTGGAGACAAATAGGAGCCAAACTGGTAGGCTTTAAATTTCAGGTTGAGGAGTATGTATCTTATCCCAGAGGGAGCAAGGAATCACTGTAACTCCTTGTGGTAGGTAGACAGTGGTATATTTATTTCATATATAATTTTTGTGTATATGTTGTCTTCTGTAATAATACTAGTAGCAACTCCTGCAGTTTATGTTTATGTAGTACTTTAAAGTTTGCAAAGCAATTTACATATATTATCTTATTTGAACTTTATAACAACCCTATGAGGTAGGTGCAAGTTATTATCCCACAGAGACAGGCAGAGGTTAAGGCACTTGCCCAGGGTCACACAGCTAGGAAGTTCTTAAGGCTAGATGTGAATTTAGACCTTCCTCACTCCAAGTTGAGGACTCTTTCCACTGTGTTACCTAGCTGACTCTTAACACTCTTTAACTTCTTTGTATTCTCTAGGAGTGATGCAATAGCTTGCTAGTTAGTCTCTCTGCTTTGACTCTTCCTTACTCTGTTATCCATCATCAGGTCAGCTACCAAAAGGTCTGACCATGTCACCACCCCACTGCCTCCTATCAATAAACTCCATTGGCTTCCTATCACTTCTGGGATCACATATATAATCTTTCTCTTTGGCTTTTGAAGCCCTTCATAACCTTATCTTTCTAACTAGCTTTCCAGTTTTCTTACACTTTACTCCCTTCTGTGTACTCTACAACACTGGCCCTCCTTTTTTTTCTTGCACAGGACGCTCCAGCTACTGAGTGGTTACCTTTCCCCTGGCTATTGCCCATGCATGGAATGCCTGCCCCCTTGCCTCTACCTGTTGACTTCTTTAAAGACTTGACTGAAATCTTGCCTGTTGTAAGATGCCTTTCCTGGTCGCCCTTACCCACTGTTAATGCCTTCCGTTGGTTATTACCTTTGATTTCCTCTGTATGTATCATTCATACACACACGCACACACACAAACTCATACAATTGGCATGTGAGCTCTGAAGGCAAGGATTTGCTTTTGCTTTTTCTTCCTATGCCTAGTGCTTAGCTTATCATAGTGCCAAAGCTAATTGTTATTTTGTTGTTATTTAGTGGTAACTTTATATTATAATATATATATTGTGTCTATTATTTGCAAGATCATGCATTGAGTATTGGGAGTTTTAAAAATGAAAAACAAACAGCTTTTCCTCTCAAGAAACTTATCCTTTAATGTTGAGGGTAAGAGGATATGACATATACAAATATGATGCAAAGAAGAAATCCAAACAGTGCTCTAGGAAAATCCAATGTGGGAGAAATCTCTTTAACTTGGAGGCAAACTGCAATAATTCTGGTGTCTAGGGCAAACATAACAATGTACCCAAGAAAAGCAGAATAAAAAAATCCACAAATTCTGTTGGAATTGTGAGAGATACCTCAGAATACAAGGCATATTGAGGGTAAAGGCTCCAGGATGCCCTGAGAGTGGCCTAGTATGGTAGCCAGTCTGCCACCAGTAGCATGAGCAGTGCAGACCTAGACCATCTTTTATCTTTACTAATTTATTTTTGCTAACTAGGTGTGCTAATTAGTTCAGTGGTTTTTACTTGTATAAGGAATGCAGAAGTTTTCAGTACTCTTTCAAATTCAGTACCATAAGGCTAAGTTCTGGTCACCCAACTCTCTTATGTCTCTGATTAGGGGAGAAGACTGTTTTCACTTTAAGACTTACATTAGTATGTCAAAGTTTTATTCATTATCAGAATTATGCAGATAAATTGCTCCGTTTGCTTGGAATGTCCACCTCTGAAGGAATTGAAAGAATCCTTTGTATCTGGTCAAGTGAGATTTCCCTATGGTAGGTATTTTTGGAGTGGAATGTTGTAAATGGTTCCTTTCTTGAGATAATACTTTTTTTGATAGTAAAAGTGGTGTAGGTATTTTCTACTTAAGGTCATATTTGGCAGAAATGGCTATGTTTAGATAGAGAAGCTAGGGAGAGATGGTTATGTTACTCTAGATATGTTTCTCTGTAGTGTATTTATAACAAATCTGCTGCTTAATATGACAAGTGTAAAAAGCCATACTTCCATGTATGTAGAACAAGTATACCAGAAAAATCACCAGAAAAGTCTGTAAACTATTAGAGAGGCATCATGTTGTAGTGGTATTTTAATGGTATTTTTTTCTCCATCCTCTCATTAGGGGTGCAAAAGAAGTTGTTAGGGTGAATGCTGTGTGGTAACCAGAAGTAATGGTGATCAAGGTACCTATCATCGCTCCTTAAGCCCAATGCAGAAGTTTTGCTCCCTGACGAAAAGTAAGGGGGAGACCAAGAACAGAGTTGTTGCAGGGAGAAGAATTGGATGAAAATAGCAGAGGTAGCTTTTGGAGCAAGACTGTCCATGTTGGCACCAGAGGTTGACTTAACAAGCTGTATAGACTGGCAGAATGCTGAGGGCCTTTGCCAGGTTTCCACACCATATTTCCTCTGAATTACCTGCGAATTTGTTACATTTACATTTGCTAACAATTTGAAACCCCAGAAACTGGATGGAGGTATTCAGAATGTTTCTCCTTTTCCAAATTCAGAGTTATGTTTGTGGCATTTTTGTTTTAGTTATTTACCTGCCATTTGGGAAAGTACCTGCAACCACTAACAAGCATGAATAATTGGTTTGTTGTAGGCTTCTATATCTAGTAATAACCCATTGAAAAACAACCCTCCAGATAATAATAGAAGAACTTTGAAGTCTTTGAAGGACTTTCGTGATTGGTGTTTAATCGTTTAAGGCCTTGAAAACACAAAAAGGAAACTTGAGAGGTCACTGTAGTTCAGTGTGTATAACATGGTCTGTGAAGCTTCGATTTCACTTTGGAGAACCAATAAAATAACTAAATTCTTTCTCTACCACAAGATATAACCGTTTGCTGTAAAAATCAAGTCTTAGAAGTGCTCTGGTTTGGTTTGGAAAGTCAAATAAAGCTGTTCTAGATGATATTTTTTTAATTTTTTTGGTTCTAGAGAATTCCTTTGCAAGTTTTAAGTAAAGTTTGAGACTGTAACATCCTTGAATTTTTTTACTCAGCTAATTGAATTAGGTATTGGGTTTGCTTTTCAGCCATTTGTGGAACTTTTGGAAAAGGAGGAACTATATCTAATTTTATATTTTCTGATTATTATTTTACTGTTATTATTATTTGCCTAGGAAGCAATATAAATAGCAGAAAATTTAAGTAAGTAGTTAAAACTTGTCTATGAAAAAATTTTAATTACCACTTTTACGTGGGAATGTGTTAAATTAGCTACACAACTGGGGAAGTGAACGTCTGTTTGTATTGAACATTTTAAAACAACTTTTCAAATATTTTTCATTTACCAAAACCCTAAACATTTTGCCAATCACCTTTTCCCTTAATTTTAAAATCTTGTGTATTTGCAGGGAAATCTAATCGATGTTTTTGATTCATAGTTTGGAAAATGCTATTTGATGTATTAGAAGTTTGGGGGACATTTTTTATATCTTTTTTCCCCTTTATTTTATGAAAGGTAAAGCTAACCAGAATCTCTCAAAGTTTTGGAGCTCTGTTCAAAAGTGGTAAGTTCAATAGTACTTTTCTTTTCTGATGGTCATTACCAAGTGGGAAGGGGTATAACTAGTAGTTAATTTAAGGCAGTGGGCGGGAGATTGAGATTCTTGGCTTTATTTCTGAATGTGATACTTTTTGAGTAGCTTCAAGCTTCAGTCATTCAAGGTTCTCAGTTTTCTCATATGTTAATGAGGTAATTTGTTTTAACTACATAAAGGTATTGTTAGAGTAATCATTGTTAGGTGAAATTGTAAATAATTAGAGTAAATGTTGAAAAAAAACCCTGACAATATAGAAACTACTCCAGTTCTGGTATTTGTCCATATTGGTGTAAAATCACCAGGTAATATATCACAGTAACATTTTCTCCCTTTTTTTTTTTGTTTTACTCTGATGATGTGACTGTTTTACTTAGAGTTTGTTCAGTAGTTATAGAAAACAAATCACCTTGCAATGGCCAGATTTTATTCGGTAAAAGACAGAGCCAGAATTTCTTATGATACCAAGAAAATCTGTCATTTATGTCAGTTGCATCCGGACAGGGCAGTGAGGAAGTAAGTTGGAAAGTACTTTACGGGAAGGTTGGTTTTCATCTTCCTTCTAGCATTGTCTATGTAGACAAAGCTTGGCAGAAATTCACTGGATCTTAGTTTTTCCGCATCCTTGAAGTAGTGATTCATATGTAATAACTACTGATATAAGAACAAATGAAATGTATTAAATACTTAGGAATCTTTAGAAAATGAGGCCTTCTTCTATATAGGGTTTCAATCTGGAAGGGAACTCCTAGACTGAGAGAAAAGAAAGACCTTTCTCAAAATAAGTGATAAGAGGTGCCAGTGTTGGGAGTAGAGTCAAGTCTTTTGACCCCAAATCCACTGGCCGCTTATTTCACCAATGTGATACCCACAGTAGTTGCTATGAATATGCAGGCATATTCCCAGGTTTGAATCACAAAATAGGACAGATTCTCCTCATGGAAGAGAGAATCAAAACATTTATTCAAACACCAGAAAGCATAGTAGCAAAGAAATCTATTCATGATAACACTGCAGAGAGCACCATGATCCCCAGGCCTTCCCCCACACACAAAAAAACCACTCAATGGTCACTTCCTGCTTACTCTCTGTCCCTCAGCTCTAACTCCTCTCACCAACTTCCTCCCAACTATGCTTCAGCTCCACCTCTTTCTTCTCCCCCCCTTTCTGTTCCTGCCATTCAGCAAGCTCTTCCCACCACAAACTCATGTGACTCAAGAAAGTCACATGGGGCTATTAATGGGTGGGAAAGATCTTCCCATTAATCAAAAATACATTAACAATACACCACTGTATCTTGTTATTTGCTTCTTTATTTTTAAATGTATTTATTTTAAATAGTGAATGGCCAAGAAACATAGACAACTAAAAAAATTTTTTTTAAGGGAAAATGGTGGTGTTGGTTTTGGGGGCTGGGCTCAGTAATAATACCAGGGAATGAGGATTCCCGTTACTTTAGGCTCTAATATAGTATGTAATCAAATTATAAGCTAGAGAAAGTGTATAAACTATGCATGTTGCAAAGGATGCCTATTTTGCTTTATTTTAACTTGTAGTTAATATAATCTTTGGAGTTAATGCCACCCATTTTCCAGTTAAAAGTTATGTTGTTTAGTATCTTTAGCATTAATACTTATATCTGTGTTCCTCAGTGCACTGCAATTCTTCAATTCTAATGAAGTATTTCAGAAAATAATTATCAAAATATTTTTTCTTTTGAGTTTCACTTGAAATTTCAATCAGGTATTTCTCTGTCCTATTTTCAAGCAACTGTTAGTATAAGTGATATATTAGACTTGAATTTTAGTTAACATTCAACCATTCTCTTTCTCTTAGTTTTCTTTTTTCATTTCTTGAGTTCTGTGGTTATAGGTGACTTTGGCACTGTACTTTTAAGCACTATCTCCATATTTCTCATCACTGATGGAAGTAACTCCTTTGTTTCTGTTGGAGAGGAGATTCAAGTTACTCAAAGACTGGTTATAATAAAATGTCTTCCTTTGTTAACAAGTCCAGATAAACCTCTTAATGTGTGTACATATGATGCTTTGCTACTTCATATTGCTTTTATGAGGCTTTTAAAACATTTGGTATATGTTATAGTTATGCCATTTTGAATTGAGAGTTTTGATAGCAGAGGGATCATGTGCTCAGCTTTTTTAATAAGAGCCAAGAATTTGTCCTATAACTCCAGATTTAACCATTACAGTAGAGGTTTCAAACACCCAAGCCACAAGCTTTGTGCAAAACTCCTTAGTGCCCTAACTAGATTAAAGTGTATTTGGGAAATGTTTAACAAAATAAATAAAACTACAATACCACATAGATAATGTTAATTTCTGGCTTTCTTGGTCAATGTACTTCCAACTAGGATAATTTCTATTTGATTTTGACACCACTGCATTAGAGTATGTGCCATTTTTTGGATAACTTTTCATTCTTATATTGATGTACCTTATTCCTTGGAACTCAACTTAACTCACTTAGCAAACATTTAAGAAGCACCTGAAAGGTACTGTACATGCTAGGTGCTAAGAGTGATAGAAAGTTGAGCACTAAGGCACTTTTTTTTTTGCTTTTTTTTTTTGGAGGGCAATTGGGGTTGTGACTTGCCCAAGGTCACATGGCTAATTTTTGTGTCAAGTGTCCGAGGGTGGACCTGAACTCAGGTCCTCCTGACTCCAGGGCTGGTGCTCTATTCACTGCGCCAACTAGCTGCCCTCTCTAAGGCAGTTCTTTACAATAGGGGAAAAAAAATATATATATGTATATATACATATATACGTGTAACTATAAGGTACAGTATTATATGATAAGAGCATTAGACGGTTATAAAACAAAATGTTATCTGATGCTGGAGACACTAATCAAAATGATTGTGGAAGTAGCAAGGAAAGATTCCTGAAGGGGAAGTTGGGCTATAAAGGTGGAGTGGAATTCTAACAGGTAAAGATAGAGATTGAGAACATATCAGGCAAAGGCCTGAGTATAGGAATAGAGAACACCAGGGGCCAGAAAGTTGCAGTTTGATTGAATCATAGATTGTATATATAAGAGCAGTATCAGAATCACAGAAAATGAGTTGGAAAAGGGACCCCAGGGTATATCCACTACAGAGGTTCTGAACCTTTTTTGTGACTGGGACCACTTAGGCATTGTGGTGAAGACTGTAGATGACCCCTTCTTAGAATCATGCTTTTAAATGTATAAAATAAAATACATAGTGTTATAGAGGAAACTAATTATACTAAAATAAATATATAAATTGTTTTTGGGGGAGCTTCCAAATTCAAGGATACCTTGAAATTTGTCCATAGATGTCAGGTTAAGAACTCCCAATTTATTCCAACCTAAATTTATACAAAAATCCTCATGGTCAGTAACCTGGTCATCCAGTCTCTGCTTGAATACTTCCAAGGAGGGGGAGCCTGATATGTCCTTTTTTCTTTTCCTCCTCCTCCTCCTCCTCTTCTTCCCCCCTTCCCCTCCTTTCCTGTTCAGTCTGTTTAGTAACACTGTTCCCTCCACAACAGAAGAAATAAGGTTAATCTGGTTTGATCTAGTCTTATAAAGCAATAGTAGCTCCTTGTGAATCATTCCTCCCTTTTGTTAATGCTCGCTAACCATCTCTTTAATAACATATCTTTATATTTTCCAGGAATTTAAATCAAGCTCACTGGCCCATTTCAGATTCCATTCTCTTTCCTTTAAAACAAAATAAAACAAAACAAACAAAAGTAGGGCAGTTTCTTGCCTCCAGGCCTGTACGTAGTACCTTTCTTCTCCATTTTTTCCTGTAGTGCCTCAGCAGTCACACCTGCCAGTTATTTCAGTACCTGAGTATGTTCATCTTGTTCAAGGTGCTGTCTTTCTCCATTTCTTGAGTATCAAAACTTTCTGTTATCCATATTTTGTATTTTCTTTTCCAGTGCAAAGATCATTATTCTTGGTAGAGAAAGCAGAAGTAACAATCGGGAAACTCCACCTTGTCTGTATTTGATACTAGGAGTAGTAGGAGACTTTTGAAGGTTTCGGAGTGCGGCAATGACAAGCTCAGACATGGGTTGCAGTGAGATCATTTTGGCAGCTGCTTGCAGAGGATAAATATGAGAAGGGAGAGGCTAGAAGCAGGGAGACCAATTAGGAAGCTACTGAATTAGTTCAGGTAGAAGGTAATGAGGACCTGGACTAGGGTAATAGCTCTGTATGTGATGACAAGAGGACAGATGGGAGAAATGTAGTAAAGAATCGATTGGACTTGTCATCTGACTAGATGTGGGTGTGGGGGGGCAGTAAGGAAGATAGAGGAGTTGGGGAGTGAAATCGTACACCTGACTGATGGAAAGGAGGGTAGGACAAGTTCTTGGGGGAACAGACAGCATTAGGCTGGTCATTTTTTCAGGACAGCCTTTCAAATACCAGGGCTCATTTGCCATATATTCCCTCCTATGACTCTCATTTTCAGGTTTTTCATCTCTAGTACCTTTACTTGGTTCTCTTATTCCAAGATCTGGACGCTCTTCAGTGTCTTTGTTGCCACCTTCTAGATGATCTGCAGTTATATCTTGAAGGTAATTGGTGATGTGTGTCTATCACTTTAAAGAAGTCAGGTATTTGGGAGTTATCTTCATAGAGATAGTAGTGAATGAGATTATGAAACAGAGCATGTAAAGGAGGGCTTTTTAATTTTTCCTGGGTCATGGATTCCTTTGGCAGTCTGGTGAAACCTATGAACCCCTTTTCAGAATGTTTTTTTTTTTTTTTAATAAAAAAAAATTTGACCATTGACGGAAGTATTAAATGTTACCTGTATCGGTGAATGAAAATAAAGATAATTTTTTCCTATTGAAGTTGATGAGCCTCTAGGTTAAGAACCCCTGGTATAGCAAGAAATAGGAAAAGTGCCAAGGAGGTGCCGTTGGGGAATGCTCGTCTTAAGGAGGTTAGGAAGGAGAATGAGGAGCAAGGGGAGACCTTAGAGAGTATTGTGTCTTTGGAGAGGTTCATGGAAGTTCTAATAACACAGTTTTCAGTAAATGCTAACAATTTGCCTGTGGATTATAAGCTCTATAGGGGCATATTTTTTTTTATCCCCTGTAGTGTCTAGTATAGTACCTTCCATGTCGTAGATGTTCCTTAAATGATTAGTGAATGCATAAACACTTCTTTTGTTTGTAAATATAGAATAAATATGTCCTTATACATATTAAACATGTAAACTGAACAAAATTATTGTTAATTTAAAAGATTTTGGAGATTATTGTTTTTGCTTGATAAAAGATTGAAACTTGGGGGATGGCTAGGTGGTGCAGTGAGTAAAGCACTGGCTCTGGAGTCACGAGGACCCGAGTTCTGTTCCTGCCTCAGATACTTAACACCCACACAAGAAAACCAGCCGTGTAACCTTGGGCAAATTACTTAACCCCAACTGCCCTCCAAAAAAGGCAAAAAAAAAAAAAAAAGATTGCAACTTGTCTCCCTTAGTCAGATACTATATGTGAGAAATTGCCAAGGGCCACAGAACAAAATCTTTGACTTATAGCACAACTTTTTGAAAAGCTATAGTATGGGAATTGTATAGATTTGTTTCATATAAAGGCTTCATTTAAGGGCCAGAGCTGCCTGGTAGGCTATTTGAGCCTTTGATTCTTATTTTGTTGTATGTTGTCGCAACCTAATGATTTGTGAAACATAATGATGGTAATTTCAGAGCTGGAAGGTAGGCTGTTTCTAATTTTGAACCTTTCTTAGCATGACAGTTTTTTATCTGAAACATTGAGAAGAACCAAACTGTTTGCTGTTGAAATCGTCTTCTGCCCAACCCCTTGCTTAAAGTTGAAAATACAACTGGCCCATTTTCTAGCTTTTGTTGGCAGGAATAATGCTTTGGCCACCGATACTTTTTATACCTGGCATATTTTTCTTTTTCTTTTTGGAGGGCAATTGGGGTTAAGTTACTTGCCCAAGGTCACATGGATAGTTTTTGTGTTAAGTGTCTGAGGTCAGATTTGAACTCAGGTCCTCCTGACTCCAGGGCCAGTGTTCACTCCAGGGCCAATTCACTGCTCCACCTAGCCGCCCACTGACATAGTTTTCTTATTACTGTGAGTAATTGTTTAATTGAATGTTGTTTCTGATTAGAGCAAAAATCACTGCATCCAACTAATAGGAATCAGTCTCAGGCTATAAAAATGGTTTAATCAACATTGAGCCCTCTTAATAATCTTTGAGGCCATTGAAAACAGAATCAGTAGGAAAAAAAATAATTGGGCCATTTATTCCAAAATTCACCTACTTTATTTTTAACTGCCCCTGGGGTTTTCTGATCCAAAGTTCTTTTTGGGGAAAAATGGACCTCTATTTAGATAGTCATGGCTATTCAGTATAAATACTAATCTGTTTGTGTGAGGAGCGCTTTCAGATACTGAAAGGATTGTGTAGTCCTCTAATTTGACATTTTATTCAGGTAGGGTTGTTAAGTTTTCTGTGTCTTGCTCCAGGTTTGCTCTCATCTTCTGATGTATTAATTGGTTAATATGATGTTCATGAAAATGATAGACTATCAATAAATTGTTATTCTTTCACTGAAGTTTTGGGTTCTAATGGAAACCGTTGGCTGCTTCTCTGTAAAAACTAAGTGCTGACAGTTATTTCTGATTTTCTTCTACCATACCAAATGGACTATTTTATAATATCATTCATTTGTGAGTTGAATGAATGAACATGTCTTTTAAAAAAAATTGGAGTTAATGACTGAAAAGGAGGAACTATATGAAGTGAACAAATGAATGGCTGTCAGGAAACTTTATCTGACCCTGAATCTGGAATTTAAATAGAAAAGACACCTCATTTGGCTAAAATCATAATACTACCTCCTGTTGTGTCCAGAATACATTTGGGGAAGTAGGATCGTAAAAATATCTTCTGGATACATTTAGAGCTATAGCGAACACTGTAGTCATTTAGTCCTAACCCTTTGTTTTGGAGATGAGTAAAATGAGGTTCAACGTCATGTACAGAGTGTTGGAGCTAAGATGTATGCCAACTTTAAAGTGTGGATATTGTTTATTCCATAGGGGTTCTTTTCATTAAAAAATTTTCAAGTAATACATATTTGTTTTGGTTTACTCTTTCTACTCCTTCCCCCCTCCCCCAATTGAATAAATTAAAGTAGCTCAAAAATAATTCAGTGACACTGGCCTCCTTACTTTTCTTCAAAATGGCATTCTGTATCCTCACTCAAGGAATTTTCATTGGCTGTTCCTGAGCCTGGTTCTCTTTCCCTTTTCATCTCTACTTTCAGGCTTTTCTTCAGGTCCTTCCTAAAGTCCTACCTTCTGCAACAAGCCTTTCCCATTCTCCTTTAATCTTAGTATTTCCCTCTGAGAATATCTACAATTTATCATGTTCATATATCGTTTTGCATTTTATTTGCCCTATTAGACAGTGAACTCTTGTCTTTTTCCTTTCTTTCCCCATATGCTAAGCCTGGCATAAGTGTGCCTCATTACTTTTTGCCTTTTTTTTTTTTTTTTTTGGAGGAGGGAAGGTAGGGCAATTGGGGTTAAGTGACTTGCCCAAGATCACACAACTAGTTTTGTGTTAAGTGTCTGAATCCAGATTTGAACTCTGTTCCTCCTGACTCCAGGGCCAGTGCTCTATTCACTGTGCCACTAGCTGCCCCTTGTGCCTCATTACTTTTGTAGTTTAAATTTAAACTTACTCCTCCCAAGGATGTTGTGTGTATTTGTGGGGAAGAGTAAATCAGGTTCTTAGGAGAAGGGTTTGTATTAATTGTCTTTACCATACTATCTGAGAGTAGTAGTAGTTGCCCTCTAGCAACCCAACTTGCCAATTTGAACAGGAGTTGGCAGTTCCCTCTCTCTCTCTCTCTCTCTCTCTCTCCATACCTCTCTCCCTCTCTCCTCTCCATCCCTCCTTTCCTTCCTTCCTTCCTTCCTTCCTTCCTTCCTTCCTTCCTTCCTTCCTTCCTTCCTTCCTTCCTTCCTTCCTTCCTTCCTTCCTTCGTTCCTTCCTTCCTTCGTTCCTTCCTTCGTTCCTCCCTCCCTCCTTCCTTTCCTCTCACTTTCTCCTTTTCCTTTTTCTCTTTCCCCTCCTCTTCCTCCTTTTTCTCTTTCTTCTCCTTCACCTATTATTTTTTTTCAGAAGGCTGGGACAATTAGCTTTTTGTCCTGTGCAGTTTTCATTTTTGATTTCTTGAAATGTAGCTCTGAAGAAACAGGGTTTTTAAAAAGCCCCTTGTGTTTCAAATGGAGCTACTTGGCTAAGCCTTTAAATCTAAATCATTCTTTGAAGGACCAATAATAGGCCTTGCCTCTGTGGCTCATTGTTTAGATTTTGATGGCTTGGAATGAACATAAATGGTAATTGTTTTCTATTCTGGCCCGAAACTCTTAAGATTCTTCCTTTCCCAGATTGATAATTTTGTGTTGATTAATTGGGCCCTCACAATTCTTACCTAGCCCTTTGTCTTTGAATGGAAATGGCCTCCAACAAACTGAGATGAAAGGCCAAGGTCACTCGCTACATCAGCTATATCTTGGCCTTTTTATTGCCACTGGACTCTCATCGCTCTGGAGGAGAGAGCTGATGACTTTGCTCTGCTCTACCTCAAAACCAATTCACTTGCAAGTCAAGACATCACCCTTGTGATATCATTGGTCCAACAATAGCACAGCCTGTCAAGTAGTAGATGGTAGTAAATATTTAAGTTGATATAATTTATATAGTATCTGGCGCTGCCATCCCTTCTCCATCCCATATCAACCATGTATGGAAACTTTTGTGCATTGATCATAGTTCTAACATCTTTTTTTGGGGGGGGGCGGGGAAGTGGGGAAAGCAAGGCAGTTGGGGTTAAGTGACTTGCCCAAGGTCACACAGCTAGTAAGTATATATCTGAGGCCACATTTGAACTCAGGTCCTCCTGACTCCGGGGTTGGTGCTCTATTCACTGTGGCACCTAACAACCCCTCTAACATTGTAGCAGCAAGCACCCCAGCGTCCCCAGGGTTGCTGCCAGCACAGGTTCTTGGATCTGCTTTGTTAAAGGAAAGCAACTCAAAATGGGTTAACAAGCTTACTTTAGTCAGTCAAATATGTATCACTTACCTAGTTCAGGGGAAAAAGGTCAGCACCCTGAACTTCAGAATATACAGACAGAATTATCAAGACAGAGAAACAGATCAAATAGTTTTCCAAACTGTCAAACCATTACATCCATACCAAATCAACATCTGGGTTTTTCAAAGCCGGGGGGCTGTCAACAATGGCTTCCCAGAGTTTCATCTGATCAAATCACAGAACACTTCTCAAAGTGAACCCCCAAAACAAAGCTACACATCAGGGCTTATATAGCCTTCTCCTGGCTCAGAGAATGTAACAACCTTGTTGACTCACTGGCCATTCAAGAAGCATCTAACTGAAAAACAAGCCTCCCACCCCAGGCTCCAGGTGCACTTTAGCCTAGAGGCAGGGAAGATCTTTAAAATTTACATTCCCATTACAAACATCTTTTAAATTTGTTTTATTTTCTTTATAATGTTGTCATTATAAAAGTTGTTCTGCCCACCTTACTATGCATTAATTCATAAGTCTTTCCAGTTTCCTCTTAAATTGTCCATTTCTTTAAAAAAACATAATTTTAAGTTTTAGTTTCCAACTTTCACTTTAATAATTTAAGTTCTAAATTTCCCCTTCCCTCCCCTCTTCCCTTCCCTAGACAGCATGTAATCTGATATAGATTATACATGTACAATCATATTAGATATATTTCCACATTAGTCATGTTGTGAAAGGTGAATCAGAATAAAAGGGGAGGAGCCACAAGAAAGAAAGGAAAAAAAAAAACAACAAAAAAAGAAAATGCTATGTTTTGATCTCCATTCAGAATCCATAGTTGTTTTTTGGATGTGGATAGCATTTTCCATCATGAGTCTTTTGGAATTGTCTTAGATTATTGTATTGCTGAGAAGAACTACATCTATCAAAGTTGGTCATTGTACAGTCTTGCTGTTACTGTGTATAATGTTCTCCTGGTTCTGCTCACTCCACTCAGCATCATTTCATGTAAGTCTTTCCAGTTTTTTCTGAAGTCCACCTGCTTATCATTTCTTATGTAACAATAGTATTCCATTACATTCATATGCCACAATTCATTCAGCCACTCCCCAGTTGATGGGTATTCTCTCAATTTTCAATTTTTTGCTACCATAAAAAGAACTATTATAAATATTTTTGTACATGTGGGTCATTTTCCCTTTTTTATGATCTCCTTGGGATAGAGACCTAGTAATGACATTGTTGGATCAAAGGGTATAGCCCTTTGAGCATAATTCCAAATTGTTCTCTAGAATGATTGGATCAGTTCACAACTCCACCAACAATGCATCAATGTTCCAGTTTTCTCACATCTTCTCCAGCATAGACTTATACTTTCCAACTAAATATTCATAATAAACAAAAAGTGGCATTCCCAAGGCAAAATGACTACTAGAAGAATTAATATGAACAAATTTGAGCTCTTCTTGGAGCAGGAACAGTTTGTTGCTAAGTTGCAGGGAAAGTTGCGCTAACACACAGTTGGTAACAGTGGAGCAGAAAAGGAGTGGGCAGCTTTCAGAGATTTGGTGTGTAGCACTGCATTTGCTCATCTGGGCCAGAACACCAGCTATCACCAGGACTGGTTTGATGAAAATGATGGGGAAATTTAGAAGTTGCTAAATGATAAAGGAGAACTCCACAGGGTTTACCAGCAGGATAGTTTATCTGTCTCTAAGAAGGCAGTATTTTATGCCATCAAAAGTAAAGTGCAAGCAAAGCTTAGAGAGATGGGGGATTCTTGACTCAGCAAGAAGGTAGAAGAAATTCAATTTTATGCTGATGGTAACAATCCAAAAAACTTATGATTCCCTGAAGGCTATTTATGGGCCAAAGACTTCTGGTGCATCTCAACTACTCTGTGCTGATGGAGCCACAGTGATTAGAGACGAGGACATGATCCTAGGGAGATGGGCTGAACACTTCCATAGTGTTCTCAACTGATCATCATCAGTCAGTATTGAAGCCATTGATTATTTACCTCAGGTTGAAGTCAGTCCCTCTCTAGCCAAAGTTCCAATGGAAGAAGCAGTATTGAATGCCATTTGACTCCTTTCATGTGGCAAAGCACCTGGTGCTGATTTTATTCCAGCTGAAATTTACAAGGTAGGGGGTCCATTGCTCATATAAAAGCTGACTAAAATTTTCCAGATTATATGGCAAGAGGAGGTTCTCCCCTATGAGTTCAAGGATGCTTCCATTGTCCATCTAACAAATGTAAAGGAAATAGATTATCCTATGACAATCACAGGGGGGTTTCTCTCTTAGTCATTGCTGGCAAGATTCTTGTTGGAGTCATCCTTTAATAGGCTGATCCTTCATCTGGAAGGTGGTCATCTACCTGAGAGCTAGCATGGCTTCAGAAAGGGCTGAAGAATAGTTGATAATGGTCTTTGTTGCCTGACAACTCCAGGAGAAATGCCAGGAGGAAAACAGATGTCTGTACACAATGTACACAATGTTTGTAGATCTGACCAAGGCCTTTGATGCTGTTAGTTGTGAGGGCTTTTGGAAAATTACGTCAAAATTTGATTGCCCTGAGAAGTTCATCAGCATTGTACATTAATTTTATGATGACATGCTTGCCCAGGTTCTAGGTAATGGAGTGAAACAACACTGTATCCTTGCTCCCATGCTTTTAATTTTTAATTTTTTTGCTTTTTGGAGGGCAGTTGGGGTTAAGTGACTTGCCCAAAGTCACACGGCTAGTGTGTCAAGTGTCTGAGGCTGGATTTGAACTCAGGTCCTCCTGACTCCAGGGCTGGTGCTCTATTCACTGTACCATCTAACAGCCCCAGTCTCATGCTTTTTAGCATGATGTTTTCAGCCTTGTTGTCAAATGCTTTCAATGAGGAAAATGTGACATCAAAGTCACCTCCTGCACTGATGGTAAATTCTTCCATTTGAAAAGGCTACAAACCAAGACCAAAGTAGAGGGAGTGCTGATACATGATTTTTCTGCTTGCAGATGATTGTGCACTCAGTGCAGCCTCTGAAACGGAGATGCAACAAAGTGTGGATCAATTCTCTGCTGCTTGTACTCATTTTGGCCTAACATTTAACACCAAGAAAACAATATACTCCATAAG
>NW_027187400.1:26248540-26354388 GCF_028583685.1 Petaurus breviceps papuanus
GACTACTAAACTGAAGGTCTGCAGAGCTGTGGTGCCAACCTCATTGTTGTATACCTGTGAAAAGTGGAGAGTATACCAGCACCATGCCAGGAAACTGAATCACTTCCATTTGATCTGTCTTAGGAAGATTCTGAAGATCACCTGGCAGGATAAGGTACCAGACACTGAGGTCCTTACTTGAACTAAACTGCTAAGCATTCAAACTCTGCTTCAGATAGTGCTACTGGGATGGGTTGGCCACATTGTTCAAATGCAAAATATACGCTTGCCAAAAAGACTATTTCATGGAGAACTTATACAGGGCTAGTATTCACGTAGTGGTCAGAAGAAGGGATACAGGGACACTTTCAGCATCTCTCTTAAGAACTTTCAATTGATTGTGTCACATGGGAGGCACTGACAGAGACCTTCTCAGCACGACATGCCCACATTAGAGAAGAAGCTGCTCAATGAGGGAAGCAGAATTGAGACAGCTCAAAGGAAACTCAGAATGCACAAATTTAGAGTATCCACCCCAAATGTTCACATGGATTATTTGTGCCTGACCTGTGGTAGAGCAATCTTGAGCTCATAATGGTCTGCTCAGCCACAGTCGGACACATTGAAAAGTAACTCTAGCATAGTGATGTCATTTTGATCCTCTTTAAGAATGAAGGACAACAACCAACCAACATTTATAATTTTCCTTTTTTGTCATATTAACCAATATAATAGGTGTGATGTTGTGGTACCTCAGAGTTGTTTTAGTCTGAATTTCTCTAGTTAATAGTGATTCAGAGTATTTTTTTTCATATGAGTATTGGTAGTTTTAGAAATTGTCCATTTCATCATTTCATATTGTCTAATAATATTCCATTACATTTATAAACCACAGTTTGTCCAGCTAATCTCAAATAAGAGGGTAACTCCCAAGTTGTCTTTTTTTTGGCTACCATGAAATGAATTGCTATTAACTATTTTTGTATATGTAATAATTTTTCTCTTTGATGTCTTTGCTGTATAGACCTTGTAATAGTATAGCCTTTTTTTATTGTGGGGGAATTTTAGGTGAAGATTAATATTCTACTTTTAGGGTTTTGAGGAAAGAATTTTTAAATTATATGGTACTTTTTCTTTAGTTATTGTTTTTACACAATATGCTTAGATTATCAATTGTGAAGGTTAATTTCTATGATGAAATATAAGATTCCTTTCACATTACTAATTTTCATGTAGTCTTTTTGTGTGAGCATTTTGTAATTTGGATGTTACTCCATGGCTTTACCAAACTTTATCCCTTTGCTAGGAGCAAGTAGGAGCAGTAGTCACTGAAAATTTTTGACATTGATTATCAAAAAATATGATTAAAGGGAGATAATGGGCAGTGTAGAAGAAATCTTTTCAATTACACAAATTTATTGAACTCTTCCTATTTGTAAATCACCACCTTACATCTACACTGATAAGATCATAGAACTAGAGACCAGAAAGACTTCAGAAGTAATCTGATTCAACCCCTTATGTTACAGTGAGGAAGCAGATTCCCAAGGTGCTTGTGACTTTGTCCAAAGTCACATAGATAATAAGTGTCATGGGTGGGATTTGAACCCAGGTTTTGTTTGTTTGTTTGAGCCACTGTGCTTTTCACTATAATTTACTGCCTCCCTTTAGGAGGAGAATAGATGCTTGTTCTTGTACTTGAGTAATAAAAGAAAAGTTAAATAAACTTCGTTTTTCGCTATTGAGAAACAGCATGGCACGTTAATGGGCATGTCTAGAAATCAGATGACCTTAGTTAATGTCTCAAAGGAACAGTCCTGTTCAGTCAAGAAGTACTTGTATTGTGTTAAGCATTGGAGATACCGCAGGGGCAAAAAACAGTCTTAAATTACTACCATATTAGGCAGGGTGCTAAGTGCTAGGGGCTACAAAGAAAGACTAAAGGTGTCTTTGCCCTCAGGGACCTCACAATTGAATTGGGGAAACAATAAGCCAATAAAGCAAACAAACTACATACAAAATCAATAATTAACAGAGGGCAACCACTTGAAGTTAGAGACTTCCTGAAGGTGAGATTTTAGTTGGGACTTGAAGTAAGCCAGGCAGCCCAGGTGAGGAGGGAAGCCATTCTAGGCATGGGGCACAGCCAGAGAAAATGGGTGGTGCTGAGAGATTAGTATCTTGTATATTCAGTAGCAAAGAGACCAGTGTTACTGTATGAAAGAGTACTTGTACTGTAGGTGATAGAGAGCTCTATAATTTATTGATTATGGCAACCAGTAATCAGGAAGACTTGAACTTTCAAATTTGGTCTCATTAGTACTAACTCTCTGAGTGGTATGCTCTAAAGTACTTTAATTAGTGTTGGTTATTGCTGTTAGGACATTAAAAATCATAGGTCTGACACTCTTGTTTATATATGAAGTGGAGAACCAGTGATGTCAGTTGACTTGCCCAAGTTTAAACATATTGTCCCTGAAGTCGTAGTGCATTGTAGAGCATGTTTTTTTAAAATAATTTTTTTATTCATTTAAAACTTAAATGCAAAACTAGAAAAGAAAAAAAAAACATTTCCATATACAAACCAGAACATAAGAGAGGATTCAATATAAAACAATAAATTTCCATTTCTAGAAAACCTATACAATAAATACACATTGCTTTTAAAGCTACCCAGCTTTGCTTCTTCTAGGTTTTGTTTTGTTCTCTGCTGTGCACATTTTACCCCTCCCTTCCCATTACAATTTAATTATATACACATATATGTATATGCGTGTATGTAAGACTGTACCATGCATCTTTCCATTTTCATTTCTTTTTTTGTGGAGGTGGATAGCATCTTTTTTCATATGTCCAAGTCTTTCCATGTTTTTCTAAATCAACCAGGTCATCATTTTTTCTATCAGTCATATCCTATCAGAGATATGTTTTTCCCCAGTTTTCTGCTTTCCTTTTATTCTTGGCTTGATTGGCTTTATTCATACAAGAAAATTTAATTTAAAATAATATAAATTATCTGTTTTGTACTCCAACAATGCTCTTGCCTTAGAATATAGTTTAAAATTCAGACACTGCTGAATCTCCTTCCTTACATTTTTTCTTTTAATTTTTTTTTGAAATTCTTGACTTGTTTTTTCAAGTGAATTTTTTTCTAATTCAGTAATTTTTTTTTTTTTGGTAATTTAATTGGGATGGCAGTGCATAAATAGATTAGTTAGGTAAAATTGCCATTTAAAAAAATATTGACTTTACCTACCAATGAAGAATAAATATTACTCCACTGATTTTCATCTGACTTTATATAAAAAGTGTTTTATATTGACGTTCATGTAGTTCCTGTGTCCATTTTGAAAGGCATACTCTCAAGTATTTTATGTCTAGTTATTTTATATGGTCTAAAACAATATTAAATAATATTGGTGATACATAGTATGGTTTCCTTCTTTTTCACTTTTAATGAACTATTTTAGCTCTAATTTTTCCATCATGATTACTATCTTTGCTTTTTTTACATTACTCCATTACATTTACTACATTAAGTAATTTTTTAAATTACTTATTTATCCCAGTGTGTCTCTCATTTTTGTTTCCTGAAAGCAGCATATTGTTGAGTTCAAATTTTTAATCCATTCTGCTATCCATTTCCATTTTATATAAATTCATCCCATTCAAATTCTAAGCTACAGTAATTTTGTTGTGTATTTCCCTCCTTCCTATTTTCCCTCACTATCCTATCACCATATTCCTTCTCACTTGTCTAATTTACTTCTACCCACTACCTATTGCTCAGTCCACCCACCCCTCTAAGAGTTCCTCTCTTATAGTCTCCTCCCACCCTACACCTTAATGTAATTAAAAGTTTCCCCTTTACCCCCCTCTCTCCTAATTCTCAATCTGCCCACCCTTCTAAAAGTCCTTCTGTTATCCTATTCTCTCACCCTCTTAGCTTTTTTTTTTTTTAACTGAATGTGATTATTTTATTGATGGTACACAATACAGGATTCTAGGCTCTCCCCCCTACTATTAGGGTGTGTTGGGACATGGGGTAACATAGGTTAGGAATGTAGGCTCCCCAATGGTGGAATCTCTTCTTTTTGGCTGGGGATGAAAGTTCATGGCTTTCCACTTTACTCCTTGGAGGCCATGAGGTCTACTGCATGCTTGCTATAACCATATTCATTGTCATACCAAGAAATAAGTTTGATAAAATGGTCATTGAGGGCAATACCAGTGCAAGCATTAAAAATAGAAGAGTGGATGCTGCTGTTAAAGTCACAGAATACAATGTGGTCCTCTTTGTAGCCCAAGATGCCCTTCAAGGGTCACTCTGATGCTTACTTCCCCACTTTCTTGATACCATCATATTTGGCAGGTTCCTCTAGGCAATAGGTCAGATCCACAACTGATAGATTGGGAGTAGGAGCATGGAAGGCCATGCCTCTGAGTTTCCCATTCAGCTCCAGAAGAATCAGGGCTGATCTTTTGGATAGCACCACGCCTATCACACTACAGCTTACTAGACACCGTCTTAATTCTTTCCAAGTTTAGAAGATTTTTATACACTTCTAGATATATCTTTTTCCCTCTTTAACCCATTTTTATGAGAGTAAGGTTCCTGTGTTACCTGGTGTCTCCTCCCCTCCCCCACCCCCTTCTGTATTAATTCTTCATTTTATGCCTCATTTGTATGAGATAATTACTCTTTTTCTCTCTACCTAAATAGTTTTTATTTTTTTTTAGAATCACCCCATCATATGCTGCTCAACCCAAGCTTTTCTTTTGAATTATCTAAATAACGGTGAGAACCATGAGAGTACTGATAACATTTTCACACATAAGAAGTAAACAGTTTGACCTTATTGAGTCCCTTATAATTGGTCTTTAATGCTTTCCTTATATTTCTCCTGGTTGTTGTAAAGGTATTAAAGTTTACAGAGGGCAGCAAGACTTGAGACATCCTGTATTTCAAGTGAATGGTAGAATTAAAACTGCTTATGCTCCCTTCTTTTCTCTTGACGTTGCCATTGCCCTTTTGCAGGCCCCTATCACCTCACATCTGGACTATTGCGATATCCTACTTGTGGGTCTTCCTGTCTCCAGTATCCCCTCATTACTCTCCATCCTCCAAAATGACCTTTGCATAGTATAGGTCTGACCATGCCACACACCCTACCTCTCCCAAACCCCACTTAGTAAACTTCAGTGTCTCTGGTTTTTATGGCCCAATAATCTTGCCCCTTCCTACCTTTCCAGTCTTTTTACGGTTTGCACTCTCTTCACCCCTCCTTTAATTATTCTGATCTAAATATAATGACCTGTTTCCTGCTTCCTGCCCCATGCACTCTTTATCTCTTGAATTTTCACTGGTTCTCCTCCATGGGGAGAGAGGCTCTCCCTCCTCACCTCTACCTCATAACTTTCCTTTTTGCAAAACTCAGTTCATCTTCCACCTTCTGCAAGACACCTTTCCTTAAAAGTCATCACTTCTGTTTTGTGCTGTCTCTCTTGAGATTCCCTTCCATTGTTCCTGTTTATATATTCCAAGTATATAATTTTTTACAGGTTGACACCCCTATTGAAATGCTAGCCTTTGAGGGCAGGGACCATATATTTGACTTTCTTTGTATTCCCAGCACTTAGCTCTGTGCTTGGAAATAGTAGGTACTTAGTAATTACTTATGGAATGACTGGCTTTGTCCTTTGGAAAAAACTCAGTGCTATAAATGGAGCTCTTAATGAATTTGCAGCATTGGCCATGGGGGAGGAGAGCTTAATCACTCTGGTCAGCCTAGAGAGTGTTATCCCATTTCCCCCCATAGTAGTGTGTATTCTTCTTTTCTCCCTCATTCTCCAGGACAAAATGCAGAGAGGATTTAACAAAGTATACTGTAGCTAAAACAGACGTCGCTCGCTTGAAGTCGCACGCAGGTATGGTCTTGTGCGTTAGCCACTCTTAGCAACTGTGTTTACTATTGAAGCTGGAAATAAAGACTTTGGTGATAGTTTAGCCAGTTTCCCTCATATTACTCCCTTGTAAATGGATTATTTTTAGTTTAACTTTTTGCTGCAAGCACTTTTTCCACCACTTAATAGACTTTTCAATCACTACTTCCAATGCACATGTCAGCCTTCCTATAGAAGCTAAACACACATACTGTAACTGGCACAATGCTTGTATTTCTTTATGAACTATCTGATATTGTGGGTCCTCCCCAGTTTTATTCTGAAAAATCTACATTTAAGTTATTTTCTATTGGATGCATAGGATAGTATGTATTTTTTTCCTTTCAAAGTTTCTTTCCCTCCCTCTGTGGTCTTTGCAAAATTATCTGAAATTTGATAAAAATGTAAGATAAAACCACACTCAACTAGGTGCTGCACTATTTGTGCTGCCTTTGCTTAATGATATACCTTTCTTTGAGTTGTTGAATACTTTCAAAGCTTAACCTTTAAAATGTGTTTTCACATCTTAATTTAACACATTTGGCACATTTTGCTCTTGCAAACCAGAAGAAGCAGATTTTGTTTCATGAAGAAGCTGCTTTTCCAACTTTAATTTAGATCTTCTTAGAATATTAATGAACTTGTGAAGAACACATGAATACTTTTTATTGACAAAGCACAGGCATTAAAATTCAATAGTTTGTCAATATCTGAATCAAAGGCTGGGCATTGTGTTCAGATGACACCCAGAAATACAACTCTTAACAGCATTCTTGATTGTCTTCTAGTTTTTTCTTAAAAGAACTTGGAAACATTTGTTAAAACTTTTCCCTCCAACCCCATTTTTAAGATTGTTAGCTGATGACTGAGTGTGGTTTCTTTAGTACTGTATGTGTATTAATCTGATGAAATGTTGCAGGTAGTTAAAAATATCTAAGGTAAATTCTTTGAAGGCAGGTAAAATATTTATACCTTTGCTTTATGACATTTATCTCATAATAGCTGATACTTCAGGCAGTGATATGTTTATCATTTATCTAGAAGAAAAAAAATCATAGTGATTAGGGCCTGCCATCACATCACTGAATTTGGCTTATGTGTGAATGCTTTTGTGTTTTTTTTCTTACCTTTCTTTTTGACATGACAGATTTGACTATTCTTCCGCATTAGTTGTATTTCATTTCAGACTTCTTTGAAGAAACCTGACAGCAGGTGGCGATATTCAGCTCAAACATCTATCTGTAGAGTCATTTTAAAACTGAAATAGGTCAGACCCTTTTAGCTAGTAAAGGTTATCACTGTTTTTTACTAACTCCTGTGCTTAAGATAATATGTTTCAATCTTTTTTGGGGGACAATTTAATGTTCTCAAAGCAGTGAGAACATTCACAAGATTAACTAAACGTTTTCAATAAATAGTGATTTATTTGCTAGTAACATGTTAAAAAGTACCTAAGGATTGTAATCTCTTCTCCACACCCAAGAGGTTTCTGTGAGTAGAAATTGGCTAGTAATGTACAGTAGAAATTGATTCCATTTACGCACCATTCAACCATATTATTTGGTTCACAAATCTATAATTTTACAAGCTATTTTAAAATATATTTGTATTTGCTATGTTTTGACCTTTACTTCACGAGTTTCTGTTTACTTTTTAAAAAATTATCACCTGTAAGAGTGATTTGCTTTATAAAACTATATTAATTTTTAAAGAATATGTTCAGAGAAAAAGTAAGTATTTTGGCAGGCATGGAAAGGGAACAGGGAGGTTTTTGTAAGCTTTATTGTATAGCAGATAACATCTATAAAACTATAACAAAAATATTTGATTTTGTACAGGAAAGTACAGGCTTGTGTCACAGGCTCTTCTCTAATAATTTGTCTCCTATGCATTTATTATAACCATAAGATTATTCAAAAGATTTAATAAACTTTGCTCCTTAAAATTTTGGGATCTTGGAAGCAGGACCTCCGCCAGGCTCCAGGTTCCACCTTCCAGAATCCATGTAAAAGGGGACTCTAAACAAACTTTGGAGCTACGGAACCCACAAAATGACACAGAGGAGCTAACCTCCTGCTGAGGACAGCCTGGCAGGCCAGCAGGAATCGGCCAGCCCAGCACTCTGGGAGCAGAGCCCAGGCCCACATGAGCTGGAGGTTTTAGCCCCAGGGCGGGTCTGACCAGGCACCAGCTGGAGGGACTCCAGATCATCAGCAGCTGTGGCTGTTTCCAAATTCATCAACACATAGATACCAAGGACAAAATGAGAGGTCAGTGCAGTCTGGACTTTGGGACCTAGTAGGTCGGAGTGCGGTAGCTTTTGGCCCCAGGGCGAGAAGCCACTGAGCCGCTGGCCATGGTATAGCTTCAGCTCCTGGTCTGCAGAGTGCAGGGTGACTAAGCAACCAGTCTGAGGGGTAATTGCTCTTGGTTTAACCTGCTTGGATCTGGATTGCGGTCTAGGGTGGAGGTCCTGGGGTGCGTGACCGGCTTGCCAGAGTGTGTGGAGGCCTCGGAGAGGGCACCCAATGAATACCTCCAGCAGCTGAGAAAACCCCAGCGTTGGGACCAAAGCTCCCCTGTCTGGTGGCAGAGTCCTACTGTGGCAAAAAGCCCAGGCATCAAGTGACTGAAGGGCGACATGACCAGGCAAAGGAAACAAAGCAGACAGAAGATTCCAACATTAGACTCCTATTTTGGGGACAAAAAGGAGCAAAGCATGGAACAGTGAAGTCAGAACTCCTGCACCAAAAGCTTCAAAGGAAAATACGAGCTGGATACAGGCCATAGAGGACCTTAAGAAGCAGATAAGAGAAGTGGAGGAAAAATTGGGCAGAGAAATGAGAACAATGCAAGAAAATTACCAAATGAGAGTCAACAGCCTGTCTGAGGAAAATCACACTGTAAAAAATGGACTGACTCAGTTCTGCAAAAGAGGCTCAAAAAGTCAGTGAGGAGAGGGATGCCTTGAAAAGTTGAATTTGCCAGATGGAAAAAGAATCTCAAAAGCTCAATGAGGAGAATTGTTTCCTCGGATTTAGATTGGAGCAAAGGGAAGCTAGTGACTTTAAGAGAAATCAAGATGCTGTTAAACAGATCCAAACAAAGGAATGAATAGAAGGCAGTGTGAAATATCTCATGGGAAAAACCACTGACCTGGAAAATAGGTCCAGGAGAGATAATTTAAAAATTATTGGACTGCCTGAAAGCCATGATCAGGGAAAGAACCTAGAAATCATCCTCTAAGAAATTCTCAAGGAAAATTGCCCTGATGTTTTAGAACCAGAAGGCAAAACAGAGGTGAAAGAATCCACTGATCACCTCCTGAAAAGGATCCCAAAAAGAAAACTCCTAGGAATATTATAGCCAGGTTCTGGAATTCCCAGATCAAGGAGAGAATATTATGAACAGCCAGGAAGTAACAATTTGAATATTGTGGAAACACAATCAGGATAACCCAAGATCTCGCAGCTTCTACACTGAGGGATCAAAGGGCCAGGAATAGGATATTCCAGAGGGCAGAGGAACTGGGATTAAAACCAAGAATCAACTACCCAGCAAAACTGAGTATCAACTTTCAGGGGAAAATATGGTTATTCAGTGGAATAGAGGACTTTCAAGCATTCTTAATGAAAAAACCAGAGTTGAATAGAAAATGTAACCTTCAGATACAAGAAGCAAGAGAAGCTTAAGAAAGTAAACAGGGAAAAGAAATCATAAGCCACTGATCAAAGTTGAACTATTAACATTCCTACATGGAAAAACGGTAATTTTAACTGATGAAACTTTTCTCAGTATGAAAATAATTGAAGGAAATAGAAATATATATGTCTATATCGGAGGGTATACAGGCGTACGAATTCATGTGTGAATGTGTGTATATATGCTTACAGGTATACATAGAGAGAGGGCACAGGACCAGTTGAATAGGAAGGGGAAATTAAGAGGTGAGAGAGGAATATAATGAGAGGAGATGGAGAGAGACAGAATGGGGTATCCCATTCTGTCTCTCTCCATCTCATAAAGAAGAGGTAAGGGAAAAGGCTTACAATGGAGGGGAAGAATAGGAAGGCAAAAGGGAATGGGTCAGCCTTATTCTCACTGAATTTGGCTTGGGGAGGAAATGAAATACATACTAAATAGGGTATCTCACCCTACAGGAGAGTGGAGGGAAGGGGATGAGAGTGGGGACAGTGGAAGGAAGGGCAGGCTGGGGGGGGAGGGAGGAAAGTTGGAAGCACTGGCTTTTGAAAAGGGATGGGAACAAGTAGAGAATAGAACAGGTGGATGGTGGGATAGGAGGGAGGGAAATATAGTCAGTCTTTTACAATATATCTACTATTTTAATGTTTTGCAGTAGCTACACATGTACAATCTATACTGAACTGCTTATCTTCCCAGTAAGGGTGGGTGACAAGGGAGGAAATGAATGAATCTGGAATTCAAAGTTTTAAAATCAAATGTTTAAAATTATATATACATACATACTATATTTTATTAATACTATCTTACATGTAACTGGGAAAGAAGATATACAGGCATTGGGGCACAGAGATCCACCATGCCCTACTGGAAAAGTCTAAGGGAGTATGGGAGAAGATATGGGAGAGAGTAGATTGGAGGAGGGGATATCCTGTGGGACTGCTATTCTGTGTGGTGGGTAGGGGAAAAACGGGGAGAATATTTGTAACTCAAAATCTGGCAGAAATTAATGATGTAAATCAGAAGTTAAGAAAGCATTTGAAAAATGAAAAAAAAAATTTGGGATCTTAGCTTGTCTCATGTCAAAATAAACATTTGTCAAAAGTGTCTGTCATTATTAGCAAGGCAGGGATGTGGAACATATGGCCTTCTAGGTCTTTGGGTCTGGCCTTCTATGTCCTCAGGTTCAATCTTTTGTCTGAGTCCAGGTTTTAAGGAACAAATCCTTATATAAAGGGGATTTTTTTCTCTGAAGTTCAGATTTAGTCAAAGGGCTGTACTTGAGGACTTAAAGGGCCACTTGTGGCCTTGAGGCTCTAGGTTCTCCACCCCTGATAGTATGTCCAATGTAGAAGATCCAAGAGAAGAAGGATTCTCTGTAGATTATGAAATTTTCCTGAAGCTTCTTTTTGTGGGAGATATTATGCTGGTTGTACCAGTCCCTGAAAAATTTCAGAGCCTCCTAAATATGATCTAAAATCTCTCAAGTCTTTGCTTGAGTTTGTCCCTATAGGGTTGAATTGTCTGAAGAATATCAATTTTGTAGACAATACAGTTGGATAGATAATCTAGTGAGCAGATACATGTTGGGTAGAATGTGAATATGGAATCTAGAGCCAGAATTGAACTGGAGGAACAGATTGCCTGGATTTTCAACTTTAGAAAATTGCTCAGTTCTTTTATTTACTCTTCTGCTTCTCCTGAAACAAAGGCCCACTTTAAAATTTCTTTTGTTTACAATGATAATAAATTATTTTAAGCCCTTAGGTGGTATAATAGAGACAGTGCTGGACTTAGAGCCAGGAAGACCTGCACTCAAATCCTGCTTCAAACGTTCATTTAGCCAAGTGATCCTGGGCAAATCACTTACCCTTTTTCAGTCTTAGTTTTCCTCTTCTGTGGAATTAAGGAAGACCTAGGACCTACAACCCAGGGTTGGTGTCAGATAAGAACATGTAAAGTGCTTTGCAAGCTTTAAAGCACTGTATAAATGCTAGCTATTAGTTATTTAGAAATATTTCCATTCCATGTCATCAGGTATTTAACATCTACTGTACTTTACCTTGACTCAGATCATTCATGTTCAGAACTGTATCTCCACACTACAAAAGTAACTTCTTTGTGGCACATTTCTCCCCTGTCAGATTGTGAGCATGCTGTAACATTTTTACCATTGCTGAATTGTTTGAGAAGCTACCTAAAGGATGTCAAGAGATATGTGAGTGAAAAAGAACTTGAATCAGTCATTAGGAAGGTCAAAGGATTAAGTACATGGATATTCCAAGAAATCTGAAGAGATTTAGAGGAATGTCTCCAGTATATTGGGTGAACTCTTGGGAAGACTTTATTGGAGGACACAAAATGAAAAGATTGTGCTGGGTTGCTATATATTTTATTGGAGTGATTTCCCACATTGATCAAATCAAAGAACCGTACTTTTTTAAAGAATTAATTTTTTAAAAAATCTGGAGGATATTTCTAAGTCTAATTTTGTTAAAACTCAGTTTCCTTAAGCCTTCAGAGTTGTGGCAGGGTACAATTTAGGAATAAATTTGGTGTGCCAGAAGTTCAAGAACAATTTATTAAAGCTCTTTGATTTCTTAGAAATCTAAAGGCAGTTTTTAGTAAATAATTTGTTTTCAGAATTATTCTTCCCTGAGCTCCCTGAGCTGTTTTATACATAGGCTTGCCCTCATTGATTTATAAAGGGTTTAGGGCAATAATTTTCTTATAGCCTCTCAGAGATTATGCACAGATGACCAGTCTTTGACTTCATTTTTCAGAATGTTCAGGGTAACTGTGTAGACCAAAATACCATGAATTCCTGCTAACATTTTTTCAAGAAAGTTATTCTTTAGAGATAGTGTGGGGTCAGAATTTGAGGTTATCACACATTTGATTCACATTTTGTCCTGACCACTCGTGTGATCCTGGGCAAGTCATTGTACTTCTTTGGGTCTCAATTTTACTATTTAAAGTGAGAGTGTTGGTCCCAAAGAAAAAATACGCTGTGTGTGTGTGTGTGTGTGTGTGTGTGTGTGTGTGTTTGTGAGCTGTTTGAGGAAGCAGTTGTTTTCTTCTCACTGGATGTCTTCAAGTAAAAGATGCCTGTATGCTGGGGATAATTTAAAAGGGATTCTTACTCAGTGTTGCATTGGGCTATATAATCTCTGAATTCCTTCTAAATATGTTATAGGTGATCTCTTAAGTCTCTTTTATCACCAAATTCTGTGATTCTTTGAATTCCACAGATGAGCATTTGATAAAGTCCAAGTTTAGAATATCTGTTTAAAATATCATAGTTTATGAATGGAATAAAAAATGGACTAGGAAAAGGGTTTCATTTTTCTCCACCATGACTTCAAATTGAACAAGTACAAAATTAAGCTAAACTTTTTGCTTTCAGTTTTACATATCTCCCTAGATCTATGTTCTTGGACCTTAAAATATTGCATTCACTCCTTAGGTATTATTTTGACCTATGTCTCTTGACTCAGTAACACTGCAACATTGCCTGCATTTTTAGTCCACTTAGAAATGCCCCTGAGAGATACAGCAACACCTTCTGCTAACCTCAAAGGTTAGCAGAATCTTCTAATCACCTGTCTTCATCAATGCACCTCTCTCCATCCAATGAATCCAGTACATTCATTCCCTAGAGTCCAGGTTATTCCTCACTTCCTCTTATTCTCTACATTCTAATGGTACTGAACCCCTGATTGTCTAAGCCTTCTAGATAGTCAGTAAATATTTAAGTGCCTCCTATGTGTCTGCCTCAGCCTTAACCCCCTAGTATCACATTCCATTTCTGTTCATCCCTTTTACTGTGCCCTTAGGAACTTTGGTTCTATAATTAACAAACTATTAGCTCTTCCTTCCCTGGTCCTTCCTTTGTCTGACACTCACTGAGTCTTGGTTCCCTTTGTTTGACTCAGTATCTATGGCCATTCTTTCCATTACTGGTTATAATTTCTTCCATACCCCTTGCCTCACAAGTTCTCATGGGGGACTCACAATACTCATCTCCTTGTTTCCCATTGTCACTTATACTCTTACCTTCTACTTCCATAATTCAGGAGCTTCTTCTTTAAGGTTCTTTCTATCCAGATTAATTTCCCAGTCCTGATCCTGGTGACCATTATCTTGCCTCCTCTTAAGACATTCCCCTAATTTTTTCCAAAATGAGTTCCTTTTATGGCTTGTAGTCACACTATACGCTACTCACTTACTGACTTCAAAATATATTTTTATGTTCTTTCAAATACTGTATCTGGGGAGTGGCAAGGTGGCACAGTGAACAGAACACTGGCCCCCTAGAGTCAGGAGGACCTGAGTTCAAATGAGGCCTCAGACACTTACCACTTATTAGCCATGTGAACCTGGGCTTAACCCCAATTGCCCTGCTCTTCCCTCTCCAAAAAGAAAAAAAAAAGACAAATACTATCTGCAGAGTTCCTCATTCATGACTATACAAGGTCGTCACACCCTTAATCTTGCTGTCACCTAGAAGTGTTTCACTTCTTTGTAAAAGAATGAGGGGAAAACCCATTATCCAATCATAGTCTTCTATCATTCCATCTCTCCCTGTACCTTTCTTTTCTTAAACCCTATTCTCACCATGACTTCCAGTCCTTTCAGTTCTGTTCAAATTCATCATCCCTTCTCTCCTATTTCTGTCTTCCTTTTCTGAGCTTGACCCCTTTGTGAATCAGTTTTACTCTATCCTTGTTCTTTCCTCTTGAATCTCCTATCTTGTCTTATGGCTACTCAAGCCTTGCCAGATCCTATCTTTATTCCCACCATCTACTTCCTTAACTCCTACTCAAATGCAACTGACGGAAGTTGGAAGAAGTAAAACAAACAAACAAATAAATAAAAACCTCTTGTCTACTGAGGTCCTCAAGTGCATGCAGCAGGTCACTACTCCTGTTTCTCTAGCATCTCTTTCCCTTTCATCCCAAGGGCTGCTCTGACCCTTCCCTGGTTTAGTTACCTCTTCCTGCTCAGTTCCTTATCTGTAAAATATGCCACTCAGGGTTGTTATGAAGATAAAATGAGATGTTTGTAAAGCTCTTTCCAAACCTTAGTGTTATATAAATGTGAGCTTTCTTTATTATTGTTACTAAATGAATACAGGCTTATTGTTTAGAGAACATTAGAACTTGTTATAGCTAGAAAGAACCTTAGAGTCCATCTTTTTAATTTTGTACATGAGGAAACTTGAGGCCCAAAGAAGCAGAAGTGACTTTGCCAGTATCTTATCACAAAACTAATATGTAATAGAGGTAACCCTCCAGTTAAGTAATGTTGGTGTTATTTTGGCATATTATACTGGCTTCTACAACTTTCACTACTTTACCTTGCCTCTGCTCTCACCTTCCCTTCTTCACTCCCTATCTTGATGTGTTGTTTGATGTGTTGATTGAAATTTTTTTTTTCAGATTCTTGATGTGTATGTTAGGTTGATCATTTGGGATTAGTAGAATAATATGCAGATGGAGTTGACTGTAGTCTGCTTAATCTCTGCTTAAGTATTCAAGTTGTTATTAGACATTTTAGGTTCTATTCTTTACCTTTAACTTTCTTTTTTAGTTCCCTTACTAGAAAAGTGTTACAATATTTTTAAAAAGTCTTTAAGCTTGATATAGTGGCTAAACAAGTGAGATTCAGTGTCTGACACTATTCTTTTTTACTGTCCTTTGTTAGTGTGAATGTGCCCTTCTTACCCTAGGGATAATTGACCGTTTGCTACAGCACATTTCCATTAGAACTGCTTGGAGAGTTGTGCTGTTTGTTTTCCCTTGTTTTCTAACCAAAGGAGGGGGAATGAACACCAAGAAAGGCATTTAAAAGCTCCATCTCCTTTTGTGAGCCACCGAGAAAGGCGTCCGGGAATTTTGGGTGGTGGTGCCTCGCATCACATTTGTCAAGACAGTTTATGCCAGCTGTATTACTCATTTGAGAGAAAAAGAAGGAAGCAACGTTGCTCTAAACTGATGCAATTTTGCTTGAATATCTTGAGACTGTGGCATACTAACCTACAGGAATATTAACTGAGTAAATGGCTTACGACAAACTTATTAAATTGTGACTATTGATAGAAAATATGAATCCATGTAAATTGTTTTCCTCTTTACGCATCCAATGAAATAAACAAACAAACCTTTGGGTAGATAAAGCTCTTTGAGGTTTTTTTAGAATACATGCTATCAAATATAATTTACTGAGTGCTGCTTTCAAAGGGCAGATAGATGTAATGGACATGATCTATGTGTTAGGGAGACTATTTGGTTGTTTGATATGGTTCTGATAATATATAAAATTTATCTTACTTTAAAATGGATTTAATAATGACAGATGTACTTTTGAAATTGTAAGCATAAATTCATGGGTTTTTAAAAAAATAGCAGGATGATAAAAAATAGAAGTATCAAATAGAATTTTTGTAAGCAAGATGCTGCCTTTTCTGTGGGCTTAAGAATGTGGACTTCTCTGAATGTTACAGTTTTAGTATAATCGCTTTACAATGCTCTTCAAAGCAAAAAAGCAAACCTTTTGCTAGGGATAAAAGGTTTGGTTGTTAATCTGAATTGACTCAGATTTTCTGTGTAGAATTTGCCTGTAGGAGTAATGATGCTAGTCTAACATTTGGATCCAGTGATTCATGTTAATATAGTGCCTTAAAAAGGGTATTAATCAATAGAAAATTTGTATAAACTGACTAGTATCACTTTTCAAAACCACCGTTAACTATTGCTCAAAGGCTACAATTTAGGGGACAAGCTACTATAGGCTTTGTTTTTTTTAAAGCTTTTATAAATAGTTACACACTCACAATCTCCTTTTATTCCTTTCTGCCTTTTAAACAATAGATTAAATTTAGAGGTTTTAGATTTATTCTGTGCAGCTTCAGAGGATGGAACTAAGATAGGTCATGGGAAATAACAGGGGTAGAGTTTTTTGTTCACTGCTTAACATGGAATAACATGGAATAGGTTGCTTTGTAAAGCAGTAACATTTCTTTCGCCTCAGCCCTAGCTGGTTTCCAGAATCAGGGAGTGACAACACAGCAAGGGGGTATGTATGATCAATCAGTGGGTGGAATCACAGGCCACATCCTTTTTGGATAGCCATTTGTGGGTTTGTTTTCTATGTGATGATTCCCACTTCCTTTTTCTCCTCAATTCTCTCCCTTTCTCTTCCATGCAAACTCCTAATCTCCCCCTTCACCTCTCAGGCCCAGCCACCTGATTCTCTCCTTAGTTTAGAAGGATTCTGTGCTTTGGGGCATTGAACTGTTAGTAATAGTTCTGCCCCGCCTTTTGCCTTCCTTTTTGGGTGGAACACTGAATTGTGATCTGAATTGCAGATGATCATTACATTATCTCCAACCTTTCCTCCCACCTCTCTTACAAATTTCCCTGTTAGCCAGGCAGTATGCAGAGTTCTTCTAATCAACCAGATTTCTACCACCTTGTCGGCATCTTTGACAGCCACCACCCTAGTTCAGGCCCTGATCACCTCCAAAAGGATTATTGCAGTAACTTCCCAATTGGTTGCCCTATTTCAGGTCTTTTCCCGTTTCAGTCTGTCTTCTGCACAAGTTAACCCTCTGTAGTAAACTCCCTATGGACTCTAGGAAAAAAAATATTATTACACCTTTTCTTATCCTTTTAAAATTTCTATTATGGGTGAGTTTTGTAATGCAGATATTTATTAATATGATAAAGGCACATACTTTGTAAATAAAGAAACATATACAAGTGCTAAAAAGATTTTTAACTGATAGGTATATGCAAACCAAAAGTTCAGAAAGCACTGATTTAAATTTAGATGACCACTTGTAAGAAAGATGATTTATTACCTTAATATGGCAGCCAGAAGAAGCTAATGCAACCTTGGGCAGCATTAGGAGGAGCATACCTTCAAGGAACAAGGAGGTGATAATCCCACTGTACTCTGCCCTTGTCAGACCTCCTATGGAGCATCTTGCTCCCTGGGCATCAGAGTTTAATAAGGACATTGATGATCTGAATTTGTTCAGAACATGTAACCAGGATAGTAAAGAGCCTTAAGTTCATGACTTATTTAGGGATTTGCTGAAGAGACTGGGCATATTTATCCTGGAGAAAAAAAAAGACTTGGGGAAAGATGGCAGCTGTAGTTAGATATTTGAAAAATTGCCATGTGGAAGAGCAATTAGACTTGTTTTGTGTGACCCCAGAGGACAGAACCAGGAGCTTGGGGTGGATGGTGAAGAAAAGGGCTTCCAAACAGTGAATGCTGTCTTTCCAAAAGGAGAATGGTTCTTCTGGAAAGGTGGGAGAAAGCTAAGGTGAACAATCATGTGTGGGTTGAACTGCATGGCTTCTCTGATCCCTTCCAACTTGGAAATTTTAATTCTGTGGACCATTGTTGAAGAGCATTGGACAGAGGACTGGACTAGATGGACTCTGGGATCCATTTTATGATTAGTTCTATTCTTCACTGTATTTATAAAGACTCTATAATTTAAATATTTTTTTGCCTTTTTTTTTTGGAGGGGGGAAGGCAGGGCAGTTGGTATTAAGTGATTTGCCCAAGGTCACATGGCTAGTAAGTGTTAAGTGTCGGGGTCAAATTTGAACTCAGGTCCTCCTGACTCCAGGGCTGATGCTCAGTTCACTGTGCAACCTAGCTACCCCTAGATTTTTTTTTTAATCTTGTTTTCATAGATTTTGTTCTTTTATTTTTGGAGATACCTTTTGGTAATTTCCTCAAATGTGAATCCCTGCCTGGCAGAAGTAAACTCCAGGCCATCATGACATCTAACTGTAACCAAGAATACTCCTTCTATTACACTTTTTTCAACCATACAAACTTAATGTTTTTAAAGCTTATCTTGTTCTCCTGAGAAAAAGACTAATACAGCTATGGTTACATCCTGTGGTTATTGCCATTTAAAAAGTCTATTGAATTTTTCTAAAGCTCTAGAATGTAAAAGTGATTAATGCCCCCAAAATGTAAATAACTTGGTCTCATTTCTGATCTCTGCTGGGCCTTCAATAAAGGATTATACAAGCAGGGCAGTGCTTAATGCATTCTGTTTGTTCAGTGTCTACTACGTTTGGAATGTCAGGAAAATCTCACATTAAAGGATCTGCCCTATTTTGAAAAGATTGTAAAGGAAGCATTTGGCAGCCACTTCCTTTCACTTGTAAGAATGGGCATGCTTTACATTAGAATAGTTTAAACATACCAGAATCTGCTGATAGGGGTATCATATTTTTCCATTGCAAAGTTAATGTGCCCTGAAGATTTTAGGGGGAAGATCAATGTTTAGTTTTCATTGTTAGAATTACTCAAATAATATACAAGTTAAAAGGGTAGCCTGGGTTTTCCTTTGTGTTAAGCTGTGTTTCCTTCCTGCTCAAATGTTTGCTTTTCTTTGGAAAAGTAAGTTATATCCAGCTTCTCCTAAATGGTGGATGTTCATAATCATGTGTTTTTACTTCATGATAAAACACAAACCCCTGTTTTTTTGGTTGAAAATTCCTGCAAATGTGGCATTTAATTTTGTCTTAGAAAGTGTGTATTTTTATGGGAATGTGTAATTTTAAATTGCTATCATCTCCCAAAATAAAAGCACATAATTCCAGAAGGAAGTACCTGGTCTTGAACCAGAGAATTGCTAGATGGGTATACTTTTCTGCTTGTTGTATTTAATCAGGGAAGTGATAACTCTTTTTATTTTCAATCTTTAGTTTCCATTTTTTATCTTCCTGATATATGCTTGGTACGGGGTGTTTGTTTTTGTTTTTTTAGTGGAAAGGGAAATGCTTAACCTCTCTTACTAGGTGCTAAGTAGCAGGGGAAACAAATCAGACAAAAAAATAATAGCTAAGTTAATGTTTCTGATGTGTAGACCTTATATTATTTGCTGAAATATCTGGCCTGACTTATGTTTTGATTTCTTGCTGTGAAGATTCCTGCTGTGTTTTTGAGTTAAGTCTTTTCTCACAACTTGCTTCCTAGCAACTTGGCTGGATCCTATAACTGAATGTATTACATTTAGTAGATATCTAAGTGCATAAGGGATCTCATTTTAAATATCCTGCCAGGTCCCTTGGTTCCTCAGCTCATTCATCTATATGAACCTCTTTGTCATTTTATCTACAACTCTTTCACTGAATGAGAGATCTCTGTACCTCACTTTTTTTTTTTTTTGGTCCTTTCAAAGGACAGTTGTCTTTGGAACTGTGTAACTTCATTTTTCTAACCTCATCACTAGTAAATTTTGAGGTGTGGGAGAAAATCTTATTACATATGTTTAAAGCATATTCCTATAATTTCAGCTACTCGAAGGCTAAACTTAGCACAATGCATGGTACATAATAGGTGCTTAATAAATGCTCATTGCTTTACCCTAAGACTCCCCCTCCCATCCTTCCTTTTTAAAAAATTGTTATATCCTTGATTGAGTTATACACCATGAAAGGTACTAGCTTTTGTGTACAGAGGACAATGGATGAATTCAAATATCCTAACATATTTGTAGTGGGTGCTCACCCAATGATGATGGTGTTTTAAGTCTCCTTTCCGATGGAAGTTTTGGCTCCATGGATAGGAAACATCCAGGCTGTGACTTTGTTGTTTTCTAGAAAATATTTTAGCAAAATTGCTAGTTTTGTCACTAATGAAGAAACAACAATAACAAAATTATTTTTATATGTGTTTAATTACTAGGATTCTGTAGTGTTTTGTTTGAAGGATAAAGTAAAAATGTATTATATGGCCTTTTAAGAAAAATATAAATGAACCTATTTTGAATATAGGAGCTGTGAACTTATAGTATAACCATAATTTTTATCTATACATAGGAATTTGGGACGGCTACATGGCACAGTGGACAGAGTGCTAGACCTGGAGTCAGGAAAACTTGTCTTCCTGAGTTCAAATCCAGTCTTAGACACTGAGTAACTATGTGACTCTGGGCAAGTCACTTAACCCTGTTTGCCTCAGTTTTTTTATCTGTAAAATATTCTGGAGAAGGAAAGGCAAACCACTCCAGTATCTTTGCCAAGAAAACTCCAAATGGGGTCATGAAGAGTCAGACACGACTGAACAACAATACATAGGGATTATAGATTGTTGGGAAAGGAGTTTAGGAGTAAACTAGTCCAATTTTCCCACAGATGAAGAAACTAAGGACCAGAAAGTGATTGGGAGGTAGTGTAGTATAGTAGAAAAATTATTGAGGACTGAGTCTGAAGAGATTTGGATTCAAATTCTGCCTTTGATCCACTAGCTATGTGACTATAGACCCATCATTATTTAAGGTCTTTGAGCCCCAATTACATTGACTTATAGGAAACTTTTCCCCACACCCCATTGTGAATATCTAATTTTATGTAAAGTATTGTGAAAGTCTTGAGGTGCTTTCTATGTAAAAAGCTATTTAACTTGCCCAAACTAACACAGTTCATATGCTAGCAGAATTTACCAGTGAGTAATTTGTTTTTTTTGAAAATGAGGCAGTTAGACTAGATGATCATGAAGGTCCTTTCCAGCTCTAAATATCATGATCCTTCTGCTGCCCTTTGTTGCTTCTTATCTCAGGCTTGGTGTGTGTGCTCTTTTCAATATTGATGTGGGTCAGTCTGTTCTAATTGTGGTTTCCAGTGTTTTTTTTGGCTCTTTTAAAAAGAATACCTAATTTAGAATTTGGTACTCTTTTTTGAGATTAAATTTAATTATTACTAATAAGGTTTGTTGCCAAGTGCAAAAAAGAAAATATTTATTATTTGTCATGAATGAGATTATACTTTCTTGTCCACTTAATGCTTACTCCTCTCCTGTTCCCTTCCCCCTCCAAGTTCTGCAACACTTCATTACTCTCTCTGATTTTGGTATCCTACAGATAGTTATGACACTGTTATGGTGTATTGTATAAGTCTTCCTCTTTGAATATATCCCAAATCAACAGTGTTTTTTACTGATGCTTTTTTATCTAATGAGTTGTTCACGTCTACATTTGTTTCTTAGGCCACATACAATCTGTGATTTTTCCCCTTGTCTCCAGTTCTTTTCAGTGGACTTGTATTTGGAATGACTACGTGCAAGGCACTGGGATCAACACAGTTGTTGTCAAAAAATTTACATTTTATAAGGGAAATATGACATGTAAATAGATAAATTACAATATTGTCAACAGAAAGAGCAAAAAGTTATTATTTACAAAGAAAAACTTTGTAAATATGTGAATGCTGAGTATGAAAAAATATGATTTGATAATCAAATTGACAGTAAAATTCTTTTAAAAAATTCATGTATGTGCATACAAACTACAACTGGCCTTATTTAGTAGAATTTATAGTTTGAAAATGTATGAATTGAGGGATGAAGTACTTATTTTTATTTTTTTAAAGACCGCAGACTGAATTTCTCCCAGAGGGAAAGGCTGAAGGATATTTTGGGATAATTTTGGTTTGGAAATTTTTACCTATAACTATTTCATTGCTATTCTTCATGTGAAATACATTTTAGAGCAATTCCTACCTTCTTTTTAAAGAAATAATCATTAATGGTTAAGTTAATATTTTTAATATAGATACACACGTAGAAGTCTGCATCTGTTGTATATTTATGTAACCATATAGATTTATTATGAACGTTGCTAGGGGTTTGTAAAATAATATATCAGTCTAATTCTACATATGGATGAAGTTAAGATGCTGTAAATACTTTGCATATTAAAATAACTGATAGAGTACAAAATTAAGATTGATCTGAAGCATAGTTTGTTGTATAGGTATATATGTATATAAGTATGTATTAAGTATATGTATATAAGTATATATGAAGTATAGGTTCTTGCCTAGGTCAAGAACTCCCCAAATACTCAGCCAAAATCTGCAGCCATTTTCAGCCATTTATATTGCCTGAAGTTCAACAATTTTAGCTCTTTTTGTAGGTAATAGTATATGGACCTTATTATTTAACTCGGAATAAATTCAAAGAATGATTTTTATGAATTCGGGTTAATAGTAAATCTTATTCATTTTCAACTTGAAATTCAGCTTCAATTAATCTGTAATTTTCATTATTACAGGTGCTATATCTGCATGGATCACAACTTCTTCATGCCTGAGATAGCCTTTATGAGCTGTTATGTCCAAAAATATTATCTGGTGATCAAACAGCTGAGTATAACTTGGCAGGTATTTGGATGACTTTCTTTTGGTAGGCCAGTACTTGAAGCCTTGCCAGCATTGTAGGATCCTTTAAAGCTTGTGCTTTACTGACATAAGTTTTGAGAAGCCAGGATTATTTCCATATCCCATTGAGACATCAGTGTAGGTCTTTGGTGGAGGAGTCTGTTGGATAATTAAAAAAAAATTTTTTTTAATCCTTCACGTAAGCAACTTTGGTGTTTTATGCATGTAGTTAATTGGAAGATCTGTTTTGGTGATTTGATGAAAGGAAAAGTTGGTTTGATTAAAGTTCCTGCTGCATATTTTGTTAAGAGAAAAACACAGGCCAGCATCATTTGCAAATATCAGTTGTTGACTGTCTGAGCAAAGTAACACCTGTGTAATGATATCAAGACTCTTGGTTCGTTCACTCAGTTTGCTCAATGGGTTTTCTCTGGAAAGATTTGAACTGTTTTTCCTCTGGCATTCTGACAGTTTTGAAATTTTAATGAACCCTATCTGGAGTCTCTCTGGGTAAGTGTTATATGCCCTTTGATGTAAAGCTGTCTTCCCTTGCCCTTCAGCCCCACTCCCTTGGTGAGGGAGGAGTGGTTTGCTTCTTCAGGCTGCAGCCTGTAAGAGAGGGGAAGCACAGTCTTCCTCACTTTGTTCTTTCCTCAGAAATTGAAGAGCAAAGCGATTAAGTGAAAGAAAAAAGGGTTATTCTAGGTTATGGGGCAGCTTATTGCATTGGATCTGACTCTGCTAGGACTCTGGAAAATTTTAGATTTCTGGGTCATAGCACTAGTGTTACTTTAACTAGGTTTTTTACTTAATTATAATTGTTAGGACAAAGTCAGATGTCAGCTCACTTGGCTGCATGCTTAGGCCTGTAGAATACTGAGTGCTTTGCTTGTAACTGCATCCGTTGTCTCCTTTCATTATCTGTTAATGGTACTCAACATGACAGGGTTGTTTTGATAAATGGAGTTTGTTGTGAAACCAGGACCTGGATTTGTATTGGATTGGAGCTGAGGAAAAGTAGGAGAAATGCTATACATAACAGGTCAGAGACATAATGTTTGAAATAATCTATGCCATGTTGGATCAGTTACATTGATATTGAAAGTATAAAAGTTAAGGAATAGTTAATTGTTATTCCATTTCTAAACCAGGACTTACCTTTAGTACCTATGCTTTTTGTTTAATCGTGTGCTTGTATAAAATACATAAGAATATTCTTCTAATAATCTATTTTTCTGATAAGCAGATCTATCACTTTTTCTACTCATCACCAGTATGTCTAGGAGCTCTTACATTGTTTGACTGTCAACTAGCTAGAATACTTCAGTTCAAGAGAGCATCGGTTTTGCAGCCAGTGAGATTAGGGGGTCTTCAGAAAGGAAAAAATTGAAGGACAACAATGTTGAGTGCTCAGAGCTGAAGCTAATTCTTCCCTCCCCATTCTTATGAGAGGATTTAGGAAGATTTCTGCTTGTTTGCCTGCATATGTTGTAACCTTTATGCAGTGCAGTGTGTGAATCCACTGGAGCTCAGGAACAAAATTTGGTCTATAGTTTTTACCTGTTGTTGGCATATTGCTTAATTTTCCGGCTATGAAGAATTTAGCTCTAACAAATGGTTGCTCTACTCACCTCATTAACTTTTTCATTAAAACAACAACAACAAACTTATATAATGTAGTGAATAGGTCAGGGAGTCCTGTGCTTTCACTTGAGTTTTCCTATACATTTTATTGGTGCCAGTCAATAAAATAATAATAGGATATCTTTCCTCCTTTAGACTCAACCTCAACATCATTTCCCAAGATTGTTTGATGTGTACCATTTTAATTAAAAAATTAGTGTTGCTTTTCTCACTAGCACTCTCTAATGTAGGGTGAATCTGGATTTCTTAGGGAAGATCAAAGGAAAAAAGTACTTTTTCTGGTTTTGTTGTGCTTCATGGTTTAGTGAAGTATAATTGGGAAATAGAGGGTCTATAGGTTGACTTTGGCATTGATTTCACCTCTGATAGGTACAGTGCTATCACAAAGCCATTTGGATATGAAGTTTATTTTCAGGCAGCAGGTTATTCTCTTATTGAGACGTTAATGTACAGTGGGTTTTGCAGCAGAGCCAGACTTGCACTATGTAGCACTATATACTTCCTTCAATTTGTATTGATCACAGAAGTCTTTTCAGGGTGGCAAGTGCGTTTTCTACTTCATCAGCTATCTGTGTATTCGCTGTGTTAGTAGTTTTAGATAGATGTTTCTATGCAATTCTATAAGTTGAATTTTCTTTAAAGTTGAGGATAGTATGAGTCCAGCAAAAATAATCTGGGAGCAAGAAAAGTATGTCAATTTCATCCCAGTTTGGGTCTTGGAGCCCTTGGGTTCTATCCTAAGCTCTTACTCTGATGTATTTTGTTACCTTGGGCAAATTATTCCTTAATCCCTCTATATTTCAGATACCTATTGGTAAAGCAGGAACCTAATTTTAGCAAAATTTTGGAATGTTGAAACACTTACTATTTCTAAAATGGCTTTCAGATTCTCTTGAAATGGCTGGTCTGAATATTAAAGGTAGTATTAATGACACCTGAAGTTTATTATTGGAGTTTGATAACTGGAAACTTTTCTGCTTATTTTGAGTTGATACCTTTTATTTTAGGCTACACAGTTTAGTATAATACAGTGCCAATCTTCTGTAATGTGACAACTCTTTAAAATAAATGGTCGTTACTATCAAGGGATGAATTGTGTAAATTCAGTTTAAAAATTTAATTTTTAATAGAATCTATCATTTTTTCCACTATTGGTAGGGAGGAAACTGATTTAAAATTGACAGTTGGTAATGCATATAAAATGAATCAGTGAAGGAGATTGTAATTTGGTAGCCATTGCGTGTATATGTTCATTTAAAGCCACATGCTAAGGAATGTGCTGTGCATTTACTGCTTCCCCATTAGACAAATTTCAATCAAACCAGTTTAAACCATGCCTGCCTTAGCAGATGGATCTTTATTCTGCTGTGGGAAAGGGATGGGAGAGAAAGATTTTTTAACAAAATGGCTTTCACGGTATTTGAAAATTGCAATCAAAATTGGGGCCAGAAAGTCTCGACGTATAGAAATGCATCTTTTTCTTGTGCAGCTTTAGAACAAATGCTTTGTGTGTCGTTTCCTATCACTATTATCTTTTTAGCAGCATTTGTGAGACGTCGGTCGGTGGGTTGTATTAATATTCTTGGAGGCGGCAGCAGCAGCTCCAGCTCTAGCTCTAGGATGTGTGAACTGCTGATCACTCTTGGGGATGCGCTGCCTCTTTAATATCTTGCTTGCAGATGCATTTTCTAGCTGACCACGCTATTAAGAGCTGCCATCAATCACGCAGCCTCCTGGTTCCGGCTGCTCTGGAGGGGGAGGGAGAGAGAACTGGAGAGAAGGGAGTCTAGAGAAAGGAGGGGATAAAGCTACAGCGGGAGGAAGCGTAGTGTGAGTGCCTGGTCGGCGGGGGAGGGGGGGGGGGGGGGCGGGGGGCGGCGGGGGGGGGGGGGGGGGGGGAAAGGAGGAGGAGGCGGGGAGGATCAAGCCCAGCCCAGCCCGGCGGAGCCCAGCGGAGCTGAGCTTGGCAAGCGTGGCTCCCCGGGCTCCACGCCGGGTTTTCCTCACCGCCGCCTCCTGTCTCTCGGAGGCTGTTCTTTCTCTCCTCTGGTGTCTGGGTAAAAGACAAGAGCCTGGGTCACAGGCATGTGGAACTGTCTGCCCCGCAGCTGAGGCTGGAGTGAGCCGAGCCGCCGCGGCCGCCGGTGTCTGTGTTGGGGCTGCTGGAAGCAGCCGCAGTAGCCGCAGGCTGGGCGCCTGTCCGCGAGTGGGGGACCCCAGCACCCCAGGACGCTTCTGGGGAGTTCTGCACTCGAGCCGAGCGCCGCTGGGAGGGAGGCTCCAAGTCGGGCAATGCTCTTCACTTCCCGGCCGGCCCCGGAGCAGCGCCGCGCCACCGAGAAGCTGAGGGGGCCTCCTTTTGTTTAGCAAGTGCATCTCATTCCCCTCCCCCTCCTCTCCCTGCCCTGCTCCTTCCTCCTCTCCCCACCTTCCTGCTTTCTTCTCATCCCTTGCTTTGGGGCCCCGACTTGGTGTAGGGTCCCCTATGAGGTTAGAAGCAGCCCTGCAGCCCTGCTGCTGGCTCCGGAGGAGGAGGAGGAGTTCTGCTGGGGTCAGCTTGTAACAGCTGCTGAGACTGCAGGCAAGTGGCGCTGGCCCATCCCCTGCCAAGGACTGGCAAGATTAAAACCCAAGGCAGGCAGAGGGGGTGAAGGGAGGGCCATGCAAGCGGCCAGGGACTGTGCCAGCAAGAATTGGGGCAGGAACCTTGGCATGAATTCACTCAGGGATTGTGAATGAGAGGAGTTGTTTAGGAAGGGGTGGTAAAGATTTCCCGTTGTAGGCCGGGAAGTCAGAATAAGAGAGTTCGAGTGAATTTGGAAATTTCAGGAGTCAGGGATTGTATCTTGCTATAGATTTTTTAATATGTGATGCTAAAAAGTTGCTTATGCTCGGTTGCTAAAAAGGAGTGCGGTGTGGAAGTTGACCTCATAACATATTCTTGAAGGATCAAATATGGAAGTGTCTTTCCAGGAATAGGCAAGGAGTGAACTTCCTATTGTATAACCACTAAAATACTTCTGGTTTTATTTTTTAATTGCTGGAGCCCCAGAAACCCAGCATAAACTAGCCAACATCATTTGGGCAGAGAAAATACTCTGCTGTGTGTTTATTTTTACCTCTAAGCAAGAAAAGTTGGCTTGTGTAGATGAGCTTGGTTACCTCAGCAGCACTTCTCTCCTTGCCTGCTGCTGACTTAAAAAACAATTTTTAATCTACTTCTGGCCATTTATTAAATATTCTTATAAAGCACTTTTGTGCCATCGAGTTTAAAGATGTAATTTACTTTTCCAATATAATCTGAATGCCTTTTGCTACAGTAGCTAAAGTGCAGGAATGGATATAGGGAGAATCTTTTAAGTTTTAATTGGTACAATCTTTTGGTGTTAGGTGGTGGCTTAAAAAAATGTTTACTCAAATCTTCTTGGCTGAAGTGACTGGAGACCTGCTTGACCACTTTCTGTTTGTAGAGAAAGAAACCAGTTCCACTTTGTTTTACAACCAGCTTTTAGGCTTCTCCTGAACACATGTGGCACTGCTCTCCATGGGGCATTGTTTGGCTAGAAGGCCTCCTTTCAGCCATATGGAAATTTTTTTTTTAATGGCATGTGAATGAAAATGGCGGTGGACTAGAAGACTAATTTTTCCCCTTGTAATTGTGGGTTTTTGAGGGGGGAGGGTTTGTTAGTTTTAAGCTTAGAAAATAATTAAAAGTTGAGGGCAGAGTTGTCAAAGTCTCAAAATTTGATGCTGTGAAATTTAAACATTGGAATCTGGAAATTTTTGCTTGGAACTTGTATTTAAAGTAAACACTATTTAAAACTTACAGTCTGGAATAATATTCCAGTGTAAAGCAGTTGATCTCTAGGCAGTTGTTTCTAGACATAGTCAACTCAGTATTTTTATTTGTGGGTCATATTTGGATGCTTTTCAGGAAAGAGGATTTTTGAATATTGACATTCCTTAGCAAAATAATGTAAGGCAGACATTTTAGATGCTTTACAGCAAGTTCAGAATTGTGTGGAAGCAGCATTTAGAAGCTTTTATTTGTTTTTTTTTTTTTTCAACCCTCTAATTTAGTTGTGTTTAAACTATTTTATAAAGATCTCTGGGACCAGTGAAAGGTGGTTTTGAGTCCAGAGTACTTGAGTGCTTATTGTACTCTGGCTGGGCTTGGTGCTTGGCAGGCAATGCTTGAAATGTTATTTGATCTGGCTGCACGATAGAATTGACTAGGATTACACCATTTCTTTCCCTGTGGCTGTTGAAAGTGATGCATCAGCGAGTGCTGTTCAGCAACATATTTAAAGACTTAAACTGCATGCGTTCACTCTAAGCAGGTTTTCAGAGAAAGGCTGTTTAGGTTTTTGTCTTATTTTGTGGTTTTGCATTTATGAATTGAGGCACAAGCTGACGTAATGTATCTGAGCCACTTCCTTTGTGTGTGTGTTTACGTTTTATGGTTTGTAGTGAGTTCCAGTTTTAAGCTTGTGTTTGCACGTGTGTGTATTGTTTACATTTTATTGTATGTGGTGAATTACATTTTAAGTATTTGTAATTATTTCTCAATGCTTACACATATGCATTATACACATAAAATTTTTTTTCTCTAGGTGTCTTTAGTGACTTGTCACTTTCTCATGCTGTACAGTTTGGGGATGGAAGAAGTAGTACATGTCAAGGAGGGCAGAACTCCTTAAGTTTGTCATCAAGGTTCAGTAAAATGCTTGTGTGTTTGCAAGCTAGCCTTTTATTTAACTAATGTGACTATGTGTACAGCTGTTCGGTCACAGTTCATTGGGCTTCTTTCCTTATTGTAGCTTTATTCAACACTGAATGGTTTATAAATTTGCTGGGTGGATTTCTTAAATCTTTCTCCATCCTGCTTGCCTTTTTTCATGTGATGGAAATACACATGCTTTAATATACTCATGTCAGTTTTAATTTGTAAGAGGTTTTATTTATGATTTTGAGGAAGAAAAGGGAAACCAAGTAATCAATAGACTTTGCACAAGCCAGCTTATTCTAGGTTTTGCCTAGCTATTGTGTAGTTTAAGATCAGGCAAAGAAATCAACCATTTTATAATGACCTTAGGAGGTCATTTCTTTTGCCCTATGAAACAAGCATTACTATATCCAGTATTATAGAATTGATTGCTCTATCTCTCTCAGAAATCAACATTACTAAGTGTGGACCCTTCCCTCTGTTTAAACTCATACCACACAAGTGTTGAGCTTTGAAGTTTTTTCCCTTTCAGCTCCATGTCTTAGAAATTTGTTTAGGTACATTTATAACACCTGTATAGCGAAATTTAACTTTGTAAAAGTAAATTTCCTAGTTCCATACCGAATGTGTTTATCTCTTCTGCCTTCTATTCTCCCTATCTGTCTATCCCAGGAATGGTGAAGCTGTGGCCACATATGGCCCTCTAGGTCCTCAAGTGCAGCCCTTTGACTGAATCTGAATTTCATAGAACAAATCCCCTTATGAAAGGATTTGTTCTGTAAAATTTGGACTTAAATCAAAAGGCTGTTCCCAAGGGCCTAGAAGACCACAGGTTCCCCACCCCTGATCCTATCGTATCCCATCCTATCCTATTCTTTCCATTTGTCTGTCTTTCTGTCTGTATATTTTTCTAATATTATCTCTCTTGAATATAGACCTATGACTGAGCCAGACTATCATAAGCCATAAAATAGATCACCAGCAACCTTTCCCCATACTTAATGATCTGGTCTTTCTTTACATCTACTTTTTTATTGGGAAGGGTATTCTTCAAGCTTATGAGAAACCTAGTGGCTGTTGACAATATTATGTAGACTTGCATATTTTAAAAGGAGCAAAAGACATAAAAGCAAACATGCATGAAATCTGTTTATGCATATGGCTAATGTGGTGCCTTTATCTGAAACTCAATTAACTGATTGGAGGCAGGGTCAGAGTGGCAGGAGGAAAAGATTGGTTGGGTGATGAGGCAGTTCTGTGTATTAATTCTTTGGACAACTGGCAGCATATTTGAGAGAGTATATTATTTTCTAGAAAATGTGACTTATAATGAAACATATTGTAAAACCAATGGCTGCTTTATAATATACTGCCAGTATAATTGACATATCTTGTAGCAGTTAGAGAAATTGCTTAAAATTTGAAACATACAGAAAGTTCCCAACTCATAAATGAGTTTTATTTCCAAATTCATTTAAGTTGAGGGATACTTCCTTATGGTGGCTAGATTCCCATGAAAACCTACAGAATTCCAAGTAATAAGTGAAATACTCTGTTTACAGTGAAAAAATAATATTGTTGATATTCTGGTCAATTTAAAAAGGTAATAGTTTCTTTTTAAAACTTTGCTGGTACTTGAAGTAGGTTTAAGAGAAAAGAGGGTAAATGAAGGTTTTTGTAGATGTCTAAGTGGATTTTTAAGAACTTTAGAGGTTAATGCTGTGCTTTAATGTCTGATTTCACTTTAAGACTTAAAGCTTTTTTCTCTGATAGAGATGTATTATTAAGCAACATTTTTATATTTATCAGCTGGGATTTTGTTATTTGGCAACATAAAAGGTTTGGATTGGGGGTGGGGAGGAAGAAAGGCAATGTTTGGAAAGGAAAACAATCAGCAGTTAATTGTTGCTGTTCAGTCATTCATTTGTGTCTGACTCTTTGTAACCCTATGAATGGTCCATGTGGTTTTCTTGGCAAAGATAATTGAGTGGTTTGCCATTTCCTTTTCCAGTGGATTAAGACAGAGATTAAATTACTTGTCCAGGGTCACACAGCTAAAAAAAAATATCTAAGCCTGCATTTGAACTCAGGTCTTACTGACTCCAGACCTAGCCCTCTGTCTCTGACCCCCAACCTAGCTGCTTCTAGAAGTCAGTAAGCATTTATTAATAAATGAATGATAAAGCATTTATTGAGCTCTTTTTATGTGCCAAGCACAGCTAGAAAATGAAGACTGTAAAGATAAAAATAGCCTCTACTCTCAAACCTTATGTTCTGTTGAGGAAAATAACATGTGCACGTCTAAATAAATTCAATATATAAACAAAGTAAATAAACAGCAATGTTGGGGGAAGAGAAGCACTGACAGTTGTGAGAATCAGGAAAAGTCCCCATGGTTTTACTTCAGTTGAACTTTGAAGGAAGCTCATTTTCTAAGGGAGAGGGTTGAGGCGGGAGAGCAATCTAGACTTCTGGCAGAGTTTATGCCAGATCCTAAGATAGGAGATGGATTATTATGTGTAAGGAACAGTGAAAGGTTAGTTCATATGACCATAGGATCATAGGTAGGATCACAGATATTGAGCTGAAAGCGACCTTGAGGATCATTTATTCCAAAGTTATCTTTTTACAGATGAGGAAACTGGCCCTTTGAAGCTAGCTTGTTTAAGAAACTTGATAAGACCACCCAAGCAGTAAATGTTGTAGTTGGAATTTGAATTCAGTTCCCTTTAACCTAGAGCTCTTGTTCTCTCCACTGTATCATGCTACTTGTTGAAGACGGTTAGATTGGACCAAGGACTAAGTGAAGGGAATAACTCACTATAAGCCTGCCAGGGTAGATTGGGGCCAACTTGTGAAAGACTTTAAATGCCAAATGCAATGAGAAGCCCCAGGGGCTTTTTAATTTTTTCTACTTAGAAATTTTTATTTGGAGTTTTGAATTCCAGATTCTATCCCTTCCCTGTCCCATCCCTGAGAACATTCATAAGAGCTTTTTTAACAGGAGAATAATGGAAGTTTTGGAATATCCCTTTGGTAGCTATGGAGAATAGATTAGAGAGAGAAGACTGAAACCAAGGAGCCCATTGAAAATGCTGTTATAATAGTCCAGGTGAGAGGTGCTAAGCACCTGAACTAGGTGGTGGTCATTTGAATTGAGAGAAGGGGATGAATAGGGGAGATGTGTCAGAGTTGGAGTGAACATGACTTAGCAAGTGTTTAGATATATGAACCTTCACCAGTAAAAGGGAGATCTGGAAGAGAGGTAACTTTTGGGGAAAAAATTATGAGTTTTTTTGGGGACATGTTATGTTGAGCTTTAGAGGTCTGGAACACATCCATTATGTAGTTGATTATATGGAATTGGAGCGCCTGAGAAACTTGAATTAGGATGTTTTAGGAGATTGCCTGAAGTAGAATTAATTGACCTTTGAGTGGTGAGTAATTTAAGGAGTGGAGGAGGTAGATAGAAAGTCTTAAATGTTCAATCTTCCCCTGAGCTGGATAAGAGGTACAATGGTGGTGGGAGTCAGTTCCCAGCAGCCAGGCTATCATTCCCAATACAATTTAGTTGTTACCTGGGTGGTTGGTAAGATATATTCTGTAATGTGATATTATCTTGCCCTGCTTTCTGCTGCCAGGTTACCCCTTGGCTAGGTAGGAGAAACAATCTAAGACAGGACAGTTTACATTGGAACACAATGTCATCATTGTGCTTCTGCTTCTTCTTTTTTTTGTTCTTGTCTATGCTGTGTCTGGGTTCTGGAACAGCCAAAGCCCCTATCAAGCACTAAGAAACATTGGTGAAGAGCCCATATTACAATGAAGTACTTGAGTGGGTCCGTGGTAATTGGTGTATATATTCCCACCATTGGTTCACAACATTAGACATACAAGTTGCCTGTCCCTTGCATTTCCCCTGGCTGCATGTGTTCCATATTTGCTTCCTAACTCTCTTCCCATCAATACCATTTGTGGGAAAGTGCATCCCAGTTATATGTGGAAGATGTTTTACCAGAATTTGTCTAAATTCCTTTGCTTTGAGCTAATTTTCAATTTTGAGTGACTCTTGAAAGATAAACATCATTGGTGGTGACTTATGTGCTATTATATACTATTAGGAGTATGGACCAAGCTCTACTGTGCTTCACCCCAACCCTCTTATTCTGTCTATTCTGCTTTTGCACCCTGAAAACTGGAGTCAGTCAGTGAGCATTATTTATCAAGCATTTTTTATGTCAGGAACGGTGATAAACACTTTTCTCTCTCCCACAAAGGCAAAAATATGAGCCCTGCCTTCAGAGAGCTAGTATCATAATGAAGGAGACAACATACAAACAGTAATGTACAAATGAGATATAAGACAGGATAAGTGGTATGTAATTTCACAGAGGAGGCACTAGCAGTGGGAGGGGTTTGGAAGGGCCTCTTGCAGAAGGTGGGATTTGTGCTATCTTTGAAGTAAGGCAGGAATGAATTGTTTTTTTGTTTGTTTTTTTTGGGGGGGAGGGGTAATCAAACAACAGTAGATATAGCCACATTTTATGTTTTCCTATGACTTTAGTTGTGATTTTGAAGATAAGATTTCTGTAGAAAATCAATTCCCAAAAGCTTTCTTCTCTTATAATGTTTTCTTCCAAATATTTTCCATGTGTATGGGACTTTCTCAAAGATTTTATAGAGATGTGAAAGGTGGCCTATGGTTTGATAGTTGCTTATGGCTTCTTGGTTGCCTTTTAAAAGTAATGGTACTATCTGTCATCTTTTTCATTCTTTTGGAATATTTCCCTCTTTGTGATATCTTAAAGATTGACCCTCTCAATGTTTTTGTTTTTGTTTTTGGCTCCAGTGAAGATTTTATCTGTTGTCTGAAGAGCAGGTTTACCTAGATGCTCATTACCTGAAGCTTTGATACTAATCGTACCAAAGTTGGATGCTGGGTGTTGATGAGCTTATTTAAGAAAGCCAGGAAAAGTTAGCAGTATTTCTTGAAGTCTGCCTGGCTTTTCTGTCCCCCTTTACTCTTATGATTTATGATAAATTAGCTCTTCTATTCCTTTGGATTCTCTAAATACCCTGACTAGTTAGAGCTGTTGGATGCAGCTTCCTGAGAATCACTAGGTTACTTATTAAGGTATCAAATGTATCCATTACTGCTTCCATGCTCCATCCTGCCTTATTTTCTCTCCTATACTGACTGTGAGAGAGTTCTGGTCATAAACCTTGGTACAGTCAGCCAGTAAAGTAAGTTAAGTATTTTTTAAATGCCTACTGTGTACCAATCATTGGAGCTCAGCACTATTAGTGGAAAGTGCTTAACTACTTATAGTAAGGAAAGTGACAGATATAGTTTGGCAAATTTGAAAGCTAAAATTAGGAAGTTTAAGAAAATGTTCTTTAATATAACTTAATGAGGAAAGTGGTCAAAGTAATGTATAAGTCTCGAATCTTTTAAAGTCTAAAGCGTTAGCTATTTAACATGACTTTAAGAAGAATACATTAAAGATGACCTCTTGGTAAATTTTTTTTTTCAATGAAAAATGTATTTAGACAAGTAACAAATAATTTTGTGAAACTAGCTACTGATCCAGTATTAGATAAATATGAGGAATAGGGCAGTGCTCTCTAGTATAATTATATGGATACTTGGGGATACCTGGGACTTAGAAAAAAGTAGACTTGATTCTTTTTTTTTTAAAGCCATATTTGAATGCATTAATTTTGCATATGTTGAAAATCTGCTCCTTGTCCAAATATTTTTTTTTTTCATTGTAGTTAGAATTCTTATAGGAGTTCAACCCATGAAACAACCAGTATATCAGAATTTAAGATGAGGAAGAGTAAACCCTTGAAGTTGACATTCTTTAAGCCTGATCTTTATAATTTACAAAATAATAGTTCAAAAATTAGTTAACATTTATAAAACATTGAAATCATGACCATTTATCAAGTTGGCTTTATTAGAGCAAGTCATGCCAGACAAATTTGAAGACTTTTTAATAGAAATGGGGGAAAAATGGTTGAAGAGAGTACTGTAACTCTTTTATTTGTTTTCCTTTACTAATTAATTTAGTATAAGGTCTTTTAGAAATTATCCTGCAAAATTATTTAGGTTTATTTGATGTTGAGAATGGAGTGGAAACCAAGTAGGTTAACTGGTGGGAAATGAACTGCCCACTGTATTCCCTTCACTGTGTAAAAGTGCTGGAGATACAGAAAGAGGCAAAACAATCCTGGCCCTCAAGGAGCTCACAGTCTAATGGGGGGAGGCCATAAGCAAACGTGTACAAGCTACATACGAGAGAAAAGGAAATCATTAAAATTACAGGGAAGACTTTAGAACAATTGTGAACTGCATTATGACCAAAGAAGGGCACAATCCAAAAAGAAAAAAAAATGAAGGGACAGGTATTTAAAGCTGTGGAATAGCCAAAGTAAGAAGGCAACAACTCTCAAAAACATATGTAATAGAATAAACCCAGCATGTGTTAGAAGGCAGGTAGGTTGATAAAGTACTGGGCTTAGAGCCCAGTTCAAATCCAGCCTCAGACATTTCTTAGTTTTGTGACCTTGGACAAGTCATGTAATCTGTCTGCTTTATTCTACTGAATTGTAAATGGATAAAAACAACAACAATAATAACTTTCAAGATTGTTGTGAGGGTCAAATGAGCTGGTATTTTTAAAGCACTCAGCACAGTGCACATAGTAGGCATTTAACAAACACTTGTTTTCTCCCTTAGAAATAAAGCATGCTACCAAAAGTTCATGGTAGTGTTAGTGAAGATTTAGGAAGGCCTATTAGGAATTTACTTACTCTGTTGCCTTAATCTGTCACATGATGAGGGTGATGATGACAAGAATACCTTATATTTGAAGAGTGTATTTATTGATTTATTTTTGCCTTTTGGAGGGTAATTGGGGTTAAGTAAGGAAGAGTGTGTGTATTTATAATATATTTGATCCTTATGATATGATTTGATCCTTATGAGTTGGGTAAGTCAGGTATTATCCACTTTTCTTTTAAAGAGATGAAGAATTTAAATCTTAAAGTTGAGGTGACTTGCCCAAAGTTATGTAACTGGTAAAAGACTAAGCTGGAAAAAGAATTTCCCAGTATATTTTCTAATTTTTCTATCCTTTCTACTGTTCAGCTGTCCCTGAACCTTGTCACATTTAGAAATGGTGTCTAGGAATATACTTCGATATCTCCATACCTATGTACATATATACACATCTATAATTGTGGGGCTGCAGGACACACATATGAGGCTGAAATGCAGATTTTTATATATTTTACTTTGACAAGCTAAAGGCAAGCTGTATTCTGCAACAGAAAGGCCTAGGGCTTAAAAAGTAATCTCTCCTATCACCAGTTTTAGAGACATACTTGTTTTAATAAGTTTATCTTTTAAAATGCAGTTTTAACCAAAGAAGGGTGTTAGATGGAAAGTTTTAGTCCTGAGTTTGATGTGGAACAGTCAAATGTAAATGTGCAGTATTCTCTTAAGACATGTGACCCTAGACTTCCAAGAAAGGAAGAAGGAAGAAATTAAGACACTTATTTGGGAGTCCTCTCCCTAAAGGTAATGTGAAAAAACAGAAAGTCCGTGAGTTCTTAATGGGAGAGAGTATGGAAGGTTGAGGTCAAGGGAAAGAGATAAATTAAAAAGAGAAGATAATTAAAGTAAATTAAAGGGTCTTGAAAAATGGATTGAATTTGGATGGTAGGAGAGTAGAGTTGAAAGCATTTCCATTCAATATGAGGGTATGGTCAAAAGCTTGTTAACAGACAGTGACATTAGCTCCGGTGGCTTTTTAGAATCTAGAAATAACAAGGCATTTAGGGACCAGAGTGTAGCGACATAATGAATGTTAGAGTAAGAACTTTGGGCTTTACTCTTAGTAGGCACTAGGGAGTCATTAAATATTTTTGAGCAAGGAGTAACATAAGTTGGTTTTGTTTTCTTTTTGAAAGTTCACATTGATGTAGCACTTTTAAAACATTTTCAGTTCAATTTACCAAACATTTAAAGTCCTGAATGTGTAAGGATCTTTATGCATATCATTTTACTTGTCCTTATAACACCTTCAGAGGAAGAGATGATTGAAAATAATGACTTGAAGTGCTCAACCCTCATGGGCTATCCTAGTTAACTATCGTCATTTAGCCTCTCACCGAGCTTCACTGTCTTCATCTGTAACATGGAGAGAGTGAAACCTGGACCACTTTCTTTTGCAGGGTTGTTGTGAAGATCAAACGATATAATATAGCTAAAGCACTTTGCAAAATTTAGATCAACATATGCTTTATTTATTAAAGGCTGGTAGAATGATTATGTATGTATTTTTTAAACAGATAAAGAAACTAAGACAGCCTTTTTCCTAAGGTCACTTTTAGTGTTGGAATTAGAGCTTTAAGATAGTTGGATGGATTTGGTACCAGAATCTAAGTACTGGAAATCATTGTATTTTCTTCCCGTGTGCTATGAAAAAATTGATCCATCAGCTTTATAACAGGATCAAATGAAATAATGGAGATGAAAGCATTTGAAAAAAGTATAAAAAGTTTTATAAATGTAAGGTATTATTAGCCAGAATTGCTGTGAGAACTTTTAGAACTCATGAAATGAATGATGGAATTCCTGTTGCTTTTAGATGTTTCTAACCATTAAAGGTTTGAAATAGACAATATGTAACAAGGATGGCTAATTAGATCTCTCATTGACCTCTCTTTTTCATGAAGAATTACTTTTTGCAACTATCCTTAAATTAAGGCCAATTTTTCCAAGTGTTATGCCACAGAAGGAACAAAATTCAGTAAGTAGCTTGTGCCATTTGAAAAATTACTTAAGTCAAAAGCCTCCAGATGGTGTGTGCTGCTGTGTTCACAGCTGTATTTACCACTAGCTCACCAGATTATCTACTAATAATTTTTAAATAGCTGGTTAGGAACAGTGGTATATTGAGGTCTCTGCTGATTTTGAACTGCCACAGAAATAGTTCCTTTTTCTGTATGCTTTTTAGCAAAATGCCAGTGAAATGATTTTAAATCAGTTGAATGCAGTTGTCTGCATTCAGGATGTCTGGATTGGGTCACATTTCTGCTTTGCAAAATCTTTTAAGGTATTTGCTTTATTTACAGTAGATGAAAGAAAACAGACTTTTTTGGGGGTGCGTGGGTAGGAGGTTATCATTCCAGAGAATATAATTATTATCCCAACCTAATTTATCCCATACCCAAAAGGAACTTATGATTGTAAGCTTCCCTGATGATGAAGCCTTTGTTGAAAAATCTCTAAGGAAGAGGAAACCAGTCACTGCCTTCTAAGGCTGCTTAGTCCACTTTGAGGTAACTTTACTTGTTGGAAAGTTTGTTGTGAAATCAAGCCTAAACCCCCCTTTCTCCTTAGAAATACCAGCCAGTCATCCCACTCAAGTGCAAGCAGTCTGATAAGGTAACATTGTCATGTTATTTTACTTGTAATTAATAGATATTTTTGTATCTGAAAAGGCCATATTAGATGTATTTTAAATTTCTTTTCCTGTGGTTATAGAGCCTCATTCTGTTAATTGCCTTTTATTAAAATTATTGTCATAGCACAGGAACACAAAAATAGTAAAAATCTTGTACTTTTTGGTAGGTATTTAATAGTTTTAATGGGATATCTTATGTCACTAAAATTTAATTATTTTTGCACTATGCATATAAACATACAGAAGCAGTCTCGCTTAGCAATTTGTGAACAATGTATAAGACATTTGCGAAAATGAATGTACAAGTGAATAGAGCACCAGCCCTGGAGTTAGGAGGACCTGAGTTCAAATTTGGCCTTTGACACTCAACACAAAAACTAGCTGTGTAACCTTGGGCAAGTCAGTTAACCCCAATTGCCCTCCAAAAAGCAAAAAAAAAAAAAAAGAAAGAAAATGAATGTACAGTTGCTTTTTTGGGGGGCATTGTTCTTGGTTGTTCTTGAAAAAATGTCATACAGAGCTATTAGTGCTATATTTAGAACTCCAGTCTAAATCAGACATTAGAGAAATAAATGTGGTCTTCATCGCTGTGAAATTTTGCATTTGAATAATTTACATTTTACTTTTATTTAATGTACTAATAATTTGAAGAAAGATGATACCAAAAAGGGGGTAGATTGAAATTTAATTTCATCTAGTTTCTGACCTTAGAAATCACATTTTCATAGTCCTACAATTACAAAAGGGGGAGTATATATATTCATTCAATGAATGATCACCTCTTATAACAACAAAGGTTGAATGATAATAAAGTTAAATTTTCATTGAGAGAACTCTGGCAATTAACATTCCATCCTGAATATGTTGGAGGAAGCAGTTTGAGTTTTGACCTTTGAATGGAGAGGGACAAATAGTACTGAAAACATTTTAAAATAATTAATAATGACTTCTTTAGGAAACTTTGTCAATCCGAGGACTTGAGACTTGTGTGACTGCACAAACATTCATTGAAAGAATAAATAATACTTTATTGCAATGAATTTTCTATATATATATATTATAAATTCACATGTCTGATTTGACAGCTGGATTAGAATTCTGGCTTCCCCTACTGTTTCCTTTGGTGTTGGGGAGAGGGTTGTAAATTTTACATTAGTAGCACTGCTGCTGGCTTCCTCCAGAGGGAACAGTGCAAGCTTCAAAGGAATGATTCAGTGTGATTAAGCTCTTTTGTGAAAATGGGTATAATTCAGATGCAACAATATCAGGTTTTGTAGTAAATAAAAAATGTACTGTTGTTACTTTTTAGAGTTATTATCATTACTCTTTCCTTATTTTGCTTAACAAACATCAAGAAGATGAGAAGGTAGTTTATTAGTATTTATTCTAAGGAGGAAACTTGAAGGTACATACTTAATCAATGGGATATTATTAACCATTTAAATACTTTTAACAGATCTATAACTCCATTGACTTTTTTTGGGGGTGGGATCCTTCTAGTGCCAATTGCAGCCCATTCACATTTTATTTAGTTTGATTCTTGTCCATGTTCTCCTATGAACCTTTCCACAGAGGAGCCCCCCAACTCAGCAGAGGCCTCCTCCTACCTCTTTTAATATTTTATGGGCACCAGTGAAGCACTCAGGTTGTCTGCCTGCTGCTGCTGCCGCCGCCACTGCCACTGGACTGGCCCACTGCGTTTTTCCATTTTCTTTGTCCTAGGGAAATCCTTTATGCCACTTCTTTTTGAGTGAATCACTTTTGATAGTATTCTGCCTGCCGCATATTGACACCCATCTTGCAACTCTCCATTGCCTTTGGGCTCACTGGGAATTTTGATTCTTCAGAGATTATTGTGTCATGATTTACAGCCATAATCCCTCTCTGGGAGGATATTGGTGTTAAAAAGATGACAAATGTTTTTTTCCTGATTGGGGAGAACTTTGGAGGCTTAGAAAGTGTGTTCCATTATTTCCCAAAGGAATTTAGCCTATTCTCTTCCTCCTGTGCCAAGCTTAGGTATCCAGATTACTGTCTTATCTGTCAGGCCTCTCCAAGAAATGTGTAATGAGGGACTCCCTGATGAGAGTCCCCTTTCACCTGCTTCTACTCTTTTTAGCTTGTTTGTGGAAGTACTTTACCTTAGGCAATTCAATTAGCAATCTATTCTCTTTTTCTGTTAAGAATAACAACTGGAAAGTTTTACCTCTTAAATATTTGTAATTGTTAATGATTCCCTTATCCTTTTTGCTAAAAATATTACTGTGGAATTGCTTTAAAGTGTCTGGAAATCTCCATTTGCTCCATACATTAATTTGATTGATTAAAAAGGCTAGAAGAGGACTGGGGATCAGAAGTTGTTTTTTGTAATCTCTGCTGTGACCTTGAGCAAATTACTTTCCCTATAAGGGGCTAGGCTTTCTCCTCTGTAAAATGGTGATTGTTTAACTAGATCATCTCTTAAGTTCCTTTTCAGCTCTGAAAGTCCACATTTCTGTCATAGGACTAATGCCATTCACATGGCACCTTAAAGTTTACAGGAGAATGGGACTGCTTTCTCATTTGTACTTCAAGAGACCCATGAAGTACAACGTGCAACTACAATCCCCATTTTACTTATGAGGAAACCATCTCAGAGAGGTTACACATTTAACCCTAAATTACAGAGCTAGTAAGTGACAATGTCTGAGGCAGATTATGAGTCCAAGTCTTCCTAATTCCAAACCTAGAACTCACAGAATCACAAAACCTCAAAGTTGAAAGGGAACTTATAAGCAGTTTCCTGCAACTCCTATCTCCACATGAGTCCCCTCTACCCAGCCACAATAAGTGGTCATCCAGCCTTGGCTTAGAGAGTTTCAGTCATCCGGGACTTAGAATTTCCTGATGGACTGCCGCCTTCTACCTTTGGGCAGCTCTGATAGGAAGTTTTTTTCCAACATCAAATCCTTGATGCCTCCTTCTCTACCCATGGCTCCTAGTTTTGCTCTCTGTGGCTTAAGCAGAACAGGTCCAATCTTTCAACATGACAGGTCCTTCAAATACTTAAATACCTTCTCTATATTCTCTGTTCATTCTTCAGGGCCTCCCCATCCACCCCCAATCCACATTCTTTTCCAACCTAAAATAAGAATCCCCGCTTCATCCAAGCAGTCATTCTTCCTAAGATGTTAGCTTCCAGACCCCTCATCATCCTGGGTACTTATCCTCCATGCATGTAAAGACTGAATGACTATGGGTAGACTTTGCTGCACCCCAGGATTCTTGTTTAGGTATGAGTTGGACTAGAAGGCCAATTAAAATGTTTTTCAAGGCTTTCTATATTTGAACTATTTGTTATCTTAAATTTCCTCTGTAGAATCACAACTCCAGTAAATCTTTGCCTGAATTATCCCTCTTAAAAAATTTACCTTTAGCCTATGTCTATGTATGTATGTATGCATGCATGCCTGCATGCATGTAGTTATTGCTACTCACTATAACTGGTAAGTTTTGCTGTTCAAATGTTGGAGTTTCCCTTCACACGTATAGATTCTGAGAGCTATTTTATTTGTAGTTATTTAGAGCTAGAAGATTCTTTTTCATTTTAGTCATTGCTGAGGGATTGAGTGTGCCTGGCAGCAGGTAGAGATACAGTGGAAGTATCAAAGTGACTGAAAAAGAATGCAAGAAGCTATAAACTTCAGTTTAAAAAAAAGACAACTCCCCTCTCCCCCTACAATTCTAAACCTATCCTTGAATTTGACACAGTAACAAATCCCTGTAGAATTTACTTTTTACAAGCAGTCAAAACATACTGTATTTGCTCCATTTCCTATTGAAATCTCAACAAAGAAGCAAAAAAAAAAAATCAGATTTCCACTTCCTGATAATAAAACTATTCCTTTGAGAATAAAGCTTGGAATAGATTTTTATATGGCAGTTTGTGCCTGATTAATTGAATGCTCTTAGATAATCTTTTGTGTGTAAGTTTAGCTTTCTTGAGAAGGAAGAGCATAGCTAAATGGTATGTTTATTATTAGAATATTGTAATTTGCTTAAGGCAGAGAAGCCCAGGTTTTTTTTATAATTTGAGGTATATATAAAGGGGGGAAAAAGATGCGTATGAAGGAGTACTTATTAGATCATTTAGAGAGTGCTTGTCCCTTCTTGGGACAATAAAGTAATTATGAATATTGTTTGAAAATTGACTTCAACTTCTTTCAACATTACTATCTTTCTAAAGATGTTAGATATCGGCTTCCTTTTCCTCTTGTTTAACATTTTACGTACCTAATATTCCTTTCTGTGTCGTTCTCTTTGTCTCTGCCTCTCTGTCTCAATCTCTCTGGTCGTGGTTAATAGACATGGGAACAACTATTTCTTAATTTTTCTTGGAAGACTATTCAGTTGTTTCCTCAGGAAAACTATTTTTTTATGCCATAAGTTGATGTCACTGTCATGAAGGAATTGTTAATTGAGTTTTACAAGAGGAAGTTGAGAGGCAAGCATGGTGTGGTGGATAAGCTGGTCTGCTAGGGAGTCAGCACTACTTGGCTTCAGGTCCTTTCTGTTTCACATGTTGGCTGTTTGTCCCTGGGCGCTTAAGTTGCTTAACCTCTCCATGTTCTAGGCAGTTTTCTAATAGTATAGGTTGCAGATGAGCTGCTGATTTATGTCTGTGGAGTAATCCCTTACCCTGTGAAGATAGTTCCTCCCTCCCCCTCTCCCAAGGGGGAAATTAATCAACAGATTGTTATTATGAGTGTTCTCACTTAGAGTACTTCTAGGATCCAAGCATTCCAGTCTTCTCTGAGGCAGAGAGAGAATAACTCTGCTTAGAGAGTCCAGGGAAATTAGTTATTCTGGTTTATTTAGCCTCTGGACAGAAAAGAAGAGATATCTAGGTTGGGGAGATTGCTGAGGATGATCACTGAGTTAAATTAAAAGGTGAACAATTCCAGTTTACCTGAAGATAAACATTCTTCCTTTTATTCTTACATTTAGATAACACTATCTCTAGGCTCAGCAGTAAAGACTTCCCATGAAGCAGGTTCCAGCTGTTGGTATGTCAGTGTGGTATTTAAGGAAATTAACAATATTACTGTAAACTGGGCAAACGTTATAGGAAGGAAGTGGACATTAGTATTGTTAATTTTTGTGGTGCAACATCACTATCAATTTCAGCAGTTGTGACTATAATAGAAAGTTGGAATGCAAACTTAGAAATGAAATGATGATTCAGGTGCCTGTCAGATATGGAGTAGGTACACATACTTGTGGAGTGACTGATGTAATAGGTGGAAGGGACCTCAGTTGAACTATGTATGTAGTTCAACTGTACAAGATTCATCCAAACAAATCCAAGTTAGCTAAAGTACTTGATGGCCTCTAGTGTAGGGAGGAGCTTACCACATCTTACATTGGTTCATTCCGTTTTTGGATAGTTCTAATTATTAAGAAGATGCTCTTTAAATGGAGCCTAACCTTTTAATTACATCCCATGTTCTTATTTCTACTCTTTCAAATAGAACAAACTTATTTTACTTAAATACAAAACAATACAAACGAACTCTTAGGTATATTATGATATCACTTGAGTGCTATTTTCCTTGCAGGGCAAGCTCTACCACCAAGAAGGACTATAGAAATCTTTGGTTTCTAAAATTGGTTTTATCTGGGACCTCCATGGTAGCTAAATACATTTTTAAAAAAATGGATGGTTACATACTGTACCAGTATGTAAAAAACTTAATAAACATTCAGTTCATTTAAATTCATCTATTTAAAATTTTTATTGTATTTTGATTGGGGTCATCCATTATTATATATTACTGATACGGAAAACAGTTATGCCTTGTAAATGGAGTGTATAGGATTTGCCTTTGAAAGAAGGGAAATAAAGACACTAGAATTACTGACATTTAAAAATTTTAAAAATAAACAATATAATAAGCATATATAAGTGCTATATGTAACACAAATATGTATAATAAAATAACTTTAATATTCTACAAACTTTATGACAGTTTTTAACATTTTACAACTTTATAAGCTCAACTACAATGACCTTTAACAAGTGTGAGGATATTTTTTTACATAGCTTGTTTATTGTTGCCTCTGTATGTGTGTATACATATAATTAGACTTATTTATTTCTAGTATGTGTTTACTTTTTCATTAAGATGTTTATTCAGAAATTGTGTGTCCTGAAAGAGATGTTCAAATCAGTATTCTAGAAAATCAACATCATTTTCAGTAATGATATTTCCTCTAGAAATGCTGGAGAAAAAGCAGAGAAGACATGCTCTGTAGATGGTGGTGTCACTCACCAGTGGCTTTTTAGCTTTCATATTTATTTTTAAAATCATTAACTATGTGCTGTGATGTAGGTTGGTAGGTAATTAGAAAAGCCTAGACAGTATACTCTGATGGAAAGTTTGAATTATCAATGTTGTTTAATTAAAGATTAAATTAAATAAAGTATTTGCTTTTACAGTATTTAAGTCTTTGCTTTGCCTCAGAATATGGGAGCTTTCATATTGGACTTTCATATTGAGAATAGTAATAGGATTTAAGTGGGAAGAGAATTAATTATAAAACATTTAAATTTCTAGCATGATCCAAGCACTGGACATACAAATACAGAGAATGAAACAATTTCTATATAAGCTTAACGAATTTATTTCTAACAAGGAAACAGATACTTATCTAAGTATATACAGAGTTAAATAAAAAGAAAATAAATAAAAATAAATGTGAGGTAGTAAAATACAAGTTAGCAGTTAGGGAGGAAAGCCAGTCAGTTCTTTGGGGTAAAATATTTTTTGAACTGCCTATTTTGGGGCAGTTTTTAAAAAAAATTATATTTTCCCCTCAAGTTTTATTTATATTTGTTACCATAGCTTCCGGGTGAAATCTGCCTTCCTTGGCAGATCTTTTGTATAATGAATATTTGCTATTTTTTCCCATGAGTTTATTGTGTGACTGTGGACAAGTCACTTAAATTCTGCCTGCCTTAGTTTCCTCATATGTTGGATGGGGATAATAAGAGCATCTACCAGAGTTGTGAAGATAGAATGAAATGATACTTGTAAAACACACCTCTTCAGGCGCTATGTAAATGTCAGCTGTGTTATTATAACTGACAACAGGGTGGCTTCTTCTTATCCATGGCTGTGAAAGATACCTCCTTCCCTTCCCCTCTGATTTGTGAGATAACCTTTTATATTTTGGTCTCTATCATTTGGAAGGGCAGCTAGGTAATACAATGGATAGTGTTTGTTGTTGCCTGGCAACAAATCAGGAAGACTCATCTTCCTGAGTTCAAATGTGGTTTCATACTTGGCATTTATGTGATCCTGGTCAAGTCATTTAACCCTGTTTGCTTCAGTTCATCTTTTATTAATAGGAGCTGGAGGAGGAAACCACTTCACTATCTCTGCCAAGAAGACCCTAAATGGGGTCACAGAGAATAAGATACCACTGAACAACAAATAACTAACAAACTTTATGCAGATGAATCTCAAATTTATATATGCCTCTCCAATCTCTTACTTGAATTCCAGGTCTGCCTCACTAATTGCGTAATGAACATTATGAATTTCATGTCCTGAAGCCATGTCTAAACCTGAACTCATCTTTTCCCTAAATCCTCTCTTTTCCAAACTTCCTGATATGTGTCAAAGATAATACCATCCTTCTAGTTTCCTGGTTTCTTTTGTTTTGTTTTTTTGCCTTTTGGAGGGCAATTGGGGTTAAGTAACTTGCCCAAGGTCACATGGCTAGTTTTTGTGTATTTAAGTGTCTGAGGCCAGAACCAAACTCAGGTCTTCCTGACTTGGGGACCTGCATTTTACTCACTGCACCACCTAGCCGCCATAGTTTCCTGGTTTCTTAATCTCGATATATCCAATCAGTTGCCAAATTTTGTAGTTTCTATCTCATCAGTCACGTCAGAATCTTTTAGGCCATAATCACGACTTACCTCTAGATTAGTGCAGTAGCTTCCTAATTAGTTTCCTTGCATTGACTATCCTCCCTCCAGTCCATCCTACACACTGTTGCCAAAATGATTCTCCTTAAGTGCAGATCTCACCATGTTACTTATCCCAATTCAGCCAGCTCCAGTAACTTCTTTCAGGATCAAATATAAACTCCTCTGTTTAGTGTTTAAAGCTACATAGTCTAGCTCCAATTTTTCTTTCTGGCCTCATTGGAAATTGCTCATCTTCCCTCATTCTGGATTCCAGCTAAATTGAGCCCTCTGTCCCGCACACAGACACATATCCTGACTTTTGCATCGACCATTCTCTATGCCTGCAGTATGCTTTCTTTTACTGCTACTTTTAGCATGCATTTCACCGTTCATGAAGCCTTACTCCCCCACCTACTTTTCTTCCATGAACATTATCTTGTATTAACTGCTTTGAATATATTGATATTCATTAACTTTTTTATTTTTGCTGTATATATATTTTACATGTACTTGTTTTCTCCCCCATTAATTGTTCTTTGTGAGTAGAGATTGTTTCATTTGTTATATGTATGTTCCTAGAACCTAGCACAATTCCTGGCATATAGTAGTACATCCTTAATAAACACTTATTGTTGTTTATTCTATTTCTTTGTCAGAAGGTGAGTTTTAGACATCCTTGCTGCATATACCAAGAGATTTGGCTGGGTTTTTAAGGAAAACTTTGGCAATATATGCTAATTGCTAGTTAAATTCTAAAAGGATCAAGTTAAGTTCATACTCATTCTTTTAGAAAGTTCCCAGGCTATCATAACCCTAATTGATTAGAGACTAGATTTGGAAATAAAGGACCAGAAAAAAATCTGTTTCCACACTGTGCTTTCACTATAGATTTAACTTTAGGTGCTTGGACACAAGCTAGTAAAAAATGCTGTCTAGACAGTACAATAGGAAGTTTTCGCTTTTTTTTGAAATTAATGGGTAAATAGCCTTTACAAATAAACTGTTTCTCAGGTCCTAATGGATAACCGATTTAAGGTACAACCTTATGTTCTCTGGATATTGCATCAATCCCAGTTGCCTTGGGTTAAACCAAACATAGTCTAGAGATTTAGATCTGATTGGGTTCTGTACTTTCTCTTGGTTTCTCATGCCCAACCCTTTCTCAGTTATGGACTAGTGGTACATATTTTTATTATGTTACTCTTAAAATTCTATAAACTCTGTTGCATTCAGTATTTTTTTTTTTGCTTTTTGTTGGGGGAAAGTAGGGCAATTGGGGTTAAGTGACTTGCCCAAGGTCACACTGCTAGTTTTGTGTTAGGTGTCTGAGGTCAAATTTGAACTCAGGCTCTCCTGACTCCAGGGCTGGTGCTATATTCACTGCACCACCTAGCTACCCCAAATGAAAATTTTTTTTCTTTTTGGAGGCACTTGGGGTTAAGTGAGTTGCCCAAGGTTACATGGCTGGTTTTTGTGTTGTGTCTGAGGTCACATTTGAACTCCTGTCCTCCTGACTCCAGGGCCGGTGCTCTATTCACTGCGCCACCTAGCTGCCCCTGCATTCAGTATTTTAATTTCAGCCTTTTTCAAACCATATTTTTAGCTCTTCTTGTTTGAAGAATAATTCTGTTTTTTAGAATAGATTTTCTTACATGTTTTCTTTTTTTCAATAAACCAGTAAAAAGTACATTTCAGCTAGACGTTTGGATAGTTAAAGCAGCTGGTATAGTGGAAATAACACTGTGGAGTCAGAAGACTTTGAATCCTTACTCTGGTACTTAAGAATTTTAGCTGGGTGAGTTGTCATTTAATTTAATTCCTTTGACCCTCAGTTTCCTCATTTGTAAAGTTGGGATAGTAAAATCCCAAAGTGTCTACCTTACAGTGTTGTTAGGAAAGCATTTTATGAACTTTTTTTATAACCCTTTTAAATGGGAAGAGTTATCTTCAAGAGGAGGCATTCTCATGAGGTAGAGTAGAAAGAGAAAAGGCAAGTGTGGCTAGTTGTGAGGAGATTTAATTGAAAACTGATAGTTTAAGATTAATTGCATATGGTAAATTTTGTCAGTTTTTCACTGTGTAAGGGGAAAAAAGCGATCTACTGACTAGCCTTTATTACCAGTAGAGGTTTTTAACCTTGAAAGTTACAAAACATTTCTCGAGATGCTTAATCTAAGGCAGAATCAGATGACCTTTGGCAGCCAACTCTTTCTGATCCATATTGCCTGTTGTGCAGTGGGATGCTTTATTTCTACACATGTGAATTACAGATGGTTATAGCATGGATCATGATACGTTGAAGGTATCTCAGGGGGTAGGGATGGCAGGTAATTGTGCTCTGTGTTAATCAGAAACTTCATATGTCCCAAATTTCTATTTTGAAAACAATTGAACATGATTCCTGCTTTATTGTGCTGCTTCTCATTCCTAGTTGGAGGAAATTGGTATTTTATGCCCTTTTATGCTCTTAAGACTCAGAAGGTCAGAAAGTCAAGGCTTAATATATCAGTTTAATAACATTCATCCTTTAACAGTATTTCACAATATCTGTTTATTCCACCATTGAGGTCTATGTTATGGAAATAAGGAGAAGGGTTTTTGTGTGTCATTACAACTGAGTATAGTAATTTTTTATGAGCAATTTGCATTTTTTGGTACAACATAGCTTGATATGATACATGACTTCAGTAATGTGAGTTGACTTTTCTTGTAACATCAGTCTATTGTTACAAAATAAATTTTTTTCTTTGTATTCTCAGTGCCTAACTCACAGTGCCTTACATACAGTGGGTGTTCAGTAAATGTTTATTGCTGAATTAATAATCATATTTACATTTTGCCTTAAAGTTTACAAATTTATTTACATGCCTTATCCTTTTTTATCCACCTGACTACTCATTGATAGTGTAAGTATCCCCACTTCATAGATGAGTATCCTGAGGCTGAGGTCGGGTGACTTAATGGAAGATTTCAGGGACTCTAGTAAGTGACCAAGTTGAGATTTGAATCTAGGTTTTAATCTCAGAACTTTGGTATAGGAAAGGATCCGTCCTTGCCAGGAATCCCCCCTTTGACATATCTGACAAATGCTTATTTCAATTTCTGTGAAGCCCTACTGAGGGGAAGAATTTTGCTTTTAGGACCTTCTGATGTCAGTGATGCTGCCTTTTAATTAATTTATGACACTAGATTATCTGAATCAGGCAAAGAAGGCCTTCTAGGTTCTCTTTATTGTGCATATAACAACTACAGTAATTGTAGCTGTCATATAGATAATGCTTTATGGTTTACAAAGTACACAAATTGTATCATTTCTTTCTTAGATTGACCCTGAATGATAGATGAGAAAATGATCCCCTTGTTAAAGAAGAGGAAGTGGAGGCTTGTAGATGTGACTTATTGATTACTCCTATGTCTCAGGCAGGTTTTGAACACAGGTCTTTCTGAATTAAAACTTAGCATTTGAACCAGCTTTGCTCTTCCATACTTTTTTCCTTTCTGAATCCTTGAGGGCTAAGACTGTTTATTTTGGGCTTTGTATATTCAGTTCCTTGCACTTAGTAGATCCTTAATAAATACTTGTTGCATTGGATTAGAATGTATACTTGATGTTTTGAAAGGCAGCTTTATATGATGATTAGAGTGCTATATTTGGAGTCCAGAAGAACTAGGCTTAAATCTTGACTATCACAATGTGAGTTCTTAAACTCAGTTTCTTTTTCTATAAAATGGAGATATTAACATATATAGTACCTGACTTCTCAGGGTGGTTGTGGGGCTCCAGTCAGATGATATATGTAAAACATTTTGCAAATTTCTATGAAATTCAGTATTTGGTGTATCTTTTGACTGTAGGACTTTTTTGATCAACTTGTGATGGTTTTTAGCCTAAGGTGCGAGGCGTCAGGAGAATCCTTCCTTCCTTCCTGCCTTTCCTGCCTGACTGCCTGCCTGCTTTTTGGAGGGCAATTGGGGTTAAGTGACTTGCCTAAGGTCACATGGCTAATTTTTGTGATAAAGGTCTGAGGATAGATTCACTGCGCCACCTGGCTGCCCCCCTTAGGAGATTTCCTAAATGTATTTGATATTACTCTTGATGGTGTTGCTAACCAGCTTTTTAGGAGAGATTGTGGAACAGGAATATTTTCTTAAAACTAGGTTAAGTATAGCTCAAGAAATTGAGCTACATAGCTTTCCTTTAGCAAATAGACCTGTAGAATGAGGGCAGAGCTTATCTACAAAAATGCTTATTGCAGTGACCTTCGAGCCAAGGAACAGTATTATTATTTTATCTGGACAAACACAGGCAAAATTAAGTACATAGTTTTATGCAGTTTTTTTCTTGACCAGCAGTTTGCTAAGAAATACCAGCAGTCCTTATTAAAGAGTAGGAGTTGGGATACACAATGCAGTTGTTGCTTTTTGATATCTTTGTGTGATCCAAACAGATTTTCTTACGCTGTAATTTCTGAGAGATTTCACAAATGAAGTTAAGGAGACTATAGAATGGTAGAGCAAAAGCCTTTTTGTAAAAGATTGCTTGGCTTCTTATTTTTTGCTGCCAATTTCACATCTTAAATTTTAGCAGTTGCTAGACTCAGTCACTAAGCTGCGGGTATGCATTTGAAAACCAAATGACAGATTTTCCAGTGCTGTTTAGACAGTTTTTCTTTTTCACATGATTAGTTTCCACATTAAATGTGCAATTCAGTGGGCTTTTTGTACTCAAATCTTGTGCTGAATTTAATCAACAAAAATACTGAGTATCTTTAATAATAATTCATAGGGCCAGCTAGGTGGCTCAGTGGAGAGAGTGCCCAACCTGAAGTCATGAAGACTCAATTTCATGAATTCAGCTCTGGCCTCAGATATTTCCTAGCTTTGTGACCCTGGACAAGTCACTTCATGTGGCTAGAGAAGGAAATGGCAAACTGCTCTAGTATCTTGACCAAGAAAACCCTAAATGGGGTCATGGAGAGTCGGACACAACTGAAAAACAACTTAATGACAAATAATAATTCATATTTCTCTAGTACTTTACAATTTACAGCATGTCCTCAGAGCTGTTTGTATGGCACGTCTAAATCTTGGTTTTAGTGCCAGCACAGTTATCTTTACTTCTCAGAAGGAGGAAACTGAGTCTTAGAAAGGAGGAACCATGATCATATAGTTGGTAAAGCCAGACTTGGGGTGCAAACCCAGCTCCCTTGCCTCCCAAGACAAGTGCTGTGGCCATTATGCTGTCCTGATACCTGTGTTCAGTACTGCCAGGTAGTGCATCCTATGAGATGTAAAGGAGTTGAAGTTAAAGTTGCACAACTTTACATTCTATTTGGGTATATTTGGTGAATTGTACTTGAAATATAGTTATGAGTCAGTGTTGAGGGCCAAACAGCAAATATTTCAGGTGTTTTAAGAAGAAACGATTAATATACTCTATTGAAGTAGCATGATCACAGTGGAAAGAACACTGACTCTGTAATCAGAAGACTTGGGTTCAAATTTAACCATTACTACCTGTTTGACCCTTCCAGTTAGGAAGAGTTATCTTGAAGGGAGGCATTTGCATGAAGTGGAGTGGAAGGAAAAAAGGCAAATTTGGCTAGTTTGTGAGGAGATTTAGTTGAAAATGATAGGTTAAGATCAATCACATATGGTAAGTTTTGTTTATCAGTTTTTCACTGTGTAAGGGAAAGACATGATCTACTGCTAGCCTGTTATTACCAGTGGAGATTTTTAACCTTGCAAGTTAAAAAACATTTCTTGAGATGCTTCATCTAACTTGATCTCCCTATACTTAGTTTCCTTCTATAAAATGAGTGGTTTTGGATTTGATAGCTTTTTAGTTTCTTCTAGCTTTAAATTGACGATCTTACTGTATGATTCCAGGTCTCTATCTATGCAAATTAATTTTGGAATAAAATTTCATTTATTCATGAAGTCTTTATTGAATGCCTTTTCTGTAGGGCATTGTGTGACATGAACATAAGATATCTTATATATGGTCCTTATCTTAAAAAGAGTTTATGATCTCTCTGGAAAGGTGACAATACCCAAATAGCTGTATGTTGGAAACAGTCCTTTGCTCAGTTCTTGTGCTAATGGATACCTCCTGGGTTCTCCAGATCTACGCTATTGGAGCACTGTCTCTGACATGGCCTGGGAAACTGGGATGGCTTAAAATGTGGTGACTTTCAATAGGCAGATACCAATTACCAGAAAGAATGTTACGTAGAAGTGAGGTGACCATCCATGAAAGCAAGATGAATAAGTCATGATCTGTATTAGTGGAGAAAATTATGCATGTTTGAGCTAGTGAGAGGGGAGAGAAAAGAAAGAGAAAGGTAAAGGATAGAGAAAGGGAGAGGTCAGCAAAAGTGTTTTGGTTTAAAAAAAAAACAACCCTTTTTGTGATAAAATTTCTTAACTATTTTGGTTGTATAACCTTAGTAGAAAAGTAATAGTAGTAATAGATGCTGGAATTTATTTTTAAAGTGCAGGTGTGACCATATCACATATCTTCCTGTTGCCTCCAGGATCAAATACAAAATGCTCTGTTTGGCATTCAAAGCCCTTCATAACTTATTCTCTTCCTACCTTTCCAGTCTTTTTATACCTTACTTCCCATTATGCACGCTTCAGTATAGTGAAACTGGCCTCCTTATTGAACCAGAAACACTATACCCAGTCTCTTGACTCTTAGCATTCTCTCTGGATGTCCCCAAATGCCTGGAATGCTCTCTTTCTTCTACCCTACTGACTCCCTGACTTGCTGAGTTGCTGAGACTTGATTTAAGTCTCAGCTAAAATCCTACTCCTACAGGAAGCCTTCCCCAGCCTCCTAGTGCCTTCCTGATTTTTTTCCTTTCCATTCTGTATATAATTTGCTTTGTGTATATTTGTGTGCATGTTGTTGGCCTCATTATATTGTAAGCTCCTTGTAGGGAGGGACTGACTTTTGCCTCTTTTTGTATCCCTAGTGATTAACACAATGCCTGGCACATAGTAGGCACTTATTAGATGTTTATCGATTCGTCATTGTCTTTTTTTTGTGTGTGTGACTAAAAATATCTGTGGTTGATGATTGAAATTGACTTCATCTTAATCTCTCTCTCTCTCTTCCTCTCTTCCTTTCTCCCTCTCTTTCTCCCTCCCTTCCTCCCCCTCCAATAATTTTATATCTATGCATTAGGAAGGTTGTTGTGGGAAACATTTTGATAAAAATGTGAATTTTTAAAAGCTTGAGTCTGTGTCATTGCATGGTGGATGATTATGACTCATGAAATCGGGGAGTGGGGGTGGGGGTGTCGCGGGGGAAGTCCACAAATAACAGATGGCTGTAGTTGGAGGGGGGGTGTGTGTGTGTTGGTGGCACCAAATTGTGTATTCTGTAATCTGATTAGAAAGATTACAAAGGAGTTTTTAATGTTGAATATAAAACAAGTACTTGGGACAGTTTCACTTTAAAAAAGAAAGAAACCCACATACTTTTGCAGAATATTTTGTAGTGCTTTGTAGCAGAAACTTCTTATGTAGTTTAATAATGCCATTCAAAGCTTGTTTTGTTTGATGGTAAAGTTTTATTATATTGTGTGCTAATTACTTATGATATCCTATTTCATGAATCAATAAGAAAAATTAAATGTAACTTAACATATTACTATGAAATTTTCAAGAATATTGAGACCCAGGCAGCCCTAGGGTATAAGGAAAAGATCAAATGCTTATTTCATTCAGGAATAGTCACACTTAATCTAATGATTATAGGAGTGTGATTTTTTTTTCGATTTTTTAATATTTTTATTTAAAGTTTTGAATTCCATATTCTGTCTCTCCACTCTCCCTGAGACAGTAAGCAGATATAGGTAATAACATGTGCAGTCATGTAAAACATTTCCAGATTTGCCATTTTGTACAAGAAGCCTCGAAGAAAAGAAAAAAATGAAAGAAAATGAAAAATAGCATACTTCAGTCTATTCAAACTGTATCAGTTCTTTCTCTGGAGAGTAGATAGTGTGCTTCATCTTAGTTTTTTGGGATTGTCTTGGATCATTGTATTGCTGAAAATAGCTAAGTCATTCACAGTTCTTCACTGAACAATATTGTATATATACTGTGTACAACATTCTTCTGATTCTGTTCACTTTACTCTGCATCAGTTCATGTAATCTTCCAGGTTTTTCTGAAATCATCCTGCTTGTCATTTCTTATAGCACAATAATATTCCATTACAGTCATATACACAGCTTGTTTAGCCATTTCCTACTTGGTGGGCATTCCTTTGATGTCCAGTTCTTTGTGTCCAGCACAAAAAGAGCTGCATAGGTCCTTTCCCCCTTTTTTGAATGTCTTTGGGATATAGATCTCTCTGTGGTGTATCAGGGAAAAAATTGAACTATTGACTAAAATTAAGAAAAGTATCAACTTGGGTTGTGAATTTGATAAGAGATAATGTATGGAAAGCACTCTTATATATTTATTATTAGAGATGATTTTAATTTATATGTATTTAAATTTAGATCACCCAACCTACACTCTTATTCATGAATGGTGGTCCCAGAGGGCAGCTGCTTAGCAACTGTAGGTTCTAGGAATAAACTTGTGGGGATGCACTTGCAATGCTAGGTTTTTGTTTTCATCTGGTGTGCTTAACCTTTAGTCATTAGCCAGTAGATTTCAGCTCTTAGCAGTTTACTGAAATGACATAGAAAGAACAGTAAATACAAGACATTCTACCCTTAAGTCTGAGGGTCAATCCCCTGTGCCACTTATCTGCCATGGACATTGCTGTAATCAAAACATATCATGAAGGATAAGCCAAGAAGCTATTGGAATTAAGGGAATATAAAGTATCCATGGGAGAAGTGGGTTTAAAAATGTAGTGAGTGGGGCAGCTAGGTGGTGCAGTGAATAGAGCACCGGCCCTGAAGTCAGCATCTGAGTTCAAAAAATGTAGTGAGGTTCTCTCTGTGGCAAAAGCAGCACATGACTACTGGTACTACAGACTCTGGGTATCCTTTTTCTGTTCATAGAATATTCATGTTGAGTTCACAAGATCTGCTACTTTCTACAGTTTAATTCCCAATTACCTGGAGTAAAATTCCTTAAAGCTGCTTCCTCCCCTCACGATTCAGGCTTTGTCTATTTATCTCTTTGGAATTCATGTCTATGCTTCCTGATTGATATGTTATTTGCTTCCTACTGTTTCAATAACTGATGACTTGCCTAAAGGGCTTTGGTGGAGGTGGGATGAGGAGAGAAAATTCCTTTTCCTCTTGCTGTGACCTGGTATAGGTATAGGGTTCTTCTTTTCTAAAACTACCTCTTTTTCTCAGACTCAACCTCATCCAGGGTCTAGCCCTTTAAAGTGCCCAGGAAGTGGGGGTTGAGCTAACTTTAATTGATGGCAATTATTGGCTTTTCTCCTTATGGGTAATACAAAGTTTCCCCATTAATGGAAATTTTTAAAAAAGTGATCCTTTTCTACGTGAAAATCCTTCAAATATTTGCCAAGTTTTATCATTCCTCAGTCTTTTCTGGACTAAAAATGCTCAATTCCTTGAAACCTATCACCGTGCTTGTGGCCATTCTCTGGACTACTTTTAACTTGGTAAAGGCCTTTCAAAAATGTCGGACCCAGAATTTTACATGGTGATACAGATATTGCCTTACCAGGATGGCATCCTTTCCTTTCTTTCTGGATACGAATCAATCAATAAACATTTGTCAAATGCTTGCGTCATTCATTCCATTCCATTCATTCACTTACCTTTGTAATATGGGGATACAAGAAAGACAAAAGCAGTCCCCAGAAAGCTAACATTTTAATTAATGGGAGAGACAACATATAAACAACCTTGTATATTATCCAAGATATATAAAAAATAGGAGTGAGTTAATCTCAGAGGGAAGAGGAGTGGAGATTGTGAAAAGCCTTCTACAGAAGGCATTTGAGCAGAGGTTTGAAGGAAGTCAGAAAAGCCAAGGCATAAGTGAGGAGAGAGAACATTGCAGGCCTGGGGCCAGGTAGTATAGAGGTTCAGAGAGGGAGATAGAGTGATGTGGGCTAGGAATAGCAAGGGAGCCTATGTACCTGGATCATAGTATAGAGGACAGTAGAATGTAAGAAGACTGGGACCAGCCTGTGAAGAGCAATCATGACCAAGACAGGGATTTTAGATTTGACTTTAAAGGTAATAGGAAGCCATTGGAGTTTATTATAGAGTTGGAGGTTGGCATTAGTCAGACTTGAGCTTTTAGGAAGATCACTTTGGCAGCTAAATATATTCTAGATTGCAACAGGGAGAGAGTTGAGACAGGGAGACTAATGGAGGACTGTAGTCCAGGCCTGGGGGGGGATGAGGGCTTGCACCTGGGTAATAGCTCTTGTGAAGAGATAATTGTGAAGGTAGAAATAATAACATATGGCAATAGATGAGATCCGCAGAATGGGTACAGATTGAGACTTAGTGACCCATGTGAACGAGGAGTTGAGGATGACCCTGAGGTTATGAACCAAATGTAATGTTCTTGGCAGTAATAAGAGAGTTGGGAAATGGGTAAAGTTTTGTGGGGAAGAGAGCCCTGTTTTGGGCACATGGAGTTTGAGGGATCAGTGGTAATGAAGGAGAGAAAGAGCAAGGCCAAGATTGTTGAAGACTTGAAAGGTTTTATTAAGCCAATATGAGACTACATTAACTTTTTCAACTTCACTTATTTGACCATTTAAAACAGTAGTAGAGTCCACAAACATTAAGTATAGACAGAAGTTGTTATATGTAAATCCTTAAAATATACATGTCTTTGCCAGAATCAGCTCTCTCTGCAGAAATTCTATCATATAAAAGAATCTATTTGATTTTTCTTCTCACCCTTTTTGGGTGACTTTTAGTTTTCTTTGGTTTTGAGAGTGTTTCCCCTAGTGAAAAATCTGTAGAGGTTAACCAAGAATCTTTTGTTGAAGTGAGTACTATTTCTGTGATGTCATAGTACCAAAACTGACTGTTTTCTAGTTGTCTTATGGAAGGTATACTGAAATATGTGCCACATAGACATATTTAGCTTTGGGGTTTTGGGAGTTTAAGAACGCTTAACATATAATTAATTTAAGATACTACTGGTTTGGGGCAGCTAGGTGGCACAGTGAATAGAGAACCTGGCACTGAAGTCGGGAGGACCTGAGTTCAAATGTGGCCCCAGACACTTGACACACAAGTTGTGTGACCTTGGGCAAGTCACTTAACCCCAATTGCCTTCCTTTCCCTTCCCCTGAAAAAAGATACTAATGGTCTTAAATTTCACCCAGAATTTCATATTATTGTAGATTTAGGATATGTGTGTGTGTGTACATATTACACAAACTTACATATATGAGGACAGTGATTAAATATTTGCAGTTTTTCTTGAGAAAAGTTGCTGTAGTCTTTTTGCTAATATTTTATTTAAAATTTTTGCATCTATATTCATGAGGGAGATTGGTCTATAATTTTCTTTCTCTGTTTTATCTCTTCCTGATTTAGGTATCAGTACCATATTTGTGTCATAAAAGGAATTTGGTTGGACTCCTTCTTCACTAATTTTCCCAAATAGGTTGTAGAGTGTTGGAATCAATTGTTCTTTAAATGTTTGATAGAATTCACTAGTGAATCCATCTGGCCCTGGAGATTTTTTCCTAGGGAGCTGACTGATGGCTTGTTCAATTTCTTTCTCTGAGATGGGATTATTTAAGTAATTTACTTCCTCTTCAATTAATCTGGCCAACTTTTATCTTTGTAAATATTCATCCATTTCTGTAAGATTGTGAAATTTATGTGCATATAATTGGGAAAAATAATTCCTAATTATTGTTTTGATTTCTTCTTCATTGGAGGTAGATTCACCTTTTTCATTTTTGATACTCATAATTTGGTTTTCTTCTTTCTTTTTTTTATCATATTGACTAAGGGTCTATCAATTTTGTTGTTTTTTTCATAAAACCAGCTCTTAGTTTTATTCATTAATTCAATAGTTTTCTTAATTTCAGTTTTCTTAATCTCTCTTTTGGTTTTCAATATTTCTAATTCAGTATTTAATTGGGGATTTTGAATTTCTTCTTTTTCTAGCATTTTCAATTGCATGCCCAATTGGTTGACCTCCCTTTTCTCTAATTTAATCATGTATGCACTCAGGGATATAAAACTTCCCCTAAGAACTGCCTTTAATGCATCCTACAAATTTTGGTATGTTGTCTAATTATTGTCATTCTCTTGAATGAAATTACTGATTGTTTCTATAATTTCTTGTTTGACCCACTCATTCTTTAGGATTAAATTGTTTAATTTCCAATTAGTTTTTGTCTGTCTTTCCATGGCCCTTTATTGCATATAATTTTTATTGCATCATGATCTGAGAAGGATGCATTTAATATTTCTGCCTTACTGCATAGAATTGTGAGGTTTTTATGCCCTAGAACATTGTTGATTTTTGAGTATGTTTCATGAACTGCTGAGAAGAAAGTATATGCCTTTTTATCCCCATTCAGTTTTCTCCAGAGATCTATCATACCAACCCTCTCTAAAATACTGTTCACCTTTTTAACTTCTTTCTTGTTTATTTTGAGGTTGGATTCATCAAGTTCAGAGAGGGGGAGATTAAGGTCTCCCACTAGTATAGTTTTGCTATGTATTTCTTCCTCTAATTCCTTTATGTTCTCCTCTAGGAATTTGGATGCTGTACCATTTGGTGCATATATATATTAAATAATGATATTGCTTCATTCTCGATGGTGCCTTTTAGCAGGATATAGTTTCCTTCCTTATCTCTTTTAATTAAATCAATTTTTGCTTTATCTGAGATAAGAATTTCTACCCCTGCTTTTTTACTTTAGCTGATGAATGATATATTTTACTCCAGCCTTTTACCTTTACCCTGTGTGTATCCCTCTGTTTCAGATGTGTTTCTTGTAAACAGCATATTGTACGATTATGCTTTCTAATCCATTCTGCTATTCGTTTCCGTTTTATGGGAGAGTTCATTCCATTCACATTTACAGTTATGATTATCTGTTTCTTTCCCTCCATCCTATTCTCTCCCCTGTTAATGCTTATATTTTTTCTCCCCTTCTCCCGTCCTCTCCTTAATAGTTTAACTTTTGACCACCACCCCCCTCAGTATTCCCTTATCTTCTCCCCTCTCTTCCTCTCCTTCCCCCTTACTTCTTCCCTCCCTACTAACTAACCCCCCCCCTTTTGTAGACCTTTCCCCCTCCTACTGCTTGTAGGATATTTTTATACTTAATGAAGTATGTTATTTCTTTTTTGCATTGAGTGACAGCAACAAATCTCATGCAAAGCTCCTCTCCCTCCCCTCTTTCCCTCTAATATGATGTGTTTTGAGTCTCTTCTCTATAGAGTCCTATGCTTAACTGGTTGTTATTCCCTCCTTGCACCAGAACCAATGAGGGAAGAGCTCATATAATACTCATCTTCCTCCCTTCTTTTCCTCTGCTATATTGTTTTTATACTTGTTTGTGTGGCATAATTACCCTTTTCCACTTCATTCATTCCTCTTCTTACATTGCAGTCCCTTTGTAGCCCTTGATAAGATTTTTTAAATTCGTCATTTTGTGTATTTTATACTAATACCCTCTACTTGTCTATAAACAGTTTGCTCTTATTAAATAAGGGTGTGTGTGTGTGTGTGTGTGTGTGTGTGTGTGTGTGTGTGTGTGTGTGCGCGCGTGTTTTCCTTGTTTACCTTTCTAAGTCACTCTTGCATCTCGTAATTGGAGGTTAAATTTTCCATTGAGCTCTGGCTTTTTCATCAGGAAGGTATGTGACCTCATGTCACATGTTAAGCGTAGGGGAAATGTGGCGCTTCATTTAATTTATAAATTTTTTAGCATAGTTCTAAACCTATTGTTCAGAGCTCTTATCCTTCTTCCCCACCTTCCTTATCCCCTCAAGAGGAAGAAAACCATTAAAAACAAACTTACAGAAAGAATAGCGTTATTAAAATATTGAGAAACCACCTTTCTGTTGGTGAGTGTTGCCCAGTTTTCAGTTATACATTTTGTTGTACTCTCTAGTACAAATGCTGAAGAAAAATATTTCAGAATATCCTGACATGAAGAAACTGACTCTTTTTACAGACTCACAGATAGGCACAGACATACATTACATACCCCCCTCCTACACACACACCCACCCTCTATGTTCCCTTTACTCTTCCTTTTTTCTCTTTCCCCATAAGCAAACCTGATAATCAGTACAAGTGGCAGATGAAACAGGCAAAGTACTCAGAGAATGCTTGAATATATTTCAAACATCCTTGAGGAATAAGTGATTGAAAACATGTGCTGCTAAAAGCTCACATTCTGCAAAAATACAGAACACTGCCTGTCAACTTGTGTTATAAATGCGGAGGTAACTTACCAGTTTTGCAGAAATTGGGGTTTTGTTTTTATTATAAAGAAAAAATGTGTAGCCTCCCTCATACTGGCACAGCAACTGGAGATAGTTAGAAATTCCTCTGAGAGGAGATAGACATATATCATTTTATCCAAACTGTTATTACATAGATCTGTCTGTCAGGAGACCCCTGACCCTGATTTTAGAATGATGGCATAATATCTTGAGTCCAAGGAGATCTGTGTGGAATGGGGAATTTGTAAAGCAAGAATGCTGTTTTTGTATGAGAATGGAACCTGTGATTTAAGAACCTTGAAGGTGGAGCTGATTTAGATAAAAATGTTGGTTAGAAAAATGCTTCCCTACTTTTTCTAATGTGAAGTTTGTTAACTTACTGGAAGAATGAATACTGAGCTCGCCATGGGAAAATTCCACCCTATTCTTTAGAGGAATCTAATCCATCCCCTTAGACTCATTGCTAGTGGGAGTACCTGGGCTTCCTTATACTGTGGTTTCCTCTACTCAAAGTTATTAGGGTTGATTAGAAGGGAGTGGATTGATACTTGATTTTTAATTGTGTGCGCTTAGCTCTGTAGAAATACATTAAGAGATCTACATAAGCATAAAATTTAGACTACCACAAAGGGCAATAAAAAAAAAAAAACCTTTTCCATGCTTTTGTTGTAGATATCTTGAAACTTAAGTATATGGTTTCCCTTTTTTTTTTTTTAGAGGTGGTTGGAATGAAGAGGGAGATGTAAGCATGTGGTTGTAGTGTATAAAATGTGGAATTGGGATTCTATTTTTAAAAACTAAAAGTGCAAATGTAGATAAAAGATATTTATTTATTTTTAGTTTTCAACATTCATTTACACAAGATTTTGAGTTCCAAATTTTCTCTCCACCTCTGCCCTCCCCTTATCCCAAGATTGCATGCATTCTGATTCCTCCTTCTCCCTGTCTGCCCTCCCTTCTATCACCCCCTTCTCCCTTACTTTTTTGTAGGGCAAAGATAGACTTCTATACCCCATTGCCTGTATATCTTATTTTCCAGTTGCATGTAAAAACAGTTTTTGACTCTTTGAATTCCAAATTTCTCTCCTTTCTTCCTTCCCCTCCCACCCTCATTGAGAAGGCAAGCAGTTCAATATAGGTTATACATTGTGTAATTCTGCAAAACACTTCTATAATAGTCATGTTGTGAAAGACTAACTGTATTTCCCTCCATCCTATCCTGTCACCCAGTTATTCTGTTTTCTTCTTTGACTGTCCCTTTTACTTCTTAGTACTCCTTTCCCCAGTCTTCCCTCCCTTCTGTCATTCACCCCCTCCCACTCCCCTCCGGGTCCACTCCATCTTATCCCCTTCTCCCCTACTTTCCTTTAGGGTAAGACACCCAATTAAGTGTGTATATTATTCCTTCCTTAAGCCAAATCCTATGAGAGTAAGATTCACTCATTCCTTCTCACCTCCCCCTTCTTCCCCTCCATTGTAAAAGCTTTTTTTCCATGTCTCTTTTATGTGAGATAATTTGCCCTATTCTGTCTTTCCCCTTCTCCTCCCAGTATTTTCCTCTCTCACCCCTTAATTTTGTTTTTTAGATATCATCTCTTTATATTCATTTTACCCTGTGCCCTCTGTCTCTACAATCTCTCTCTCTCTCTCTCTCTCTCCCCCCCCTCCCTCCAACTACTCTAATACTTAGAAAGGTCTCATGAATTGCAAATATATTCTTAACATGTAGGAATATAAACAGTTTAACTTTAATAAATCCCTTATACTTTCTCTTTCCTGTTTACCTTTTTATGCTTCTATTTATTAGTACATTTGAAAATCGGATTTTCTATTTCAGCTCTGAACTTTTCATCAAGAATGCTTGAAAGTTCTCTATTTCATTGATGGTCTATTTTTTTCCCCTGAAGTATTATAATCCCTTTTGCTTCGTAAATGATTTTTGGTTTTAATCGTAGCTCCTTTAATGTCTGGAATATCATATTCCAAGCCCTTCTTTCCCCTCATATAGAAGCTACTAGATCTTGTGTTATCTTGATTGTGTTTGCACAATACTTGAATTATTTCTTTCTGGCTGCTTGCAATATTTTGTCTTTGACCTGGGAACTCTGGAATTTGGCTATATTATTCCTAGGAGTTTTCCTTTTGGGATCTCTTTCAAGAGGTGGATTCTTTCACTTTCTGTTTTACCCTCTGGTTCTGGAATGTCAGTGTGAGGTACTTAGAGTTCACTTGTAGTACTTATGTGATCATTCCTGATAACACTGGAGTATAGGAGTACAGGCAGATTGATCTGTTTTCATGCCAGTTTTCCATTTCTCCATTTCATCTTTAGAGATTGTACAGTGGAAATAGCAGTGGATTTTGGAGTCAGGAATGCCTTGGGTTCAAATCTCCCACTCTGATTCTTTAAGCTATGTGACAAATGAGAATCTCTGTGAGGATGCATTTTTTTTTCTGAAAATGGAGATACTACATAGAGTCTGTGTCTCTGAGGGTTGTTGGCAGTGATTTTCCTGACTGTATTTTACTTTACTCATTAAGCTTAAGTCTCCTTATTGTAACCATTAAGATAAAATAGAAACTCCTGTTTGGCTTTTCAAACTCCTAATAGCATGGCTCTCTCTTACCCTTCTAGTCTTTTTACACACTGCTCCTCTACAAAATCTATGGCCCAGTTATGGTGACCTACTTGGTGTGCCTCACATATTAAACTCCCTCTCCTTTCTTCAATGCCTTTATAATGTCTCTCCCCCATTAATGTAATGTACTTTTACTTTACTTCTGCTTCATAGAATCCCTGCCTTCTTTTAAAAGTCAACTGAAATGCCAGCTCCTATAAGAAGCCTGTCTTTTCAAGAGGTGGATACTTCCCTTGCTATTTTACCTTCTGGTTCTAGAATATTAGGGCAGTTTTCCTTGTTGTTGTTGTTTTTTTTTTTTTTTTGAAAGATGAGGTCTAGGAACCCTCCCCCCCTTTTTTTAATCGTGACTTTCAATTAGTCCAGTAATTTTTAAATTACCTCGTGGATCTATTTTCCATGTCATTGGTTTTTCCAGTGAGGTATTTCATATTTTCTTTTATTTTTTCATTCATTTGATTCTGTTTTATAATTTCTTGATTTCTCATAAAGTCATTAGCTTCCATTTGCTCCATTCTAATTTTGAAGGAATTATTTTCTTCAGTGACCTTTTGTACCTACTTTTCCATTTGGCCAATTTTGCTTTTTAAGGCATTCTTCTCCTTTTTGACTTTTTGGACCTCCTTTGCCATATGGATTAGTCTATTTTTTAAGGTATTATTTTCTTCAGCATTTTTTAGAGTCTCCTTTAAACTACGTCCTTTGACTTTGTTGTCTTCTTCTGGTTGTATGCTTTGATCTTCTTTGTCACCAAAGCAAGATTCTGTAGTCTGAGTTTTTTCCCACTCTTTGCTCATTTTCCCAGCCAAATACTTGACTTTTTAAGGTTAAAGTAGGAGTCTGCTTCTAATGTGTAGGGTGTCCTGTCCTAAACTTCAGGGGTTTTGTGCAGCTGTTTTCAGAGATACTTCTATAGGTCTGTAGGTTTTCCATTCTTCCAAGGTGGTGTGATGAAAGGAGAGATGTTAATTCCTTTCCCAGCCTGTGCTCTGGTCTGTGGGTGACCAAAGTGCTCTTTTTTTGTCTTGAAACTGTGAGGATTCTATCTCCACTGCAGCCATAAGCTCTGCCACCCCAGCGCTCCTGCTCACCCCATATCTACACAGGGCAAAGCAAGAGATTCCTTCTTCAGTTTCAGCAAAGAGATCCCTGCAATCCCCCTTTGAGTAGCTGCTCGATCCCTCCACCATTTCTGGACCCAGAGCTTTGCTGGTAGCTGCTGCTGCTGCTGCTGCTTCCTTGTGTCCACTGCTACCTCTGGGGCCTGAGGCTGGGGCCAGGCTGTGCTTCTTTTTCACTCAGGTCTGACAGAGTTTTCCCACCTTTTCTTTGGCGTTTGTGGATTGAGAAGTCTGGAAAGGGCCACAGCTGCCAGTGATTTAGGCCCTTGAGGCCTGCTCCAGCCCCTTCTGTGCCAGTGCAAGAAATATTTTTAAAAGCACAAATTTTCACCCTGTTATTCTACTATAAGAATGTCAGTTCAAAACTATTTATTCATCACCTGCTATGTTCCAGGACCTGTCCTAAGTAACTCGGTTATAAAAAGAAACAAAATACAGCCCCTGCCCTCAAAGAGTTCACAATCTAATGGAGGAAACCAAATATGTTCAAACAAGCTATATATCAGGATAATAGGAAATATATTAAAAATGGAAGGCAGTAAAATCAAGAGGGATTGGCAAAGGCTTTCTTTAGAAGGTGGGGTTTCATTTGGGACTTGAAGGAAGCCTGGAAATTGTGGAGTTAGAGATGAGGAGAAAGAGGATTCAAGGCATGGGGACAGCCAGAGAAAATGCCTGGAGCCAGGAGAACTGAGTATCTCGTTTATGGTATAGCAAGGAAGACAGTGTCTCCGGATCAAAAAAATACATGGAGGATAGTAAATTGTAAGAAGACTGGGAAGGTGGCCATGGGGTGGATGGGCTAGGTTAGGTAGGGCTTGGAAATCCAGACTGAGGATTTTGTTTTTGATCTTGGAGTGACAGAGAGCCAGGGGATTTTATTGAGTTGGGGGTGATAGTGAAGAGGAGAGTAGGTGAGGAGGGTGACATGACCAAACCCATGCTTTAGGAAAATCACTTTGGCAGCTGAATCTCTCGAGGATGGATTGGAGTCAGGAGAGACTTTAGGCAGACAGATTACTAGTAGTCTGTTGCATTATTCCAAGTGAGAGGTTATAAGAATCGGTATCAGGGTAATGACAGTGTCAGAGCAGAGAAGGGGGCATAATCTTGAGATGTTGCAGAGGTAAAATTTGATAGGACTTGGCAACATATTGGATATGGGAGGTGCAAGGTTGTGAGGTGGGGGGGGTGGCACGTGCAACTGGAAAGATGGTTGGTTATACCCTGAATACTAACAGGGAAGTTGGGGTTAGTAGAAATGGAACACCTTTACTTTTGGAGAAGTTGAGTTTAAGATGTCTACTTGATGTCCACTTTAAGGTTTCTGAAAAGCAGCTGGAGATGTGAGACTGGATGTCAGGGGAGAGTTTAGGGACAGGCTAATAAGTAAATTAAAGAATCATCAACATAGGGATGATAATTAAAATCCTTGGGAGCTAATGAGATCACCAGGTGAAATGGTGTAGAGGTAGAAGAGAGCAAAAGGCCCACTATAGTAGAATGAACTGGATGAGAATCCAGCAAAAGATACTGAGAAGCAAACAGGGCGGAGGAAAACCAAGACAGATTGGTTGCAAGCTTCATTAAAGGCCTCCTACATCTCACTCTGATGTGGAGGGGATTCCAGTTACTTTAAGGCAGTGACAGAAGAACCCATACTCTGGCAGGGCCCAACAAGTGTCTTCCCATTGATTATTCAGGATTATTAGTAATTGATATGCGGTATGCTACTAAACATTGCTTTAAAGCATACTATGAATCATCCTTCATCAAGTTTGAATTGGTAAAGAGTAAGACTGTTGAATCAGATACCAAGGAGATTCAATTTGAAATTTTCCAAGGGTATTTAACAGCTTTTGTTGGTAGATTGTTGTTGGCATTTTTGTCATTATCATTAGTAAAATTTAACTGAGAATTCCTTGGTAATAACCTTTGATTTTGAACCTGTTTCTGACAGAGATTATTTGCCTAACTGCTTAACTTAGGCAGTGAAGACTGTGGAATAAGTTAGTCATTTTCATTCATTTATTCTTAGTTCATTCATAGATCAAGTGTTGTGATATTTTTAGTGAAGTAATACTGGAGTACTCTGGAATACCACTGGAGTGACTGAGCTGGTTCAGTAAATGTGTTTATCATATTGCTTGCTGATAAAAGATTTGGAAAATGTTCCTTTTGGAATGATACTTTAAATAACCTTTGTAGAATATCTCTGTAGTTGCCAGTGAGTTTCATTGCAGTATTCTTTGGTGGAAAAAATCCCATTCAAACTTAATCCATTAATAATTTTATGTAAATCAACTGCTTTTCATTAGAGAAATGAAGAAAGGAAACAGAATTTGAGATGGAAGTTGTAGTTGAAGCAAAGTGGAATCAAAGTGAGATTTTTCAAGTCTCATAGTTTACTGACATCACATAATGATTCATGCTCATATAACTTTTTGAGAGTTCCAATATTCTCCAGTTGCTTCTAGGAGTTTGTCATGGTGTTAAATGTAGTAGGAGTTCAGAAGACCTCAGAAGAGTCAGATTTTCTACTGCTCTTAACCTGTGCAGAACTTGGAACCAACCTCCTTCCCTGTCGGGAGTTTAGTTTCCCTTTATCTTAAATGAGCAAGTTAGACTTGATGACTTACAAGGTCCCATCTACTTATAGATTCTTAGACTCCATGTCCATGCCAAACAAGACCTGTGGAGTCCTTTCAGAGAAAGTAGAGTGTTGCAGGATGGTCTCCTGGTAGTTTAAATTTAGTTTTGGAATCAAGCATTTGTAGATCTCACAGTTTTAAAAAACATCTGGTTAGCCATTGTAGGGAAAGCATATATTCATCAAAGATAATGAGATGCATTTATTTTACTGAGCCCAGTTTCCCTGCTTCTGAGTTTCCCATTTTTATCCAGTGTTTTGTACACTTCTGGTCAGAAATTTACACCAATAGCATTATTGAGCTATTGAGTCCACTGAGCCACTTAAATCTCAAAGACCTTATGATATCATCCCCATCCCAAAAACCCCACATAGCTAATAACTTTTAGGTTTGTGTTTAATAGATTAAGAAACCTAAGGGGGCGGCTAGGTGGTTCAGTGAATAAAGCACCAGCCCTGGAGTCAGGAGGACCTGAGTTCAAATCTGGCCTCAGACACTTAACACTTAATATTTACTAGCCGTGTGACTTTGGGCGAGTCACTTAACTCCAGTTCCCCCTCCAAAAAGAAAAAAAAAGAAAAAGGGGAAAAAAAGAAACCTGAAATTTATAGATTCACTTAAATTTCTTCTCACCATGTGTTGAATGTAGCTTTGAATGAAAAAAGCAAGTTTAGGTGGCTAAAAAGAATCATTTAAAAACTAGTACTCCAGTTTTTGTCTTGCCCCGGGCACATGTTTTTTATTTGTTGTAACTAGATATATCGCACCATTCTTCCAATTTCAAGAAGTTTGTACCTCTAGAGGAATTAGTAATAACCTCTCCAGCTTCTCAGTTTCTCTGAATAATTTTGTTTTTGCTTTTTTTTTTTTCCCAGAGTCTTTTTTTCCCAGACTCTTTTGCAGCAATGTGTGTCAGTTCTTGGTGTTTTTCATTTTCAGCTGCATTTTCTTTTGTATTTCTTCGAGTCTAATTCATTATGGGCTTTTAATGATTCTTGAAATGCTTGGCTTTCTAACATCAGTAACCTCATCACTATGCTATGGTCACTCTTGTATGTGCTTTGTAAGAATCTTGAAGAGGACCAGTGATATCATGAGGGTGATGTTTTAATTTGTGCATGAATTGGATTGAAGTGACTGAAATGTTCTCTTTAAAAGTGACTTTCCCCCCCCACATTTCTTTGTAGTCTTCCTTCCTAAAACTCCCACAGTTAAAAACACCCTAAAAGATCAGTGAAATACTTTTTCTGGGCACAAAATTCTGTGTTCACTTGACAGGGAACTAATTGAAAGTTAAGATACTAGTTCAGTGTTGTTTTGTTTGGTCAAAGTTAGTTGTGTTGTTTTGTTTGGTCAAAGTTAGTTGTTCGGAATCAGCCTTTATGTTCACAAGTAGCAGGTGCGTGTGACTGTTTACTGTCACAGAAAGAAATCATATCACAATTGTTACATGTACCTTATAACCATCTATCCCCATTAATCCAGCAGAGTTATGGAGGGCCAGAACTCTTTGGAGCAGAGTAAAAGTGAACAGCATGTAGATTCTTCCGTGATATGTGCTCCTCCCATTCCTGCTTTCTAGGATACCTTAAGAGCTAGGAAACTTCAGATTTGGGAGACGAGGAGGCATGGCAAATTGACTCATTGATGTTAGTGTATAAGTGGGAGAGATTGAGCTGTGGAGGCAACACAATTGTGGGGAATCTGAGGTGTGTAAACTAAGATAAGAAGAAGAAGATGGTAGGTCCTTTCTCCTTATATTGTCGTGATCCTTTGTATTCTGGCTCCTCTTCTGGTGATGAGTGAATTACCAGGGGTGTTTTCTCTGACCTTTTAAATAGAAGATATTTTCCAAAGAAGCTGTATTATTAGACTTTTCAATTTTTGCTTTTTGGAAAGGGTAGGGCAATTGGGGTTAAGTGACTTGCCCCAGGTCACAAGGCTAGCTTTTGTTAAGTGTCTGAGGTCAAATTTGAACTCAGGTCCTCCTGACTCCAGGGCCAGTGCTCTATTTGTTGTGCTACCTAGCGGCCCCTATTGTTGGACATTCTGTGGTTGCTGTTAGTATGGATGCAAGCCAGTCTCAATAGTGCTTATTTAAAAACAGCCACAGGAGATAAACTTTCTTCAAAAAACCGTTATCTTACTTATTTCAAAAGACTTTAGATTAGGTTATCAAAAATATGTAGGTAAGTTCTGTCCGCATAATGCGGCAATAAATTGCAAAATTAAATTGGGGAGAGTAAAGAAAGGGATCCTGGTGTCTATTCAATAGGTTCTTAGGAAATTGATTAAACAAACTTTATAACCAAAATGGAAATTTTCCAGTGAAAGTTTTTCACAAGAACTTTGTATGCTGGAAACAAAGAATGTCTGTTGAAAGTGCAACTAAACCTATGCCATAGTTACAAATTAGCCTCTAGGCTGTATTTGCCAGTTGCTATTGGGATTTATTTTCCCTAGTGTGGCTTGAATCTTAGGGTTACTAGAGACCACAGCCTTTTCAATAATTATCTAAATTCCCAAATAAACAGAGTTCAACATGTCCCCACCCCATTTATGCACTAAAGTGTATACGTTGCTTTTTCCTAGGCTTAATTTTTCCTTAACAAAATTAGGGGAGTTTTTGGAAGGAAATTGAGTTTGAGCAGTTGGTATATATACCTCCTTTGATTAACCATTTATTGAACACGGTCTTTTTATCTTGTGATGTCAGACCAAAAGCTTATAGAATAATGGCCCTGTTGTGTTAATTAAAACTAACACATGACCAGTACAAATCTTGTTAAAAGATTTATCTGTGTGGTTTTCTGGAACAAAACCCATAGGGATTTCTTTATATTTTTTTCAGTTATTCTTGGAGTTATTGTCTTGTGATGTTTATGTCTTACTGTGGTTTTATTCAGTTTCTTTTATTATTTAAAACTTGGCTGGGATAAGCATTGAAACCTTTTAAGCTAGTATTTGTTAGGAAGAGATGATATTTACCATTCCTTTCTAATAATAACGATGATATTCTTTACTATTCCTTTCTAATAATAACTTCTAGCTGTATAAAACAAATAGCTACAACATTTGTTTGTATCAGTGATACTTACAGAATATGTTGCTAATGTTTGATACCAAATGAATCATTCCTTAGTTTATTAAACAGATGATATGATGGTACTGATAGGTATAATGCTACAGAATTCCCCCAGAGGTTTAGGTTTCAGTTTTAAAAGATAAGAGTTAAGATATTTGTTCTTAACATTTTTTTCCATTTCATAAACATAGTCTATTTTTCTTTGGTACTCAGCTTTTCTGGTTTTACCTTGTTTGCCTCATGGTTCATTATCTTTTTTTTTTTTTTTAAAGTCTCACATATCTCATTTTGAAGATAATTCTCCCAGGAGGAGCAGGTCTTGGTCTTAATGAAAATACGTTTTCAAAAGAGATTGGTTCTGTGGTCAAAGTAGATTTGATTGCTCTTTTTGTGGAATTCATCTATTGCCCTATAACTGAACAGTGAGGTAGAGTTGTTTTTGTTAGAACCTGATACATGCTTAAGAAGACCATTGTAAATTATCTGCAATAACATCCTATTAAATTTTTTTTTTTCAAACCTGTTACAAACAGTTAAATGAGTACATCTATCGTCATGGAGACTGGAGATGTTTAGGTCAGCTGATGTCTGTCTTAGAATAGACAATAATCTTCAGCATTCTTTTTTTCAGCATTGATGAATGCTGACTCTCCCTTTGTACTTTATTGAATAAATGACTGGAAAATTAATCTTAGTACCAGAAAAATGTTTTCTAAGGCATTTTTATTTTCTTCCTTGAACTTATAGCTAGTTGCATTACAAAAATGGAAAGGTGGAAAAAGACTGTCCATTGCTCTTCCCCATTAGGTGAGGGGTGGGGGCAGAGTGCATGTGGTTACATACATTTAATATGTAAATATTTTCTCTCCTAAAAAAGTTATTTGTGAGCAATTATTGCTATTTTGAGTGACCTTCTGATGTAGTGAACCTAGTATTCGTCTTGCAACTTGGAACTTGGATTCAAGTTCCATGTTTGATACATCCTGATTATGTGACCATGGCAAGTCATTTAATACCTCAGTCCTCAGTCTACACCAGTTGTGTCAAACAAACTCCGATAGAAATGGAGCTCACTAAACTGCACATCAAGATCCCTTTGGGGACTTGGGAAATAACATAGTAACATGATATATATTCTATTGTATTTTTGTTAAAAATTTTGTTAAAAATTTCTCTGTTACATTTTAATTTGGTCTGCTTCACTTGGAGTATTCATTTGCAGAGAAGGTTCTGACCAACAAAGGTACAAATAGTTTCTTCATTGAGAATTTTCTGTGCTAATGAATCACAGGTCCTTATCCCTGTCCCTTTCCCCATCTCCCTCCCCATTTTTAACCTCATCCCCATCCTCCATCACCTTCTACTTCTTAATAGTGCTTCTACAAATTTCCTTTTAACAATTGATAGTAATGGGCGCATATATACACACATATATACATACATACACCTATCTCTACCCCTGTTTAGGGTAACAAATAATTCCAGAACTTAGAGAATTATTATGGTAGAATGTGGTAGAGAGGCTCATATTCTGAGATCTGGGAATTTCCTATGTTTAAGGTCAGCCCTGGCAGTGTAGTTTTTTTTTCTCCCATGGAATATATTTTTAAAAATTTGTTTGTTTACTTTTAGTTTACAAGATTCAATTCCACAATTCCTTGAGTTTCACATTTTGTCCCCGTTCCCTCCCTGCCAGTCAAGTATAGGATCTGTAAATACTTTCACATTATACATTAGTCTGGTTATAAAGATGGCTTGTATCAGATGGAATGAAAAATTGTAAAGAGGACATAAAACCAAACAAGAAAAGGAAAAAGATCAGGTATTTTGCATCCATCTGGATGTAAACTCAGTTCTTTCTAGTTCTTTCTCTGGATGCACACATTTCTCTCCATCATGAGTCTTTTGGGATTGACTTATATCACTGCATTGCTGAGAAGAGTCCAGTCTATCAAAGTTGGTTATCACACATACCTTGTGTCTGTAATTGTGTACAAATTTCTCCTGGTTCTACTCTTCTCACTCAGTATCAGTTCGTATAAGCCTCTCCAGGTAAATATGAAGACCGTCTGTTCCTCGTTTCTTATAGCACAATAGTATTCCATAATAACATGCATATACCACAACTTGTTCAGCCATTCCTCAATTGATAGGCACCCCCCTAATTTCCAATTTTTTGCCATTGGCAGTGTAGTTTTAAGGTATAAAAAATCAGGTGTTTGTGGGCTTGTTTGTGGAATTGTTTGGCCACGTGGCTTATCCCCCATGGTGGAGGGGAGATAGTAGAAGAAGGAAGGGTGTGTCTGGAAAATGAGAACAACATGGAGGTAGCTGTTATTTTCTTTAATACTCCTCCTTGGGAAATAGTAACCATATGAAGTTTGATATACCATGTTTCAAAAGTTGTATATTCTTCATTAAGTGACATAGTAGAGTATTAAAACTGTTTGCTCTGACTTGAGATAAGCAAAATAAATAGATGTCTACATTAGTAAGAACCAGGAGGAGTTTTATAGTATAATCAAAAAGAAGAAGTAATTAGTTGATCTGGGTTGTACCCTTGCCTCTTTATCATCAGGAAAATCCATTAATCTATGCTTCAGTTTTCATCTACACTGTAAAGTGAGCTCTAGAGTAAATTATACCTGGTTCTGAAAATCTGTGATTATGTGTTGTAGCGGCAAGCACCCCAAGCGTCCTCAGGGTTTGTTGCCAATACAGGTCCTTGGATCTGCTTTGATAAAGGAAAGCAACTCAAAACGGGTTAACAAGCTTACTTTAATTAGTCAAACATATATCGTTTACCTTGTTCAGGGGAAAAAGGTCAGCACCCTGAACTTCAAAGTATACAGGCAGAATTATCAAGACAGAAACAGATCAAGTAGACAGCTTTCCAAACTGTCCAACCATTACATCCATACCAAATCAACATCTGGGTTTCAACATCTGGGTTTTTCAAAGTGGGGGGGGGCCCTCTGGACAACGGCTTCCCAGAATCCAGATCAAATCACAGAACACTTCTCAAAGTGAGCCCCTAAAACAAAGCTACACATCAGGGCTCATATAGCCTTCTCCTGGCTCAGAGAATGTAACAACCTTTTGGACCCACTGGCCAATCAAAAAGTATCAACTGAAAAACAAGCCTCCCACCCCAGGCTCCAGGTGCACTTTAGCCTAGGGGCAGGGAAGATCTTTAAAATTTACATTCCCATTACATATGTGTGTGTGTATGTAGGTATGATATGTTTATTACAGGTAATCACTTTGTTTCTTATATATGGCACCTTCGTATTATTAATCTTCGAAGATCATATGCAGTTAGTATTTGACATCTTTATGTTTGTGAGGAACTTCCTGGTCAGCATTATTTTTTGTGCGTTCATAAAAGTCCTATATGAATGTAAATTTATTATATCCATGGAAAAGGAATACTATGTCTCATTAATATGAGTATCCCACATCTCTACTTTTTTGTCCTGTGTGATTCTTATCTGTCTTGCAGAAAGTTTTCCAAGGAGGAGTTAATAGCCTAAAGGCCCTCTGGTTTTAATACTGTGTTTCCCCGATAATAAGACACTGTCTTATTAATTTTTTGGACAGAAAAACACCAGAGGGCTTATTTTCAGGGGAGGGCTTATTTTAATGAACATTGACAGCAATTTTAATAAACAGGTAAATGTGAACAAAAAAATGTACCTTTATTCAATAAGCAAATCACTGGGGAAGAAGAGGATGACGTGCTCAGTGCTGCAGCTCTGATTGGATGCAGCTCGGAGCGCAGCGTGTGTTTCACGGGGGGGGGGACGGGACGGTGCATACAGAGGGTACCGTAATGTAGCGTGTAGCGCAGGGGATCACCTTCACTACAGTAGCAATCTCAATAGGGCTTATTTTCGGGGGAGGGCTTATTTTAGAGGAATCTTACACAGTAAGGGAGGGCTTAATTTTGGGATAGGTCTTATTATCGGGGAAACACGGTAACTTGTGGATACTGATGTAATACTCTTACTGTATTTCTCATTTGTTACTGCTGACTCTTTGGGTCATACATGTCTTTGATGAGTCATTGTTTTAGTTTGGGCTTTTGCAGCTTGTGATCATTGAAAATGTTCTTTATAATATGACTTAATTTCTGTCTCTTTACTTTTGAGTCCTTGACTCAGCTCCATAGGAAGTGCCTGATCTCAAGCCCTCCACCCACCTCTCTCTTAGTATGTGTTGTATGTATACACACACACACACACACACACACACACACACACACCTGCTGAGGTTGCCTCCAGTGGAATTGGCCTATAATAATTCAGGCCACAGGCCTTTAGTTATTGTTGCACTTTGTTTTTTAAATATGAATGGCTAGGCAGATATCTCTCCAGTGATCTTACTCTTACTGAGGAGGAGCTGTGGTATTTGAGGTTTGATATAATCATCTGATGTTATCCACTCATAGGAACATCTGGAGAAACCTTGCCACCCTTGGGGAATGCCTTTTCTTTTTGAATCTGAAGCATATCTTTCAATCAGTAATCAAGTATTTTTTAAGGTGTTGGTCTGTGCCAGTTATTGTGGTTAGTTTAGGGGATTCAAAGATAAAAAATAGGTGTTCTGTGCCCCTCCTGCTATTACAAGAGTAACATATACACATATAAATACATACAAAGGGAAAATAAATAAAAGTTAGCTTTGTGGGAGATGTATTAACATGGTATGGATGGTGAGGGGAAATCAGGAAAAGATACATTATTTGAGTTTAGCTTTGAAAGAAATCAAGTGGATGGGAGATAAAGACCAGTTTAGTCTGTAGTGTGCATGTAGGGAAGTAAATATATAATAAATTTGAAGAAAAGTAGGTTGCTGGCAGGTTAGGACAAACTTTACATGCCAGACAGAGGAGATTATGTTTGAAACCAGAGATAGATATCTGTTGGAGTTCCATTAATCAGTGGAGTGACAGTCAGATTTGTGCTCTATATAGTTTGATGAGTATATATTGATTTTGATATGTGACAGTAATTATACTAATTTTTTATGGAAATATGTTAAAAATCTTGTTTGACTTTAAAATATGCAGTGGATAAGAAGAGAGCAAAGCTGTATTTTGCTTTTTACCAAGTCAAATTTGATTTGGTGAATTACAAAATATATACTGAGGATTCTTATATTTTCTATACTGAGACAAGATGTGGTCTGTCCTAGGAAATCTTTTGAGAAATTTAATTGAGTTACTATGGATGTCTGCATAAACCACAAAAAGACATGCATAATTGAATAAAGATTTCATTGAGATAAAGAAGTAGTCTCTTGTACTGATAGTTACTGTTATATTCTCTCTCTTTCCCTTTCTCTCCCAAGGGTCATGGCATTATCAGTGATCTCCCCTCCTCCCCTTGAAATCTTCCTGTCTTTGTTATGTTATTTTTGAATGCCTTTAAAATTATCACCATCATCATGTCTTTTGGTATCTGTGATAGCCTCTTGATGGCTATTCTCAACTTCTTAAGTGCTATTGCCACATCTTCACAAAGTTGATTGAATAGTGTGAGGTACTAAAGAGTCCACATGTAGTAGTTATGTTATCATTCCTGATAACTGTGGAGTGTAGAAGTGCAGGCAGATTGATCTGTTTTCATGCCAGTTTTCCATTTCTCCATTTCATCTTTAGAGACTGTACAGTGGAAATAGCAGTGGATTTTGGAGTCAGGAATGCCTTGGGTTCAAATCTCCCACTCTGATTCGTTAAGCTATGTGACAAATGAGAATCTCTGTGAGGATGCATTTTTTTTTTCTGAAAATGGAGATACTACGTAGAGTCTGTGTCTCTGAGGGTTGTTGGCAGTGATTTTCCTGGCTGTATTTTACTTTACTCCTTAAGCTTAAGTCTCCTTATTGTAACCATTAAGATAAAATGAAACTCCTGTTTGGCTTTTCAAACTCCTAATAGCATGGCTCTCTCTTACCCTTCTAGTCTTTTTACACACTGCTCCTCTACAAAATCTATGGCCCAGTTATGGTGACCTACTTGGTGTGCCTCACATATTAAACTCCCTCTCCTTTCTTCAATGCCTTTATAATGTCTCTCCTCCATTAATGTAATATACTTTCACTTTACTTTTGCCCCATAGAATCCCTGCCTTCCTTTAAAAGTGAACTCAAATGCTAGCTCCTATAGGAAGCCTGCCATAATTCTTGAGCTACTGGTGCCTTTCCCTCTAAGGTCACTTTGGGTCACTACAATATTTATTAAATGCCTACTATGTGATAGGTACTAAGTGCTGGAGATATGAAAAAAGATCAGAAACAGTTCTTGTCCTTGAGGAGCTCACAGTCTTATAGGGGAGACAACATCCAGGATATATGTATGGTTTACTGTGCAGGATATATGCAGGATATGCAGGATAAATTGGAAATTATCAACAAACTCAATCTTGTCCTTGCCTACTTAAATAAATGTTGCCTTCTCCATTAGAATATAAGCTTCTTGATCAGGTGACTTTTCACTTTTTCCTTTATTTCCTATTTTAGGATGGTACATTGCACATAATAAATGCTGACTGATTGCTTAATCCAATGAGATTGTGTATGCAAAGCACTTTTCAGATTTAAAGTACTTTGTCTAGTCATTCTGGAAAGCAAGTTGCAACTTGTCCAAATAGTTGCTAAATTGTGCATGCGCTTGATCTGGTGATAACATTATTAAGCCTTATCCCAAAGATCGAAAAGAAAGAGGAAATGGACTCATATTTACAAAAATATTTTTAGCCGTTCTATTGTGGTGGTAAAAATAGGAACTAAAGGAATGCCTTTAGTTTCTTATCAGTTGGAGAATGACTCAACAAAATATGATTGATGAAAGTAATAGAATAAAATTGTGCTGTTAGAAATGATGAAAGAAATAACTACAGAGAAACCTGGAAAGACTTGTAGAACTTTTCCAAGTGAAGTGAGCAGAACTAGGAGAACTGAGATGACAACAACATTGTTTAAAAAAAAAAAATAAAGGAATGACTTTAAAAGCCTTAAGGTTTCAGATCATCACAGTGTCCAGCCTTGATTCCACAGTACAATGATGAAGAATGAGGAAACGAGGGGATGGATGAAATATGCAAAATGAGACATATTTTTGGACAAAGCATGTAACAATTTATTTTTCCTGTTTAATTTTTAATTTTTCCTGATTTTTAATATTTTTGCTTTTATTCAGTTTTGAGGTAGAGGTGGGAAGGAAAGAAAAATTCATTCTTGTTACTTCAAAAAAATTAATTGAAATATTAAAGTAATTTAGAAATGCTATAGTTTTTAGCTAGATCTTAAGTCAATTCCTTTGGCTCATTCCCTGCCCCCCTCCTTGCAATATTGCTCATTATTTTCTGTTATCAAATTATATAGTTGCATAATTGAGCTAAGTAATGGGATTAAATATAGAACAATAAATAGTAGAAGTTAGAACAATAAAAATTTACCCTCCATTCTTTGTGCACCTCCTTCTGCATATTCATGGAATGGCCGCACTGGTAGAAAGACAGGAAGAGGGTGCCAGGAGTCACACAAGTGCTTAAACTGTGAGAAACTTCAATTTGGATGTTGGTGCTTTCAATGTGAGACCCTTGTAACCAATTACTGTTGGGTGGATTTTACTGCAGAAATTGAATTCTAATCAGTCTTGACATTTTCTGTATAAACTAGTAATTCTTAACTTTTTTTGAGTCATGGACCCCTTTGGTGTTCTGGTGAAAATTTTTTGAGCTCTTCTCTGTATAACATTTTTAAAGGCATAAAATTAAAGCAATAGAATTACAAAGGAAATTGAAACAAAGTTACCAAAATATTTTAAAAAAATCTTCTTAGAACTCAGGTTAACAACCCTTGTTTATATCAAAGAAAGGAGTTGGATGGTACTGATTTCCAGATCTTTATCTTTTGTGTTCCCCTATTAGAATGTAAGTCTCTTTAGAGAAGACAAGAAGGAACTTTTTCGTTTTCTTCTATTCATTTCTCCAGTGCATAATTGAGTTGCCTGGTATATAGTAAGCTTTTAATAAATGCTTTGTGAAGATAATTTAACCCTGAATTATTTGCAGAATTTACAGATTTATTGAAAATTATTTACAGATTTATTGAAAACCTAGTGAATAGAAAACAGATAACAATATTAAACATCTTAATTTCACTCAATGAATATAGATTGCTCCTAGGAGACCAAAAGATCCAAAGATTATGTCTTATTTAGCAGACATTCTACTTACTTGCCAAATAGAGAAATAAATAGTTGCCAAATCTGATTTCAAGGTATAACATAATTTCTTCTGTAGTATAAGAAATCCTGGCAAGATATTCAAGTAAACAAAGTTCTTCTAAGGACATTCATGCTTGGAAATGGAAAGAGTGCTTCAGACAGAATAAAACAGGAAAAGATTTGCAAAAATTAATATGGTAAAGTTTTCTCCATTAATGATAGTGGAACTACCACATTCGAAACTTACTAAATATTGCAGGCTCTGAATTAATGACTGAAGAAGGAAGTGATTATAAAGAGAACAAAGATAGTAAAAGAAGTGGGATTAGATGAAATAGCCAAAATTAGGTCCTTGCTGGTGATATACCTGTGAGCACCTTAAGAGTCTGATTTCTAAGTTATCTAAAGGAGGAAAAAAACATCAAAGATGTAGGGAAAATGTCAACAACAGATTATTGAGGAAATAATAAGAACTACTTATCTATCTGCCTATTTTCCCTCCATACAAAACTGTGATGGTCAACTGTATGTGATTTTTAAAAGAAGTTTAATGTTTTTTGTTACGTTTTATGTTCTGAACTGTCTACCTCCCTTGCGACCTTGCACTAGAGAAAGCCACCATTTGACACAGATGTGTGTGTGTTTGTGTGTATGTAAAACCATACTCTGTATACTTCTCTTTATCAGTTCTTCCTCTGGAGGTGGATAACATCTTCCTTCATATAGGACCTTTGTAGTTGATTTTAATATTTATTTTATGCATAATAACTAGGTTGTTCACACTTTTTCCAACAGTACTGTTGTTACGTATATAACATTCTCTTGTTTCTGTTCATTTAACTCTTCGTTATTTCATGCAAGTCTTTTCCATGTTTTTCTAAAATCAGCCTGCTTATCATTTCTTACAGCACATTGTGTTCCATCACAATCACGTACCACATCTTGTTTTGCCATTGTGCAGTTAATGGACATCCACTCAGTTTCTAGTTCTTTGCTACCAGGAAGAGAGAAAGTTGCTATAAATATTTTAGACATGTATGTTCTCTTCCTTTTTATCAGATCACCTTGGAAAATAGACCTTAATATTGGTATTGTTGGGTCAAAGGATGTACAGAGTTTAGTAACTCTTTAGGCATAATTCCACATTGCTCTCTAAAATGATTGGATCAGTTCACAGTTCCACCAGCAGTGCATTCCACTTTTTTTCCCCACATCCCCTCCAACATTTGTTGTTTTCCCTTTCTATCATTTTAACCAATTTGATAGGTGTGAGACAATATCTTAAGGTAGTTTTAATTTACATTAATCAATAGTGATTTAGACCATTTTTTTCATATGACTATAGATAACTTTAGTTTCTTCATTAAAAAACTGCCTGTTCACATCCTCTGACCATTTATCAGTTAGGAATGACTTATCTATATGTGATTTTAGAGCACAAGTAATATGCAGGAACACGTAGACTTTCACAAATGATATCAGACAATGGACCATTTTTTGCCATTTCACAATTGAGAGTTGTAGAAAACATAAAATTCTATTGGATTTACTGTTTATATATTACAAAAAAAAATTTTACTTAGAAGAAAATTTCCCTGCAGAGGCTCTACAACAAGGTATCACCAACCCATATATCAAGATCATTCAAAATTCCTTTGAAGTTATATGAGTAGAAATAACAGTAATCAATTACCCTCTGAAGATATTCATTAAGAAATGCATAAGCAAGGATATATATTCACCAAATATTCACCTCTTTGATGGAGATATTGCACAGATTCCAGATCCAGAAGGGATCTCTTGTGAATGAAAAGGTCCTCCAGGGTTTTTCTATTTTTCATTGTCATCTTAATATATGTGTTTATGCCTCAAGAAATTGCAGAGCCTTCTGGAAGAGTATAATCACTCAAAAGAGTGACCTGTCCATCTGTTGACATAGGAATGACTAAATGGATTTAGCATGTCTGTTACCTAGATTTTAACATGTACCCAAATTAACATTCAGTAGAGCTTTTCCAAGAGTGTATTTCTGTCTCTGTCTCTAGCTCAGACTGTACTGATTGAGATAAGGAGAGGGAAGAGAGCAGTTTGGATTGTTTCCAGAAAATTTCAGAGCATTTTTCTGATCTCTGCTTCCCATAATGGCCAAGGTTCATCTTTTCAATGGAAACATTTTACTTTTGTTTCTATTTGGCAGTGAGATTTGAATACTACCACCACTGTAAAACCAAAGGTGAATATCATATAAATGGCAATGGAAACATGAATAGTGGATATGAGCAGATTCAAACAGATAACCAGTGAGGAGCTCTGAATTAGCAAAAGATGTCATCAAAGAATTATATTTCAGAAAAAATATTTTCAAGAAAGATGGGTCAGTCACTTGGTGAGCATATGGGTTGACACATACCCGGATGACCAGAGTACTGCACTGATACCTAAGAGAAAGCAAGGATGGCTTCTAGCACATTCTGTGGATCTTCTGTAAATATTTCTTTTTTTGGAGAACCTGAAGGAGATCCTTACGGGATAAATAGGCATGAATCAGTTGTAATCTCTATGGTTGGCAGGAAATCCTCAATTCATGAGATCACAAGTCCATTTCATTTTTTGAGTTGAATATTGACAGACTGTAGCATATTCATCTCCTTTCACCTTGTTTGCTATGTGTGTACTTAGCTACTTTCAAGTCATTTTGTATGTGGTCTGTGCTTAAAGAGTATTTCACCATTGGCAAGAATAGTCATTTCCCCTGAAAGGTAGCAGTGACTGCAATTATTTATTTAAAAGAGAGTTTAGTGTAGGGAATCTCTGGTGGCTCAATCCTCACATTACTTTTATCCCCTCAATCTCAGATGTTAAAGATTGAGATTTCATCTCTGCTTGTAAACACTATTTTTCCTTCATAACACTCTTAACACTAAAATAAATAATTTTTGAAATGTTAAGATAACCTTGTATGTCATAAAATTGGTATAGATGTCAGTTTCCCTGTTCTCCCTCAAACCCCCCAAAGCATTTGGTATTCTTATACCCATGAAGTTTTCCTATAGTTTGCACTAGTGAGTTTTCCTTATCAGTTTGATTGTGACTTTTGTTCCGTCTCATTTTTCTTCTTTACCATGGAGCTGGAAGGGGGAACAAGAAAAAGGGTCTAAAAATGAATTTTTGATTAGTTAACTGAAAATGTGGAGCCTTTAACCTTCTAACTGCCAGTTTTGAGGATTTTTTTTGACTTTTAAGATAAAGCTTACTATTAATGATTTTTAAAATTTGAGGATATAACAGCAGTTCTTCCATTTATTTTTTTCATGAGTGGTTATTCAGCTTTTAATCAACTGAATGTACCTTTTTTTTTTTTAAAATAGAATCTTGATTTTGGTCTGTGTATTTTCTTTTATATCTTTAGTATCAGGAATTTACATCTGTAAAATCTAAAATATTCTATGACAACCAAATAATTCTTAAAAGAGATATGTATATGCTTTAAGGAATTTAAAACTACTATGTTATAACAGGGTTTCCTGTATGATAAGAAGTCTGTTTCTGTAGATAAAATCTTGATAGGAAAAGGAGGGAACCTCTCCTGAGAAAGCAGAATATATCAAGTTTGTAAGCTACCATAAAACCTACTTTTAGATTCCATTATGTTGCCAATGTTTTCTGATTTTAATGATGTAGGATTTTTTTTAACCTTTATTTTTCTGCATTCTTGCTTGCTTTCTTGTATAATGATTTTAATTTCTATTTCTTTTTTTTTGAGAAATCTGTTTATTTCCTTTGGTTTTTAAAGTTCTTGTCAAAGAAATCCTGAAACTATGACTTTATCTAAGTTTTGTTAAAACTATATATATAATTAAGAGAGTGGGGGTGTAAGGACAGTATCATATGTTGCTTGGACTGTCACGTAATGGGTGAATGCCCTCTTTTCCTGGCTACCCCATTTGAAAGTTGTAGAACAAACAACTATTGGTGAGGAGTTTGGAAAACACATCTATACCTTCAGTGCAAAGGTGTGGGAAACTGTGGCTGTGGAATGTTATATACTTTCAGGTACTGTCAGTTTGTGGGTTGATTTTTTAAAACATTTTTGCTCCTTTTCTTCCTCCCCCCAGCCTTTGTTACAAGGGCTAACTCTCTGGATGGGGAAGGAGTTAATTTGGGAAATGAATATATTGAAAATGAAAAACAAAAGAAAAAATGGTAAAAAATTGTGTTGTGGTCTATGAGATTTACAGTTGATCTTTCTTCTCTCTTTTCTATCTGTTTGATATCAGTAATGAGCTATCTTTTATGGGTCTTCATATCTGCATGACTCAAGTTCCACAAAGACTGTAGTATACTGGATTTGATCAATGAAATGATTCATACTAATCTAGAACAGCCCAGGCATGGAAAAATGACAGATTCTGTGTGAGACTCAGGTTTCCAAATCCAGTCAGAAAACAAGCCTTTTTGCAAAACTTGATCTTATGCTCAGTCTGTTTATATAAAAACTGTAACTATTCAGGTGGGCTTGCTTACTCCCGTCCCCTCCCCCCTTGTGGTACTATGAACCCTTGCATTAAGAGTGAGGTAATAAGTGCTTTAAAAAATATGTTTGGTGCATATGTGTTAAACTGTGTCTTATAAATTGGCTTCTTCGATTTTCTCTTTTGAAGCTATTAGTTGGGAACTATAATTACAAGTCAATATGAGCCTTGGGACTCTATTCAAACTGAAATAAGCCATCACCAAATGATTTTTTTGGCCTTGTTGCATATGCAATCCATAGGTTTGACCAGAAGTTAAAAAATATTAAAGAATAATGTGTCCTGAGACAAGATCTGACTCTGACCCTACAACTGAAGCAAACCTTTTCTTTCCACCATGAGAATCTTACTATCATAAATCTAAAATATGTTTTCTAGTAATACAAATGCACAAGTATTATCAGAATTTTGTATCCAGGTGTTCTTTTATTATTTGATTGTAGAAAAGATTAAAAATTTCTCAACCAGAGCATCAATATTTTATTTGTTTAAATACTGCAGCTTGGTTTTTTCCCCCCATCACTTACAGCTATATATTTTTTTGTCAGGGTGACTCTAGGAAACCTTATGCTAGTGTGGGGCCTTATTTTCATAGAAAATTCATTTTGTGGAAGAATAAGCAATAAGCTTTCTTTTTTATTCGTGTAACACAAAAACCCTTGTCAGGTCCTTTTCTATTTTGTGGGGCTAGGTCAGGTTAACCCCTAGTGAGTAATATTGTTACTATACCAAACCCCAGGGCTTCTCAGTAACACTTGATTGTAAATGCATTTAATTCTGTTGTCCTTATAAAGTTTTAAACATCTGTGTAATTACCATTTTGGCAATATCTGTGACATATTAACACAGTTTGTTTTGGAGAACAAAAACACTGAATGTTATATTTTTGTAATGGTCCTCACTTTGTGGATTTTGCATCAACCAAGTGTAATTATATATGAAATGATGAAAATGCTTAACTCATTAAAACATCTGTGATAGATGAATAACATGAAGCAAGTAGTTTTGTTTTCAGGGACTGGTGAATTTCACTAAACACATTGATTTAAAAGAACTCACAATCTTAGAATGTAGCCAAGGTAAAATAAATGGGTGGAGTTTTAAATTTACTGTCATCTCCCAGTTATTTGTATGAAAAAAAAAAAAAGCAAAACAAAAACACTCCTTTGCTTCATTATTTTTCTTTTCTAAGGAAGACAGAAAGTATGGGAAGTAAACATTTCCTTAAAAGTGCTAAGTAAATGTTGAATTTTGTTTGTAGCCCCTACAGTCCAAGCTCTGGACAAAGGCTTAATTTCCAACATTTTTTCTCTGGTTTGTCCTTTTTTCTGAACTACAGTTTCTAGTCTTTTGGTCTTACATTAAATCATCTTCCTTCATCTTTTGCAAAGGAGTTGGGTGCAGTTATATTGACATATCTTGAGGATAAAAAGTTATTTATTTGGTAGGGTTTTTTTTGGGGGGGGAATAGAAGGTGGGGCAATTGGGGTTAAGTGAGTTGCCCAAGGTCATAAGGCTAGTTTTGTGTTACGTGTCTGAGGCTTGAACGTTCTCCTGACTCTGGAGACCAAGCTCTATTTATTTATCACCTCTATATAGGGCGTCACCTAGCCACCCCTGTTTGGTAGGTTTTGAGCTTTTCATTTTACATATAGTTTGATTCATTCACAGCAAGGAGGCTAGGAAATGATACGCTTTTGGATAAGCATTGGGTGTCATTTTTATCATTTGCTTCCTGTGTTTTGATATAACCAGAGTTCTTTTTTTGTTTTTAGGGCTCATGTATTGAATTGAAGTTTAACAGGTTTTCCTCATCAAGTGCTGCTTACAGGGAATGAGTTAATAAGCAGAATGATTTAACCAGTTTCATCCTTCAGTACAGACAATTATGTTGGGGGTCCAACTTCAGAGCTTTAGCTAAATCATTTATTTATCTGATTTTATCTTGTCAGGTATGGGAAAATTTCCAAACCAATTCATTTTGCTTTGTGAAGAACTCTTGTAGCTTGTTCGTATCAGTGTAAAATAATTTTTTTTCTTTTTGAAAATAACTTTTCAGTCCATTCTTTGATCCTAAAAATTGGGTTGTTGAATTGGTGTGCTTGACTCTACAACAACAGTTAATTTTTTGGGTGTTCAGGTGTGCTCTCCCTAGAAAATCATGAGATCTTAGTTCTTGTTCAAAGAGGGGCTAACACTCAGACTCTTAAATATTTGTTTACCGATCATTGTTAGACGTGATCATTTCTTTGTTGGTTATGCCCAAATGGGTCTGTCTTCTCTTCACAAAGCAGATTTTCATGCTGCAAAGGGCCTTAAGGGTAGGGGTGTAGCGCCCCAACTGTAGCTGTGGCTAATGTTACAGGAATCGTGCCATTCAGCAATTTACTTCAGCCTTCTTGCAGGAAGAATGCATGTGGTTTCACCTTCACAGATAGGGCTTCTAAAGATGAATTAGAATAGAAGCATTTTATGACAGACCTATTAGATGAATAAATACAGATTAGAAGCCTTTCTATTGCTCTGGCCCCGTTTTATCATCATTGAAGAGCTGTAAATGTTAAACCAATTTTTGCTGAAACTGCTTTGATGCCTTATATACTTTTGTGGAAAATGCCCAGCATCCTGCTGTCATTTTAGTTTGTCATGTTAATTCCTCTCTCAAGAACTTGCCTAATAGTGTAAGTAGTCCCTAAATCTGGGCCTGTGGCCTGACCCCCAACCTGCTTGTACAGGATTTTCACCATATCCTGAGGAAGCTTCCTCAGGACTGTGGAATAATTACAGAGGCAGCAGCTTGGATCCCATTGGGAACATTCTGTCCTGTGCCCTGTTACCCACATCCCCTTGTGGCCAGAGCAAGTGCTTTACCTTGGACTCTGCCCTCAGTGGTAGGAACTAGTTAGCAAGAGCCCTATTTGTCCCCTTTTAACTTTGGGTAGGACAGTTAGTGACACAGGTTTAATAGGCACCAGTGGATTGTTCATTCTCTCCCTCTCTCCTTCAGCCCACCCCATTTCCAAACTTCTCTCTTAAAATCCCAAGTACCACCATCATTTCAGCTGCATCCTGTATTCCTCATTTTCTTTTATCTTGCATATCTAACCATTTAGAAAATCTCCTTAGCTCTGTCTCTACCCCTCTCATATCTGTTCCCTTCTCTTCACCAATACAGGTACCATCCCATTTCAGGCTCTTATTTCCTCTCACCTCCGCTATAATGAGGTAGCTTCCTAATTGGTCTCTCTGTCTCTGGTCTCTCCCCTTTCTAATCCTTCTTTCACACAGCTCTTAATGTGGTTTTCCTAAAGCACAAGTTTATTTCAGTGGTTTCTTATTTAATTTCAGATCAAATATTATTTCATTTTTATCTTAGCTTTTAAAAATTTATATTGTGTGTTTTATAATGTACATAATTATTAGCATAATAATACATTTTTATAATTGATAAATAAGTGTGTGTACTCAAAAATTTTTTACTAGTAGGGAAGTTTCAAGACTAGTAAGGTAGCAAATCTAGACCAAAGTCTTCTGCTTGGCTTTCAAGGTCCTCTCTAATCTCATCCCACTTACTAATATTCTTCCTCCTCCCCTTTTTAACCCCTCTCCCCCAAAAAACAAACCTTTACTAATTTTTTTGTTTGTTTTAGCATCTTTATAGCATTCTTCAGTATCTCTCCCAGTCCCATAGATCCATCCCATATAAGGCAGCCAGGTGATATTGGATAGAGATTCTAGGCCTGGAGTTGGGAAAAACTGAGTTTCATATGTGATCTTAAACCCTTTCTAGTTGTGTAACCCTGGGGAAGTCACTTAATTTTTGTTTACCTCAGGTTTATCTCAGTTTCCTCATCTGTAGAATGGGCACAAAAGCAGTACTTGCTAAGGGTTCAAAGGGTTTTTGTGAGGAAGAAATGAGGTAATATTTGTAAAGCTAAGACCTAGTATAGTGCTTTGCATATAGAAACGTGACCTAAACACTAATTCTCTTCCCTTAATTTTTCCTACCCATATAACAAATAGTAGTGTGTGTGTGTGTGTGTGTGTGTGTTTTGGAGGGGGGAAGGCAGGGTACTTGGGATTAAGTGACTTGCTGAAGGTCACGTGGCTACTAAGTGTTAAGTGTCTAAGGTCAGATTTGAACTCAGGTCCTCCTTACTCCAGGCCTGGTGCTCTATTCACTGTGCCACTTACCAGCCCCACAAATAGTATTTCAAATGGTTATTCTTTTCCCTTTCTTTCTCCTTCACATAGAACAAATAGTGTTTTTTAAAGATTAAAAAGAAAAAGAAGCAGAAAACAAAAATACGACTGAACAATATATTGGAAAAGAATGGAAACTTTAAGGGCAACACTTGTGGCCGCTCCCCCATCCCCAAAGAGTGGGTTGGCAGTTTTTATCTCTTTTTTTGAGTCATATTTGGCCTTTATAATTGAACTATTTTCACTTGAGAGTTTTTGGTATGTGGTTACTTTTTATTTCCTTACTTTCCCTTAGTGTACAACCTTCCCCTTGAGTTGAGCTGAATGTGTCACCGTCTTATGTAGCCTGTGGCTCATTCTGTTTATCCATGTATTACTCATTCAGATTTCTAGCTCCTATTTCACCTTCTCCATTAGGATTGTCCCTTTTCTGAACTCCAGTTGTAAACAGAACTGGTATTATGTGGTGTAGGATATAATTGTTTTTAAATGGTTTAACAATAGATTGTTTTTTACAACTAGACTGTGAGCTCCTTGAATTGTGTCTCTGCCGAGTCATGGTTCAGTTCAGTGACTGCTTTCTATAGTTAGGTCTTTTTTAATTACCCCATTTGTTAGGGCCCACTCTATCAGTCTCCCCCAAATGCTAGATTTTGTATTTATTTCTGTGTATGTTTTTTTTTCCCTTCATTCAGGAGAATGTAAGTTCTTTGAGGGGCTAGAAAGTATTTTTCTTTTTGTCATTGTGTACTCATCATCCGTCATGCAGTAGAGAATCTAACAAATGCTTGTTGAAATGAAATGAAACTGTTTCTCCCTTAGCACCAGAAATAAGTACATAGTAGATTAATAGAAATATTTGCAAAGTTTCAGTCTGGGTCATAAAAGAGCTTACATTCTACTGGGGCAGCATATATACAGGCAAGTAAATGTGAAAGTTTCAGGAAGCATAGAAAAACAAACACATAGGGGAATCAAGAGGGCTTATTAGTTGATACTCAATTGCCTTTTTCTTTGGTACAATATGCCCTTGTGTCTTGCCAATTAGTGTTAAGCTATGTAGTTTGTTTTTATCACTGGTTTGTGGTCTTGTATTTCACTGTGTCCATTTTAGCTTATTCCCTAATGAGTAGGTATGGCATTTTTTTATTGGTATTGTGAACCAGTTTTTCATATGTCACTTTGCTTGCAGTAAGTAAATTATTTATGTTGGTATATAGCAAAAGGAGTAAAACATGGTACTAGATTTTTGAATTTTTGTGCTTCTAAAAGGATCATGACATTTAGAGAGCGCAGGGAGAATGTAAAGATGATGTTTTCCAATCACCTTAGGGCCAGAGATGTTAGCATATAGAGTAAGTGCTCTCACCATACATTTTAAGGGTAGCTAGAAATGATGAAGTAGCTTCCTAAAGGATTTCAAATGTTAAGTGTTTGTTTCTCTTTTCAGTTTTTGTTAAAATAGTGCCTTCTTTGGATGCATTAATGATAGAAAGGACAAAAATTTCTACTCATATTTTACAAGAATTCAGTTCCAGAGGTCATTGTGTTTAATTCAGTGGATATGAATAATTGCCATAGGTGAGTGTTGTCTAGAAATCACATGTAGCAGTTAACGGTCACCTTTTGATTTTCTGTAGTTTGTGATATCCCCTTTATGAATTATTATTAGCAAATCTTAAGGTGGTTTGCCACATTGCTCTGGTCACTTTCTGCTATTAACCTGCTTGTATGTGCTCAAGGAATAAAAAGCAAAGATGTTACAAGTTGTATCTGCCTATTGTATTTTGAAGTCAACTAGGATTTCAATTTTCTTCTCTTTGGGATTATTATAGGCAATAGAAAATTTCCTTTAATTCTTTGGATAGCTCTCTTCAGCATATGAGGGACTTTGTATGAATAATGAAAATTGTGTTAGATTTTGGGTTCTTATAGAGCTGCCTTTTATTACCTAATACGAATAGGTCACTTAATGTTTCAGTTTGCTTATCTTTTGGTATACTACCTACACCTCAAGGTTGGTGTGCATTAAGGGTTATATATAAATTTGAATTCTTATTGAAAAAAACAAACTTTCTTGTCTTTTTGTTGTGACATTGTCTTATTTTACGTATTTAGATATATACTGAATGTGATTTCAGAGGGAATAGAGTAGAGGAACAGATTAAATTTGTATTCTTCTTATTGAACTATATTAGTTTTTGTCAAACTAATTTTGTTAGTTATTTTTTTGTAGCCAAGGGAAGAAATGATGTTCCCACCTTAAATTTACATATTTATATTTTTGTTATGAATTATATAGTTGAGGGAATGCCTTGGCAGTTTTCATCCCTAAGACTCTGTTCTCCTTCAAGGACTCCCACTGGACCTTTGTGGGTTTTCAGTGTCAATGAGGGTGGTTTTTACAAATAGTTGATATTATTTTTTCACCTGTGTTAGAAAATGTATGTGCTCCAGAATAAATCCCAGTAGGGAAAATAATGTCTCTCTGTGTATTTTCGATTGCTAAGACTAGTGGTCCACAGAGACTTGAGTTTATTTACTGCCTGTTTAAGAGGTGATTCATTGGGAGCAAAAAATTCCATGCCTATGTAGTAAGTCTCCATGTCTTGAAATATGTTCAGAAAATTGAAATATCCAATCTTAAAGTGTATCTGCCAAAAAGGAAAAGTAAATAGTGTGGCTTTATGCTAGTTGTTCTACATTGTCTTGAAGACTTTTGATCCTGTTTATAGATGGTGTGAAATATTCCCATTATACATACTCTGTTCTCCATTCCAACACTGATTGATTGTTTATTCTCATCACCAGGAAGCCACCTTTTCTTCCCCTTGTCCCCTTTCCCCCTGAATTCCCACTCTAAAGCTCTCTAACTCTTCCCCTGGGCTTTGTGGAATGCATGCTTCATAGGTAACAAACTCATTTTCATCCTAAACCATTTCCTTTTCCACTCTTTCTATCTTCTTATATTCAGTAAGACCTGGTTTCCTTCTGATCATACAGCTCTCCTGGCTACTGTTTCTAGCACAAGCTGCACTTAAATGCCAACTCCCAACTCACTGGGCATAGTAGAAATGATGAATTACTCTGTTTCATGCATTGTCACTTCCTCTTTCTTCTCCACCATCATTCAGTAAACTCTCCTCCTTTAAGATTAGCTCAATCCCAATATCCCACCCAATTGTGATTATCATGGCATTGTTAATAGACACTTCTTCCTTCCTCAGTTCAGGGAATGATTGACAATCTTTTTCTTCTCTGAAACCCTGCCTTCATTCTAAGGTATGTCAACATTTGTACTGCTACTCCTGCTAACACCTTAACCTCACATTTTTTTAACTTAAAAAAATTCCCATGACATTTTCCAGAAATGGTCATACTTTAATCTTGCTATTACCTATAAATGTTCCACATCCATGTTCATAAATTTTTAAATTCTTTTATCTGATCATAATCATTTATCATTCTACCTCTCTAACTGCTTTGCAACTCTACATCCTGTTCTTTGTCCTCACTGAGATCTTAAATCCTTCTAGCCTTGAGTTTTTTTTTTTACCCAGGCCATCACCTTGGCACTAACTACACTGTTCCCTTTCTCATCTTAATCCTGGGATGAACCAGCTCAGTTCTGTACTGTCCTTTTAAGTTTGTTGCCTTTTCATAATATTGAAAACCTTGCGCTTCCAAACTCCAGCCTTGGATTCCTTGTAACATCTGATGCTTTTCTTTCTACTTGTGTGCTACAGAACCAAGCTGGGAAAAAATATAAGAAATCTTGCTATTTCCACTACAAGTTTATATTATATACAATCTCAACTAGACCCTCTCTGTTGTAAGGCAGTCCTTTTATACCTCATTAATTGATTCACTATCCTACTCCCCACAACTGCTTTTCCACACATTTTCCTTCTGGCACACTCTGCTTCAACCCTGTCTCACATGAAGGGGAAACCTTTTTCCTTTTCAAGGCAAACCCTTCTACATTTCTTCTCCACTTCTCTAAGCAGTTGTCCCCTCTGTCCTTCCTATTCTCTCTCCAATATGAATTCACTTGTTGTATACTGGCTGCTTCCTTACATTCTAGAAATATGCTCATTTCACTGCATGATCCTTACTTGATCTATCCATTGCTACTAGCTGTTATCCTGTATTTCTCCTCTCTGATGTGATTAAACTCCTTTAGAAGACCAGTTATAATAGATGCCGTCATTTCCTTTCCTCTCATTCTGTTCTTAGCTCTAGTTTCCAGCCTCATTGTTCAATTGAAACTGCCCTTTTGGAAGTTACCAATGATGTCTTTAATTTGCAAATCCAGTGGCGAAGTCTCAGTCCTAATGTGTCTTGAACTGTGCATACTTTGTCACTCTTGTTCACTTACTGTCTTTGATAGTCTCTTTTCTGTATGTTTTCATGACACTGCTTTCTGATGGTTGATTGAAAGGCCACTTTTCCCTTTAATTTGCTGGATCTTTATACAGGTCATACCTATATGCCTTGTTTGTACTACAGACCCTATCTTGATCTGTCTTCCCTTTTCCTTTTATGTTATTTTACTTGATGATCTCATTAGACTTTCAGTTACCATCACTATGCCGTAATCTCTTTCCTGACTTGAACCTCCAACACTGGATGCCTTACAGACATTTTAAAACTCAGCATGTTTCAAACTTAACTCATAGTTCTCTAAAAATGTCACCTCTTCCCAGCTTTCCTAGGATGGTCAAGGGTACCATTCCCATTTACAGGTCTGGTATCAGCCTTGGTTCCTATCTTTTGACTTGTACACCTCCAATCAATAGCCAAATATTGTTAGTTTTCCCTTTATCATGTCTTTCCTATATACCTCCTTTTCTCCTCTCACATTGATACCATCTGGGTATAGGCCCTTAATTACCTGATTCCTAGACTTATTTTAGTAGTGTATTGGTGGGTCTACCTGCCTCAAGCCTCTCCCCATTCTAGTTCATCTTTCACTTAGCTACCAAAGTGATCTTCTTGCTTTTTTTTTATTTTGCCCTTTTTTAGGGCAGTTGGGGTTAAATGACTTGCCCAAGGTCACACAGCTAGTTTTTGTTTTAAGTGTCTGAGGCTGGATTTGAACTCAGGTCCTCCTGACTCCAGAGCCGATGCTCTAGTCACTGCCCCACCTAGCCGCCCCCAAAGTGATCTTCTTGAATCATAGGTCTGACTCTGTTACCCCCTCCTCATGCAGTAAACTCAGATTGCTCCCTATTACCTCCAGAGTCAGGTATAAAATCCCTTGTTGAATTTGAAAGCCTTTAATCACCTGGCTCCTTCCTACACTTTCAGCATTTTTGCACCTCATTCCCTTCCATATACCCTACAGTGACATGGGGAAAGTGGGTGAACATCATTCATTATTCAAAATATGTGTAAGCATGCTGTTATGAAACTGATGTACAACACAGATGAACTTCTCTGGGCAAACATATTTTGTCATGATTTTCCATGAGTCTTCATGACTGACAGTATCAAAGTCTTTGGTCAGCTTAGTGAATGTTGTTCTGATCCTGGCATTTCTCCTGGAGTTGTTGGGCAGCAAATACCATATTGACTGATACTCGGCTCTTTCTGAAGCCACACTGGCTCTCAGGCAAATGACCATCTTTTAGGTGAAGGGTCAGACTATTTTTATTTTTTTGAGGGGGGAAGGCAGGGTAGTTAAGTGACTTGCCCAAGGTCACATGGCTATTACGTGTTCTATTCACCGCGCCATCTAGCCGCCCTGATAGATGCTGTTATTGCCCATTTTACAGCTGAGGAAACTGAGGTAGAGATTTGCCCAGGAGGCCACAACTAATAGTTTATTTGTTTTCTTTTTGACTGTATCATAATTTCCGCTAGTATTCTTTTCTCTCTTGCTTTTTGTGAACTATTTCAGATAGCAGATTATATATATATTAGATTTTTCTTATTGCTTTTTGGAAGTTGGAACGTAGAGCAATTGGGGTTAAATACCCAAGGTCACATGGCTAGTTTTGTGTTAAGTGTCTGAAGGCAGATTTGAACTCAGGTCCTCCTGACTCCAGGGCTGGTGCTCTATTCACTGCACCACCTAGCCACCCCGATAATATTTTTTAAAGAAAAAAAAAAGGGACAAAATTAGCACAACTGATCAGTACATTGAAAAAGTCAAAAAGCATGTGCAGTGTGTAACACCTGTGTACCTCCACGTCTGCAAAGGGAGGGGCTGGGACTGGCCTTTCATGTCTTTCTTCAAGCCACACTTGACTGTTGTAATTTTGCAGCATTCACTGTGTGTGCGTGTGTGTGTGCATGCATGTGCATGTTCTTTACATTTTTATTATAGAAATCTTCATTCAGATGAGAAATCAGGCGTATTGTTTAGTACTTGTTTATGTGTTGGTTGCCTTCTGGAGGTAAAATAGTTTGTTCTTTTCCCTCCTTGAGATAATTTGAAAATTGTTTCATGTTTATCTTAATTTTCCTACATTTCTTCTGTATGTAATTGGCCAGATCCAGCTCTTCTCTTAAATTTTATCTTCAGGAGGTGACTATTTATATTAAAAAGAAAAATTGGCAGAATGGATATGTTATAGGTGGATACTATAAAACTCTTGAAGGAGAGGTAGCTGGGACTCTTCTGGTGATAGTGGGCTTTACAAAGTTGGTTCACAACTATCATTGCAGATCAGGGTTGCAAAGGTGCATACTCCTTGAATGAAAACAGGAACTTCAGGCTTTCTCCCCCTCTCTCCTGCTTCTTTATATAGTCATTATGTGTTTGCAAAAATGATTCAAAGTTTTATACTTTTATTTTTATTTATTTTTTTCCTGGTGAATTATGCTTTAATAACTTAATTATTGTGGGTACCTACATGTACCTAATCTTGCATGCCTGTAGTCTATATCTTCACATCAGTTATATAAAGAAGCCTCACCCAGCATGCTGAAGGCCTTTCCTTGATATGCCATGGAAAATAAACATCAGGATGCCTACTCAGCTTGAAGTTAAGAGGAGACACAAATATTACAAGTATAAACATAGGTTCTGCCTGGAGGCCACCTCTAATCATGGTATGGCTGAAAGCAGAGAAACCTTGTAAAGTTCAGGACAGTCACTAAGGAGATCTCAGGCTTCAGGGGCCATCCATACCCTATGTGTCTATCCTTTGCCTCTTCCCAAAAGGTCTTCTCAGACACCAGAGGGAGCCTGCTGGGAGAGGAGTTAGGGATGGGGCTGGTCAGGGAAGACATGAAGCTGTATACCCCATTATACAGATAGGTTGTGCTTGTGATGGCAAACATAGGCTTTTGAGTGGGCCTGGAAGGTCAAAACAGTGTTTATTTATCCAGCTGGTACATAGTAAGGGAGAAAGAATTGGGGTCTCAGTAAAATTGTGGCTATTTCAACTCTGAAGCTTCACTCTTCGTCAGTGACTTCTGTTGAGCCAGCAAATGCCATTCCTGCTCAAACTCTTTCATGTGCCCCACACAGTCCTGGTGCTCACAGAGGTCCCAGATATGCTTCTTGTGGCCACAGGCCAGGAAGTTGGGAAAACTATCCCATTTACACTTGAGTAGTCGAATGAGATGCTGTGCTCAATAATCCCACTGTTGCAGCAGCAGCTGTGCATCATTCATTTCCTGCTGTGGCCTCTATCACTGGCTCCTTGAGTCCCTGGAAGCCATAATCCGGGGAAAAGGTGGGCATGTGTCATGGGTGGGGCTCTTCCTCTGTGTCCCAAAAGTAGTGCCTGGAGTCAGGTGTGAATCCTTTGCTGCCACCGCCTCTGAGGCCTCAGCCTCAGCTCCTGGGGTCACCTTAGTCTCCCCTTTCTACCCTGAAAGCTCATATATACTTTTATTTTTTAATGAAAAAAGTAACAATTGCAGAAATTGAAGTTTATCTTTATGTCACTCTGAGTCTTAACTTATCAGTGACTGCTTCTCCAAGGTTTTTATGGGGAAAAGGCCTTATCAATATGTTCATGTGTGAGAATTATTATTATTAGTAATAGTAGTAGTTAGCATTTATATGGTGCTGTATAGTAATAATTAGAGAAGGAAACCTTAAAACTTTTGATTTCTGAAGATAATGGCATTATTTTTCAAGCTATTAACTTTTATCACTTTTCTTATTATCTGTCAAAAGTTTTTACAAATAAAAATAAATTAAAATTTTCTTTCAAAATGTTCTTTTAAAAATATATTACTGTTTTGTACCATTCTTTACCTTTTAATATACTGAGAATGATTGATAGTTTAATATAGAATTTTTCTTTTTTCTCTTTTTAAAAAGCTTTTAGATACGGAATCAATTGTGAAAGCAAATTAGAATGCAGTATTAACTGCTTTATTTTGTTTTCTTTTGTTTTCCTAACAGCTTTTTTTGAAACGGTGGGGTCGTTGGAGTGGTTGGATTTTTCCTGGAATTGAGTGAGAAATTCAGAAGACTGAAGCCCAGGCTCACTGTCTACCTTTCACGGAGGCCCAGCCGTGAGAGGACAGAAGAAGGCACGTGGCGAATCATGACAGCTGACAAAGAGAAGGACAAAGACAAAGAAAAGGACCGGGACCGTGATAGGGACCGGGAAAGAGAAAAGAGGGACAAAACAAGAGAGAGTGAGAACTCCCGCCCCCGCAGGAGCTGCACTTTGGAAGGCGGAGCCAAGAATTATGCCGAAAGCGACCATAGTGAAGATGAAGACAATGACAATAACAGTGCCACAACAGAGGAGTCTGCCAAGAAGAACAAAAAGAAGCCTCCAAAAAAGAAGTCTCGTTATGAAAGGACAGATACTGGGGAGATAACATCATTCATTACTGAAGATGATGTTGTCTATCGACCAGGAGGTAAGAGATGTGACATTGTTATCTTTCATATGTTTGTAGGTGTTAAAATTTTAGTTCAAGGTTATATAACTTAACAGGGAATAGAAAGGACAGTGGTCTGAGTGCAAAAAACCTGAGGAAAACTCATGCAATTTTGTTTTTAACGAAAACCCTTAATTTAGAAGCTTAAACATTTTTAATTCCTCCCTGTTTTCAGTACTTTCACAGAATTTCAGTATTTTCAGAGTTGAAAGGGTCCTGAGAATTTATCTTCTCTAACTATTTCATTTTATATATGAGGAAAATGAGGCCCAAAGAGGTTAAATGACTTTCTCTAGATTATATAGCTATAAAATGATGAATTTTGAGTGAGGGTTTGGAGCTCAGGTCCTTCAATTTGAGGTCAATGGTAACAGCTCAACTGTTTGGCTCTTTGGTATATTGACTTCAGGTAGTCAGTGGAATATTAACAATATACTTCTCAGTCAGCAGTGAGAAACTTAAGAGGGTAACCATGAAAGCAAGTCATGGAATCTCACCATTTTTTAGTGGGGTCCTTTATTTGTCTTTTTTTGTGTGCTCTATGTGTGTATTATAATATTCTGCTCTGTGTGTATGTCTGTATGTGTGTAAAGTTTGTATGTGTATATGTGTGTATATACATACATATGTACACATACACTTTTGATTTTTGAAACCAGGAAACTAGCAAGGATGGTTTTATTTGAATTTCTAATGTTGCTGATTAGTGAGATTCACATGAACTTCAGTTCATTGTATTGGAAGCTGGACTGTGTTTAGTCCTTTTGGAAGTGAAAGCAGCAATGGATATATTTTTATCAGGACTCTGTCTTGGTGACATTATTAGGGAATAGCACAAACCCTGAATGATTCAGTTAAGACTGAAAGGAGAAAAAATAGATCTTACTCATTTTTGTCTCATTTCTCAAGCATTTAGGGAACTGAGGAAAATTTATAAAAATAGGAGCCATTTTTCAATTGATAAATAACCAATTTTAAGAAGTTTTCAGAAGAAGAAACCAAAGCTTTCAAAAGTCATGTGAAAGACTGCTCTAAATCAATAATAATTAGATAAATGTAAATTAGAACAACTCTGGGAAGAATGATATATGCTGCAGGGATTGTGGGAAAATTGGGACACGTTGGTAGAATTGTGAACTGGTCTTACCATTTTGGAGAACGGTTTGGAACAACTCCTAAAAGTCTATAAAATTGTGGATACCCTTTGATCCAGCAATACCACTACTAGGTCTGTACTCCAAAGAGATCAAAGAAAATAGGAAAGAACCTATTTGTGCAAAACAATTTATAGCAGCACTTTTTTTGTGGTGGTAAAGAACTGAAAACTGAGAGGATGCTAATCAGTTGGGGAACGACTGAAGAAGTTGTGGTATTTGATGGTGATAGAACAGTATTGTGCTGTGAGAAATAACAAGCAGGATGGTTTCAGAAAACCTGGGAAGACGTATATGAACTGAAGCAGAGTGGAGTGAGCACATTGTACACAGTAATAGCAGTATTGGGACAGTAATGACCTGTGAGACACTGAGCTATGTTGATCATTGATCAAGAATAATTCCAGAGAAGTTATGATAAAAAATGCCATCTACCTCCATAGAGAGAACTGATAAAATTTGAGTACAGACTGAAACTTTTTTCATTTTCTTCATGTTTCTTGCTTTTTATCTTATTTCTAAATTTAATTTTTTCAATATGACTACTGTGGAAATGTTTTGCATGACTTCACAAGTATAATTGATATCATATGGCTTAGTTTTTTTTTCCCCCCTTTTTGGAGGGGGGAAGGCAGGACAGTTGGGATTAAGTGACTTGCCCAAGGTCACATGGCTAGTAAGTGTTAAGTGTTTGAGGCAGGATTTGAACTCAGGTCCTCCTGACTCCAGGGCTGGTGCTCTATTCACTGTGCCACCTAACTGCCCCTTGCTTGCCTTTTCATTGGGTAGGGGAAGGGCTGGAGCAAGCAAATTTGGAAGTTAAAAAAAAAAAGAATGGTGAAATATTCAGCTTAGGTATTGGCAAATCATTTTTCCTTTTGAAGGATAGGTTTTGGGGTGATGAATTTTTTGGTTCATAGCAATTTAAAAAATTAAGTGAAAAAAAATGAGCAAGATCTATTTTCTCTCCTTTTAGTCTTTCTCCCCTTTGCATTGGCTTCCTTCTTCCCTTCCCCCATTTGAAAAAAGACATGTCAAATAGTTGTAGTGAAGGGGGACAAAATCTCTCTTTAGCCTTGTCTGTGAGATGAATGTGTCACTCTCTACCCACTGGTCCTTGGCCTCTTCTCATGAGGTGAACAGCACTCCTCATCACTGATCTTTCTGTAGTCATCACAGCTGTATGTCAACAAGATTTCATGTCTGTGTGAGTTGGGCAGTAACCCCTGATGATATTAGAAATACTTGTGGAATTGAAGCAGCAATCCCAAGTAAGAATGGCATGTAGGACTTACTAATGCTCATTCTTAATGGTAGTTTGCATTTACATAATACTTTATTGTTGCCAGAGTGCTCTACTCTGAGCAAGACAAATAATAGTTGTTGCAATGTCATGGTCATTTCCTAAACAGAACAATGGTGCTAGAGAAGGAAAAGTTCTTTGTCTGTGATCATACAGCTGTTAAGTATGAAGGTGGAGTTGGACCCTGATCTCTAGATTGCTTGTCCTGTATTATTTCCAGTATCAACATTACCTTATAGATTTCATAATTACTTGATCTTAAAATATGAACATTTGAGCTATTATGTGGTGAGAGTTGTGGCTACAGAGAACAAACAAATGCAAGTCTTTTATTTTCTTGTATCGATTGTCTTAATGCCAATGTAGCTTTTGCACTCAGTTCAGTTAAATGCAGTTAAACAAGTCTTTTATAAGTGCAAATTTTGCTCCAAGTTCAATGCTTGGCAGACCTGTGGCCAAAACAGAAACAATCTCTCCCCTTAGGGAACTTATATTTTTTGGTGGCAGTGGTGATGAGTAACATGTATATAGATGAGTAAATATAGTATATTTACAAAATAGACCAAGTTAAAAAAAAGAGGGGAATGATATTGACAGGTGTGGAATCTCAGGGAAGGCTTGTTTTAGGAGATGACAGTGAAGGTGAGCTTCCAAGAGATGTATTTAGGTAAAAGAGTAGTCCAGACATGAGGTTATCCAGTGTTCAGTGAAGACTGAATGTGTAGGGAAGATAGGGAAGTACAAAGATATTAAATTTAAGGAGATAGTAGGAGAATCAGTTTCTTGAACTTTAAGAATCTTGCATTAGAAAGTCATCACAACAATTTTTTTAAAGAAAATTTTTATTGGTAATTTGTTTGTACATTTTCTTCATTTTCTCTGTAGTCTTCCCAATTCTATCTACTTGAGAGCTCCATCTAACAAAGAATACTTTTTAAAAGTAACAAAGAAAGAGGCCCAAGAGGGGAAAAATCCCAGGAAAAACTGATCAGTATATTGAGCAAAATTTTAAAAATGTCTTCAGTGTTCTCTTTCTTCCCCCATTCCATAGGGATGAGGGGAGATGTCTTTTTTGAGGTCATGATTTTATTGTAAATTTTCAACATTTACCTTTGATTATTTTGTTATTATTGTCTACATTGTTGTTTTGCCTCTACTCGATTTACTTGTAAATCTACATGTAGATCTTTCCATGTTTTTCTGGCTTCATCGTATTTATTGTTTCTTTCAACATAGTACTCTTCTATCACATTCATGTACCACAGTTTATTCATTTCCCATCATTGTATATTGACTTTGTTTCCAGTTCTTTGTTGACAAGAAACATGCCTCTATAAATACTTTGTTGTATATGGGATTTCTTTTTCTTTTCTTATTAATGAGTTTTTTGCTCTCTGTGCCTAGTAGTGGAATCTCTGGGTTAGAAATAAGGATGATTTAGCCACTTTAATTGCCACCATTCCAGTTGTGGCCTAGAATGGTTGTCCTAATTCACAGCTCTACCTCCTATATACACAGGGCAAGGAAAAGGTATTCAGTTCTGGGGCAAGGCATAAGAGTCATTTGTAGAAATTTCAGAGTAGGTACATTGAGATGAGAAAGGAAGAGATACCTGATCTGAACTCTCTCCTTAAATGGAAGTTTGATGTTCGTGCTCCCACCCTTCAGTTTGAAAATAGAAGGGTACTGATGAGGTAGAGTACCAAGGCTGATAAGATTTTACAGGATAATGAAGTTATTCCAATAATTAATTTCCCAGGTAGTGCATATTATGAACTTTTTCTTACTCCTCAATACAAGAGAAGTGTAACATTCTTACCCAAGTGATAACTGTGAAAGATGGGAGTGATTGGATTCAACCTATTCTAGTGAATTTTTAATTTCATAAAGTATACTTGTCCTAGGATGAACTATTGCCTACCTGATAGGAATTTGGTCCCTTCTTTACATAACATAATATTTGGTAGAGTTTTGCAGATAGTGTCCTTATCATTGTAAAGCCAAGCATGAGCAGCTTTCCAGAGGACTACTGCTGTGTATAGCTTTCAATGTTCTGATTACATACCGTGTTAACCCGATAATAAGACCTATCCCGAAAATAAGCCCTCCCCTTACTGTGTAAGATTCCTCTAAAATAAGCCCTCCCCCGAAAATAAGTCCTATTGAGATTGCTACTGTAGTGAAGGTGATCCCCTGCGCTACACGCTACATTACGGTACCCTCTGTATGCACCGTCCCCGCCCCCCCACCCCCCGTGAACCACATGCCGCGTTCCGAGCTGCATCCAATCAGAGCTGCAGCAGTGAGCACGTCATCCTGTTCTTCCCCAGTGATTTGCTTATTGAATAAAGGTACATTTTTTTGTTCACATTTACCTGTTTATTAAAATTGCTGTCAATGTTCATTAAAATAAGCCCTCCCCTGAAAATAAGCCCTCTGGTGTTTTTCTGTCCAAAAAAAAAAAAAAAAATAAGACAGTGTCTTATTATCGGGGAAACACGGTAGAATAGCGAACTCTATTCAAGAAAATATCAGAGCAAAACATTCACAATGTTACAGCTTATCACAGAAAATCAAAATATCACCATATCACAACTCAACAACTTGTCACTAAAATGGCCACATAGTTTTCTCCAAAGTGGTCACATAGTTTTGAACAAAGTACAAACATTTAGTAAATCATTCACTTAGTAACTCAGTCATGCAATCATAAAGTACAAAAGGTCAAAGTCCTCCACCCATGGGGCACACTAAGTTACAAATCAGTCACTATTCAGTCATCAATCACTGTGCAGTCATCAGTCACTACTCAGTACCCTTTTAAGGGGTAGTGGAATATACACAGTCCATCTACCCTTTGGTCACAAGTAAATCATAATTCCATCAGCACCCACAGAGAGGTCTTTTCATCTTGACTCGGGGCAGGCTTTAAGCTTCCAACGCTCCTCTTCCATGGTCCTATCTTCTGCCTGAATCTAACCAATTGCCACCTGAGTTCAAAGGCAGACAGCTGCCAGCTCCTTGACCAGCTTTCTGTGCAGTTCCTGCTCCACATTGGAGCTCACAGTGTCCAGTCCATCTCAAATCCTTCACATTCTCTGTTCCTGGGAATACAAGGCTTAACAAAGCCACAAGGACATTCATACACATTAACAAAGCCACAACATTTGTACAGAATATCGACACTGAGGTCATGCTGCCTCAGTCTTTGGCAGCTCCAGCTGGCCTTCAGAAATCCTTAGCAGCTCCAGCTCACCCTTGGAAGTCTTTAGCACCTCTGTTCTCTAAATCACTTTCTCCTGTTGTCAAAATCAAAATTACTTTCTCCATGGAAGTTCTAGCCCAGCCTTCAGGTGCTCATCCCAAGAAGTTCTGACTGTCCAGCTTGTCCTCTTCCTTAAATATGGCATAACTCCTCCCTGTTCAGCCCCTTCATGTTAACTTCAGCAACAGAGGTTGTTCCCTGTTCAGCCCTTTCCTGTTAAGTCAGCAACAGGGGTTTATATCTTTTGTTTCTTTAATAGAGGCTTAATTTGAAACTAGGTGGTAAGTATCTCTTAGCCTTCCAGTACAAAGGGAGCTACAAATTTCATTAACATTACAGTTATCAGGCTTGAATGACTTGGTAAATCACTCAAATCTGTCATTTATTCTTTCCTTTCCTTCTATCACACCCATTTGTGGAACTTTCACAAAGCCCTCCTCTCATGTGTGGAGATTACTTGTTTTCCTGGCCTCTATTCCAATGGGCCACAAGCTCAGGCAAATTCTACCATTCTGGTACTATTTAAGTACTATCCTGCTGAAAGGTTATTTTTACTTTTTGAAGACTAGTAAGTACAGAAATGTTCTTTGCCATTAATCTTGCCACTTGATGATTCTTTATAACTGGCAAATTGTGAAACAAAGAAAAAGACAATGGTCATTGGTCCTATAGTTCTCTTTTTCCAATGAAGTGCTAATGACATTGTAGGAAAAAAAGCCAGAGTGATAAGAATTCTGCAGTTTTTAGGCCATAAATATTAACTTAGAAGGAGGTACTTTAAACATTAGGTATATGTTTATTGAACTAGTTGACATACTGAATATGGAGAACCTAAATTGTATCAATTTGCTCTCATTATAAATAAAATCAGAAGTCAAAAAGAAGTCCCAGATTAATGGGAAGATTTTCCCCATTTTTTTTTCTTAGAGAAGTAATTAAAGGAGTTGATAGTCTTAATTTTATTGTGTCTCAGAAACATCATTTCATGGGACATTTGATCATTTTTTATTGCGTTACTTATAATTAGTATTTGCATAGAAATTGTTATTTTTTCATGCCAACATCTGTTGTAGAGGATGAAGTAGTAACAAAAAGTAGTAACAACATTCCATCTAGGATTTGCTAAGACTCTTCAAATTAAATCAACTCAACCTTGATTCTTGACAACTTAAACACAAATGTTGATGAAAATATTGGAAAATACAACCTAGGCGTAACCACAAATTTAAATGAAATGCTTATTCTTATATGCAGAGTCATGGATTTAAATCTAGAGGGAATGGAACTCTTTGTGATCATTTAGCTCAAATCTCTATTGTTTTATAAATTAGGAAACTGAGGGCTAGAAAAATTAAGTGACTACTCCAGGGTCACACCAGTGGTAGTGGCAACACTAGCATTTGAATAATCTGTATCTGATATGAAATCCTGAATTCTTTCTACTGTACTCTTAATATTTTCTTTGAGAAGAAAATTGGAAGATGTAAGTTAAAATAAACCTTGTATTGTGTAAGAAAAATTGGAATTTATTTTTTTAAGAATAATAAAAAGTTCATTATTGATTTGGGAAACATTTCTGATTCACCTGTCTTGCTTTTAAACCACTGACTTGTTAAATATCAGTTGGAATTCAAAGCTAGAAAAAAGAAGAAACGTGAGGAAATTATGAAGTCATTTAAATCATTTTAATTGTAATTAAAATAACTCCAACTTTGAACTATTTAATTAAATTCTGGGTACCAGAAAACAAATGGGAAGCAGTAGAACTCATGTCTACACCAGTGATGATTATGTTCTCAAACAGAAATTTAATGTAAATCAGGTCCAGGAGAAAAAAGAAGTTGAGAAATGGCCTTAGTTATTATGGCAAAAGCAATATGTTAACCCCTGCTCCACTATGCAGGGTAGCCTAGTTTTCCTTTAAAAAAGTTATTGAGACCTTCCATAACACCTGGTTGGCCCTGGGGACTAAAGGCTTATACTATATATATAGACATCATTTCCTTATTATATGAATATATAAGAACCTAGCAGGGCTTTCCAATGTTTGACAGTTGGATGTCCCTGGAACCTTTTCTCAATTGCATCACATCAAGAATTTCTCAATGCTATCTTTACTGAATATTCTTTTTCTGCTATGGTTAACTTGAAACACCCTTTGAATCAACAATAATGCTACTAGTCACATGCCCTGAAAGATCAAATAATGAGTAAAAGGACCCACAAGCAAAGAAATGTTTTCAGTCTAAATTTTTGTGGTGGCTTAGAACTCAAAACTAGGTTTATTTTTATTAGGGAACACCTGGACAAACTATGGCACATGAATGCAATCTGATATTACTATTATTATTATAGAAAAATTTATAAAAGTGTAATTTTTGAAAAAACTGGGAAGATATATGATCAGATTCAGCATGTATGAAGCAGAAAAATTAGAACAATTTATAAAATAACAGCAGCAGTGTAAATGAAAGATTTAACTGTGAGATTTAAGAACTTTTATCAGTTTAAACCCTATCGGGACGGCCAGGTGATGCAGTGAGTAAGAGTGCTGGCCCTGGCCCTGGGAGGACCCAGGATCAGTTCCAGCCTCAGATACTTAACACCCACACAAAAAAACTGGGTGTGTAACCTTGGCCAATTTACTTAACCCCCTAGGGCGGCCAGGTGGCTCAGCAAGTAAGAGCACTAGTTCCAGTGTCAGGATGACCTGGGGATTGAATCCGGGCTCAGATACTTAGTACCACACACAGAAATAACTGGCCATGTAACCTTGAGCAAGTTACTTAACCCTGATTGCTTAAAAAAAAAAAAATTGAAGGAAGCAATTTACTTAACCCCAATTGCTTAAAAAAAAAAAAAAAACCTATCGACATTACACAATACCAGTAATGAAGCATGTATACCTGAATTTCTTGACAGAGAAGTTATGGACTCCAGATGCAAAATGAGATAAATATTTTTGTTCATAGCCAATATGGAAATTTTTCTACTTTTGTAACCATATTTATTATAAGGGTTTTGTTTTTCTTTTTTCTTTTTCATCTGGAGAAAAAAAAAAGGAGACGAGAGAATGATTGCCCATGAATTGTATCCCTCTTCATCTCGTTGCCAAAAGAGAGTAGAAAGAAGGTCCAAAGGAATCACAGTCAAACAGTATAGCATTGAAAGTTTTATGTTGAATTTATTACATTATTAAAAACAAAAGCAACATTTACCTTACAAAAATTCACATTTTCATATTTAGTCCTTTCCTTCCATTCCACATTGCATATGCAGTTGCTCATTTTGTTTGGTTTTTGTTAAGTTCAGAATAAAAAAAAGGAAAAAACAAAATAGTTTTACCCTAGATGGTGAAAGATTATTAAGGTGTCATGAATAAAACATAAATGAGAAGTAGAGGGAAAAACCAGTTTAATGAATGCTTTGGTGAGAAAGTTAGTCAAGGTTATCCTGAAGCTATTTCATCTCCCATAATGAACAATGCATATTAGACCTCATCTTTACCATAAAACAAATGAAAGATGTATAGAATACAGGATCCTACTTTATTTACTATTTGTGGACAAAAGCCATCAAAGGCTTTCCTCAACAAGGTGTCTGCCATGTAAGTGTCTGACAGAAACATCTTAATGATGGTTTCAACATTAATGTCAGTAAAATTAGCTTAAAGTAGATGTTTTCCACTGTAAGGATAGCAAATGTTGGGTTTAAAACAATGAGTGTTCCAAGATGATGATGATGATGATGATGATGATGATGATGATGATGATGATGA
>NW_027187400.1:26354398-26392113 GCF_028583685.1 Petaurus breviceps papuanus
GATGATGATGATGATGATGATGATGATGATGATGATGATGATGATGATGATGATAGCAGCTAACATATAATAGTACTCACTATTTGCTAAGCCCTTAGCAATTATTATCTTATTTGATCCTTACAATAGCTCTGGGAAGTAGATACTGTTCTTATCACCATTTTGTATAAATAAGCTGAGGTAAACCAAAGTTAAATTACTTTCCCATAGTCACATAACTAGTATGTGTCTGGGGTAAAATTTGAACTCAAGTCTTCCTGACTTTAGGCCCATCAGGCAGAAGATGATGTTTTCCAAATTGGTAATGTTTGTGCATAAAATCAGATCAGTGAAATAAAGCCGTTGCATGTTTCAGAGCATCCTGAATGAGATTCATAATTGCTATAAAGTATTTAGCCTAACTATCCATGTAGGAAAAAGCATGAGTATTAGGAATGCCTGTTGTCTTAGGTTATTATATGCATTTGTATGGCAAACTATTGTGATAATCCATTAGAATATTTATCTTCAATACTTCAGATGGTTAGATTAGGCTATTGAAAGAGTGATGGGGGTAGCAAGCTGGTGCAGTGAATAGAGCACGGGCCCTGGAGTCAGGAGGACCAGAGTTCAGATCCAGCCTCAGACACTTAACACACTCAATAGCCAAGTGACTTTGGGCAAGTTACTTAACCCCAATTGCCCTCCAAACACACACAAACACACACACACACACACACTCACTCACACACACAAAGAGTGATGGAAAGCAGGCTCAATTGCTTCAGTGAACTGGAGTTTTTTTTTTAAATACCCCCAACTTTTTCCTAATACAAATTTACACCTTTTTTTTTTTTTTAAAGCAATTGGGGTTAAGTAACTTGCTCAAGGTTACATGGCTAGGTGTTTCTGGGTGGGTGCCAAGTGTCTGAGCCCAGATTCAATCCCAGGTCATCCTGACTCTGGGGCCGGTGCTCTTACTCACTGTACTACCTGGCTGCCCCAAATTTCCATCTTTTAATTACCACTAGACCTTCAGTAACAATTATGGCTTCGAGTTGGGTACTTTTTAATGGCTCTAAAATTTTGAGATTGAAGAACACTATTTCTCCAAAGGTCATCTAAGAAGTACATGGTTGGTATAACCAGCCTATTGCATATTATAAACAAAGAATTACAAATAGTATAAATAGTATTAGAGAAACTTAGCATGGGAAAAGATGATAGGCTAGCTTTTTTGGGGAGCATGGATAACTGGTTCACATCCAGTGTGTTCCTTTGATATCCTTGGAATGTCAGGAAAACTTAAATATGTCTGGTAACACATTTGGTGAACCAAACTTTTACGAGATAGATATGACTGGATTATTATAGGCATAATTAAAGTCATCTCACATTTATTAGATCATAGATCCACTGGCATATTTGTATTATCTTTGAGCTGCTGTGACAATTGTTACATTAGTGTGCATAATAGACACTGTATGACACTTGATACTTTTGCGTTCATTTTTCTTATATCTTGCATTTTTCTATTCTAGTATAAATGACCAAAATGACACTTATAGTTAGTGATAAAAAATTATTTTCTCCTCACAGATGCATTGTGTACTAAGTTGCAGTCTTCCAAGCTGATTAACTTCCTGCATTATATAATAATGTCTTGTTTTTTTAATTTTTTGGCTTTTTTCCAGGGGGGAAAGGCAGGGCAGTTGGTGTTAAGTGACTTGCCAAGGCCACACGGCTAGTTTTTTGTGTTAAGTGTCTGAGGCAGCATTTGAACTCAGGTCCTCCTGACTCCAGGGCCCGTGCTCTATTCACTGTGCCACCCAGCTACCCCATAATTAATGACTTATTTAACTGGCTACACTTAAAGTAGTAGACCTTGAGTGTTTACTTTTTTTATTAGGTGGCTCGATTTTAGAAATTTGTTAATACAATTTTTTTAATAGTATAACAAGATACTTTGTAGAAACACTGAGAGGAATTCCCTTAGCCTTTAACATACACAAATAGCATTCTAAACAAAAGTTAAGTTATAAGTTGTACATTATCTTTTTATATTCAGTGCTTTTTTTGTATTAAAATATATAAAGTTATAAAAAAACATAAATTATGAAAATTAGTATCACCAAAACTCAATCCTCAGAAAATTATACCTCAAAAACAAGGCAAGCATTAATATGTTGGAGACAAAACATTATTTAATAAACAAAATATCTTCAGGGATTTAAGAGACAAATTTGATTTATGTAGATTTATAGACTTGTAAAGAAAAGAGGGCTTGCCTCATCTTGGACAAATTCATTATTTTCACATTCTTCAGTAAGTCACTTGTTTCTAGTCTTAGGTGTCACCTACACATAACTTTTTTTTAAAGTAGTTGGAGTTAAGTAACTTGCCCAAGGTTACACACCCAGTTATTTTGTGTGGGTGCTAAGTATCTGAGGCTGGAACTGATCCCAGGTCTCCTGGACTCCGGGGCCGGCGCTTTTACTGCGCCACCTAGCTGCCCCCCTACATATAACTTTTAAAAATAAAAACTTCGATTACTACAAAGGTTGTAATATTGCTTAAAGGAATGAAGTTTGACCTTTTCCTTTCACAATGAAATGATATGGATCTATTTAAAGTAAAAAAAAATAGCCCCAAACTTCTTTGGATCCAATTGAATATACCATCTGTCTGTTCCAAACCCTCTTTCTGCCAACTCTTACCTTGCTTTTGATGAGATGCCTTTGTCATGGTAACAAATTGATTTATTGCACAGCAAATGTGCAGCCATATTTGCTTACAGGTTTCTTCGGAATGGGGTATTGATTTCTAGTGTTAGCATGGTCAGTATGGCAAATTAATTTCTTTCTCTTATATTCTGTTAGCTGTTGGGAAGTCTCATTCTTTGCCCCAGTCAGTATGAAATAACTTAAAAAAAACGGAAGAAATAAGATAAAAGCAAGGGGTTTACCAATTTTAGGATTTATTGATAGCCAATTAAGAATATTTGTTTCTTGTTCCTGTTTTGAAATATACATTTTCCTAAAGAAGTGTGTTGTGTGGGCTATTTCCTAGGGTCATAATTCTTTTTACTAGAAAAAAATTTATTCAGAATTTAATCAGTAAACAGTCATTTCCCTAAACATAGGAGGACACTGAGGATTCTATGTGAAATTATGAATCTCACTTTCATACAGCTTGCTTAAAAAAAAAAAAGTATTCTAAATGCTACATGTTTCAAAACTGTCCAGCCTGTTAGTTCTGCCTTCTGTTGCTAACAACTGGTGCTTGTGTATTTTCTCTGTCTCTCTGTCTCTGTCTTTGTCTCTGTCTCTGTCTCTCCTTCCCCATGACCCTCATTCCTTCTGATACTACCCCCATCCCTGTGTCAGTTAACCAAGTGTTAGAAGGGAAAATAAATTTTAATAACAACGAATGAACATAATCAAATAAAATGTATCTACACAATTGCCATATCCAAAAATGTGTTTTCATCTTTTATCTGTCTCCTGCCAGGATGTGAATAATAGACTTCATAATTGATCTCCAGTGGTATGGTTTGTTCATTGATCTGATCAGAGTTCTCAGGTGTTTTTAAAGATTACTATGTTTTTTATTACAGTGTTGTCTTTTTTGATTTTTGGAGAGGGGAAGGTAGGGCAGTTGGGGTTAAGTGATTTGCTCAAGGTCACACGGCTAGGTTTTGTGTTGTGTCTGGGGCAGAAGTTGAACTCAAGTCCTCCTGACTCCAGGGCTGGTGCTCTATTCACCGAGCCACCTAGCCGCCCCCTACAATATTGTTGTCATCGATTAAATGGCTATTCTGACACTGCTTATTTCACTCTGCAACAGTTCATACTATTTTTGATTTTCTGAAATTTTCTCTTTATTGATTGTGGTGCTGTCTTATTATATTACATTTATACACCACAATTTGTTTAGCCATTCGCCAGTTGTCTAAGGATAATCTAGAGTACCCCCATTAAATTCTAATTACTTTTGCTTCTTCCCTCTCTTCCTTTTAACTCTACCTTTCTTTGTTTCTCCAGTACTTATCAGAGTGTCTAGCCTAACATATTGTATGTGCTTATTAAATATTGATTGACTACTAGATTGACTGATCAGGAAATGTTACTGGCAAGAATTTACTTCCTGGCATTATTCTTTGGACATTCCCTTTGCCTTCCTCCCTAATGTTTTTCTCTCTGCTTTTATGTATTTCTATCTCAAACTCTTTCTGGATGGGTGTGTTTTTGAAATTCCTTTGTCATTTTCAGATACTTGTCTCCCCTTTTCTCCATGTTTGTACACTGTCCTCACCCACTCCAGTTATTAGAAATAGTAAGATTTGGTGAAGGAAGGAACCTGCCTGAACTCCTCCGTGAATTCCTTCAGTAACCTCTTAAAAGTGAATCTGAACAAATTTTAGAGTGGCACAATCCATTAAGAGATGGAGTATGGGAGATTTTCAGTCCAGGAAAATGTGCATATGGGACTGGGCAGGGAAAGCATGGAAAAAAAGTGGGGACTACACCAGTACAGATCTGCAGCCTAACCAGAGTGGAGCCAGAGTGAGCCCTGGCGAGCTGATTCACTCACTGCAGGGGTGATTCACAGACCTCTCACTGGACAGGGGATTTGTTGGAGGTGGGTAAGAGAAAGCACAGGGCCTGGGTCAGCAGCAGCTAATCCTAGGGCTACCAAACAGCCTGGATGTTTGGAAATCAACTACCTGCACTTCTGGGAGCCAGGATAGTTGAATCAACCATAGGTGCTTGATACCATAGGTTCCTTGATACTATAAAGTGTCAAGTGTCTGAGGCCAAATACCCCTCTCTGACCCTGAAAACTCAGAGAATATTGCCCAAGTGTGAAATTCTTAAATGGTGGAATCAGCGGCAGATTTGGGAGTCCTAGGGGAAGGGCGTGGTTGTGCTGTGCCAAGGCTAAGGTGTAGCATGGCAGGTGTCTCAACAAACCCTATCTCAGATGACCAGCAGGAGATCCTAAACTCCGTGTTGTTGGAGTTGGCAAGAGCTAACATCCAAACCCCAGGTGTATCTTCCCACAATCAGGGTAATCATCAGATGCTGACATGGCCACCAGCAGCTGGCCCTACCTGAGATTTAGCTCAGGGACTGGGAAGCAGAATCCTTAAGCAGCCAGACCACCCTTCCCCCATACCTTACTTACATTGTGAGCTTGAGAGTTACCTGGGGCAACTCAGAAAATTCTGGCCTTGGCCTCTGTCTAGGTACCCAGAGGCCATAGCACACAAAGTCAGAACCCTAGCTACCAGCATCAGAAGTGTGGGTCAGTGCCCTCTGTGTCCCAGAAGCAGAAATCAACTTTAAAAGCCAGGAAATAGGCAGTTACAATGGGCAAAAAGCAAGTTGGAAAAACAAAAACAATTGAATCATTTTGTAGCAGGTGAGAAGAATCAAATGCACAAGAGATCATCACTGACAACATAACCAACTCTAAAACCTCAACAGGGAACATGAACTGGTCTCAAGCTGAGAAAGCATTCTTAGAAGAGCTAAAAAAGGATTTCAAAAGCCAAATTAGAGAGGTAGAAGATAAACTAATTATTTTTAAATTACAATTCACAAAATAGAAAAAAATTTACTGAAGAAAACAGCTACTTAAAAAGTAGAATTTGTGAAACTGGAAAAGAGGTGCAAAATCTTCCTGAAGAAAAGAACTCCCTAAAAACAAAATCTGAAGAGAGGGAAAAGGAATTTAAAAAATTAATGAAGGAAAATAATTTGCCAAAAATTGGAATCAGTCAGTTTGAAGCTAATGATTCTATGAGGTATCAAGAATCAGTCAGATAAAACCTAAAGAATGAAAAATTAGAAGAAAATGTAAAATATCCCATAAGACTACTCCAAAAAGATTCATGGTGGAAACGGATATCCACATCCAGAGAATGGAACTATGGAATCTGAATACAGATTGAAGCAAACTACTTGTTCTCTCCCATTTCTGTTTTGTTTTGTTTCACTCGTTCTTTCTCACTGTTCACTTCATTGTTTATAATTCTTCTTTACAACTAGACTAATGCTTAATGCAGAGGTATTTGTGGAGCCTTCATATGATTGCATGCTGCCATGGAAGGGAGGGAGGAAAAGAGAGAGGGGGAGAAACTTTGGAACTCAAGAGTTTGTGGAACTAAATATTGTAAACTAAAAGTAGATAAACAGGGTGTCTAGGTGGCATAGTAAATAGAGCACCAGCCCCAGAGTCAGGAAGACCTGAGTTCAAATGTGGCCTCATACAAGTAACACTTACTAGCTGTGCGACCTTGGGCAGGTTGCTTAACCCCAAATGCCCTCCAAAAAAGCTAAAAAAAACAACAACAACACAAATTTAATCAAATAAAATTTTCAAAAAACTAAAAAAAAAAAAAAAATAGTAATGTTTTGCCTGCTTTTCCTCCAGTCTCTACTAATGTTCCTGGTATTACCCTCCTTTTCTCTTTTCACTCTCAACTCTCAGAACTAATCTACCCCAAGATTTCTGTTTTTCTTTCTTAACATCCTCAGTCTCCTTTGAAGAAATTAGTATTCTGAAGGGACACATTTCTTTCACCCATGAGAATTTTAGCACTCAATTAGTTTCTTATGGAGGTTTATCTTTCTAGGTGTCTCTAAGATCTCCTGTTTGCCTTTTAGCATTCCTACTCAACTCTAATTTTTTCAGTCAGAAATGCATTAAGGTCCTCTGTTTCACTAAGTGTACATTTTCCTGCTGTAGTTGTATGCATAACTTTATAGGGTAAGTTATCTTTGTAAACTTGGAACGTTTGCCTTTTGTAATAATGATTTTTCCAGATTAATTATTTCATTTAGTAATAGCTGCCTGGTCTTGAGTGACCCTCACTGTGATTCCTTGATACTATAGAGTGTCAAGTGTCTGAGGCCAAATGTGAATTTAGGTCCTCCTGACTCCAGGGTCAGTGCTGTATCCACTGTGTCACCTAGCTGCTTCCCCTTGATTCTTACACTGTTTTTTCCATTGTTCATCACATTTTTTTTTCTTTGATGTAGGAGCTTTGGATATTAGCTTTGATGTTCCTGTGTATTTTTCCTTTTGTCATTTCCTTTTGGAGGTGATCACTGCATTTAAATTTTTTCTTTGTCACATGATCTTCATAGATCTATGCAGTTTTTATTTATGATTTTTTGAAATAGAGTGTTCAATTCCCCAACCCTCTTTGGGCAATACTCCCCCCTCCTCCCCAGTCTTAGTTTTCAGGAAGTTTTATGATTCTTAAATTCTGTCTCCTTGACTTGTTTTTCAGATCAATTTAATGTCATCAGACAGCTTACATTATATTTTTTTCAATCTTTTGATTTTGTTTTATTATTTCTTACTATCTCTTGGAATCATTTCTATTTGATCTAGTTTTCACGAATAATATTCCTTGGGTAACATTTACTACTTTCTTTTAAAAATTACTGTTCTTTTTCTGTTATTCATACTTTTTAAATTCTTGATTTTTTTTCAAATACTCCTAATGTAAAACCTATGTTTTTCCTTGAGACAGTCTCTGCTTAAAGTTTCATCAAATTAGATTTGCAATTATTTTTTTTTTTTATAAGCAATCGGGGTTAAGTAACTTGCTCAAGGTTACACGGCCAGTTATTTTTGGGTGTGGTGCTGAGTATCTGAGCCCGGATTTGATCCAGGTCATCCCCACACTGGAGCCGGTGCTCTTACTTGCTGAGCCACCTGGCTACCCCTAAGCAATTGGGGTTAAGTAACTTGCTCAAGTTTACACGGCCAGGTGTTTCTGGGTGGGTGTTAAGTGTCTGAGCCCGGATTCGATTCCCCAGGTCTTCTCAACACTGGAGCCGGTGCTCTTACTCGCTGTGCTACCTGGCTGCCCCAGATTTGCAGTTATTTTTTATTATTATGGTTTAAAAAAAATGTCTCCAGATTTACTTGTAGAATAGGGGCCTCGTGCCAAGTCCAGGCTATGCCTTTTATTGCACTTTGGGTTGATCCTCTTTGGTCTCTTTCTTGTTCTTTTGCTGATTTCAACCTTCTGGGGTTAAGAAATGAAAATCTAGAATTGAAGTGTAGATAATCAGTAGTTTTGCTTTGGAGAAGTTGAGAAGGATGAAAACTGAGAAAAAGCCACCAGACTTAGCAATTGAAAGATCATTTGTTGAGAGTAGTTTCATTTTAATGGTGATACATATAGTACATGTAGGAGGTGATACAGTGGATCGAAATGGTTCAGTATCGTTGCCAAGAAAATTCCCAGTGGGGTCACAAATAGTTCCTACAAGTACTACATTGCAGGGAGAGGAATGAAAATGAAGGGATCTAGTGTAGATAGCTTTCTTAAGGAGTTTAAGTAGGGGAAGAGAGATATAAAATTGTAGAAAGCTGGGATGATCAGATCGACTGAGGCTTTTTTATGGATTAGAATTACATTTGTAAGTTTCAGAGTCAGATCCCAGAGATAGGAGAATATTGAAGATTTTGGAAAGAAGTCAATCCTATAGGGTCGGCTAGGTGGCACAGTGAGTAGAGCGTCGGCCTAGGAGTCAGGAGGACCCGAGTTTGGTTCTAGCCTCAGACACTTCTCACTCACACCAAAAAGCAAAAAAAATAAAAAGTCAATCCTATAGAGAATGCAGGGTTAAATGGGATCAAGATACTTGTTAAGGGGTGTTCATTGGCAGAGAGAAGCACCCACCTCTTGAGTTAATTGAAGGAAGCATCAATAGTTGGGGAAGAAATTTTGTGAGTTTATTTATTTATTTATTTGGTTATTTTCATTTGACAGTTTTTGGATAGACTAGTGACTTACTAGGACATTGATTCTCTTTTGGAGTAGAATTGTGTAAGTAGAGAGAATCTAAGACTGAAGACATCTTAGGAGTTCTATGTTCCTACCTTAATTATACAGTTGAGGAATTTGAAGAACAGCCAGACTAAAAACTGAGGATCTTAGGTTAATACAAGCATTAGCAGATTCAATAATCATATTTAGGCCTCTTCCCCCTTGATTTAGTGTACTGTGTTAAGTGATTAATTTTTGGAGGCATTCATGGGTGAGAAGGGAACATATAGATCAACTGTTTTTAGGAGGAACAGTGATCACATGTATTTTAGTGTAGACAGAGCTCAACACGATGGTGATGACACTAGAAAAATCATACCATGTAAGAGAAATGCAGAGAATTGCAGATGATTTAGTCTGGAAAAGAGGAATCTGGCATGGGGTAGAGTGATGGCCACAGTGGATAGCTGCCTTAAACATTTGAATGATGGCTGTGTATAAAAGAATCATAGCACTTTAGAATCATAGTTTTAGTGTGAAAAAGAATCTTAGAGTTAAGCTGTTTCAATCCTCTCATAGATTGACTCATAGTAGTTAAGTAACTTGGCTCAGTCCTCATTGGTTTTAAATGGTACAGCTAACATTTGAACCCAGGTTCTAGAATACAACATCTTTTTTTGGGGGGGGGGGCAGACTATACTGCATTTTTAGCTCAATGGGACAGAAATAAGAAAAATGGATTGATGTTTCAGTTGGGTAGATTTTCTTACATATAAGGAAACATTTCCTTAGAACCAGAATTGTCTAAGAGTTTATTGAGTATTTTGAGAAAGAATGAGTTCCCTGGCACTTGTGGACTTTACAGGGAGATGTCATAGCTCAATCATCTTTTGGCCTTTACCTCATCATTGTGTTTAGTTAACAGTCTCTCATTTCCTTTGTCTACCCATAATCTGGTATTGTTTGTGACAGTCCTATCCATCTGTGATATTTACAGTTGCAAGTGAAGGTACCAACATGAGTTTTCTGAGCCAAATTTATGTTTGAGAAAAACTTTTTTTCTGGTCAGCATCTGTACGTGTATTCAAAAGTAACAGAAAGTTAATTAGTTTAGTAAATGAGTAAATAAAAAAGGTCATAGTAAAAAAAAAGTTTTCAAATTGTTTCTAACCCATACCTGTTTATTCGTGTAGACTAGGATGTTGAATTAGTACAATACCATGTAGAGATACAACAGAGGGTGCTGGGTCAGCATTTGTTAACTTTCTGAGCCTGCTACTAAAATCAGTTTAGTGGAGTGTGACAAATAGAATTCCAGTCATAGTGGAACAAGATTTATATTTACCTAGAGTCTAATTGGACTGAGATTTCCTGCAGTTTGTTAAAATCTGCTGCCCTTTTGCTTATTGAACAAGCATTTGAACTCCTAAGCTCCTGAGGGCTTAGCTTTTGCTGGCTCAATTAATTGTTAAATGTTCCATTTATAATAATTATACATCGATGCCTTTGCATTGGAGCAACTGAGGAAATAACTGAAAGAGTTGTTTAATCTGTTTTGCAAAAACCTCTTCTTTTGCAAAGGACAGTTTTGATCTGAAGTGGCATTGTGGTATTTGAGTTGGATAACTTGAGTTAAATTGAAATGCAGGAATTTGGCTCTGTCTTGACAGAGATTGGCTTGTATTTGACATTGACCCATGTGTTTGTCTTCCTTCCAGATATTGCCCTCTATTTATTCTGACAGCTTCACCAGCTGAGAAAACTAGACTTGCCAGAATTAAAAATATTTTCTAGGGAATTTAAGATGAAATAGTGTTTCATACTTGGAAAATTGCTTTGCCATGTGTGTACAAAATAATTTCTTTGCCTTAAATTCAAATATTCTAAAAAATACAAATAAGTTACCTTCAAATTTTGACATACGAAAAGTCTAACTTCAATATTCAAAACTAGATAAACATTCTTGCCTTCTTAATTAATATTTTAAAGAATTATAAGTATATAAACATATGTAATAGAAAATTTAAATTTCTGAATATATTACACAAAAATAATGTATAAATGTATATTATATATAAAAGTGTAAATATATAATATAAAGTTTTACATTTACATATCACAATGCATTTGTATATGTTATTTGTGTGCTGTCTTTCCAAGTAGAATGTGAGTTCCTTACTGGCAAGAACTGTGTTTTGGCCTTCCTTTGTATCACTAGAACTTAGCACAGTGTCTGACACTTAATAATTGCTTGTTGACTGACTTCTTTCTCTTCTTGTTCCATTTCCCCTTTTTTGTGCTCTATTTTGTTAGATTTGTATTAGTGTAGATTTTGCATTAGCAATTTTAATTAGCAAGAAAATGCAATAAAAGTTATGAGTTCTTTTAAGGTAATGCTTTTAAGCACTTGAATTTTAATGAATTTTCCGTCATAGTACCCCAAGTTACATTTTTGTTTATTAATATCTGGTACTTTAAAAATTATTTTTCCTTTTTCTTACCATTAAAAAAGTGTTAAAAAATTTTAATGTAGCCAGTGAGATACATAAAATTTGCAGTGTCATCTTGTATATAAAAGAAGTTACTTGTTTTAAAAATTTAAAAAAAAAACTGAGTTGATTTCGACATATACTAGCATCATGCCTTTGGGCTCAAGTAGGCATATTGATTTTTGTCATGCTGTATCATATTGTTTTCTCAAGTAGTATCATTTCCATAATGCACAGTGTAGCTTATTGTCAGTTGCCTTTAAAAGGCAATGATGTAATTCTTTATCCCTCCATGAATGTTGGTAGCCACTGTTCTGTCTTTGTGTATTGAGCAACTTTTAATATTTGACAGATGGAATATTAATGTCTCACTTATAATTAATCAGCAGAGGTTGGTCTTGGGGAATATATTTATTTAATTGGCCCTTCAGATTCCTTTTTTTCTTTTTAGATTGGTGGTGGTAGTGTCTGGGAGCTGGGCTTTATTACATAACTGCTCTTTTTTTTTTTTTTTAACCATGATTGAGTTTCCATCAATGCTTCTAAAGCCTTGTAAAAATAGAGGATTTTTATCGGTATGATAACTCTGATCATAATAATATGCTATACTATTAGTTAGTGCAGTGATTGAGTCCTCCATTTTCACAAAATGAGATAGGAGCCTTACTTGTGATTTTATTGGTAAATAGAACTCTTGGGTGAAGAAGCTTCTTATACCAAATGCACCTTCTCTGCAACTTAGAGAGAAAGAGGTTTGGTTAGAGCATTGAGAGGTGCAGGTAGAACTTGAACCCAGGTTCACAGGATGTCTAATGAGTATCCATGTGTTTGCCTGTTTTCTTTGTCATACTTTGGAAGGTCTGTGTTTGTCCTGATGTGAATATCAGAGAATCAGTAGAATTTGAGTGTTGGCATGGAACTAGAAGCTTGTCTAGTTGTATCCATTCATGAAAAGAGTCCTAATATAACTAGAAGTAGTTGTCTAGCTTAGGGCTTTTTAAACTTTTTCCACTCCAACCCCTTCCCCACATTTTAGCCCTGTTGGCCTTGAATGTGGAGTAGCCTGACAGCATGTGTAGTGCAAAGTGTGCATGCTTTGTTTTCAGAACTAAGGCTACTGTGAAGTTGCATTATGCAACTGCTGCAAGAAACATTGTAGATTTATTATGCATTTGATTTTGAATTAATTTTTGGTCACTGTGTGTTCAGAAACCTTTTTCTGTTGCCAAATTTTTCAGCTCCCCATGTGGGTTGCAACCTACATTTAAGAAGTGCTAATCTAGCCTGTGCTTGAAGGTGGCCTCCAAGGAGGTGGAGCCCATCACTTTTGGAGGCAGCTCATTATGCTTTAGTACAGTACTAAAAGTTTTTTCATGGCATCCTCTTCTAACAAGAAACTCAAACTCTTTCATGCCTTAAGCATTTCATGAATTACTAGACCTATGAAACTTTTTTTTTTTTTTTTTGCTCTTTGGAGGGCAATTGGTGTTAAGTGACTTGCTCAAGGTCACACGGGTAGTTTTTTTTGTGTTGTGTTGGAGGCTGGATTTGAACTCAGGTCCTCCTGACTCCAGGGCCAGTGCTCTATTCACTGCACCACCTAGCTGTCCCTATAAAACATTTTTTATCAGCTAACTAGTTTTGTGTTATGTTGAATTTTTCCATACACAGAAGCTAGTAGTTACTCTCATTTGTTGATCAATCAAAGGAGGAGGTAATTGATAATCTCTAAGATGTATTCCAGTCTATGCCTGTAAACCTTTCTTGATTCAAAGCTCCATTGCTTTCTGTTCCCTTTGTCAGAGAACATTTTCATCTGCTAGTAATGTGTGTGAGTACACACATCTATATATGTACCCACACATATATTCTTTTAATAGCAACATTAGGAAGACATTTCTGTGGTGCTTCAGGCATACATGGGCTTTACATTCATTTTCTTTTGTGCTTCTCAACAATCCTGTGTTATTCTTATTTTATGTGTATGAAAACAGAAATAGCTATTGTTCCATCAGTCATACACGACTGTTTGTGACTCCATGGACCATAAAACATGCCAAGCCCTTCTAACCTTCCAGGTTCATGTTCATTTTCCATGTATCCTTCAAGTTCATGTTTGTTGTTTCCATGACATTATCTGTTCACCTAATCATCTAATGTCCCCTTTTACTTTTGCTTTCAATCTTTCCCATCATCAGGGTCTTTCTCTAATCAGTCCTAGCATCTCATTCTATGACCAAAGTATTTAAGTTTCAGCTTGAGTATTTGGCCTTCCAGTGAATAACCTTGATTAATTTCTTTAACTATTGAGTGATTTGATCTCTTGCTATCAAGGGGACTCTCAGTAGTGTTGTTCAGCACCACAGTTCAAAGATGTCGATTCTATGGTTCTCTGCTTTCTTTACAATCCAAGTCTCAGAGCCATACACTGCTACTGGAAAAACCATAGCTTTGACCTTTGTCAGCAAGGTGATGTTTCTGCTTTTTAGTATGCTGTCCAGATTTGCCATAGCTTTCCTTCCAAGGAGCAAGTGTCTTTTAATTTCATGGCTGCAGTCACCATCTACAGTGATCTCTGAGCCCAAGAATATAAAATCTGACACTGTTTCCTGGACGTGATAGGAACAGGTGCCAAGATTTTAGTTTTTGGATGTCAAGCTTCAAGATAGCTTTTACACTCTCCTCTTTCACTCCCATCAAGAGGCTTCTTAGTTCCTCTTCACTTTCTGCCTTCAGGATACTGTGCTCTGCATTATCTGATATTTTTTCAGCAACTTTAATTTGGCCTTTGGATACATCCAGCCTTGCATTTTTTATTATGTACTCTACACATAAGTTAAATAGATAAGGTGACAACAAACAGTGTTATAGTACTCTTTTTCCAATATTAAATCAATCTCTTGTTGCAGAACAATTTATACAATGACAACTTTAAAAGGATTTGGAATCCCAGTGTAGTCCCTAGCCATAATCTGACTAATGATGAAACATGATAGATGAAACATCTATCCACATCCTGATAAATTTGAAAGCTCAAAGTACAGAATGAGATAATAATATTGTTTATTTTTCATTTTTTGCTTGGAAATTGTCAATGTAGACATTTGTTTTTGCTTGAATTAAAAATTTGAAACATAGGGAGTGGAGCCAAAATGGCGGAGTAAAATCACAAACTTGGCATGGGCTCCGGCTTCAGCCATCTCCAATACCTGTAAAAAAATGACTGAACAAATTTTAAAGCTACAGAACCCACAGAGAGACCGAGAGAAACAAATCTGCTGAAGGAAGACTGGCAGGCCGACAGCAAAGGTCTGTCGCAATGCGCTGGGATCTGAGTGCAGTCCCCAGTGAGCCATGGTTCTGGCCCTAGGGAGGCCCAGCCAGTGCCCATACTGGCCAGAGCAGACTTCAGAAGAGTGAATCACCAGCAGCTGTGGCAGTTTCCACATTCCTCAACCCATAAATGCCAAAGAGAAAATAAAAGTTCAGTCAGGAGCTCTGTTTTAAGAGTGGAGGAACAGCGTGGTCCAGCCTGTGTACCAGCTGCTTTCAGAACTCTTGGCCTGCAGATCATAGGGGGACCAAGCAACCCTTTAGAGGACAGTTGCTCTTGCTTTGACCTGCTTGGATCTGGATCACGGTCTTGGGTGGTGGTCCTGGGGTGAGTGGTCAGTGAGCCATAGCTCATGGGGGCTGTAGAGAGGGGGCCCAACTAATAGTTCTGGCAGCTGTGAAAACCCCAGCAGTGTGGGACAAAGCTCTCTCCATTCTGTAAGCAGAGTTCTGCTTTGGCAAAAGCCTGAAAAGTCAAGTAATTAGCAAGATGAGGAAGCACAATCAGACCATACAATCCTTTTTTGGGGACAGAAATAATCAAAGCATGGCACTGGAGGAAGACAGCGAAGTCAGAACTCTTGCATCAAAAGCTTCCAAGAAAAATATGAACTGATCACAGGCCATGGAGGAGCTCAAGAAGGATTTTGAAAATCAAGAGAAGTGGAGGAAAAATTGGGAAGAGAAATGAGAATGGTGCAAGAAAATCATGAAAAGCTAGCCAACAGCCTGCTAAAGGAGACCCAAAAAGATTTTGAAGAAAATAATACCTTAAAAAGTAGGAGGGTGTATGTGTATATAAATATATATGTGAGTGTGTGCATATGTGTGTACATACACAAAGGACACAGGATGGGTTGAATATGAAGTGATGATATCTTAAAAATAAAGCTAAGAGGTGAGAGAGGAATATATTGAGAGGAGAAAGGGAGAGATAGATTAGGGTAAATTATCTCATATAAAAGAGGCAAGAGAACACTGTTCCAATGGAGGGGAAGAGCAGGAAGGTGAAAGGGAATGGGTGTACCTTACTCTCATAGAATTTGGCTTAAGGAGGGAATCACATACACATTCAGTTGGGTATCTTACCCTACAAGAAAGCGGGGGGGAAAGGGGTAAGGGGGGGGTGATAGAAGGGAGGGCAGATTGGGGGAGAGGGTAATTAGAAGCACACATTTTTGAAAAGGGGCAAGGTTAAAGTAGAAAATAGAAGAAGTAGGGGGGTGGGATAGGATGGAAAGAAATATAGTTAGTCTTTCACAATATAACTACTGTGGAAATGTTTTTTGTAACTAGACATGTACAACCTATGTTGAATTGCTTGTCTTCCCAGTGGGGGTGGGTGAGGAGTTAAGAAGAGAAAGACTTTGGAACTTACAGTTTCAAAAAACAAATGTTAATGGATGTTGCATGCAACTGGGAAATAACATACACAGGCACTGGAGTATAGAAATCCATCTTGCCCTACTAGAAAGTTGTGGGTGGTGGTGGTGGTGGTGGTGTGGATATAAGAGAGAACAGATTGGGGGAAGGGGTATTCAGTAGGCTCGCTATTTTGGGGTGGGGGTAGGGGAGAGATGAGGAGAAAAATTTATAACTTAGAATCTTGTGGAAATGAATGTTGAAAATTAAAAATAAATAAATTTTAAAAATTGTAACATAGGTTCTGTTTTTATTTGTTCTCATTTGATGGGGCCAGGTGTTTGAGTGAGTGGGAGAAAAGGTGTATTTTTGATGATTGGTGAAAAAAAAAAGCCAAATACAATAATAAGAATAACAAGAAAAACAACCCAAAAAAGAAGCATTTATTAAGTCCTTAAGTGACCAATACCAGAGAAAGGGGCCATCAATTTAGAGGGCTTTCCCGTGGTGAGATGGTTGATGGAGCATCATGGAGAAAGTATCTTCTGGGGTGAGTTAGTTGCTATGATATGAAAGAAAAACATCTAGATTGGCAGAAATGGAGTTTTAAGAAGAATGAAGGAGTGAAAATGACTTACTATATTAAAATGGAAATTCTGGGAGGAAATACTGACCAGTTGGGAAGGAGGTTGCCAAAGGGCAGTAGTCTTCTAAGGAGAGTAGGCAACTGGAATAGCCTCTTTGCTAAGGAATATTACAGCTTGAGAAAGTTGGGTGTAGATAGAAGGAATTCTAGAGAGGCCAGAGTGGAGCTTCTGGAGGAATGGAGCCGTAAGCATGGCTGACCTGTAGGAGTAACTGAATGGTCACAGGAAGTGGCACAAGAGGAGGCAGTATCTTCTGTAGTGAAGGTTTCCCTGTGAAAATCAGCAGGCCTAAAATTGGACTCGATATCTTTCCCCATAAAACTTGTCTTTTTTCCAAGCTCTGTATTTCTGGTGTAGTCCTTCTTCCAGTGTCTTCGTTTCACAGTCTTGGCATTACTTTTCCCCAATACACATGTACGATGGGTTGCCAAATCTTGCCATTTCTACTTCTGTCATTTCCCTTACATTTGATCCTTTCTCTCCATTCCTATAGCTAATACCTTAGTTAAAGCGCTAATTACCTCTCTACTAATTGTCATCCCTGCCTAAAGTGTCTACTTCAGTCCATTCTAAATACTGCTGCCTCATTAATTTTTCTCAGTTGCAGCTGTGAACATGTCATTCCTCTATCTTGTTTTCTTTAAAAGTGATTAGATATTTTAAAAATGTATTTACATTTTTTATTTTAATAACAATAATGATAAAATACTGAAATAAATCATCCCTGAACCTCGTTTTGGGTCATTCCTACCATCAGAGATTCCAGTTGTTAGAAGTGATGGGGTATATCTTTTCTTTTCCTGGGTGAACATCCTTATAAAAACCTGGAGACAGGAAAATGGTGTGTCTCTTTTTAGCCACTGCAACTAGGCTGTTGTACTAGATTATAGAATGCATTGAGGGGAATAGAGTATAAGAAGACTGGAAAGGTAGCAAGGGGGGGCTAGGTTATGAAGAACTTTAAATGTTCTCTGGAGGAGTTTATATTTGATCACCGAAGTAATAAGGAGTCATTGGCATCAGGTTGAATAGAGTAATGACATGGTCAGAACAGCTGAAAATGGTGGAGAGAGACTTGAAACAGGAAAATTAGTTAGAAGCCTATTGTTATAATTGAGGTGGGAGCTGATAAGGGCCTGAACTGGGCTTCTCAATAGAGGAGTTGAAAGAAGGAAACATTTATAAAATATAATTTTAATGTAGAAAAAACTAATTGTCAATCAATTAAGTGTGAGCGGTTGAGAGTGGACAGTAAAGTAAAGAGGAGGTGGGTCTTTTCCCTCCCTAAATTTATGGTTTGGAAAATACTCTACAAATATCTCAATTTATCCTCAAAACAACTCTGGGATTTGCCCCCGAGGAAACTTAGGTGGACAAATTTAAGTGACTCAGCTAGGGTCACACAGCTAGTTAGCTTCTGAAGCTGGATTTGAACTTACATGTTCTGACTCTTAACTACAGCTCTCTATCCACTGGATCACCTAGCTGCCTTTGTCAAGATGGATGAAGATTGAAAAGAAGTTGTAAGACTTGACAATTAAGAAATCACTGATAACTTTGCAAATAAGAATTTCAGTTCAATGATAAATTTGGAAGTCAGATTAAAGAAAATTGAGAAAAGAGTGAGCCTAGAGTAAGTAAAGGTACACTGTATATATGCATTTTTCCAGAATTTATACCATGTAAGGGAAGAAAGATACAGCATAGTAGGATCAATTAAACATCTTATAAGCATGGAGGAGAGATATGTTGTTTGTATGAAACAGGGAAGAAGGCAGTAGAAAGCAGTAGATTGAAGATAACAGAGATTTGGCACATAGTGTAGGCAGTTTGTTTGGAGAGGTCAGGAGGAGGTGAGATCAAAGAGTAGGTGATGTGCCAAGAGTAACTGTAGAGTTATTATCTCTATGGTTTCTTTCAGCTTCCAGTGACTGTAGGATAGATGACTTCTGAGGTCTCTATGTACTATCAATTTAAACCTGCCCATCTCTTGCTGGGCAGGTATGCTCTGTAAGGAGAGTGCAAGAGTCTGGGCCAGGCATCTTCCTTTGGCCTCCAAGAATCTGCCCCTGCATAGTGAGTGTACTACTACCTATGGCTGCCTTATAGTTGGCCTCCTTGGGTGAGAAGACCCTCAGCCATCTCGTGTTGACTTCCAGCATTTCCACTAAAGGAAGGCTGCAAGGGACTGGACCTGGTATCTTCCATTGGTGTCTGTACCTACCTTTGCTGCCAACATAAAAATCCCTTAACTTCAGCCCTTCCATCTCCTGCAGCACCTGTTTCTTAAAGGAAGGGGAACTTCACTTTTCTTCTATGCAGGTTAACCTTTCATCTCCTGCTGGGCTGTTTTTTTTTTGCCTAATTTCTACCCTTGTGGGGGAAGAAGAGAAGTGAAGCAGGGCCTTTCATCTGACCATCTGAATGCATTCTTACCATCTCATGTTCTACTGGCCTCCAATCCAGTCTCCAACTGCAGTTGTTGTCAAGTGTTGTCAAGAATGGTGCCCTCTACTAAATAATGAACATTCTCACACCTGATCATACCCTTTACATCCCAGGGATTCTGAATCCCTGTAGATCATCTTGCAAACCCCATTCCCTACTCCCCATTATTCAGTTCCTTATTCTTAACCTTCTCAATGCTACTACTCCAAAGTTTCAGCCATTCAATAGCACCCCCTTCCATTGTGTCTGTGGATTGTTTCTTGCATAGGCCAAGAACTTGCCTTCATCATAGATCTTTTCCTCTTCCATACGTTCAATATATTTGCCATTATTGAAACCTGGCTCTCTCTGATGATGCCTTTTCCTCTTAGTTGGCTACCATTTCTAACACTGAGTGTACCTTCCCTGATTTGCCTTTACACACCGATGAAATGAAGAAGTTGGAATACTCCTCACCTGCTATAGTCACTTCTGGCTTCTCCTGTACCTCTGTCATTTAGTAACCTCTTTTCCTATTAGGTTCATGGTATTTATAAATAAAATCCAATCAAAATCCTGGAAGCCAGTATTTTGGGCCTTCTCTCTTTAAATTATTAATTCCTGTATATAGTTTGCTTTGTATATGTTTATTAGCAATGTTCCTGACAGATAGTAGGTGCTTGTAGCAGCAAGCACCCCAAGCGTCCTCAGGGTTTGCAGCTACCACAGGTTCTTGGATCTGCTTTGTTAAAGGAAAGCAACTCAAAATGGGTTAACAAGCTTACTTTTATCAATCAGACATATATCGTTTACCTTGTTTAGGAGAAAAGGTTAGCACCCTGAACCTCAAAGTATACAGGCATAATTATCAAGACAGAAACATCAGGTAGACAGATTTCCAAACTGTCCAACCATTACATCCATACCCAGTCAACATCTGGGTTTCCACATTCTGGGTTTTTCAAAGCCAGGGGACTCTCAACAACGGCTTCCCAGAATTCAGATCAAATCACAGAACACTTCTCAAAGTGAGTCCCAAAACAAAGCTACACATCAGGGCTTATGTAGCCTTCTCCTGGCTCAGAGAATGTAACAACCTTATTGACTCACTGGCCAATCAAGAAGTATCTACTGAAAAACAAGCCTCCCACCCCAGGCTTCTGGTGCACATTAGCCTAGGGGCAGGGAAGATCTTTAAAATTTACATTCTTATTACAGTGCTTAATAAATCTTTGTTGATTGATGTTGTCTCCTCTATTAGATTGCAAGATACATGAGGACAGGAACTATCTTTTACCTCATTTTCTGTTTGTATCTTGGAGTTATCTTTGTAGTTGGATTATTGCAGTACCCTTTTGAGTCTGCCTTCCTCAAGTCTCTCATTCCATTCCACTCTGAAGTTAGTCACTAAAGTGATTTTCTTAAAGGTCAGGTTTGATCATGTCACAGCCCCTTGTAGGGCATCACCTACCCCCATCTCCAATCTCAGTAAACTCTAGTGGCTTCTTATTGCCTCCAGATTGAAATAAAAAATTCTCTTGACTATTAGAGACTTTCATTACCTAGCCCACTCCTACTTTTCTAGTTTTCTTACATTTTAGTCTTCCATATGTACTTTTTGATCCGGTGACACTGCCTGCCTGTCTCTTTCAGGAACAAGACATTCCATCTTTAGGCTCTGGGCATTTTCTCTGCTTGTCCTTGAATGCTTTCCATGTTCCACTTTGTTGATCTCCTTGGCCTCCTTTAAGTCCCAGCTAAAATCCATTCTTTTCCTGGAAGCCTTTTAATAATCTCTTTTAAGTCTGGTACTTCTTCTCTGTTAATTGGTTCTTATTTATCTTGTTTATAACTTGTTTGCTGTGAGGGCTAGGATGATCTTTTGTTTTTTTTTTTTTTATCTTCAGAGCTTTATATCCTGCTTGGTAGTAAGTAGGTGCTTAATAAATGTTGATTCATTGATTGAATTATCTAAGATGTGTGAGATAATTTTTTTTTTTTTCATTTTGAAGTATCAGGCCATTCCCTCACCTTTCAGGGTGAATGAGAGATAGGTTTTTGTTGGAGGCTTGTTAGAAACAAACAGAAATTTTAGAAACATCTCTTGAAATCAATTGGAGAGGAATGGAATATTTGCCTAGCTGTAGTCAAGACTCAGTTGAGGCTACATGATGTAAATTTGTTGTGGACCAGGTGGTATAATTACACTATTTCTTCCTGTTGTATTTGGTATCATATGAATGGGAGGAGAGTAAGTTTGATTGAACTAATTTCTAGTTGGGGGTTTTGCGAGGGAAGATCACTGAGACAACAGTAAAGCGTGTGATTTTTGGGTAGAAGATAGTTCTTTGTATATGTTGATCCTGTGGGGAACAATAATTGAGTAGTGGAGGGTGGAAGGTCAACATGAGAAAATAACAAGAATATATGGAGTAGAGATTGAAAGCATGGAAAAAATGTAGTGATAAAAATTTATAATCAGATAAATTGATTTTAGAGTTGGTAAACATGGAAGTAGAACTCAAACAAGGTGAAGAATATATATTATCGGTGGATCAGAGGAATAGAATGTGAGAATTTAGTAGATTTTGGTATGGAGAAAGCAGAGTATTTGAGGATTATTGATCAATATGTATATAAATGTTCTCTGGTATGAATTGAGGCATGAGATTCAATAAAAGACCGTAATTAAGCACTGAATTCATTAAGTATGAAAAAATATCCTCAGATTTGTTGTTAGTGGACTAGTACTTCTGGTTTGACTGCTTGCTGAGCACTTTTCAGGGCTGCTTATCTACCTTTGATGATCATCTGGCACTTAGCTCTCACCCATGGCCCCAAGTAGCTGTAGTGTGCACAGCAGACACACCCTGCTCAACTGTCTCAGTAGATGGGATAAACCAGTTTGTGAAGGTAACGGATGAGCCTCAAACCCTTTGGTGAGTTAGGGGGATGTTTACCCTAAGCATCTGAAAACTTTCCCAGGTGGAATGGGTGTGGAAGAGAACAGGTTGTTCCAATGACCATGAAGGCAGCTAAATTTAATAGTAATGGAAATTTGAAAATCTTCCCTGCCCCTTAATAGGCCAAATGTAATCACATGGAACCTGTGGTGGGAGGAGTTTGCTGAATGGGTGGAGTGAGCAGGAAGCTGGAAGTCAGAGCAGTTAGAGCTGGGGGAGAGAGGACACAGGCAAGGAGACAGCTAGGCATGTGAGTGTTTGTTTGTGGGAAGGCTTTAGGATGGTGTTGCTCTGTGCAGTGATAATGTCTGTTAACTTCTTTGTAGCTGTGATGGATTTCTCTTTCAGGTATCTGAATAAATGTTTTTCTTCTGTTTTCTATACGGAGCATGTGTTATATTTTGCAATTCAGAACTACGCCGGTATATTCATACTCACCATTGTTGCTGTGAATGTTGAATCAGTGCTACACTAAGGCAGGGCTGTGGAGCTCTTAGAGCTTGGTAAAGCTTTGAAGATTCCAAGGTCATCCATTGCATTCTGGGCCATAGCCAGTTGTCCTGACTTTTGTCTTGTCACTGGACTTCGATGACTTGGGAAGAAAGAGTGAGGCTGAGAATGTTGTTTAGGTCTGCCTCACTTAAATCCAATTCACACTCAGGTAAAATGGTCCTCTTCAAAAATGAAGGACAAACAACAGCAGCAGCCTTCCCCTGTATTGTGTGACAGACAATAGTGTAAACTTCAAATCAGAAAAGATTATTTAGTGAAGACAGTAATGGAAGAATGGGCCCTGGGAGGATTTTAAATTCCTCATCTAACCAGTGAATCAGGGGGATACATGTCAACAAATTTCCACACGTAGAAAGAATGGTGAGGGAAGAAGCGAGGTCATAAGTAGGAATTCTTGAGGGCCAAAAGATGGAAGGAATTAGAGGACTTAGACTCTTATTCTAGCTCTAACCCTTAACTATCTGTGCAATCATAGGCAAAATCACTTGATCTTGCTGGTTAATGAGCATTTAAAAAACTTAAATAGACCAAATAAATCAGTGACTTCATAGACAGGGAAAAAATAGAACAAGATTGAAAAAATTGAAATAAATTTAATCTCTCCTGTCAGTAACAAATGAATTTGAAAACAATATCTCTTAGGTTTTTTTTTTTCTTTTTGGAAGGGAAACTGGGGTTAAGAGACTTGCCCAAGGTCACAAGGTTAGTAAGTGTGTCAAGTGTCCAAGGCCGCATTTGAACTTGGGTCCTCCTCATCACAGGGCCGGCGCTCTATTAACTGCTCCACCTAGGCCTCAAGATCTCTCTTAGTTTTGCTCTTAAAATCCTAAGTTCCCAAATGAGAGCTTGTTTGAAAAATTGTTTTCTTCTCATAAATAAAACTCATAAATCTGACTTTGACACATGGCTAATAATAATATTTAGTTCTTAAAGGATTTTATGCTGTCATTAAATGACAGATATATCCTGTTATCTTTACAACAACCCTTGGAAGTAGGTGCTATTATCCCTATTTTACAGATGAGAAGATTAAGGGAAATAGAGAATAAATGACTTGCTTAGGGATACACTGCTAATTAAGTGTTTTTCAGAAAATGATACACAAAAACAATTCATTTCCAGAGATTTCTATTGTGCGTACTATACACTTAACTTCCAAATGTAAATAACTGCTTTGTTTAGCTTTCATAGCCAGTTTAAAGACATTTTTCTTTACAATATGGGAGTATAAATCAGTATTTTGAAATATGTTCAAAAAATGGTTCTAGAGTAAATAAAATAATTGAATATTGCTTGTCAGAAATTTCATTTTTCATTTTTTCAGGAAACTTTTTTTCTTTACTGGTAACAATAGCTCATCATTTGAGTTTAGGTCAAATAACAATCAGTTTCACTAGCTATTATTTGTAGGTATTTTACCTATGGATCAGCCCTTTTAGGGAGAAATTAGAGATAGGAAAGAAAGAAACCCTATAAAACATGGTTTTGATTGCATAGAAAGTGTATCAAAAAATAATTGGTGTGGGAAATTATGTAGCTTGATGCTTGAACTGAGGAATAGTTGCTTTTATAAATTTTGGAATTGTAGACTACAATTAACTGGTATTAATTTTGTTGAATAGAAATATGTTCCATTTACTGTACCACCAGGAGCCAGGCTTGAATGAGTTTAAATAGATGAAGTCTAAATTATACTGACAGTCCATTAAACAGCCACAGAAACCCCTTAAAGAAAATAGTTTCACTATGATACCAGTTTATAATAAAATAATTTGCCAAATATGAGCTACAGCCTAGCCATCCTCAATACTCTTGTGTATTTCAAGAGAAAGCTGCAAATTGGTTGAAATGCTTATTGTAAAAGGGAGCCTTCTGTGTATTGTTTCTGGAAAGTAGCAAGCAGTGTTGCTTGAAATCTGCTCTGTGGGATGTTACCCTAGGAGATCAGAGGAACCATTTGTTGTCAGCCATCTGGGCAGAGAGGAGGCCTCCTTCCACCCTACCAGCCAAGGGAGGGCCTTTCTCCTGGAAAATTTTGCATGGTATTCCTAGTACCTCTCTTTGGTTTTGGGGTTTAAAAATTTTTTTTTGTCATTTTAGTCCTTTAATCCATTTCTTTGAGCTAGAAGTCTGTTGCTGTTACCATTATTAGCCTATATTAAAAAAATTTTTTTATAGTGCTGTTTGATTTGTAGGTTTTTATGCTCTGAGGCAGGAAAATATTTTATATTTTCAGACCAGGTATGATTTTTGAAGATTGTTTGATAATGCTTAATTTTTGAAATTAAAAATTGATGGTGACACGTAGCAAAGGAGCTAATGTGATACAGTAGAAATAAGGCTATATTTTTTTCAATACAGATTTGGGTTTACTCCTATTACCCTTGAAACGTCACTTTACCCAGTTGGAGCCTTAGTTTCCTAATCTGTAAAATGGGAATCATAATAAACATTCTTCTTTTTGTTACACCTTTCTCATTGTTGCAAGGATCAAAGGATATCTAAAGTGTTTTGTAAAACTTTAAGTCTCATATAAATGGTAGCAATTATTAATGTTATATTTGCATATTTTTTTGCATTATGTTATTAATTATGTACACATTCTAAGTCAGTGATCAGAACAATACATTCACTGTAATTTGTCTTAAAAAGATCTCTTCCCAGATATGTTTTAGTTACTATTCCATGGGCATTACTGCCATTTGTAAAATGAGTATTTCAAAGGAAGGCATCGTTGTATTCACACTATGTACATTATTTGAGCCTCAATTTTATTCTACTTTAAAAAAATAATCTGGGGGAAAAACATAGTTTTTTCATTGTGATACAAGCCCCTAAATGGAGATGAAAGTATTGTTCATTCTCTCTCTTGCTCTGTCTCCTTCTCCCTCCTCCCCCACCCTCACCTTTTACCCCTCAGTTTTCTAGGCTTGTTGAGTATATCACATTGCTTTTAGGCCATTTGAGTTCTCTTAGAAAACTTTTGGACAGAAGAGAAAGGAAAAGACTGTGAACTGACTTTGGGAAATATGATTAGGTATCATCTCTATAGCACTTTGTAAAAATGCTTTACAATTACTATAGTAAGAAATTGAGAACTTTCATCATCCTTGGGTGCCTTTTGGTTCTCAGTTTAAACAAAATTGTACTGACCTCCCTGGCTTCACAAATGTAGTCCAAACTCAAATTGTGTCTTCTACTAGAAAACTTCCCAACCATTCTTTTTTTTTCATTTTTCAAATGCTTTATTAACTTCTGATTTACATCATTAATTTCCACCAGATTTTGAGTTACAAATTTTCTCCCCGTTTTTCCCCTACCCACCACCCCAGAATAGCAGTCCCACAGGATATCCCCTCCTCCAATCTGCTCTCTCCCATATCTTCTTCCATACCTCCTTAGACTTTTCCAGTAGGGCATGGTGGATCTCTGTGCCACAGTGCCTGTATATCTTTTTTCCCAATTACATGTAAGATAGTATTAATAATAGTATATATGTATATATAATTTTAAACATTTGATTTTAAAACTTTGAATTCCAGATTCCCTTCCTCCCTTGTCACCCACCCTTACTGGGAAGATAAGCAGTTCAGTATAGATTTTACATGTGTAGCTAATGCAAAACATTAACATAGTGGATATGGATATATTGTAAAAGACTGACTATATTTCCCTTCCTCCTATCCCACCACCCACTTGTTCTATTCTCTACTTTAATCCCATCCCTTTTCAAAAGTAAGTGCTTTCATCTTCCCTCCCCCCCATCCTGCCCTCTGTTCCATCATCCCCCCTCTCATCTCCTTCCCCCCTACTCTCCTGTAGGGTGAGATACACTATTTAGTGTGTATTTCATTCCCTCCCCGAGCCAAATTCGGTGAGAATAAATAAGGTAGACTCATTCCCTTTTGCCTTCCTATTCTTCCCCTCCATTGTAACCCTTTTCCCTTGCCTCTTCTTTATGAGATAGTTTACTTCATTCTGTCTCTCCATCTCCTCTCATTATATTCCTCTCTCACCTCTTAATTTCCCCTTTTAAGTATCATCCCTTCCTATTCAATTGGTCCTGTGCCCTCTTTCTATGTATACCTGTAAGCATATATACACACATTCACACATGTATTCATATGCCTATATACCCTCCAATAGACATATATATGTATATATGCGCATATGTATGTATGTATATGTGTGTGTTTGTGTGTGTGTGTGTGTATTCCTTTCAAATGTTTTCATACTGAGAAGAGTTTTATCAGTTACAATTATCGTTTTTCCATGTAGGAATGTTAATAGTTCAAATTTGATCAAATTTGATAAGTTCCTTATGATTTCTTTTCCCTGTTTACCTTCTCAAGCTTCTCTTGCTTTTTGTATCTCGATGTCAAATTTTCTATTCAACTCTGGTTTTTTCATTAAGAATGCTTGAGGGGCGGCCAGGTAGCACAGCGAGTAAGAGCACCGGCTCCAGTGTTGAGAAGACCTGGAGATGGAATCCTGGGCTGAGAAACTTAGCACCCACCCAGAAACACCTGGCCATGTAACCTTGAGCAAGTTACTTAACCCCAGTTGCTTAGGGGCGGCCAGGTGGCTCAGCGAGTAAGAGCACCGGCTCCAGTGTGGGGATGACCTGGATCAAATCCAGGCTCAGATACTCAGCACCACACCCAGAAATAACTGGTTGTGTAACCTTGAGCAAGTTACTTAACCCTGATTGCTTTAAAAAAAAAAAAAAGAGTGCTTGAAAGTCCTCTATTCCACTGAATGACCATATTTTCCCCTGAAACATGATACTCAGTTTTGCTGGGTAGATGATTCTTGGTTTTAATCCCACCTTCTCTGCCCTCCAGAATATCTATTCCAGGCCCTTCGATCCCTCAGTGTAGAAGCTGCCAGATCCTGTGTTATCCTGATTGTGTTTCCACAATATTCAAATTTGTTTCTTCCTGGCTGCTTGTAATATTCTCTCATTGATCTGGGAATTCTGTAATATTCCTAGAAGTCTTCTTTTTGGGATCTTTTTCAGGAGGTGATTGGAGAATTCTTTCAACTTCTATTTTGCCTTCTGGTTCTAAAACATCAGGGCAAAAATTTTCCTTGAGAATTTCTTGGAGGATGATTTCTAGGTTCTTTCCCTGATCATGGCTTTCAGGTAGTCCAATAATTTTTAAATTATCTCTCCTGGATCTGTTTTCCAGGTCAGTGGTTTTTCCCATGAGGTATTTCACATTGCCTTCTATTCTTTCATTTGTTTGGATCTGTTTAACAGCATCTAGATTTCTCATAAAATCACTACCTTCCCTTTGCTCTAATCTAATTCTGAAGCAGTGATTCTCCTCATTGAGCTTATGAGATTCTTTTTCCATCTGGCAAATTCGGCGTTTCAAGGCATTCCTCTCCTCTTTGCCTTTTTGAGCCTCTTTTGCCAATTGTGTCAGTCTGTTTTTTTTAGGTGTTATTTTCCTCATTCAGGCCGTTGACTCTCATTTTGTAATTTTCTTGCATCGCTCTCATTTCTCTTCCCAATTTTTCCTCCACTTCTCTTATCTGCTTCTTAAGGTCCTCTATGGCCTGCAACCAGCTTATATTTTCCTTTGAAGCTTTTGGTGCAGGAGCTCTGATTTCACTGTCTTCCTCCTCTTTCATGCTTTGCTCCTTTTTGTCCCCAAAATAGGAGTCTGATGTTGGAGTCTTCTGTTTATTTTGCTTCCTTTGTCTAGTCATGTTGCCCCACAGTCACTTGACTTTTGGGCTTTTTGCCCCAGTAGGACTCTGCCACCAGACAGGGTAGCTTTTGTCCCAGATGCTGGGGTTTTCTCAGCTGCCGGAGGTATTTGTTGGGTGCAGTCTCTGAGGCCTCCACACGCTGTGGGAAGCTGGTCATTCCTAGACTGCAGTCCAGATCCAAGCTGGTTAAAGCAAGAGTGGGTAACCCTCATACTGGTTGCTTGGTCCCCGTGCACTCTGTAGGCTAGAAACTGAAGCTGCCACGTGGAGCTGGCTGTGCTGGGGGGTCTCAATGGCTTGTTGCCCTGGGGGCAAAAGGCAAAGCACTCCCAACTACTGGTCCCAAAGTCCAGACTGCACAGACCTCTCACTTTGTCCTTCGCATCTACGTGTTCATAAATCTGGAAATGGCCACAGCTGCTGGTGATCTGGAGTCCCTCCAGTAGGTGGCTGGTCAGGCCTGCACTGGGGCTAAAACCTTGTCTCTTGAGTGACTGGGCTTGGCTCCCAAAGTGCTGTGCTGGTGCTTGCTGCCGGCCTGTAGGGCTGTCCTCAGCGGGAGATTAGCTTCTCTATGTCATTTTCTGGGTTCTGCAGTTCCAAAGTTTTTTTAGAGTCCCTTTTTTACGTGGATTGGGGAAGGTGGAAGCCAGAGCTGTGGGGGAGGTCCTGCTTCTACTCCGCCATCTTGACTCTGCACCCCCCCCCAAACATTCTTAATACTAGTGCCTTCCTCCATTAATTATTTCCTTTTTATCCTGTATATAACTTGCCTTGTATATATATGTTTCCATGTTGTGTCCTCCATTAGATTGTTAGCTCCTTGGCAAAGGGACTGTCTTTTGCTGCTTTTTGTATCCTCAGCACTTAACACAGTGCCTGGCACATAGGACATGTTTAATATATCTTTATTCACTAATTGGGATATGTCCTGAATAGGGCAGACTGCAATGTCTCTAATACTCTTATGTTGCCTTCATTCTCATTTGAAGTTTCTTTATGTTATATGATGACTCTGCCCCACCTTTTCTCATGCTGTACTAGCAGTGAACTAAAATAAGTACAGTAGCCACTTAGATTTTTTTGAAATAAGTCAGTCTGGCCATGTCTTAAATTATTTTGTATATATGATGTGGATTTTTTATGACATGCACATAAAATTTTATATTTATATTAATTTACTTTCCTGTATTGAACTGTTTTATTTTCTCTTTTTATTATTAGTAAAGAACAGAAAAACTTTTCATATGTTACCTTTTATGAAATCTTTGTGAGTAAATACAGTTTTAACACTTCATGTCTAAAAACATGTGGTATGAGCAAAAATAATTTCAGTACTTTTTCCAAGAAAACCCCATGGACAGTACTAAAATGATAAAAGAGATGATACTGGATGAGCCCCCTCCGAATGGACGGTGTTCAGCATATAGCACTGGGGAAGAGCAGAGGACAGCTAGCTACAGGTAGCTCCAGGACTCATGAAGTGGCTGGGCTAAAGTTAAAAGGAAGTGTACCTGTGGATACATCTGGCCATGAGCAAAGTTCAATACTACATCAATTAATATTATAAAGGAACTTTGGATTGTAAGGCCTGTGAACCAAGTTAAGTTGCGTGTGATCAGAGAGGAGATGGAAAAATTTTGACATCTTGGCTGTTACTGAATTTAAATGGACAGGCATGGAGGGTTTTAATTCAGATGACCACTTGTAATGCCAAGCAAAGGCAACTTCGCGAGGTTCAAAATACCAGCACAGCTGCTCTCCATTTTATTCAGTGACAAATTAAGAACAGAGAAAATCAAAATATAGCATAATTCAAAATACAGCGTTCACCAAGTATAATTCAATAATTCCCAAGTACTACTCTACCCTTTGACATTATAATTCATTTAGTCAATCTGAAAGACCCTCTTCTAAGTACTACTCCACCCCTAGGCAGTACATTCATTTAGTTAATCACAAAGCACAAAAAAGTCAAAACTTCCCCACCCTTGGATCACAGCTGAATAGGCTATCAACCCCAGAGTTACAACAAGCTTAAGCACAGTGTTTAATACCCAAGGAAAGGTCTTTTCTTCATCTTGACCAGAGGCAAGTTCTCAGTAACCTTTGTTCCTGGGGAGACAAAGCTTTGCAAGGACATAAGATACATTGCCAGTGTCCTCATTAATTCATTCTCTTTCTTCAGAACAGTTCTAGGACCCCTGAAAACATTAGCAAAATCCTCTTCCAGGATTTCTGTAAATATACAACAAGAAAATCCTTCTTCAGGGTTTCTGAACCAACAGCAAGGTTCCAGAACCTCAGCAACAACAGGATTGTCTTTCACCAGTGGATGAGTCTGGCAAAACAACATCAAAACAGACAAGTTACCAGCATAACAGCCATGTCTCCTCAGTCCTTGGCAGCTCTGGGTAGCAGCTCTCAAAAGGTCCTGGTCAGTTCAAACTGGCCCTCAGCAGTCTTCTCCATTTCTGCCTCCACAATGCTGCTTCCAAAAAAGATTCTTCTGCCTCTCTCTCTGTTTGTGTGTCTCTCAATTCACATCACCAGCTCCTCCCGGTTCAGCCCTGTCTTTTCATGTCAAGTCCATCCCTCAACTTGGATTCATAAGCTCAATTCACATCACCAGCTCCTCCCGGTTCAGCCCTGTCTTTTCATGTCAAGTCTATCCCTCAAGTGGGATTCATAAGCTCAGGGTTTTAACACAATTATTCCGAAAACCAAGCCAATACAGGGGGATCTTTACATTCCATTACTGTTACACCACTATATTCACTGCTGTGGACAAGAATTCCTTAGAAGAAATGAGTAGCTCTTATAGTTAATAAAAGTATGAGATGATAAGTAGTGCTAGAGTATACTCCCAAAAGTGACACCAAGGTAAGCTATTCAAGATCACAGTAATATAAGTCTGTCTTCTAACCACAGATGACAAAGAAACCAAAGTAGATCAATCATGTGCAGAAGTTCTGTGTAGTCTGTTAAGACAAGACCTGAAGCTGATTGTGGCCCAGATCATGAATTTCTTTTTTTTTTTTTATTGCACTTTTTTTTGGAGGGGGGAAGGCAGGGCAATTGGGTTTAAGTGAGTTGCCCAAGGTTACACGGCTAGTAAGTTTGTCAAGTGTCTGAGGCCGAATTATGAATTTTTTTATTGTAAAATTTATACGTAAATGGTAGAAAGTCTGGAAAACTATCAGACCATATTGATATAATGTAAATAGCATCCCTTTGATTATTAAGTGGTTGTAATGAATAGATATAAGAGATTAGATCTAGCAGATAGAATGCCTAAAGTAGTATGGGCCTAGATTCACAAAATTGTATAGGAGGTAGCAGCAGAAAACATTCCAAAGAAAAAGAAGAGGAAAAAAAAGCAAAATGGCTGTCTAATGAGGTTTTACAAATAGCTGAGGAAAGAAGGAAAGTAAAAGGGAAAGATATATTCAGAGAATAGCCAGGAGAGATAAGAAGGTTTTCTTAAAGGAGCAATGAAAACGAATAGAAGAAAACAATACAATGGGAAAGCCTAGAGATCTTTACAAGAAAAAGAGATATCAAGGGAAAGGACAAAAATGGACATGATAAAAGACAAAAATGATAGGGATCTAACAGAAGCAGAATAGATTAAGAAGAGGTGGAAAAATACATAAAATAACCATATAAGATCTTTTTTTTTCTTTTGGAGGGCAATTGGGGTTAAGTTACTTGCCCAAGGTCACACAGCTAGTTTTTGTGTTAAGTGTTTGAGGTGGGATTTGAACTCAGGTACTCCTGACTCCAGGGCTGGTGCTCTACTCACTGTGCCACCTAGCTGCCCCCATATAAGATCATTGATATCCACAGTGGTATGATTACTGATCTGGAGAATGGAGATGGACCTTAGGAAACATTGGTTATAGTAAGCCTAATGGAGGTGATGGAATTCCAGCTGAGCTATTTTAAACTCTTAAAAGATGGCGTTCAGTATGCCAGGAAATTTTGAAAACTCAACAGTGTCCACTGGATTGGAAAATATCTGTTTATGGGTCAGCCCTAAGGAAGGGCAGTGCCAAAGAATGTTCAAATTATGAAACAATTGCTCTCCTTTCCCATGCTATAAAGATTAGGCTTAAGATTCAGCAAGCCAGGCTTCAGCAATATGTGAACTGAGAATTGCCAGAAGAACAGGCCTGGTTTTCAAAGAAACAGAGGAGCTAGAGACCAAAATGCCAACATTCACTGGATTATGGAGAAAGCAAGGGCGTTCCATAAAAAGATCTACTTTATTTAACTACACTAAACCTTTTGATTGTGTAAATCACCACAAAATGTGGCAAGTCCTTGGGAGAGATGGGAATACCAGATCGACTTGTTTCCTGAGGAACCTGTATGTGGACCAAGAAACAACAAACCATGGTTGGTTTAAGATTGGAAAAGGAGTGCTATAACACTGTTTGTTGTCACTGTATCTATTTAAGTTAGGTATAGAGAACATGATGCCAAATGATGGGCTGGATGTATCCAAAGGCCAAATTAAGGTTGCTAAAAAAATATCAACAATCTCAGGTAATGCAGAGCATAATAGCATCCTGAGGGCAGAAAGTTAAGAGGAACTGAGAAGCCTCTTGATGAGGGTGAAAGAGGAGAGTGTAAAAGCTGTCTTGAAGCTTGACAACCAAAAAACTAAGCTCTTGGCACCTGTTCTTATCACGTCCTGGCAAAGAGAGGGAGAAAAAATGGAAATGGTCAGATTTTATATTCTTGGGCTCAGAGATCACTGTAGATGGTGACTGCAGCCATGAAATTAAAAGGCACTTGCTCCTTGGAAGGAAAACTTTGGCAAATCTGGACAGCACACTAAAAAGCAGAAATATCACCTTGCTGACACAGGTCAAAGCTGTGTTTTTTTCAGTAGCAGTATATGGTTCTGAGACTTGGATTGTAAGGAATTGTGGTGCTGAAGAAGACTTCTGAGAGTCCCTTGGATAGCAAGGAGATCAAATCAGTCAACCCTTAAAGAAATTAATTCAGGAAAATACTGAAGCTGAAGGTTTAATACTTTGACTATATAATGAATAGATAGAACTCTTTAAAAGATTGAAAACAAAAGGAAAAGGGTACTTGAGAATGAGGTGGATTAATAATATGGAAACAACACACGTGAACTGGAAGGATACATGGAAAATGAATGTGAACTTGGAGGATAGAGGGACTTGGCATACTGTATGGTCCATGGAGTCACAAGTAGTTGGGCATGACTGAGTAACTGGACAACAAAAACATTTTTCTTATAAATATATCACCAATTGTTCATTTGGTAGTATATTATCTTATAATTATTAGTAATGCCTCTCCTTGACTTCTTGATCTCTACCAATAGTCAGTCCTCCCCTGCTTTCTGTTGCCTGTTTCCAAAATTAGGGTGTAAAAGTGACCTAGAAGAAACCTACTTTTACAGAGTGAAGATATACCAATAATTTTCTGAACTGATGTATAAACCTTGACTTTCCTCCTAATCCAATTAGAGGGAAAGCTGATGGGGAAGAAGGGATATAGAATGAGCCTATTTAGTTCATCTTCAGTGGTAGCCAAGTTGTTTTCTTTGAACTCTTTAAATCCTGGATTCTTATTGACATTCAATACACTCTATGATGTTGGGGAACGAAAGTTTATTTCACATTAGTCTGCTACTTTTTTGTACTGTTAGGGCATTTATGAGTAGGAAATGAGAAAATGTGTGGGAAGTACACTGTACTTACGTAATTTCAAAGCTCAGACTGATTTCAGAGACTATCTGAGAGAGCATAGAGCTTAGTCCAGGCCCCTCATTTTATCGATGAGAACATTTTTGCCTCAAGAAGTCAAGTGCTTTGCTAAAGATCATATTGGTACAAAATGGAAGAACTCAGAAGGGAACTTGCGTTTTCTGATTTCAAATCTCATGTACTCTCCATTGTATCAAGTTGTCTTTCAGAGTACTAATATAATAATAACTCATGTGGTCTGTTTTTCTTATATTTTAATGTTGTGACGTTTGATATTAACAGAATGTATCCATTTAAAATTCATTTGAAAGTATATACTTTATTTTAATTTTTAAATTTTTTTTTTTAAGCAATTTGGGTTAAGTAACTTGCTCAAGGTTACAAGGCCAGTTATTTCTGGGTGTGGTGCTAAGTATCTAAGCCCAGATTTGATCCCCAGGTCATCCTGACACTGGGGGGGGGGTACTCTTACTTGCTGAGCCACCTGGCCACCCCTAAGCAATTGGGGTTAAGTAACTTGCTCAAGGTTACCCGGCCAGGTGTTTCTGGGTGGATGCCAAGTGTCTGAGCCCATATTCGTTCTCCCAGGTTGTCCTGACACTGGGGCCAGTGCTCTTACTTGCTCTGGTAGCTGGCTGCCCCTAAAGTGTATACTTTAAATACTTGTTTAATCCTAATTTTGTAACACTTCTTTTTTTTTTCCCAGCTATTCTTGTCCCATATGGAGTTCTTTCCTAGGTGATTTTTTTTCAGCTATATCAAAACTTGACTTACTGATTCTTCCTTGTAAAATCTTTTCAATTAATTATATTCTCCCTTTTAGAGAAGAAAAAACTAGTAACAATTTTCTCTTTTTTCGTGTCCGGCATTGGGGTTAAGTGACTGTTCAGGGTCATGCAGCTAGTAAGTGTCAAATGTCTGAGGTCATATTGAACTCAGATTGCCTCCAGGACCTGTGATGTATCAGCTATGCCAATTAGCAGCCCCCAAATTGTTTTGATGACTTTTACTTTATAATATTGTTTGGAGATCCGACAGTGCTATTAAAAAAAAATGTCTATCTTTTAAAATTATTTTTCTTATGTTACTGCTATTGTTTAAATTTTTAGAAATATGGGAAATGACAGTTGAAAATGGGTGTCTTTTCTTTAATTTTGTATTTGTTGGGGAAACTAATAGTATTTTCCCATTGCTTTAATGATTGCCTTTTGTTTAGATACATGTTTTTCATTTTTCAAATTATGGAGTTTTTTTCTTATCTGTTCTGCCCCTCAGTATCATTTCATTGGATCTTTTAATGAATTTCAATTTTAAGTTATGCTAGTTAGGTTTCCCCCACCCTCATATTGCATGTTTAGGTTTTTTTTTTAAAGATTTTTTTAATTACTATTATTGTTTGTCACGATATTTTCCCTTTAATTATTTTTGTTTAAGCTATTTTGATTTAAACTTATGCTCACCTTATTCTTCCCCATACCTTATAATTTATTTGGCCATAATTTATTGTGATATTGTCATTTTTATTATGTTAATATGGCCCAGCAACATACATGAATATTCTTTAATTGATACACTATTTTTTATTTCTTTAAATACCTTGTCACAAGGTCATCTAGATGGTGCAGTGGATAAAACACCTTTTCCAGAGTTGGGAAGACCTAAGTTCAACTCCAGCCTCAGGCACTCCCTGTGTAATGTTGGGCAAGTCACTTAAAATTGTAAAATGCGTTGTAGAAGGAAATGGTAAACTTACTCCAATATCTTTGCTAAGAAAAATCCAGTAGGATCATGATTCGAACACAGTTGAAATGACTGAAAAACAGCAACAGCAATATCATTTCAGAATTCTATTTCTATGAATATTGAATGTCCTTTGGTGGATTGACTCTTAGATTAAGCTTTGCAATTTTCAGTCATTTAAAATTGGGCTTCAAGGGCAGCTAGGGGGTGCAGTGAATAGAGCACTGGCCCTGGACTCAGGACAAGCTGAGTTCAAATCTGGGGCCTTGTGACTTTAGAAAAGTCACTTAACCCCAATTGCCATGCCTTCCCCCCTGAAACTCTCCCCCCACCAAATATAAATAAATAAAATGGGCTTCATCTTCTCTTATTACTTTTTGGATATTATTGTTATATAAAAATACCATTGATTTTTGTGGGTTTATTTTGTAGTCTGAATTTTTGAAGAATCCTAATGTTATTATCTTAGCTTCTTTTCTTATTGTCCAAGATTTTCTAAATAAAATAAACCATTTTGTCATTAGAAAATAATGTTAGTTTTGTTTCTTTTTTACTTAGATATATCCCCCCCATCTTTGCTAGGTAGCATTCTTAGAACTTTGACAAATGATAGCAATGAACGGGAACATCCCTGTCTTACTCATGTATTTAATTAGAAAAGTTCCAAGTGTCTCCTTATTATATTAGTGGTAGCTTTTTTGCTTAGATAGATATTTTTGCCATATTTAAGATATTCTTCCTTGGCCATACTTAGAATATTTTCTTTTTGGAAGCTTACATTTCTCTGCTATTTCTTGTTTCCCATACTTGAATCAGAGTTGCAACCTTGATGTAAATCCAGCTTGATCATAGTCACTGTTGCAGAAATTGCTTTAGTTTTTTAGTGAGGATTTTATTTAAATTTTAAAAATATTTGATATACTTCTCTTTCCTTTATCCTTACCTGTTGTAGGTGTTATGGATATCTTTGTTGCATCAAAGGAACTTTCCAGAGATTTTCCTTTTTCAAGAAAGAAACTTATGTTGTATTTATTGTTCTTTAAAAGTTCTTTATTGTGCATATATTTTATTTAAAAATGTTCTGGAATTCTTCTGTAAACATATCTGTATCAGCACTTCCATTTTTGTTTTCTTCCTAAGATTCTGTCTTTATAGATACTTCAAATTACTTTTGAGTATGTGCTTTTTAATAACACTGTTTGGATTCAGGATAACATGGTGTAGCAGCAAGCACCCCAGCATCCCCAGGGTGGCTGCCAACACAAGTTCCTAGATCTGCTTTTGGGTTAACAATCTTGCTTTAATCAATCAAACATAGGATTTACCTAGTTCAGGAGAAAATGTCAGCACCCTGAATTTCAGAAGTTACAAGAAGACAGAGAAACAGATCTAGCAGACAGGCCTCTAACTGTCTGACCATTATTACATCCATACCTAGTTAACAGTTACCAGAGAGGGAAGCATCAACATCTGGGTTTTCAAAGCCTAGGGGCTGGTCTGGTCAAATCACACAACACTTCTCAAAGTAAGCCCCAAAACAAAGCCTCACATCAGGGTTTATATAGCTTTCTCCTGGTTTGGAGAATGTCACAACCCTCTTTACCAATCACAAAGTATCTCCTGAAAAACAAGCCTCCTTCCATAGGCTCCAGGTGTACTTAAGCCTATCAAAGGGCCTAGGGGCAAGGAAGAACTTAAATTCACATTCCCATAACAGATGGTTATTTTATATATTTTTAATGTATTTAATTTGTTTTGGTTTTTTTGTATCAGAGTATAGTAGGTTTTGATAATTTTTTCTTTTTTATTTCAACTTTTTAAAAAATTTGTTAATTTTATTTTTCTTCACCTTTTTTTTTTTTTGTTTGTTTTTCCTTTTGTTTTATTTTGTTGGAGGGGGAAGGTAGGGTAGTTGGGGTTGTGACTTGCCCAAGATCAGGGCTAGGGTTTTGTGTGTGTGTGTGTGTGTGTGTGTGTGTGTGTGTGTGTGTGTGTGT
>NW_027187400.1:26392123-26460282 GCF_028583685.1 Petaurus breviceps papuanus
TGTGTGTGTGTGTGTGTGTGTGTGTGTGTGTGTGTGTGTGTGTGTGTGTGTGTGTGTGTGTGTGTGGTAAGTGTCTGAGGCCGACTTTGAACTCAGGTCCTTCTGACTCCAGGGCTGGTGCTCTATTCACTGTGCCACCTAGCCACCTCCCTTTACCTTATTTTTAATCTGGTTTGCTTAAAGTCATTAAATTTCATGTTCTTTTCTAAGAACCATCTTGTAGATTTGCTTAATTTTCTATAGTCTGTTTTGTTTTCGATTTATTTCTTCCCTAATTTTCAAATTAAAAAAAAAAGTTTTTATTTGACATTTGTTAGCCTAAATTTTAATTGTGTATTAACTTCATTCGTGCTTTTTTATGTTTTAAAGTAAAGGTCTCTTTTTTCATCCCAGAAATTTCAGTGTCTTTTTTTTTTTTTCAGCATTCTCACTGCCTTTCGTGTAGGTCTTAGTTGTTTCTGAGATTTTTTTCTTTCACCTATTCGTTGTTCAGTATTTCATTATTAAATCTTCATTTAGTTCTGTCTTTTATCTATGTTCTATTACATTATGTACCTACAAAGGATATGTTTTTTCTGCCATTTTTCTATTTGCAGTTCCTCTGTGCCTACATTTATACACGGTTTCAAGGTATGTATGTTTACTTGTCTCATTCTGAAGACACCATCTTTTTATCCCTAGATTCCTTAATAGTTCAGTTTTATATTTTCCTTTTATCTCTGAGAGAAGAACATTAATCCTCATACTGTTATTGCATTAGTATTTTTACCTTCTTTTTTGACCATTAGTTTTCATTCAATGAATTTAGATGCTATGCCATTTGGTGCACAGGTATTTAATATTAATATTGGTGTATTGTCTTTTTAAAATTCATATTATACTTTCCTTTTTTTCTCTATTGTAAATTTTTAATTTTATGTGGTGTGGCGGTATGATTTCAACTATTCCTTTCTAGATTTACTTGATGCTATTAAATTTCATTCTATTATTTCTCATAGATTCACTGTCTTTCAATTTTAGATGTGCTTATTAGAAACAAATTTCGGGTTTTTTTTTTCCTTATCCATTCCACCCCTCTTTCATTTTATTGAGTTATTTAATTAAATCTTGTTAATATTATTATAAATTTGTTCTTCCTGTCCACCCCCTTTTTCCACAGTTTTAAAGATTGTGGTAATTATCATACTTGCTTAAATCAGTACTTTGTCTTTTTATTTATTTTTGCATCAGCTACTTTGCTGCATCTTTATTCCTCCCTAAATTCCTCTGTATAATTCAGTCCTCCTGTTTATCAAGCTTTTACCTACATTTCAGAGTTTACTTAGTTATTACTTTCTTTTTCTTTCATTTATTTAATAAGTTCATTCTCATCACTTTTTCCCCCTTACAAGATAATCGATTAAATTAAAATACCTCCCCTTTACCTTCAACATAAATCTGTTTTCTCATATTTTATGAGCAAAATTCAACAGGAAGAATATTTCAGTTGAATACAACTATAGAAACTATATAATGTTTCACATTGTACTTATTAAGAATCACATTGGAATTATATGAATCCAGTAAAATAATAGAAAACACTGTTTGAATAAAGACATACTTAAATAATGAAAAAATATTAATTACTTATTGGTAGTTTGCACCAAGATGATCAAAATGAGAAAGTTACCTAAATTAATTTATTGATTTATGGCTGTTCCAATTTTACTACCAGAGGAATATTTTGTTGTACTAGGAAAAATAAATTTATTTTGAAAAATAATTCAAAAAATCTCATGGGTAACAGTTTAAAAAAATAAGAAGCAAAGTAGATTTTGAATACCAGAATCAATAATCATTAAAGCAATTTGATGAAAGTTTAGAAAGAGAAATCGATCTATTGGATAAATTAGATGCACAATATAAAAAAATTCATACAGTAACATAATATTCAATAACCTAAAAACCCTAAGTAGTGGAGGAAGAATTTATTCCTTCACAAAAACTTTTGGAAAAAGTGTACACCAAGGAGTTTGCTGGAAATTAGATAAAGACTAACAGCTCATTTAAATTAAAAAGGGAAAAGATATATTGTAAAAACATAGGAACTGTACATTTTTCTTATGAAGCTTGTATATCCAAGATCTATGAGGAACTGATCCATATTTATGAGACTAAGAACCTTTCACCAATACAATGATGATAGTCTAATGATATGAAGACAAGTTTTAGCTATCGATACCATATGGGGGAAAAAATTGTAAGTCAGTAATAACTAAGTGGAATATAAATATAAAGCAACACTTAATATTATATATTTATTATATAGTATTATATAATATATAACAATATAATTAATATTATATATAATATAGATATAAAGCAACACTTAATCTTCATAAACCTCTCATCAGATTGACTAAGATAACAAAAGAGGAAAATGATGTTATTGGAAAACAAACATGTTTATTCACTGTTGGAGGAGCTAAGAATTCATCCAGTGAAAACTTATCTGGTTCTAACAGTAATTACTGCAGTAGAATCAGTACAATCTAAAAAAATTTTGTACATATAAAAATATTTATATTCTTTTTCTGTTAGTTAAAAATTATAAACTAATGAAGTTTCCACTTACTAAGGACTGGTTGAGAAAATCATGGAGTAAAAATGTAGCAGAATGATTGTATGTAAAGGAATCACAAAATCGTAAATTTCAGAGGAAATTGGGAAGACCTTTCTCACTTGTTGCAGAGCAAAGGGAATAGATCAGTAAAATACAGTGATTACAAGGTTATAGAAAAAATTTAAAGAAATTAGAAGTGTAATTAATGCAGTGATAAACCAGCAGTTCAAAAGAATGAGAATGAAACATTACTTACCTGCTGCCAATGAGGTAAAATTTATAGCAATATGCATTTTTCAGTATTTCCAATAAGAAATATGTTTTGCTGAATTATAAACATACATATTTTCAGGTTTTTTTCTTTTTGTTTTTGCTTTGCTTAATAGCAGATATATTTGGGTGGTATGTAATGGGAGAGAGATTAAAATTAAAAAGAAAAAAAATAAACTTAAAAACATCTTAAGGTATTATTTAGTTTTGTTATGATTTTCATGGTATAATTGACTTCATTTACCTATCTTGCAATTTTGTTTATGAGGTGTGTGTTAAATATTCTACTTAGCATTTTTTCTTTTGTATGAATGCCTCCGGTGGTTCCATTTTGTTTAAAATTCATTGTATTGTTTTGATCATAAGGCTTAGGTTTTCTAGTTAAATTATTTTGCTTTTTAACTTGAATTATTTCGCTTTTTGAAATATAGACTTCCATTCTTTTCTGTGCTTTGTGATGCATGTGGAATAGTCTTGTCGTGTTGTTTAAATTTCCTTCTTTCTGTTGTAGTTGATGGTATTTCTCCTAGTCCGTTGAATAATTTTTTTGACCATCTAAATTGTTATCTTTATTATATATGTTGGAATTTGGAGGTCCCCCCCTTTCCAGTTTAGACTGTTGTAGTCTTTCAATTCTGCATTTGTTTCCTACATTCTGAAATTGTGCATTTTTATTATTTTTTATTGTATTTATTATTGTATTATTTCTTGTATTATGGTGTTTGTGATTTTTGATTTGTCATGTTCTGTAACATCTCTGATTCTTAAGTTGTTTTTTGCCTACGTATCTTATATTTCAGGTCAGTTGCTGGTTTTTATAGAAAACATTTATATCATGTTTTCTTTTAGAATTGTTACTTTATATGTCTCTTCTGCTTGCCTTTGCTTCAGAATTTTTATATTTTAAATCTGTTATTCTCTCAGTTCTTTGTGGTAACTCTTTCATGGATTTAAATTTTTTCTATTCTTATTACTGCATTTATAAAATAATGCATTGAGACATGTACAATTCTGACCTCTGTTTTAAATTTATTTTCTAGTGGGTTTTGTTCCTCTTTTTAGGCGTTGTATGATTCTTTGTCCATGTTCTCTTTTGGTTATGTAAGCAAAAATTGATTAGGAGGTAGGTATATTTAGTAGGTGGCAGCTTTTTGAATATAAAGAATTGGATATGAGAAATGTGGAGGCAAAAAATGGAAAGATTTGGTGACTGATTGGATATATGTGGGATGAAAGAGAATTGAGAATAATACTGAGGGTTATTTACTTGATAATTGAAAGGATAGGCCATAACCACTACAAAAATAGGGAAGTTTGAGTAATGGGTTATGCTAAGAGACTTGTTGAACTTTTTTGAGCTTGAAATGTCTCAGGGTCATTCACTTTGAAATAGGAAGTAACAAACACTAATACAGAAAATCATGAACTGATGCAGAGTGAGCAAACAGAACCAGAAAGGCAGTGTACAGAATGAGTAACACAATATACCTGAAAAGAAGAACAAGACTAAAAATAAATGCTTTGAAATTATTATGATGGAGGTTAGGTGGCGCAGTGAGTAAAGCACCGGCCCTGGAGTTAGGAGGACCCGAGTTTGTATCTGGCCTCAGACACTTAACACCCCCCCCCCCCCAAGAACTAGCCATTGCCCTCCGTGTCTTCTTTCCCGCCTCCCCAAGAGAGAGGAGAAGACCCCCCATACTTCGGTTCTTTGCAGCTATATTTATATTCTTTGCGGCTGTGTTTATTTTTTTAAATTTATTTTTAGTTTTCAGCTTTCATTTCCACAAGATTTTGAGTTCCAAATTTTCTCCCCATCTCTTCCCTCCCCCCACCCTATTTTCCTCTTTTTCCCCTTCCTCCTTTCTTGTAGGATAAGATGGATTTCTATACCCTTTTGCCTGTATATCTTATTTCCTGGTTGCATGTAAAAATAATTTATTTTAACATTTGTTTTTAAAACTTTGAGTTCTAGATTCACTCCCTTCTTCACTCTTTACCCACCCCCACAGTCAAAACAAGCAATTCAATATAGGTTATACATGTATAGTTATGCAAAACATTTCTGTTGTAGTCATATTGTCAAAAGACTAACTATATTTCTCTCCATCCTATCCCTCCCCCTATTTATTCCATGTTCTCCTTTGACCCTGTCACTTTTCAAAAGTGTTTGCTTCTGACTACCCTCTCCCCTAGTCTGCCCTTCTGTCATCCTCCACTCTTATTCCCTTCCCGCCTACTTTCCTGTGGGGTAATATACCCACTTGAGTTATTCTCTCCTGAGCCAAGTCCAGTGAGAGTAAGGATGACTCATTCCCTTTTACCTCCATGGTCTTTCCCTCCATTGTAACAACTTTCTCTTGCCTCTTTTATATGAGATAATTTATCCTATTCTCGCTCTCCCTTTCTCCTTCTCCCAATATATTCCTCTCTCACCTCTTACTTTTATTTTAAAGATATTATTCCTTCATATTCAACTCACCCTGTGCCCTCTGTCAGTGTATACATATACACACATGCATATATATACACACATACACCCACCTATAGACACTTATAAATGTATACACACACACACACACACACACACACACACACACACACACACACACCCTCTTCAACTATCCTAATACTGAGAAAAGTCTCATGAGTTACAAATATTGTCTTTCCATGTATGAATGTAAACAGTTCAGCTTTAATTAGTTCCTTTTGATTTCTCTTTTATGTTTACCTTTTCATGCTTCTCTTGCTTCTTGTATTTGAAAGTCAAATTTTCAGTTCAGCTCTGGTCTTTTCATTAAAAATGCTTGAAAGTCCACTATTTCTTTGAATGTCCATATTTTCCCCCGAAGTATTACATTTCTTGTTGAATTGTTTAGATGTTAGATGTATTCTTTCTATTGCCTGTCCACAAGAATGCCAAAGAGTTCATTATGATTTATGGCAACAGAGTATCCCCAGCTTCAGATTGTCATTTAGTATAGAAAGGGAAATTGAATTCTCCCTTTATATAAACTTGTTGATTCCCTGAAGATTTGTAGTAAGTGGAAGATTTTATATTTTACTCTTCAATCTATTTTTATTATAGTTTTGCTAAATTCATACTAGGTGCCAGAAAGTGTGTTAGATCCTTGGAGATGAACAGATTTGGGAAATAGATTATTTGGAGATAGATAAGTTCACAAACCCCAGGATGAATTCCTTCCTACCTTTACGGAGTTTTTAGTCAATTCAAAATATGTTCAAAATAATATAAATAATTTCATTTATATAGTGCTTTAGGTTTTTCATAGTGCTTTATATATTTTGTCTTATTTGATCTACATACTCTTATTTCCATTTACAGATAAGGAAACAGAGACTGAAAGCAGTCAGCCAGTAAATGCCTAAGGAAAAATTTATACTTATACCTGCCTGACTCCATTTCAGGAACTTTATGAACTGTATCACTTGGCTACCCTAGAAAAGGGAGTTTGAAATATTCTAGTGATAATGGGTAGGGTGTCACTACCACTCTGGGGATTAAAGAAGTTTGGTTGCTTGTAGGAAGAGTCATCCTGGTCTCACTATATGTTATCCCCACTGCCATATCCAGTCTCTTGACAAGACCTATTGATTTCACCTTTGCAGTACCTAGAAGAGGTCCAGTCCTTTACTCTTGTCACTGCCACAGTTCTGTTGTTGGCCTTCCTCACCTCACCCTGGGACTTTTACAGATGGATCTGATTGTCTTAGTTGCTTCCCAATGTAATCCACTCTCCATTCAGCCAGTGAAGTGCTTTTCTTGAAGTGCAGGTCTGACTATGGTGACCCATCCAATCAGTAAACTCTGCTGGCTCCCTTTCATTCTGGGGATCAAATACAAAATCCTCTTCCTTGGTGTTCAAAGCTCTTCATAACTAGCCCCCTCCTGCCTTTACAGTCTTCTTACTCCCCACCAACTCCCCTTCTATCTTGTAATGCTGTTCTCCTTACTAGTCCTCAAATATATTCATCAGTAACTCAAACAACTAAAACTTCTTATAAAATCATTAAGAAAAATAATAAAAAATGAATTATTTTACATTGAAACTTGAATAACAAATTATGTTCTCACAGGTATTTTTCCTTTTTAGTTGAAATTGGAGTAGGTGGATTGTTTAGTTAAAGAGAATTATTGAAATAATTGTTATTATCTGTGTTAATGTTCTCTGTGCTTATCTTTAAAATCTAGTCCTTATCTAAGGCTTTTCCTTCTCATATAGTTCTTATTAGACAAATTTGTGAGAAAATAATGTAACTATAAATTCTTATTGTTCCTGTTTCTCATCTTGATGGCTTTATATTGCATAAGCAGTAGGTTTCATTTGATTAAAAAAATTTACACTGAGCTCAACTAACATTATCAAAATACTTCCCTCAAAGGATTAACTACAGATGTACTGATGAGTAAGAGACTACTTTATAGGGTAGCCTGTTATACAAATAAGAGTATTCAATTGGAAGTTGACATGTGGATTTGGATCTGTCAGGTTGCTATGGTAACTTCATAAACACTCCATAGGAAGTGACATTTTGTACTGTGACAAGGCATTACCATTGAAGTGAAAGGATTACCTCCCACTCTGTGGTTGATAATCTGCCAAACTAAGCCTGAGTTCATCCCTGAGAGAGGTATCAGTTAGAGGAGATTGTGTCAATTTTCCCCTCACCATTGCTCAAGTCCTAGTTCAATTTTTTAGTCAAATAGTTGTGAATGTCCCCCTCTAGTTTATTAGACATCTTCTCTCACTTCAGAAAATATTTTGTTTTTAAAACAAATATTAAAGATAGTTATTTTTCTGCATGAATTTGCTGTGGAGATACGGAAACAGATTTCTAGAGCTGTAAAAAGTTCATCTTTTTTTGGATGATATTTTAATTTGATTTCTCCTCTTTTTTTTTCTTTTTTACGAATTAGGTTAGAATAGTGAAGAGAAATGGAAATAAAAATTGTTGATCATCAAAAGTTATTTATAATTTTTTATTTTCTCTTTCTATTTACCTTTCATTTCTAAATATCACTCTGCATTTGACCTTGTAACAAGGAATAAAAAAACAAGTTTAGCAAAACTAACCAGCACATCAGTTGTTTTTGCTATTTTATTAAATACCCTGTTCCCTTTAACTCTGTAAAGAAGGAACAAATTTTTTTTTCCAGTTTTCTAGGTCCATTTGTCCTTAAAATTGTTCAGCGATCATCTTAATTTTTAATTCAGACTTTACATTTACATTCTTGGACTATTGGTCTAAAATTATCTTCCTGGATTTGTTTCACTTTACATGACTTCCTTTCGGTCTTCCTTTGCTTCTGTGAATTCTTCTCAATGTTATTTATTGTGATAAGGCAATGTTCCATTACACTCATGTACCACAACTTGATTCTTTGTTTTTCAGTTGATGGACATTTATTTTTCCTTTTTTGGGGTCTATTACATTACCGCATAAATGCTATTAAGCATAATCTGGTGTATTTTGAGTGTTTCATTCTGTATTAGAAGACTTCTAGGTGGTGTATGAAATAAGAGTGCTGGACCTGGGGTCAGGGAAACATGAATTCAAATCCTACTTTAGACACTTAATAGCTCTGCCACATTGATCAAGTTACTTAGTCTTTTTTACCTCTCTTTCCTTATTTGTAAAATGGTGATAGCAATAAGCAACTCCGTCCTTGGATTGTTGAGAGGACCACTGAGATAATATTTGTAAAATACTTTGCAAACCTTAAAACTGTGTATCATTTCTTGCAGTTATTATATATAAAACTGTGTGAAACAATGTTGCACTTTTCAACCTGAAAGTTTGGTTAAAGGAGGCAAACAGGCTAGATGATATGCAAATCCAAATAGTTTATTCCCTTAAATCTGACTGAATTACATACATATATGGAACCAGACAAAATCTGACTGCCTGAGCAAAAGAATGAGAAGGCTTAAATACATTTTAGGACCATCCCAATTCAGGGTGGCTGTGTCACTCAAATTTATGATCTCCGTATATGTTTAATTGTGATATGAGAAAGGAATCTTCTTAATTGGATAGGTGGTAAATACAATAAGAGAGTTGACAGTGTTAGTTGAAATTATGACTCAGGATATCTGTGTTTTCTTTATCATCAACATGCCATAACCTAGTATATGTCCAATTTGGACATATAAGAAAAAGTCCCATTACTCAAGGTGGTGTCTCGGGTCAAGGGTCTCATCCTTAATGGCCATAAAGTCAGCCCCATCTGGCACGGTTCACATACGAAGAGGGATTCTCTGAGTTTACTCAGAGAACAAAGAAGCGGTTAGGTCTAGGCTCTTCTTCTGGTTGATTAGTTCAGGCCCTGGCCCTTATTGAGGTTATTACATTGATATTAAATGATTGTCATACTCTATAGAATTAGACATAATTAATCTCTTTCTCTGAATTAATCCAAAATTGACAAAAATGGTGTCATAAAATGCATAAAAGATCATGTGAGAAAGAAACAAGTAATGGACAACACTTGAAATAGTGCTGCGGTACTAAGAAATAGGTATATTTTGTGGGAAAGTGAGTATTTATTTCATATTTATAAAGGATATTCTAAAGAATACATTACTTCATGGAAGATTTCTTTGAAGTGTTGTGATTTCAGTAGTTAATGGAATGATGTAATAAAGATGTTTTGGCATACTGGCTTTGGGAGCGTGTTTCATCGCTAGCATTAAATTTTATAAGCATTATTGAAGTCTCTATTCTCCCTCTTCTCAAAGAGCCCAGTCTAATGGTGAGGATTAGAAATGTGGACAAGCTTCAGGCCAGCAAGACTGAATGTAGGCAGATTGCCCAGCTTCCAGCTACCTACTTCAGCAAAAAATATCAGAATCACACCAAACTGCATAATGACTGGGCTTTGGTTAACAAAGCCAGCATCTGTTCCATCAGACAGTTCAACATATATAGGCAAGATACATAAGTAGCCTATGGGGCTCTGTGTCGGAAGCAGGAGTCGAAGGGATCACCCGACAAAGCAAACCTCAAGTGAGTTTGGACACACACTCAGTGTGGCGACCCTGGAACCCCTATAATAACAATTACCTTAATTGATGACAGTATGGTGTGGAGGTCCCATTCATTCTGCCCTGAGACAGCAGAGAGAACCCTGAATATCCAATGGTTTCAGCTTCCAAGATATGGGGTGGGGAAGTGAGAGTGTAATTGTCAGATAGCATTCATTATAGGAACATTATAAAGAAAAACAACTTTGAATGACTTAAAAGACTTTGATCAGGGCAATGGCCAAGCATATTTCTAGAGGTTCTGTGATGAAGCATTTTACCCGCCTTCTGATTGAGAGATCATTGACTGAAGAGTCATAAATTTTCTGACATACATTGTGTGGATTCATTTTTGCTTCATTCTGTATTTTGATGAAAAGGATTTTTTTTTTTTAGGGTTTAATTGGGGAAAGGTTTGGGGCTAGTGCAAGGTTACCAAAAGTGCCTGCTTTAAAAAAAAGAGGGATGTTAAAACTTTGCAAAAATGCACTGGAGGACAATTAAGAAAGTAGCATGTGGAATTTGTTATGTTTGTAATAAAATCAAGCATTTGTATTAGAGGTTCACAATTTCATATACAGTCCTCTTGTGTTCTGTGTTATATAATGAAATACTCTTGTTTTTTATTTATTTTCAGAATAAAAACTTAAGAAATAATCTGTTAGAAAAGTTCTATGAGCAGTATGAGGGATAAATATTTTTACTTCGGGTATCAAGGAATGCTTAATGGTTTTGTCGTTATATCCAATTATGTGTAAGGAAGGAAAATGGAAGGAAAGTTGTCCTGACAGAGCTTTGCATATTTATTAAACACCTCACAATAGTAATATAAAAAATGAAACCTTCCCTGTCTTAAGGAGCTTATAATTTATAGTATGTGAAAGATGTATGCAATTAAGTTCATATATGGGCAGCTAGGTAGCATAGTAGATAGAGTGATGGGCATGGAATGAGGAAGACTCAACTTCATGAGTTCAAATTGAACCTCATATACTTACTAGCTGTGACCCTAGGCAAGTACCCTATCCCTGTTTGTCTCAGTTCCTCGTGTGTAACATGAACTGGAGAAGGAAACAGCAAACCATTCTAGTATCTTTGTGACGAAAACTCTGAAAAAGGGGTCATAAGGAGTTGGACACGACTGAAATGATTGAATAACAACATATATAACTAGGTAATTTTGCTAAATGGTGTTTAGAATTGAGATTGTGTCAGTAACTTAGAGCATTGGGAAAGGCCTACTGTATCATGGGGAGCTGAAGCTGAATTTGAAGGTATCTAAGGATGCTTAGTGGTGGAATGCTGGAATGAGTTTGTTCCACACATGTGAGGAACAGCTTGTAGAAAGGAGGATAATTTGTATGTGATTTTACATTTGATAAATGTAATACCTCATTTAAGGAGCCACAGAACCAGATCTATTGGACCACTGAGTACATGGATGGTTTTAATATTAAGTTATCCTGGAAAGGTCATCAAGAAGGGCCAGCCTTTCAATGCCAAGCAGAGGAATTGTACTTGATCTTGAGGCATAAGGAAGCTACTGCAACTTTTTAAGGAAGAGAAGTAATATTGGCAGATTTGTGCTTTAGGTATTTAAATCTGTGTGTTTTTTGGAGAAAGGATTGAAGAGTAGAGTGAATTAAAGTTGGGATATCCACTAGGAGGCTATTGGAATGCTATAATGTTATCATTCTTGTCTTTCCTAATCTGCAACTTAGTACCAGTGCTTAATAAGATTTTCATTGGATTCTTCTTTTCACTTGGCTTATGTTGTCTAGTATGATAAATATGGGAGAGATTTAACTGTTTTGTCCAGCGCCTGAATTGTTCTAAGATGCACCTGTTAAGGAGCTTCATGAAGGGTGAAAAGAGTAATAGATGAGTATAGTTCACTCAAGTAATCGATGTTATGAATGAAAAGGGCACAGAGTATTGGCAGAAAATTTGCTTTACTTTTGGGGTGGCCTGGTTTTACAGTAACTAGTTCATAGCTTTTCCCTTGGAGCTTTAGCATTAAGAAGCAGCTGTTCTTTTGTTTTTAACATGGAGTTGTTTGTTGCTTTTAAGTCATTACTTTTGTTATATTTGTTATGAGGTTATTCATAATACAGCAGAACCTATTTTAGTGTGGTTTTTTTAGAATCCAGTTGTTGTAAGCTGCAGAAATAATTACCCTACCATTGCCATGTCAAATGTAATTTGAGAAAGTTCTCTTCCCTGAGGAAAATCTAATTTAGTTTACTTCATTTTAGCTGTAATGGGTTGCCTTATTTTTCTTTACAATTAGAAAAGAAAATAGGTCTGCTTTAAGTTTTACTATGAAATAAACCACAATAAATTAGATATGTTTTATTTCCTTCTTTTGTTTTAATACCTGGGTTATCCTGTTGGCCAAGTTCAATGGAGTCTTGTTTGTATTTTTTAAAATTTCCTTACAGAATGTCCATTCAAATTAGACTAATATTTTTTTATTATATCTTTTTTTTATATGAATGCTTGATATCAAAATGAGAAAGATTTACAGAATTACATACAACTAAATGCCATTAATACAATAGCTAGATGGTCAAAGGAAATGAATAAATGATTCTCAGAAAAAAATCCAATAAAGAACCATATGCATAAAGGTTACAAATCACTAATATTAACAGAGATGCAAAGGAAAACAGCCCTGGGGGTAATCTTATAGTCAGCAAACTAGAGAAAATTCCAAAAGATGGGAAGTCAGTGTTGAAGAGTGTGTGGGAAGATGGAAATATTAATTCATTTTTGTAGATTTATGATTTAGTATGACTAAACTGGAAAGCAGTTTTAAATTATGTAAATTCAGTGGCTCAAATATCCATACCCTTTGACCAGTAAATTCCACTATTAAGCATATGCTCCAACTAAGTCTATGATAAAAATAATACTTCCGTGAACATCAAAATATCCACAGTGGCACACCACTTGTGGTAACAAAAACCAGAAACAACTTAGGTGCCCACAGATTGGGAAATAGCTAAAAAAAAATTATGTCACATGAAAGCAATAGAACGTGTTTATTTTTTAATTAATTAATTAATTTTTAGTTTTTAGCATTCACTTCCATAAGATTTTGAGTTCTAAAATTTTTCCCCTTCCCTCCCCTCCTGGTGTGCAGTCAGATATATGCTCTACATATACATTCATAGTAAACATATTTTTACATTAGTTATGTTGTAAAGAAGCATTAGAACTAATGGGAGGAACCACGAGAAAGAAGCAAGTGGAAATAGTCTGCTTTGTTCTGCAGTGAGACTCTGTAGTTCTTTTTCTGGATGTGGACAGCATTTTCCATCATAAGTCTTTTGGACTTTATACTAATACTTTTTAAAAAGCAAATATGTCTTTCCTTTAAATGGGCAGGATGATTAGGGTTGGTGGTTTCAAATCTAACCTAAAGAAGAATAGTATTTTGGCTTTTACCCAAATGTATAATTTGTGTCCTTTAGCAGTCATTTCCCTGGATCTCACAGCAAGATCTTTTAAAAGAAATTCGGTGTCATGTTTGTTTGTTACCTCTGAGAAAAGTGTCCTTAAAAAAATAAGACTTTTAGGGGCAGCCAGGTGGTGCAGTGAGTTAAGAGCACCGGCGCCATTGTCAGGAGACCTGGGATCAGTTCAGGCCTCAGATACTTGGCACCCACACAAAATAACTGGCTGTGTAACCTTGAGCAAGTTACTTAACCCCACTTGCTTTAAAAAAAAAAAAAAGACATTTATTGTTGGCATGTTCCTCAAATAATTAATAGTTACATGTTATTTTTAACAATTCTAGATATTATTTATATAAGTGTATATACATATGTGTTTTGTCTATTCAGTGATTTTAATGAGCACTTTTTTATTCTAGAGGATTGTTACATTGTTTTAAAATTTCTTTTTCTCTTAAAGACTGTGTGTATATTGAGAGTCGACGGCCAAATACTCCATATTTCATCTGCAGCATTCAAGACTTCAAACTGGTAAGCATTATTTACTATGTTCTTTATTTCACTCCATCCCTTTTGCCTTTTCTTTTGAAGTTCAGCTCACTCTCCACTTGCTTCCTTTTACTTATTGTTATTGTAACCAGTTGTAAGCTTTGTATGCTGATTGTGGATGGTAGATGAGAATTGATAATTCTATAATGTACTTTACCATTGGTCTTCAGCATTTACCGAATTCTTTGCTTTTTAATATTTTTGTAGGTATTAATTATTTTAAGTTTTGCTTTGATGATCACACCTTTTTAACATTAGACTGAATTTTAGAATTTCTTTTCATAACTCTTCTCCAGAGCCCAAAATAGAGTGAATTTAGGTATTTGTTTGTAGGAAAGATGATGTTATAGGAACAACATGTGAGTAGGCCTTAGACTGGTTTTAAATACTAGTTCCATAGTAAGTAACTAGAAGTTAGGGATTTTTGGAATATATTCTTTTCTTGTAGAAGTCCATTTCTAAATCATTCATGAATATTAAAATAATAATTTTTGGTGCTGTTTTTTAAAAAACATGGTATAAGAACACATGAAACATTCATCTTCCTCAGAATAGCACTACCTCAGTTCTTCAGTCTTATTTTGTGTAGTGGAAAGAACTTGTATGTCCCAGTTTGAATTCTGGATTTCAGACATTGTGTATTTTAGTAACAATGATATTCAAGGATCTGATTAATAGTCATCTAAATATTGTGAAATAGTCAATATAAAGGATTTAAGTCTATTAAAACACCTAATTTAGGAATATCTTTGTTTCTCTGTGTTCTTAAAATGAGAGGAATAGCAAAACAAAATAAAATAAGGAAGAGTGGGGGGAAAAAACCCAAATCCATGCTCGACAACATGAATAATTTCGGTATCCAGTGTGTGGTTAGCATAAATTGTTTGCCTTCTACTCATAAGTTTCTTTTCTTTGGTGGGTAACCCTTCCCTCTCTAATCACTGGTTAGGTTTGTAGTAGGGTTTCAGTTTAGTTGAATGTCCCCTTTTGTTTTGAATGCTTTTGAAAAATATAATGTTTATATTTAGACATGAGTTCCTTCTTATTCTAGATTTTGTTATCGACAGTATCTTTTTTACCTAGCAGTATTTCTCATGGTTCCTTTACACCTCAAATACAAGTATTCAGTCTAAATTTTTGGGCAGTTTCCTTTTGGAATTACTTTTTCCTGTTTGCTGTTTCATATGTGTGCATGATAGTCATTAAACCAAGTCAGTACCAGTGCATCCTGGAAAAAAGCTCAACTATGGAATGAAATTGTAATGATTCTTTTTTTTTTTCAAATCTACCAATTTCCATTAAGTGTGCTTAGCCCCATTTGTACAGTTTTTGCCTATTAGCAGGTGCCTTCATGTTTGAATGGAATCCCCCATGAAATGCCAGATTACAATGTGATTGTTGACATTCTAAGCAAGAAGTTGCTGTTGAGCTCCAGTAATTGCTCATGGTATTAACAGCAATAAAAGTACAAGTGTCTGTTGTCAGCTTTGGTCTAGTGAAACACATGTAAGCTGGCTGCAGAAACAATGTGTGCAGCAGGGGCCGAGATGGTTGGATACCTTTTTAAACCCCATAGTGCTCTTTCTTACATTATTATTTTTAGTTCTGCATTGATCCTACACTTTGGCTATGTAAGATCACTAGTGATGCTGATCACTGCTTTGGGAAGAAATAACTTTCTTCTTTTTGGTCTCCATTTTCCTTATTTTGGTTTTTGTGAGCATTAAGGGAATCTTTCCTGAAACAGATCATATTAGGAATGAGTTTCTTCCTCAAGAAGAATATGATTGCTGTATGACGATTTTGCAGGAGAGTTATTATTGGACTTCTGCTAAGGTGGTTTTACTTCACTTTTCATTTGGGCCAGGGGGTGGTTTAGGTAAGAATGGGTTGAAGAAGATATATACATAATTATCCTGCTGGGCTAGATTTTTTTTTTCAAATTGCAATTTGGTTTTGCCATCAGCAAAACATATCAGGTGGAGCAAGAAAAAACCCAACAGCTTTGAAATGTCACTGGCTAAGTACATTATTGTTTTAGTTATAATGCAGAAGTGGGTTGAAAGACAGCTGTGAATCTGTTTTTGGAATTAGAATTAACCATTTTACCATGTTGGTAAAATTTCTGGCTGAAGATGAGCTACCTTGGATATTTGTTAAAGATCTAGAATAAAGAACCCTTAATTGTGTGCACATTTAGCTCTGGAAATGATTTAAAAAGTATTTGCGACAAATTAACAAAAGACCATAAATTGAGATGAGGCATCTCTTCATATCTATCACTAGTCACATTCTTTGGTATTTAATATGTGGAACGTGAGATGCAAGGATACCTTTGTGTTGGCAGCTTTTGGAGGAGTAACTGGTATGTTATTATTTTAGAGGGGGTGTGATTCTAGGAGACGCAGGAAAACTGGGTTCTAGTTCCAGGTCTGCTGCTGATTTTATTCGACTAATAGCCATGTGTTATGTCTGAGCCTCATTCTCCTCCTCTCCGTGATAGCAGAATTGTGCTGTATGATAGCCAAGATATCTTGAAATCCTAATATTATTTTCTGACTTAATAAGACAGGTATCTAAGATTGCAGAAGCACCCTTTTAGTTTTATCAGTATGGTATATTTTCACATATTTGGAGTGACTTAAAATTTCATTGGATTGAGAAAATTTGGGGTATGTGTGTATGTGCTTGTGAAAAGAGGCTAAATAAGGATAAAATAAGGCCTTTTAATATGAGAACTATTTCCCTTCTGGCTCATTTAGTCATTACTGACCTTGATAGTACAGTATTAATCTAAATGTGTCCCTTCCTTAGTAATATGGAACACCTTAGTATTTTTGTATGTAGCATACAATTTTTTAAATAGATGGGAATTTCCAGAATATGAAGTGTCATCTATACACAATAAAATTTTATATAGTCCTGATTAAATTTGTGTCATCCTTAAAAATTGTTTAAATGCTTTTTTGGGGGGTAGTGAAGAAGAGGTTCTTTTACCATAAGACTGAGAATGAGGTATAGCATTTTTGCCAATAAGAAGTTTCCTAAGGCAAGATTCAAAAATATCATTAAATTTTGAAGTCTTGGCTACTAGAAGTATAAATTAATCATTCATCTGAAATATATTAAGTTCTTACTGTGTGCCAAGCACTGAGTTTATGAAAACGTTGGAGAGATAAGATGTGCTCGTATGCGTGTGTGTGTGTGTGTGTGTATGTGTGACATATACAAAGGGAATGAAAGGTGGCTTTGGGAGGGTGGGCATTAGTATTTGAGGGAATCAGAAGACAGGCTTCATATAGAAGGAGATCCTTGAACTAAGTTTAGAAAGTAGCTAAGAATTCCATGAGGTAGAGGTTGAAAGAGGGTGTTGTAGGCCTGGGGGGGGTGGGGCAGCCAGTGCAAAGGAATGATATGGATAATGTGTGGCTTCTGTGTGAATCAGCAGATAGGCTATTATGGTTGACTTTTGTTCATGGAAGGGAGTTATGTAGATGAAGATTGGAAAAGTAGCAGTGGGCTTGCTGTTTGAGGAGCTTTGGATGTCAAACAGAAGAGTTTATATTTTATCCTATAGAAAATGAGGATTCATTTGAGTTTATTGAATAGAGACATATGGTCTGATTACATTTGGGAAATCACTTTCCTAGTGGTGTGGAGGATGGGTTGGAGTGAGGGAGTGCTTGAGGTGAGGCCATAAAATAGTAAGGTATTGCAAGAGATGACGGGGGTCTGAATGAGCATGGTTGCCAAGTGATTAGAGAGAGCACTAACTATTTGAGAGACGTTTTGGAGATTGATACGGCAATATTTGCTAACTGATTTGACGTTATGCATAGTAAGAGTGAGGAATCAAGTATAATAATAATAGTAATAGCTAACATTTTCATAGTTCCTAATATGTGCTCATCACTTTACAAAAATTATCTAATCTCATTCTCACAACCACCCTGGGAGTTAAGTACTGTTATCACTCCAATGCTACAGATGAGGAAACTTGAGGCCAAAGAGGTTCAGTGACTTTCCCAAGGTCACACAACAAGTAAATGCCTGTGTGGTTTTATTTGAATTCAGTTTTTGCTGTTTCTAGTCCTGGAACTTCATTCACTGCAGCACGAAGAAAGAAAGTGCTGTCTTTAACAGTAATAGGCAAACTCAGAACTGTAGTTTGTTTTGGTAGAACATAATGGGTTTTGTTTTTGAAAGGCTGAGTTTGAAATTCTTTAGAATATTCAATTCAAAACATTTAATAGGTATTTGGTAATATAAATCTGGAGCTCAGGATAGAGAACCTTTGGTGTAGTGTGCAGAGATGTCTGAATGCGACAGAACTGAAGGTTCAACACAGGAGACTATAGAGAGGGCCCAATGATTGCAAGAAACTGAGAGAGATTAATGTTGTGAAAACTCAGAAAAGAGACAGAATTTAGGAGGTAAAGGGATCAAGGAAAAGTATAAAATGTTGTAGAGAGGTCAAAAAGATCACATGGGGAAAAAGCTGTTAGATTTGGCATTTAAGAGGTCATTGGTAACTTTGGGGCAAGCTGTTTCAGTTGCTGTTGCCCTTCCACCAGAAATTCTCTTTTCTTTTCTTTTCTTTCTTTTTTTCTTTTTGGCTTTTGGAGGGCAATTGGGGTTAAGTAACTTTCCCAAGGTTACATGGCTAGTTTTTTTTTGTGTGTGGGTGTCTAAGGCCAGAACCGAACTCGGGTCCTCCTGACTCTGGGGCCAGCACTTAATTCACTGCACCACCTAGCTGCCCCAATTCCCTTTTATTTCTTTTCTTTTCTTTTTTTTTAATGCTTTATTAACTTCTGATTTACATCATTCATTTCTGCCAGATTTTGAGTTACAAATTTTCTCCCTGTTTTTCTCCCACCCACCGCCCCAAAATAGTAGTCCCACAGGATATTCCCTCCTCCAATCTGCTCTCTCCCATATTTTCTACCATCCCCCTTTTGACTTTTCCAGTGGATCTCTATGCCCCAGTGCCTGTATATTTTATTTCCCAATTACATGTAAAATAGTATTAATAATAGTATGTGTGTGTATACATACATACACATATATTTATTTATTTAAATGTTTGATTTTAAAACTTTGAATTCCAGATTCATTCCCTTTCTCCCTTGTCACCCACCCTTACTGGGAAGATAGGCAGTTCAGTATAGATTGTACATGTACGGCTAATGCAAAACAATAACATAGTAGATATATTGTAAAAGACTGACTATATTTCCCTCCCTCCTATCCCACCTCCCACTTGTTCTATTCTCTGACTTTGATCCCGTCCCTTTTCAAAAGTGGGTGTTTCCAACTTCCGTCCCCCCAGCGTACTCTCCCTTCCATCATCCCCCTTCTCATCCCCTTCCCCCTCTACTCTCCTGGAGGATGAGATACCGTATTTAGTGTGTATTTCATTCCCTCCTCAAGCCAAATTCAATGGGAATAAGGTTGATGCATTCCCTTTTGCCTTCCTATTCTTCCCCTCCATTTTTTTTTATTTTTTAAAGCAATCGGGGTTAAGTAACTTGCTCAAGGTTACACGGCCAGTTATTTCTGGGTGTGGTGCTGAGTATCTGAGCCCAGATTTGATCCCCAGGTCATCCCGACACTGGAGCCCATGCTCTTACTCGCGGAGCCACCTGGCCGCCCCAAAATATTTTACCTTTTTTTTTTTAAGCAATTGGGGTTAACTAACTTGCTCAAGGTTACACGGTCAGTTATTTCTGGGTGTGGTGCTAAGTATCTGAGCCTGGATTTGATCCCCAGGTCATCCCGACACTGGAGCCCATGCTCTGACTCACTGAGCCACCTGGCCACCCCTCTTGCCCTCCATTGTAACCATTTTCCCTTGCCTCATCTATATGAGATATTTTACCCCATTCTGTCTCTCCCCATCTCCTCTCATTATATTCCTCTCTCACCTATTAATTTCACCTTTTAAGTATCATCCCTTCCCATTAAATTGGTCCTGTGCCCTCTTTATATACCTGTAAACATACATATATATACATTCACATATATATTCATATGTCCATATACCCTAATATATATATATATATCTATTCCCTTCAACTACTGAGAAAAGTTTCATCAGTTACAATTACTGTCTTTCCATGTAGGAATGTTAATAGTTCAACTTTGATAAGTTCCTTATGATTTCTTTTCCCTGTTTACCTTCTCATGCATCTCTTGTTCTTGTATCTGAATGTCAGATTTTCTATTCAACTCTGTTTTTTTTCAGCAAGAATGCTTGAAAGTCCTCTATTCCACTGAATGATCCTATTTTCCCCTGAAACATGATACTCAGTTTTGCTGGATAGGTGACTCTTGGTTTTAATCCCAGCTCCTTTGCCCTCCAGAATATCATATTCCAAGCCCTTCGATCCCTCAGTGTAGAAGCTTCCAGATCCTGGGTTATCCTGATTGTGTTTCTACAATATTCAAATTGTTTCTTCCTGGCTGCTTGTAATCTTCTCTCCTTAATCTGGGAATTCTGGAACCTGGCTCTAACATTCCTAGGAGTTTTCTTTTTGGGATCTTTTTCAGGAGGTGATCAGTGGATTCTTTCAACCTCTGTTTTGCATTCTGGTTCTAAAACATCAGGGCAGTTTTCTTTGAGAACTTCCTGGAGGATGATTTCTAGGTTCTTACTTTGATCATGGCTTTCAAGTAGTCCAATAATTTTAAAATTTTCTCTCCTGGATCTATTTTCCAGGTCAATGGTTTTTCCCATGAGGTATTTCACATTGCCTTCTATTCTTTCATTTGTTTGGATCTGTTTAACAGCATCTTGATTTCTCATAATGTCATTAGCTTCCATTTGCTCCAGTCTAATTCTGAAGCAGTGATTCTCCTCATTGAGCTTTTGAGATTCTTTTTCCATCTGGCAAATTTGGCTTTTTAAGGCATTCTTCTCCTCATTGCCTTTTTGAGCCTCTTTTGCCATTTGAGTTAGTCTGTTTTTTAAGGTGTGATTTTCCTCAGTCAGGCTGTTGACTCTCATTTCATAATTTTCTTGCATTGTTCTCATTTCTCTTCCCAATTTTTCCTCCACTTCTCTTATCTGCTTCTTAAGTTCCTGTATGGCCTGTGACCAGCTTGTATTTTCCTTTGAAGCTTTTGGTACAGGAGTTCTGACTTCACTGTCTTCTTCCTGTTCCATGCTTTGCTTCTTTTTGTCCCCAAAATAGGATTCTAATCTTGGAATCTTCTGTCTGCTTTGTTTCCTTTGCCTGGTCATGTCACCCCTCAGTCACTTGACTTTTGGGCTTTTTGCCCCAGTAGGACTCTGCCACCAGACAGGGGAGCTTCGTACCAAACGCTGGGGTTTTCTCAGCTGCTGGAGGTATTAGTTGGGTGCCCTCTTTGAGGTCTCCACATGCTCTGGCAAGCTGGACACACACTCCAGGACCTCTACCCTAGACTGCAATCTGGATCCAAGCAGGTCAAAGCAAGAGCCATTACCCCTCAGACTGGTGCTTGGTCCCCGTGCACTCTGCAGGCCAGGAGCTGAAGCTACCACATGGTTCTGGCTGGTGCTGAGCAGCTTCTCGCCCCAGGGGCAAAAGCCACGCACTCCCACCTACTGGGTCCCAAAGTCCAGACTGCACTGACCTCTCACTTTGTCCTTCACATCTATGTGTTGATAAATCTGTAAATGGCCACAACTACTGCTGATCTGGAGTCTCTCAGGCTGGTGGCTGATGAGGCCTGCCCTGGGGCCAAAGCCTCAGCATGGGGCTGGGCTTGGCTCCCAGAGCACCGTGCTGGTCAATTTCTGCTGGCCTGCCTGCTGTCCTCAGCAGGAGGTTAGCTTCTCTGTGTCATTTTGTGGGTTCTGCAGCTCCAAAGTTTGTTTAGAGTCCCCTTTTTACATGGATTGGGGAAGGTAGACGCCGGAGCAGCGGGGAGGTCCTGCTTCTACTCCCCCCTTTTATTTCCAATGTACATTTTATGTGTCCTTAGCACCCTGCCCTAAGCTGACTAAGAGTAGGGAGTTTCATTTTTGTCTTTAGATCTCCAGTCTCTATCACAGTTCTTAGCATGTATAGAGTCCTGTAATAAATGCTTATTGAATTGAATGATTTCTGAAATCTCGTTCAGTTTCCTAAGTTTTTGCTTGATCAATCTAGTGTTCCCTAGCTTCCTGTAAAAGGTAATCCTTGAAAGCCAAGGAATCTAATACATGAATATATAATACATTCTAGGTATTTGGTCCATCGTGTGCAAATGCCCAGAAATGGCAGGTGGAATGTCACAGAGATCAGTAAAGCCAACCATGACTCAACTATAGAATTTGTGAAGGAGATTACCTTTCATATGTCTGGAAATGTAGACTCATGCCTGATTGTGAAGGTCTTTAAAAGCCAGATAAAGGAGCGAGAAATAGATTTCAGGGGAAGTTATTGTTGGATGTTTTTTCTGTCGTTTATTTTGAACTAGGTATCTGATGACTGAATCTCAGGGATTAAGAGTGCAAAATCTGGGCAGCTAGGTGGTGCAGTGAATAGAGCACTGGCCCTGAAGTCAGGAGGACCTGAGTTCAAATCTGGCTTCAGACATTTGATAAACTTACTAGCTATGTGACCTTGGGCAAGTACTTAACCCTAGGTGCCTTGGGGGGCCCCCCAGTAGAAAATCCTAGCCAGAGGATCATATTATATCATTTGATTAGTATTCTGATGTGTATGGGTTATGGGATGACATAATGTGCTTGGTATCAGTCCTCTATAAGGTATAAACCATGGAAGATGAGACTTACAAGACTTGGTCATAGAGACCCTTTTAACAAGATTTCTGTTCTGTTGAGGCTTAGGACGTCTAGACAGGGTCATGGAATTGATGGCCTTGAGTTGGAGTTGCTGGTCTTGGGCAGTCTGATCAAGCAACTGTAATTCTCCATGTGGTGGTAATGGAGAGCTTTGCTCTAAGTCTGTGTTGAGAAAAATAGTAGTAGAATGGAGAAAGTCTCTTGGGAGGCAGGTGGTCGAATTCCATTCTTTTTCATTGGTAGAGTTAGGGCATTCACTTATTGTTGAAGAATGTTACCCTATCCATGCTACTGATAGCTCTCTGGTGTAAAGGTCAGCTACTGCACTGCTGATAAATTCTTCAACTTGAAAAGGCTATATAAGCCAAGACCAAAGTGGAGGGAGTGTTAGTGCATTATTTTTTGTTTGCATATGATTGTGCACTCAGTGTGGCCTCTGAAGCTGAGATGTAACATCTCTGTTCTCTGCTGCTTGTACTAATTTCAGCTTAAACGTCAACACCAAGAAAACACAGGTTCTTCATCAGTCACTACCACAACATACATGTGTTGAACCATTAGTTACAGCAAAAGGAGAAGTTTTGAATGCTGTGGATAAGTTCACTTACCTTTGGTAGTGTACTTTTCCAGGGACGTACGCATTGATAATGACATGGACATACATGCTGCCAGAGCTAACTCAGTGTTTGGGAGGCTCTGAAGGAAAGTATGGGAGAGAAGAGGTATTAACCTGACTAACAAACTGAAGGTCTACAGAGCCATGGTGCGGACCTCTTTGTTGTATGGTTGTAAAATCTGGATAGTCTACCAGTGCCTTGCCAGGAAACTGAATCACTTCCATTTGAATTGTCTTCGAAGATTCTGAAGATCTCCTGGCAGGACAAAGTACTAGACACTAAGGTCCTAATTAAACTGCCAAGCATTCAAACTCTGCTTCAGAGAATAAGACTGGGATGGGTTGGCCACACTGTTCAAATGCAAAACGCACACTTTCCAAAAAGACTGTTTATGGAGAACTCACAACAGGGCTAGGGTTCACATGGTGGTCAGAAGAAGGGATACAGGGACAATGTCAAGATCTCTCTTGAGAACTTTGGAATTGATTCTGTGACATGGGAGGCACTGGCACAGGCCTGCCCAGCATGGCATGCCCACAGCAGAGAAGGTGGTGTGCTCTATGAGCAAATCAGAATTGAGACACCTCAAAAGAAATGTGAGATGCACAAATTTAGAGAGTCCACCCCAAATGTCCACATGGACTATTTGTACCCGATCTGTGGTAGAGCCTTCCGATCTCATATTGGTCTGCTCAGCCACAGTCAGACACATTGAAACTTGACTCTAGTGTGGTGATGTTTTGATCCTCTTTGAAAATGAAGGACAACAGTCAACTGTTGGTGCAGAGTAAATGAGTTAATGTAGAAGACAACTCTTACTCAAACACAGGAATGAAAAGAGAAAAGTGGTGGTTGGGAAGTGTAGCTGAGGCACTCTTGAGTTTAGTTGGCATTCTAAATTGCAAATACAGATGAGGCATTGATAATAATTTACTTTACTTATGAAGGTACGTCTTTAGGAAATGAATTTGTTTCCTAAGAGTGATACTCAATTTGTTCTGATCCATTCACTCCCTCTCTTGATTTTAGTTGTGACCAATAGCATGCAGTTGTTAGGTGACTAACAGTACTTCAGAACTAAATAATGGAGTAGGTTCCAAAATTCTTAGCTATACCCCAGGGTAGAAGAGGCAATTGGAGTAAGTTTGGGAATCTGATTTCAGTGACAGTGGGTGAAGAAAGGAGAGTTCAATTGTAATGAGCCAGGGCTCATTTACATGGGCTTTAAAAACTGCAGTAGTTAATAGCTTACAAAAAGGAGAGGAAAGATTACATTAATGCTTGTGATTGAAGCCTGTGAACTGTTTGTATGAAGGAAGAAAACTTCACAGTTGAAGGAAAGCAATGAGTGAAAAGAAGTTGTGCTCTTAAATAATGGAAGAATACACTCCAGGTGAGTGTAAGAACTGTCTTGTCAGGAGGAAATGGAATTGAGAAGCCTAGCTGTGTGTTGGGGTCATGACTGTCATTGTTGGAGTCCTCAAGGATATCAGTGACTTTAGGACATGAGGAAAGAGTTAAGCAATCTGTTGGTTCAGCAGTTAGTTATTGAGTACCTTTGTGGAACCTACTGTTTCTCATTGTGCAGTTTGATAAAAAGTTGAATAAAGTAACCCTGTCCTATTAAGTATCTCCATAAGCTAGTGAGTGATACTTTAGAAAATGAGACAATTTCCTTTTCCATGGAGTTAAAATGAATGGCTCGTTCTACCTTATCCTTCCTTAGAACAATAGAAAACTGTGTTCTCTGTAAAAAATTGGGTTTTAATTATGACCAGACTGGGTTCTGGTCAGTGGTGTGCTGGTAAATGTTTAACAGCTGGCTGGAGAGTGGATGAGGAGAGGAGGTATGTGCCCCAGATTTACCTTTAGGTTTAATCTTCATTAACATTTTCTCCTTCACCTTGAGTCTACTCTAGACCATCCAACAAAACATTAAATGCAGCCTTGATTTGTATTGTTTGATGATTTTTGAGGTTATAAATGCTCATATTGAAAATGAAACAATGAGTTTGGGTTGACTCCAGCACAACCCCCTTCAGGTCATTTTGAGTTTTGGTACCTACTTCTCTTCTCTTGGGAAATGCTTAGAATCTGCTTTTTCTTTGAATAATGCTTATCCCATTGGTTTGCTAAGCACATTTCCCTAGTTTTTAAATTAATCTGTGAGTATCAATCTTTTAGTGGTGTATTATGTTTTGCCCTTTCCTTACAATGGGATGATCCACTTTCTCTAAAAAAAATAATATGCTTCAAGAATAGCAGTTATTTGACTCTATATTACATTTGATATTGTGTGAGATGAAAGAGGTCAGAGTCTGAGTCTGAGATCAGAAAAGGTCTTTATTCTTTCTCATGAGAAAGAGCACTGCCCCTGTTGCTTAAATGGTGTCTGCCAGGGAGAGTGCAACATGTGGAAGCTCTCGGGCTTCTCTTGGCCTGATTCTAACTCCACCTCTAAAACCTGTCCTACTTCACCATTGGCTGGTGAGGCAAGCTCAAAATTTTTCTAATTGGCTCAGAGAAGTTTCAGTCCCTCATTATGTTTTTCCTTTCACCAAATCTGGAAATCCACAGTCAGAAGTGCACTAGTATGATTTTCTTTCAAATTACACCATTTCCGGGAAATCATGAGTTACTCTTGAGACTGAACTGGTTTACAAAGTATGGAGAAGAGTTAGAAATGTAACAGGGAGTTAAAAGAAATGAGGAAACTTCACTGTGAGTTCTCTCTCACAGTATTATGAGATTACAAAATCAGTATAAATATCAGTGTCAATCAACAAATGCTTTTTTAAAGTTTCTACTTGTGTGCCAGGCAAAAGAGTTCATGGAGTCTTATCTATTGGGAGAGACTATATTTAAATATATGCAAAATAATAAGTGTGTATAAAGAGAGGGGAGAGGTAGAAAGCACTAGGGAAGTGGGGATCATCTTTGAGTTTAGAGTAGAAGAAAACTTTGGATCGCAAGAGCCTTTGGGACCTGTAGGCTAGGGAATGCCAGATGGGAGGGAGGAACCATTAGAACTCAACAGAGGTTTAATAAAAGTAGCTGTGTTCCAGGCTTGGGGCTAACCTCTTGGGTTACAAAAAAACCGAAACAAAAAGCAAAAAACCCAACAAAGATTCAGTCCTTAAGGAGCAAACTATCCTGGAGGAGACGACATCTTTACAGGCACAGCAAAGATAGATGCAAAGTAAATTAAAACAAAACAAAACTTGAGAGGGGAAGACCTTTAGCAGCCGTGGCAGCAGGAAAAACCTCCTGTAATTGTTGGCATTTGAGCTGAGGGAAGCCAGGGATGATGAGAGTGAGAGGATAGGAGGACAACATTCCAGCCTTGGGGGACAGCCAGCCAGGGCAAAAGCACAGGCATGAATCTGGAAGATTGGGTATAAGGAACTGCAAATAGAGCATTTTGACTGGACGGTGTTTATGGAGGGGAAGGATGTGAAATGAACCTGAAAGGAGAGAGGAACCATGATATGAAGAGGTATAAATGGCAAAAAAGATGAGTTTCTGTTTAATCCTTAAGATAATAGTAGGGAGCTACTGAAGTTCACCATATATAGGGATGAAATGGTTTGACCTGTACTTTAGGAAGATCACTTGTGTGGCAGCTGTGTGGAGAATGGATTGGTGTGGGGAGAGGCTTGAGGCTGGACCATCAATAATTATGGAGCAGGGACATAGATGTGTAGGAGGCTATTGCAAGTCCAGGGAACAAGTGATAAAGATCTCAGCTAGCAATGTGAGTTGAGAGAAGGGGGCTTATGTAAGCATGGAGTAAAGTTAGAAATAAAACTTGACGGTAGATTGGATAAGTGGGGTGAGTGTATGAGAGATATGGAGGATGACACAGAGAGAGGTTATAAACCTGAGTGATTTGGAATATAGATGATGGTGCTTTCACCAGTAAAATGGAAGTTCAGAAAGAGAGAGAGAGATTTGCGTAGACTGATAATGAGTTGTTTTTTTTTTTTAAGACATGTTGAGTTTGACATGTCTATGAGACATCCATTTAGAGATGTCCAAAAGGTAGTCAGTGATTTAGGACTGGTGATCAGGAAAGAGATAAGGGTTGGTTATAGCAACCTGGGAATTATGTCATAGAAATGATAATTGAACAGAGGAATTGATGAGATCACCAAACGTAGTAATATAAAGGGAGAACAAAAAAAAGTATTTAAGACCAAGATTTGGAGGACACCCATGGATAGTGGGTGTGGCCTGCCTGAAAATTCAGCTAAGGATTCAGACAGGTAGGACAGAGAACCTGGAAATAGCACTGTCATGGAAATAGGAGAAAGAGTATCCAGGTAGAGAGGGTTTTAGTATCAAAGGCAGCAGTGAGGTCTAGATATAATTGAGTAGATTGAGAGACTAAAACGTTAGGGTATTTGAAAGAATAAGCAACATTTATTTTGAAGTCTTCTAGTGTGAAGACAAGAGTTGAAGTAGAGAGAAAGGGATTATGAGGCTGACACCAGCTCATTAAGAAAGGAAGGAGAGTGGTTAGTGGATTGATAGGCAGTGGACAACTTCATGATATGATTGTGTACTGACTGTGGGTAGTGAGAATGAACATTAAATGATTAGAGGTTGCTTAATGATGGTGGTTGATAGAAGAGTCTGGAAATAGCACTGGGGAGCAAGGAGTCTAGTTTGCTTGCACTATAGATTGTGGGAAGAAGAATTAATAGATTTGAACTTGGTTGTGAAGGACTTTCAGTGACAATAAGGAGTTTATATTTTATCCTAGAAGGTGGGGGGGGGGAGAGACAGACAGACAGACAAAGGCACCTACTGACTGACAGACTGACAGACTGACTGGTATTCATTGAGTAGGGCTAAGCCTTGGGTCAGACCTATGCTTTAGGAAAGTCCCTTTGGTGACTATGTGGAGGGAAGACTAGAGACTGGAAGAGGAAAAACTGGAGCCTGTTGGAGTAATTGAGGGAGAAATGATTAAGATCTCAATTAGGGTGATAGTTTAATAGTCATTATTTTCCTTTGTTAAACAGATTTCTTTTAGCCTTTCTGATAAACTACTTTTGAGCATTTGGGGAAAGAATAAAAGGGTTTTGGTGAACCTTCTCTGTTTAAATCATACTATAGATTTAAAGCTGGAAAGGACCATTAAAGGTCATTTAGTTCAGCCCTTTTATTTTACACTTGAGGAAGCTCCAACCTGTGGAGTTAAAGTGACTTGCCTAAGGGTCTTCCAAGGTTGAAGTAGTAATTAGGGCTTAAGAGGCTTAGAGGGGAAACAATTAAAAATGGAGAAGTCATTCTTTTACACTATTGGGATGCCATTTGCTGCCTTGAAATAAATTTACATTAAACTAAATATAGTCCTTACTCTCAAGGAGTTTATAATTTACTGTTGTTGGAGAGACAACTTGTCATACTGTCACATTAGCACATCTTAACTGAAGAGTAATGCTAGGAAGTTTTCACTCCCTGGTATCTTACAGGTTTTCCCTTTATTTTTCAAGTATATGATCAAATTATATTTTAATTTTGCTCTAAATATGTTATTTGCTCTCTTTAAAAGCTTCCTAAATAGTGAGGGATACCTTTTCAAAAAGGGAGTTTTTCTGATGTTTTTTGTGATACCAAGAGTGTGGGCTTGGAGTTGGGAAGACCTGAGTTCAAATATAGCCTCAAATACTTAATAGCTGTGTGGTCCCGGGCAAACCACTTAACCTTTCTTTTACCTCAATTTACTTAACTGAAAAATGGGAGTAATAATAACATCCCACAGGGTTGTAAGGATTAGAAGAACTTAGTACTTTGCCTGGCACATAGTTGATGCTTCATAATACTTCTCCACTCCTTTCCTTTCCCCTCCTTTGTTAGTGAACTGTTCTTTCTTCAGAGGAAATTTATACTAATCCATCTTTTAATTTCTTTAGTAGGAGATATTCTTAGCTTTTTTTATTAAGTACTCTTACTGAACAACAGGAACTAATTTTTTCTCCCATAGAACCATGTAATTGCATAGTTTAGGGAGAAAAACCCAGTTAGGGGGTGTGGGATGAGTCCCAAGGTCCAAGATAAGGTTAGAAGAATTAGATCCAAGAATCTAATAAATCCCTGGAAGTCTTCAAGTGGAGATTTTTGTAGAGTGAATTTCTATTCCTATAAGAATTGAACTATTTGAACTTTCATGTACTGTGATTCAACATAGGTTGCCTCCAAATAAAAACAGCACCCCTAAAATTACTTTTTTGAGAATATGTGGTATATGTGAAGACTAGCTATAATTCATATTCAGGTGTTTTACAAGGCAGATTAGGGGTTGGGCAGCAAGAAGTGCTCTTTTTAAACCAATGTTGTGAATCTTATTTTAAGTTGATTCTTTCATTCTCTTGGTTTCAGTTGATAAAATAGATGAAATCAAATGCAAAATTGTCCTTCAAATCAAACTCGAGTTAGGGTCCAAGTAATCAGGGGTATTGAGCATTGATTTACTTGAGCAGTTTCCCAGTGTTACTTGTGTTGTTAGTCTTTGGTCCATAGTCTTGAAGTTCATAGCCTTGAAGGTTAGTAGTCTGACCCTTAGTCCCCTGAGCCAATTTAGCCTCAAAGATAGTTTTAATAGCTTTGAATGAAAAACCAGCCTGACTTGCTTGGGCAGTGAGGGTGGGGCTTGGGATTTTGCTCTTTCTACACTTTAAGTCTGTTTCACTTAGTTAAAAGCTGTCATTTAGGGCTGTTGGCAAGTCTTGCTTTGATAAGATCATAATAGGAGCTTCATTATAATGATTATGGGATATAAGACTTACTTTTCCCTCTCATAAATTTTTGCTTGGGCTTCCAGGTGCCACCAGGCACAGCGGTGCTGTGGCTCTGAGGTCAGGCAATTGAAACCTGTTTGGAAACCTGTAGGTATGGGATTATCTTGCTCTTATAATTGCCTTCCTTTATCAGCCATCCCCTTTTCATCTACCTACACTCCTTTTCTGTACTTATCCACTTTGGTTAGGCCTGTTCTTAAATCCCATCTCCTGGTCCGCTAGTTGAAACGATACTGATTGCTGAAGAACAGTCCCTTCTCCCTAGCTGTCTTCATTGTCCTCCACCTCAATCCTTACTTCTTTAATGCCCAGATTTGCCCACCTGTTCCACTGTATACCCTGGAATTAACAACTGTGTTTTCATTTTTGCTACCTTCTTTCCCTTACTTTTTAAGTCTTCTAGCACTTATTGAGACCTGGCTCTCCCCTTGCGTGACCTTTCATCCCTGGCCACCCTTTTCAGTGATGGCTGTACCTTTTTTTAAATCACTGGTCCCACTAGGGAGTCCCAGTACTCCTTGTTCCCCATTTCTACTTCCAGGCACTTCCTCTGTTTGTATCATTCAGCTGTCTTTCTTCTTTCTAGGGGCATCACTCTCTTAAGATAGATTACATAGATCCTGATAATTTTTTTTTAATCTGTAGTAGAACATTCTCCCTCTTTTTTTCATTGGTCCTGGGATCACAGTCTTTCTCTTTGCCTCAATTCCCAATTTCATATGAATTGAATTTAAAGTACTTTTGGTGTTTCCTCAAACGCCCTAATTGCCCTTTTCCTCAGTTTATTTAACTGCCTTACTCTACTCTTCCTCAGCTTGATACAATGATGTTTACATTCTTACTCTTCCCAACCCATAGATGTTTTACTTACATGTTTGAAAACTCAAAAATGCTATTATCTAATCATAATCTTTCTATTTCTTCATAGTCTTCGTTTTCATCATAACCTCCATTCCCTCCAACCATAATTACTTTGCTTGGTCATCATTCTAGCTCTGGTCACATTTCTCTTTGCTTACCAATCTTGATCCATTTGTGAATTAGTTCAACTCTTCGGTATACTTACTTTGTCCCTTGCTCCCTCGTCCTGTTGTTGTTTATGTCTTGCCATATCCTACGTCTGGATTTATTTCTGCCATCTACCTCCTTTGCTCCTGCTAGCATGTACTGAAGAATAGAATTAGAGATAATTTAATTATGCTAATTGGAAGTTATCTAATCTCAGCTTGACCCTCAGGTATATCCACTGTTCTCTGTCCTAGTCACCACAGGGGCTATTCCAGACCTTCTTGCCTTGTCAAGCAAGTCTCTCATGCCACCTCCTTCACTGACCCTCTAAGCTAATGACCTTCATATTTAATTGAAAAAAGTCAATTTTCCCACATTCCTTCTGAGAAGGAGTAAAAAAAAGTAAAACAATTAACAGTGTCCGGCACATAATAGGCACTTAATAAATGCTTATTTTCTTCTCCTCCTTCAGTTCTTAAGGTCCCTTAATACTATTTTCTAAATTCTAGTCTCTGATGGAGAGGGAGGATTTTTGCTTGCAACTACCAACCCTTTGTCATTGTTCACTCGATCCTATTTTCTCTATCAAATTTCCCCTAGGTAACATCCCCCATTTAATCTCTCCTAATCAATTAGTTCCTTTCCTGATTCTTGTCTCCACTGTCCTTAAAACAAAACAAATAAAAAAGCTTACTAGCACTGGAGCACAATACCAGGCACATAGTAGGCACTTACTAAGTGTTTATTGATTGACTGATTAAATGCTGGTATGTTCCTATATCTACTCTCCCCTTCTTAAATTAAACTCCTTGAAAAAAAATCTGCATTTTGTGCCTCTCCTTTTCCTTTCCTTTCACTTTCTCAAATTTGATTTCTGACTTCATCTTTCAAATGATACTTTATTCTTCAAAGTTAGCATCTTTGTTGAATCTGATTGCCTTTTTTTTACAGTCCTGTATTCCTCTAATTATAAAACCTAATGACCTAGATTCCTTTGCAGCATTTGACACTGATTTTTCCCCCTGGACAGTCTTTCCTCTCTGGATTTTTGTGATAGTGTTGTCTCTTGGTTCTAACGACCAATTAGGAATCCTTCTCATTCTCTTTGCTGAATGTCATCCATGTAAAGCCCACTAACTGTGAGTTCTATTAAAGTTCTGTCCTAGGCTTTCTTTTCTTTTCTCTCTCTCTGTTCTGTTGGTGATCTCATTAATTCTCCTGGTTTCTGTTATTACCTCTAATACAAATAACTCTATATATCTAATCCTCTTTTTTCTTCTCTGCTATTCTGACATGATCATCTGCTTATTGGACATTTTGAACTGGATATCTTGTGGGCATTTTGAATTCAACATGTCTAAAACAATTCATTATTCTTTTGTCTCTACCCTTGTTTCAAACCTCTCTCTGTCAAGGGAAAAAACATCCTTCCTATTACCCAAGTTTTCAACCTTGCTGTTATCCTTGACTCTTTACTCTCACTTATCCCTCATCCACAGGCCTACATTTTGACTCATCTTTCTCTTCCTACTGGACTCTTTTCCATGACTCCGTATAGATCCTATGTAGGAATTCTTTCTTTAAGACTCTAAATTATTATGTGAGTAACCTACATCTTATACTTCAGTTATACATGATGACTAGCCTGCTGCTTTTTCCAGTTATACATATCTTTTTACTCTACTTCTTGCATATAAGTTGTTGGTAATATACTTTAACCTACTCATTATAACTAGATACCACATTTTTCTTAATGTGGTTTTTTTCTGCTCCTAGTTCATGCTGTATACCTCAAAATAACTTCATTTAAAAAGATTATTAAATAGTAAATAAGAATTCTGGTGATTTAAATTGGAATTCCCTCCGTTACCAATTTTGTACTCTAAATGAAATACTCTTTAATTTACCTGTTCTATCATAGGGAGCTGCTCACCCTCATCACTAATGTGGTTAATTGAGAATTTTGTATACTTATGAGTATTATTACAAAATAGTCTGACAGTTTTGGAAAAATTTTATTTCATGTTTTGGGATGATGATTAGTCTGTTTAAAAAAGCATTAATCTTGATAGCTTCTTACTTTAGAACAATGAATGAATTATAGAAAGAATATAATATTCTGCAGTCTGTTCTTTCCCCCTGTGAGACTTTTCCCTAAATAATAGTCGGTACTTATATATAGATCTGTTTATTCAGGAGTGTTTATGATTGATTCACTAAGTGTGCTTTTTTGGTTTTGGGTGCTTTAACATTAGTTATTAGTTTTATGTTCACATAGGAACGGACAGAGACTTGACCTGTGATTTTATTGACTCAGGAACTTCAGAAAAGGGAGGATACTCCCTTTTCTGAAAGAGGTCAGCACCTTTTGTGTATTTGAGATGTAGAGAACTGACTAGAGCATTGAGAATTCAAGGGACTTGCTCAGGTTTACACAAACCAGTGTGTGTCATAGCTGTGACTGGAACGGTTACCTAATCCATATTCCCTATTTTACATAGTTATTGTTTACTTTCCTTTTAATTTTTTATACTTCAGGGCAAATTCTGTAGAAAGTACATTTTAAAGTGAGATGATACTCTCTACAAATGCTTCAGTTAGAAAGACTTTCCCTTCACCAGCAATATCATAGAGGCTCTTAATTTTTAGTAAACCTGCCTCCCCCAACAGTATCATATGCTAAAGGAAGGTACTATGCTCATTTTAGAATGATATATCAGTAGTGTAAGAATTAAATTCTATCCTCCAATATATATGAAAATTGTTTGTAATTTCTTCAGATCTGTGGAAAAGGAGAGAGTAAGGTGAAGTCCTTCAGTCTCAGATAGTGATAAAAGTAGTCAACTGAAGAACATTGTTATTACCTTTGAGCAAGCAGTTGCTGCTGGTATATTTTCATGGATATCTTGTCTTTTTCAGTGTAAAATGACATTTTATTGAGGAGCAGTGGTGGTAGCCTGAAAATGGGGGATGGTTAATCAAGTGATGGCTAGAGAAAAAAAAATATTGATGCCAGAGTATAAAGGATTAAATAGCTTTGGTCTGTTTTTTTAACTCTTAGATGCCACTTCCTGACAGTCAGTCTCCCCTTACTGCTGTACATCTTGGAAGAATCAAATGGGATTTAAATATTATTAATTGATTATTGCCCTGATACATATCATTTTATTTTTTCCCATAATATAATTGTTTTGAAATACTATGCCTAAAATGTCATGGGGAAAAATCTGATTATTTGTTTCTTTAACATTTGGAAAACACCAAAACTGGTTTCTGTACCAGAGTAAGAAAGCTCTAATGATAGTTCTTTTTCTTTAAAAAACAAAAACAAAAAAACAGGGCACACATTATTTTTGAAAATTGCCTTGTTATAATATTAACCCATTTTTATCACTTATAGTATCTAAAGAAAACACTAGAAATTTAGAATTCCAGTGTGTGGTCTGTAAAAAATGTGAGCTATACTCTTCAGAATCCGCACATGGTCTTGCAGCATAAACCTTTTGCAAAGATGTTGTAAACCAAGTGTGACAAGGCAGTTGATGAAGTTATTGACCTGACTTAAGCAGTGCTGTTGAATCTTTGCTGAATTGTGTTAGTCTGTTTATCTATGCTTAAACACAGATAAATCCTTTTTCAGTAAACCATCTAATGAATTTCATCTCAGTTAACCAGAATGCAAGAATGAAGTGTTCTGCTTAATTAAATCTTTTGAAGGTTAACTTGACACTCCTTTTTGTTTTAAACTAAAAAAAAAAAAAAATAGTTTAATTCCTTGCATTAATAGAATATGCTGCAAAGAAGATAATTGTATTTTTCTTTGACAGCTAAGATCTTTTGTTGAATTTCATCCCTTTGAATATAGTGTTTATTGTAGTATACTGTTGTTTTAGAAGTCATTGGAGAATGACTAACAGGAAGTTCTCTTTTTTACTTTTGAATACCTGATGTAAGCTTATTTTGTTATGATCTGCCCTTTTTAAAATTCTAAATGGTCTATAACATTAATTCTCTTAGGACAACTTGCTTCCCAAAGTGATTCACAGTAGTGTCCAAGGTTCTGTAACATTTAAAATATTTTTCCACTTGGAAAAATTTTGTTTAAAATGCTGTATTTCAGTCCTTCTACCTATATCTCTTAGATTCCTAGCTTCCTTTAAGTCTCAATGTAAAGGCAGCATTCTTCAGGAGGCCTTTTCCATTCTCCTCAGAACTAGTGCCTTCCCCTCTGAAATGACCTTTCAACTACTCTAATTATATCTTTTATATGTATCTGTCTACACCTGTTGTATCCATATTGTAATGTGAGCTCCTTGAGGGCAGGGCCTGTTTTAACCTTCTTTGTATTCTTGCTACTTGGCACAGTGCTTGGGCATGCCTTAATAAGCTCTTAATAAAATGGTTTTTGGTTGATTGATTGATTGAAGGATGCCTGTAAATAGAAATACAGGTTGTGTAATGATTTGACTCCTCTTAATTTTTACATTGATTTCAGATACTTCAGGGGTTGTGTCTTATTTATTCATTCTGTTACATCTAACTTTTTTATTTACATACTGTGTATGTAAAAGACATTTTGGATAAGATATGTGAATAGTGTGCATTCAAACTATGCTATGGATCATTTGTGAATTTTGAGGGTCATTATTGGAGAAAAGATGACATAGGCCAGAAGTTGTTTTTAAACTATTTTTCCTCACTTAATGTGACTCTTTGAAACACAAATCTAGGTCAGCTTTATCCCCAAAGTAAAATCTTACTTTATTTAGTTTTTGTGATCTGGATTTTGTTTGCTAAATTTACCTGTCAGCATTTCAGGTGGGGTGTAGAAATATCTTTTTGGGGGTTTGTTTAAAGCCCAGATTTTTAAACCTTGATCACTGGTCTACTTTTTTTTTTTGTATGAATGCAAACTATAACTAAAATTGTAGAGAAATGACAGGGATCTGTTAAGGCTACTCTGTTTTTGGAATGTCTCCATTTTCCTGTGTATGAATCCTTGTTTTGTTTCTTTGCCTTCCAGAACATCTCTTTACATTTTGTTGTGAAAGCTTAGTTTATGTGTGCAGGTCATTTCTGTAGTTTGTGTCCTTAAAGCTCCTCTGTTATTTAACGTATTTGATGTCTTCCACTGATTCTGTGCTTTTATATTGGATCATAGGTGGTATTTTCATCATGGTTATTCTTGACAGGCATATGCTATGCTGCCTATTGGCATACAGCTCATTAACATGTGGGACTAGGCAAGGATGGATATCCCTCTGTCTGTCCGTCCGTCCTTCCGTCCATCCATCCATCCATCTATCCATCCATCCATCCATCCGTCCATTTGTGTTTATAAGAAAATGTTTGAGAGGCAAAGTTGTGATCAATTCAGAAAAGCCACTTGTGGTATTGGTTCAGATAGTAACTTCATAAACAGTTACATTTGAGGTACCAACATGATTTGCTGAAGGAATTTTGTCAGTATCTGATTTTTTTTTCTGCTGAGTGCTCCTAACAACCAGGACAAGAGGGGCATTGGGCCTGTTAACTTAAGACTCTTTTCTTTTTTAGGTTCACAACTCGCAGGCCTGTTGCAGATCTCCAACTCCTGCTCTGTGTGACCCCCCAGCATGCTCTCTACCGGTGGCATCACAGCCACCACATCACCTTACTGAAGCCGGGAGAGGGCCTGTAGGGGTAAGGAGAATCCCGTTTTTAAAAGCTATCAGTATTTTATATCCCATAGGGTATAAAATAGGAATATTACCTGTCCCCAAAGCCCCCTTTGAAATGTGCTGTATTGTATGTGGTTTTAAAGGAGTAAAAAAGTACATGCACAGAGGAAACAAAATACGGGAATTGCCTTACCCCTCTAGGACCATTTCAGACTTTTTGGGTTTTGGTGGTGGGGTATGATGGCACCAGCAGAGAGCATGCTGGGCTGCTGCAAGGAGCAGGAGCTGGCAATCAGCAGCGAGTATGGAGGTTGGCACCTGAAGTGGGGAAAGATGGGGGTAAGTTTGAGTCTGAGTGTGCTTTCCCCCAGACTCATTGGGATCTCAGTTACGTTTTGTGCTCTCTTCCTGGCTACTTTGACTGGAATTGTGCTGTTGTGACTGAGAAATAGTAGTTAATCTACTTGTTTGGATTATTTTAGTTTAGTGTAGTGTCAAGACCACTAAATACAACCCGTTTGAATCCTCTTTGTCCTCAGGCAAGCTACTTCTCCTTTGTCTCCGTTGTAAAATGGGGGCATTTGACTTGCTCTCTAAGGGCCTGTCTAAATCTATGACCTCATATTTAAAAACACAAATGGTGATATGACTTTTCCAGATTGGATCAGAGATCCCATTCAGAATTGTATAGAAATAACTTATCTTTTTTGCCCTGGTATATATGTAGTTGTAGTCTATATGTAAAAGTCTCCAGTTGTTATAGGATGACATATTATCTTGTATTACACATAATCATTAAGAGTTATACTCTCTCCCAGCTCCCATCTTCTTCTCCCTCCCACCCCTCATACTCAGTGTCCACCATTAGATAATAATGTGTTGTTTTTATTTTTACAGTGAGATAGGGTTTAATAGACATGTTTTTTGCTCTTGGTTTATTTAGGAAGCTTTAAGTGTGTTTGTGTGTTTTTATATGAAACATAATTCCATCATTCATTTGGCTTAGAATCTAATTGGAAAGGTGGCTCTAAAGTTTATGCAGCAATTATCAAATAATGAAATGGTACAGTGCTAAAATCTATGTTATCAATTAAATGCAGCAGGAATTTAGATAAAAGAGAGATCAGATTGGGTTAGAATAGTAGTGAATGGAGTTCACTGAAGTCTCATGATTAGCACATGTCAGAGACAGCTAGGTACTTTTTGACTATTCTTTTCAGATTTCAGCATGTTAACTTTTTTTGTTCTATCTTTTCCAGTCCCAAAGTTATTCTTCCTAACACAGAAAACAGAAACAAAATAGGAGTTGTGCCTTTTCTTTTGCCTTGCTGTTGTCTTTAGTTATCATTCCATCTACCCCAAGGCTTAGTCCTGTTCCCTTTTTTCCCCTCCTCATCAGAATTTTCTCTTTATACCATCAGGTTTTCTTTCCTGAGAGTTTTATATCGCTCTTGTACTGACTTAATAGTATCATAGATTTATAGTAGAATGCTATGGAGTCCAACTTCATTTTTCATATAAGGAAATTGAGGCCCAGAGAAACAAAGTGGGTCTCCCCAGGCTCACGCTATGTCTCAGGTATTGAACCCATTGTCTCCTGACTCCAGATCTAGCGCTCTCCCTACACTATTCCACACTGCTGTACAACACTTTTTAGGGGTGAGAGCCCACGTCTCATTCCCTTCCTTGAACCCTTTGAATTTCATCTCTTGAGAAGTAGCCTTCATTTCAGATGATGCCTAGCTTTTCTGCCCTCTTGTATCATGAATTTTTTGGTGACTTCCCTTTCCCTGGACACATTTCCATCATGTCTATTTCAGCAACTGATTCATCTTTTGTGGATAGAGAATCTTGTCCATACAACCATCTCCCCTTGTTGCTTCCTTTTGAAGGAGGAAAAATATCATCAAAGCCAGATAGAAAATTATTAAATGCTCAGGTTTTGTCAAAGAGTTCCAACAGAAATGTATTCAATTATACAAATATACAAACTTAGTGGATAACTAAAGAGTTGGAATGGCTACTGGTGATAGATGCCAATAGGTCAGGACATAAAACATTTGTATAGCACTTTAAGCTTTGTGAGGCACCTTCCTCAAAACCATTCTTTGAGCTAGATAGCAGATAGGTAATTATTATCCTTCTTTTATATATGTGTGTATGTATACATCTATATACACACATTCTATCTGTCTGTGTCTACCTGTCTGTCTGTGTGTCTGTCCATCCGTCCGTCCATCCATCCATCCATCCATCCATCCGTCTGTCTCTAAGAGATATGCTGATTTGCCTTTCCTTGTATAACTATAGATGTCTGAGACAGAATTCAAATCTAAGACTCTAAGAATCTAAGTTCTAGGGCCCTTGCCTTATCTGCTGTGCCATGTATTTGGTATGATAATTAAAACTCTCTTCTCTCTCTCCCTCTCCACCCCTCCCCCCATCATTACCATATAATTCTTCTTCACTAGACTTGTGATCTGTTTCCCAAAGTAGTCATCTGTTTTCTTTTTCTGCCCACATAGCTCTAATGTTATTGCTTCCATTTATTCCCTTATTGATCTTTGTTTTATGTTGATAGATTTTGATACAACACTCATCTCTCAGTAAACAGCCTTCCATGGTGCCTTTCCTTAGAAATTCATTTAAGTAATACTAATGCGGTGTTTCTGACTGATAACATATGTAACTTTGAGCTTTTACAGTTTGCTGTTTCTTTTTTTTTTTTTTAAAGCAATTGGGGTTAAGTAACTTGCTCAAGGTTACATGGCCAGTTATTTCTGGGTGTGGTGCTGAGTATCAGAGCCCGGATTCTATCCCAGGACATCCCGACTCTGGGGCCGGTGCTCTTACTCACTGTGCCACCTGGCCGCCCCTGAGTTTGCTGTTTCTTAACAGAAAGCAAGAAAGTGTCGGTTGGAAATAATATTTGCTCCTATTTATCTTCATTCACATTTTCTCCACAATGCTTCCTCTTTCTGGTTACTAGATTTCTTCACTAATATATCCTTTTATAGCCATAGTATAATCATGTATCCTGTCTATTGCTATCCATTACCTTTGCTGGATGATCATACTTTATGATAATGAGGCTGAGTTCCATTGCTGACTCCTTTCTTGTAAATTACTGGATGTCTCTTACTGTTTTTCTTTATACTTTGTAGCTATCTTGACAGCTATATATAGGAAACTTTTATTTCCTCTTCTCTTATTATTTTTAAACCTGTTTGATTAGCTTTGCAAAATTCCAGGTAGATATATTTTTTCTATCATTTAGTGCACACCTCATTACCCAGATCCCATCATTTTCTTATTTCAAACCTTGATCCAGAAATTCAAAGTTGTCCTGAATACCTTTTTAACCTGATGTTCAATTCCAAAATATGCCTCTTATCAGTAGGAATGATGAAAAATTCACCTAACAAGGTCTCCCCCCACCTGCTTTTATTATCTTTACTATTCCTTTGGCGACATCATTTTCCTATGGTGGATCAATTGAAAGAAGTTGGTCACAGTTAGGAAATTTAGACTAATTTATAGATGATTCTCCCATTTTGTTTTCTCAGAAAGATAGCAAGATTGCCAAATAATAGAGCAAGAAAAGTTAAATTTCATATTATTAAGGAGTGAATGAAAGAGGAAAATGGAATGCCATGGAGAGATAATGTATCTTGTAAAAGGGAGAAAAACAGGATGCGATAGACCTATAAACATTTTGGGCTAGTAAGGTATGAATTAGGTGCTTAAGGAAAGAGATGGGAGTCTTGATTTACTTATGAGTAGAAAGACAGAGCCCAAGGAAAATAAAAGCCATCTGATTTTTGAGTGGTGCAAGTGAGCAAGTGTTGACTGGGGAAGCAGAACACAATAGACTAGTTGTCAAGAAGACTGGAATTATTGCCCTGTCTGCCTTTGCTGGTTAATTGGGTGATACTACAGCAACTTCTCTGGATCTCATCATATTCCTCATTTGTAAAATGATGCTATTGAACCAAAGGTCCTTTTCAGTTCTGACATTCTGATTTTAAGAATTTTTGAAAAAAATTCCTCATTTTAATTTTATCCTGAAAAGGTAATTAAGGGTCAAAAAAGGATACGGTCTTTGTCACCTTTAATTTTATCTAGTTCTGGTATAAATGGGTAATTATTATTTTGTTGCTAATGATTGATTTGTAGATCTTTGGTGCTTTACTTTTTTCAATGTCTAGGATGTATGTTTATAGTTGAGAACTTCCATAAGATGGAAGAGTAAGAAAAAATCTAATGTTTAAATTGTACATGGTTTCATTTCTAGGATGTATATATTGTCTTGTTTGGGGGACAAAGTAACTACTTATAAGAATGATGTACAAATTTACTGTGCTTTTCAAATAGTTTCTTCTCACATTTAAGAAATGTCTTGTCTTTCATAATAGAATTTTCTCACTATGTCCTTCCAGTGATTTGATTTCTATACTGTTTTATTTATTGTCTTTTGCAATTTCCACATTGTTCACTCACTTGCTGTACTGATTACGATTTTACCCATCACATTGTATTGGTATTAATCCTGAATGACTGGCTCCCAAAATTTGATGACCAATATTTCTTTTTACAATAGATTTAAATGTACAGATGATTGGATGATCATATTTGAGCTTAAAAGAGATTCTAGAGTAAAGTAAGACCATAATTCATTCATAGTCAGGACAATGCTGCACAAATGTAACTTTATTGATCTTTAAAGGCGCTGAGTACTGCCAATATCATTTTAGCAGTGTCTGAACCAGATCCAATTGGCAAAGACCCCACCATGTGGAGAGATTTAATGAATTCCACAGCCATACAGATCTAATACAGTGTAATGATAGAGCTGCCAGGGGGAAAAATTGATTACAGGGTTTCAAACAATACCATTAATGTTTCTTACTATAATCTGCCAGATGTCTTCCTTAAGAGACTTATTTTTGTTAATTTACTTTTTATAGGGTAGCTTTGACCTCATCATGATTTAAGATTTTAGTGTCAGTGTTCAGGTATAAATTGGTATTTCTGTGCTTATATTAATGATCGCATACACTCTCACACATTTCATTTTACAAATTTATAACTTTTCTCTTTGGTTTGTATATATATTGATGTAAAAGGAGCTTTTCTATTTGTGTCTAAATAATCCATTAAATTTAATGTTTTTTTGTAAATGCTGATTCTGGTGGGATTGTGTGGGGGGAAGACTGGCACTAGGTCTTGTGAGAAGGTAGATGAGTGGAAAGAAACAAACTGAAAAATAATTTCTTAGATTTCTCTTGGATTCAGGAACAAGAACTATACTCTCCCCTTCCCTCAACTGTCTGCAGTACCAGGTTGTTGAAATACAAATTACCTGGCAGTGTAACTGAAATTCCTTCCAAAGTAGCAGATATGCAGCCCTGCAAAACTGTCTTAAAATGAACATTCATTTTCTGTGTAATGGAATGTGCTTCAGTGTAGGAGAATATAGTCCATTTTTTGTTTCTTCTGTGTTCCTGTTCATTAGGTGAATAAGATGCCCTTGTATTCGAATTGGATTACTTACAATTTCCATTTTTAGCAAGATCTGTGTGTTTAAGACCGCCATTAAGGGATCTGTCACACACTGACAATGTACAACAGTGCTGCAGTGGGTGGCTAGAGATATTGCAGCTCGGAGGCATTTTCCTAACAGTTTTCATCGTGCCTGTATCATGCTTTATAAAATATCTTTTCTCCCTGTAATTCTTTTTAGTCATTGATGTTTTTACCAGCTTCTTTTGGATTTCTGGTCCTTGAAGAACATTATTAAATTAAATTTAGATTTAATTTTTTTAAGGTGGAGGGGATGTCAGAAATAATAGCCAGATTGATTGAAGAGGCTCTACCAATTTGTCAACAGTTTATTGAACACCCACTTTAGGCTTATGTTTAATATGGTGCTGGGTGCAAAACACTTCCCTGATGGCTCTGTGAGTCTCACCCCTTTTTCCTTCTTTGCTTATGACTACTACTTATTATCTATATGACTAGCTAATTGATTCACCTTTTTGCATCTCATTTTCTTCCTCTCTACAATGAATGGATTGGAATAGGTCTTGTGATTGTTTTTCACCCAGCTATAAATCTATGATGCTCTGTCAACATAATTCTGGTGAGTTGATGAGTTACTTGTACAAATTAAATGGTAGATTCTCCTTGTCTACTTTTAAGTTTTCCAGAAACTTAAACTTAGGAATTTCAAAATTTTGGGCTTCTCAGAAATGGAAGAGATTTAGTGACTGTGACCTTGATTCCAGGGTTCTAAAAATTAATATGCATAATATTCTATTTTTTCAAGGCAACTAAATTTACTTAGAGTTTCCCTTTATCCATCTTGAGCTTTAATAAGGTAGATTACTAGAGATATTTCATACTGTGATGATTTAAAAATACTGCACTGTGCTGTAGAAGAACTTTGATGAACTGTGTCTTGTGTGGCTATGGTGGAATTGGATCTTCACAACATTTTAAAATGATTAACAAACCAGTTAATGCATAAAGTTCACCTCTAGGTTTCATTTGAGTCTAGGCCAGTTGTACTTTTTATTTTCTTCCTGGTGCTAGTCTGGGAAGGACTCTGCCTCATTGTCTGTTTAGCTACATGTTAATTAGTCTCTTAGGAGATGCTGCCTTTTCAGTGTTACTATGGGTGATCCATAATAACATTAAGATGTTCTTACTGCCTACCTAACAGTATTCAATGAGAATAGTAATGAAGAAGATATTCTTCCCTTATGGCTGCTTCCATGTGATTCATAGAATTAATTTTATTCATTTGAACAAACATTTATTGTGCATCTGATATGTATAAGACACTGTGCTAGGTGCTGGGGATACAAAGAGAGAAAGGAAATGCTCCTTCCCTTTCAGGAGATTGTTAGAAGGGAAGGCAAAAAAACGAGTTGTACTTTGATAAAAGAAGTTTGCTTAATTGCAATTTTTTAAACAATAATTTATTCGAGTTCATCTGTGTGTGTGTGTGTGTGTGTGTGTGTGTGTGTGTGTAAAACCATAGATTGACCCAGTATTCCTCCACCATCCCTTCCCAGAGAGCCATCCCATATAATAAATGGTAATTTTTGACACAGAAAAAGAAGAGGAAAAACTATTCTCCCCCCCCCCCCCCCCCCCCCCCCCCAGTTTTCTTTTTAAATTTGTTCATATCTGCTCTGCTCTTCTGCCCTGCTTTGTCTGGAAGATATCCCATTATTTTTAAATTGAACTTTTGGTCTGTCTCCTTTTCCTCCTACATTGTTCCAGGAAGATAACCCCTCCTTTTCAAAGACTTAAGAGCATCACAGTTCATCATGGAGATGGAAATACCTTTTTAAGTGGGCTCCTAAATTTTCTTTGAATTATTGCTTTCATTTTATGATCTCATATTGATTTCAGTGTCCACATTTTTTTTTGGTATCATCTTTAATACAAGATCTTTGAGAGTAACTGGGAGTTGTTTGTTTTTCATGTAGGTACCAAAGTATCATTGAGAACTAAAGTGAAAAAGCCATTAAAAAGCCTGTGTAACATTCATGGTGGCAGCTGGCAGCTCAACTGCCTCTTGTCTAGGGCATTATCTGATTTCAGATCATAAATTTTCTGCTACTATTCTCTTTACCAGCATAATATCTTACCAGATATTGCTCATTTTAAAATTGTCTTCAGTGTGTAGATTGTGCTAAAAAAAGATATATATATATTTTGGGTATAATCTTGAATTTTTCGTCATTTACAGATATTAAATATTCACTGGATTCTCACAGGTGGGGGGTGGGGATGAGGAGATTCTATATACACTTTCTCCTCAAGAAATAGTGGAAGGAGAGATTGTTGTTAAATTCTTGAGGTTGAGTTCATTCATGTTTCTTAATTTTTTTGTTTCTTGTGAGAAGTATTTGTGAGGTATTTCCTGACTTAGCAGGACAGAAGGGCAGAGCAACTACATACAAATTTTAAAAGGGAGAAAAAAGCAACTTGATTTTACTTGAAATTAGTGTGTGTTTTATTTGCATTGGAACATTATTACATTTCTGTTGAGTGTATATAATACTCAGTGTTATTTAGGGTCAGGAAATAAAAATGAAAGGGCAAGTCTTTTGTCCTTACTATTTCACAGTCCTGCTTAGAGGTTGAAATGCTTCCTTATTTTAAAAAAAATGCTACCCGTGGTAGATTTATTTTGTACATTAGCATAGATTATAAAGATTCATTCTTGTGCCACAGTAAAAATACATTCAAATACTTACACCATGGCCATTGAGAGAGAGACAGAAACAGGCAGACAGACAGGCACGTGTGCATGGAGTTGGTACATTTGCTTTTTTACATAGTGTATTTATTCTGAAGAAGAGTGAGAAATGTTTTTGTTTTTTCAATATGTACACAATGAAGTCAGGAATTGACTGAGCAAATAAAACAACAACAACTGTACTGAAAAATAAAGCCCTCAATGCATAGCTGTGTAGCTCATCTAAAGAAATGGACACAGTTGACCATGTCTGAACATGTGTATGTCTTTCTGCAATTTAAAGTCATCATTTCTGATAGGATAAGTGGCATGTTTAAGCCTAATTGTTTTAGACTTGCTTATCATTGCATTGATCCATATTCTTAAGTTTTTCTAAGTTGTTTTTCTTTATAATAGTCAACCCAACCCCAAATGAGGAGTGGGCACAGTACCTGAACACTTAGGAAGAACTTTGGTCTTAACTCATTTATTGGTTGATATGATTGGTGCTTGCTGGTTGATAGAGCAACTGCAACATCTGGACAGATTCAATACTTTCACAGAACAGCAAGAAAATAGTCTTAAAAACAAAGGTACCTAAGAATCTAGCTGTATATATCATTAATCTGGCTATAATTGTGTTCTAAAATCATGTCATGTGACTTTAGATGTCAGTGTAGAGAAAGCCCATTGAGTAACTTGAAGAAAAAGAATAAATTGAAACACCCTGGTGTATGTTTGAACAGATGAACTAATTCATAATCATAGTGACACAATAATTAGAGAAGATCTAGCTAATAAGTTATCAGGGTACAAAATGCCCACCATATTAGTATATTAATAATTTTTGATAACTAAACCTTGACATTTTGACCTTTTCTTATAGGAATCATCATGAGAATATAAAATGAGTTATAATGAAATGAAACTATAAAATGAATTTGCAATTGCAATTATAATAGAAAATGAACATAAATTATGTTTAGGATAGGAGACCTATTAAAATAAGAGAAGTATGTCTTGTTTACTAAAATTTAAAGTCAAAAGTCCCCCACTTTTTTCCCCCTCTGTACTTTTTACTAAGTATTTTCCCTGTGTTTTTGAATTTCTTGTTATTTATTTAGATTTCTGTCTCTTGTATTGAAAGAATTACTAATATGAAACCTGTAGTGTTAAAACTGTTTCAGGGGCAACTAGGTGGTGCAGCGAATAGAGCACCAGCCCTGGAGTCAGGAGGACTTGAGTTCAAATTTGGACTCAGACACTGGACACACTTACTAACCTTGTGACCTTGGGCAAGTGCCTTAACCCCAATTGCCTTGCCTTCCCCCCCTTCAAAAAAAAAGAAAAAAAAGTTTTAGATCTGCCAGCTTTGAAACCTAAACAAATCATATTGTCTACTTTTGGAAATACATTCTGATAAAATTTTTAATGCATTTTTTCTGTCTGTGTAAGAAACTCTTTCCCTCCCTCCCTCCCTCCCTCCCTCCCTTCCTTCCTTCCTTCCTTCCTTCCTTCCTTCCTTCCTTCCTTCCTTCCTTCCTTCCTTCCTTCCTTCCTTCCTTCCTCCCTCCCTTCCTCCCTCCCTTCCTCCCTCCCTTCCTCCTTCCCTCCCTCCCTCCTTCCTTTACAAATCCTTGGAGACACCAAAGTGCTTATAGGATAAAGGACTGGCATATGGCAGTGGGAGTTACATGGAACTCACGCTAAAGTGTCAGTGCGATGAAATATCCTAGCAGATACCTTTGTGTCCTTTTTGTAAGGCAAGAAATCCCTTGCATTTTTGAAGCATAACAAAGCTTAGAGTAAATATTTACATTTACTTTGAATCCAAGGTATCAGAAAATTAAAGCAATAGTATATTGTCTCACTTGAGAATGAAGCAAAGTAAAGTGATATTTGTGCTGTTTGGAGCACCTCCCCTTGCCTCAGATTAAAGTATATGCATTTAAAATTTCAGTTTATGGTTTGATCATCTCAATAAAGATGCAGGTATGAAAGAGTAGTGTTAAAAAATCAAAAAAGTTGGGGCAGTTAGGTGGCACAGTGAGTAAAGTGCCGGCCCCATAGTCAGGAAGACCTGAGTTTGGTTCTGGTCTCAGACACTTAACACCCACACACACACACACAAAAACTAGCCGTGTAACCCTGGGCAAGTTACTTAACCCCAACTGCCCTCCAAAAGGAAAAAAAAAATCAAAAAGGCCTCTGATAAATATGATTGGGAGCGGCAGTCAATCAGTTGTTAATGACAGCTAGTTGAATGGCTGAAATCCACCCCAAGATAACAAAAATAAACATTTTGTTTTTAATTAAAAAAAAAAAAAACAACTAAAAAAACCACCCAAACTCTATTCTCCTGTCTCCTCCCCACTACAGTGAAACAAAACCAAGTTATAAGTGTTCCATCACCACAATGTACATGGTTCTAGTGAGTAGAGATCAGCATTATAATTCAGATCTTATTTCTCTTGAGATTTAAATATTGTAATTGTTTGGAAACTGTTTAGCTTTTGTGTCTGTTTAGCACAGTGCCTGGCGTGTTGCAGGTGCCATAGAAATGTTTACTTGAAGTGGCTACATATGTACCATACTTCTACATACATGATCATATTTTGCTTCAAAACGTGCTGAAGTTGACAAACCACATTCCTATTTTCATTTGGTTATTTATTATCTTGCTTCAGATGCTGATTGGCTGCACTTTTGAATCTGAGTGTCAGAGTTGCTTACAAATACTTCTAAAACAGTAAAAAATTATGTACTTGCCATACTTCTGGATACAGTATCAGTTGTGATGCTCCTGCCCTATTTACTTGATTGAAGCTTTTTGTCTTCATGCCTTCTCCTTGACACCTGATTTGAATGGAGTATTCAGTGGGATTGCCTCAGGGCCTTGTATCAATTTACAGTGTGGATTGAAAGGAAGAAATGTATAAAAAAAGACACTGGTAAAATGCAGGCTGGTAACTCATAAGAGAAAATCTTTGTATCATGACCTTGACTGTAAAGACTCTTGGGAAGCTTACTAAGGTATAAGGGACCATGAAAAGGGTCTAGTGAGAACTTACATGAGATTGGAATAGAGACATGTCTCAAGTCCCATGCCCAACCAAGAAACAAACAAAAGCAAAAACACTCTCACCCAAGTCAAATTTTATTTTTTTTTCTTTGTTTTGTTTTTTTAATTTGTGTACTAGTATCATTTAGGACCTTGAACTTGTTTGTCTTCCCAGTGGATTAATAAAATAGCATTTCCATTTTTCTCAAATTAAAATTGGATAGTAGTGTTGTCTTCCTGTATCCAAAAATACACACATCACTGGTACCACTTTGATGGCCAGTCTTCCCTGATACTAATGTTTTGACTTTTCCGTTCTATATTGGAAACAATACAAATCAGGTAATTGATATTTATCCATTTTGATTTTCACTGAGATTTTTATTCATATTACTTATCTATTTTTGCCTGCATTTTTAAAAATATTCATTAGAGCAGCTGTCCACATACACTATCACTCGATCCCCAAATAAGTCTGCTATTAAGATACTGAGCAGATGTGTTTGTAAAAGAGATGGGATTCATACATCTATTTGAGGCTTTTTTCAATTCTTCTTTTTTAATGGCTGGCAAATGAGGATTGACAAATACCTTAATCTGGGAAGCTTGAAATGCTTTGGTCACCATGGGTTAAGAAGACAGAATCTATGGAAAGATGGTGTTATGAAGAAATGAACAGGGAATGACAAAGAATCAGAGGTGACAGTTTAAGGATTGCATGGCAGGAGTGGTTCAGTGATTAAATTCACTGATGCTGTCACTGAGCTGTAAGGCTGAAGATAACATTCTCTCCCTGTGCTGAAAACAAGAATCAATACAAACTCCTTGACAGAGGCTAAATTATTAAAAAGGACCCTTCTTACAATGTTTCATTATCTGGGATTTGCCTCAGCTGGTGATTTGTCTACAGCACACAGAGATTTGCTGGGCATTTTGTATTAAAATTACTCAATCTGTCTATGAATCCGTTTTGATAATTCCCTTCCTTTTTACAATGTTCCCTCATAGATTCATGATTTACTCTTGCCTGGATAGCTTTGTATTTTCCTGCTTATATTAAACCAAGGTTTTTGAATGCAAAGTCTCGCATTGCTTCTCTTATTCTCTCCCTACCTCCATATTTTCTTTTCTTTTGGGGAGGGGGGAGATATAGTTGGATCGGGGGGAAGTGTTTAACAAATTGCTTTAGGGATAAGATACCAATTACCAATTCCATTTGACATGTTACCTTAACATGACATATTGAATAATGTACTCTATGCTTTCTGTTTCTCCTAAAGGAAATTATGCTAGAGGTTGACGTTGCCCTCATTTTGTGGCTTCTCAACTGATGATTGCCCTGTTAGGTGTCTAGTGGAGTTTCACACAGTTTGCAGGAAAAATAACAGCTTGATCCTTTGTGTCTGCTTTAATAAAGGAAGAAAGGAACAACCATTTGATGAGTACTGCCTTGCAAAGCTTACCTGTCCCAATCCAAGGGCAAGGGTAGGGAACTGGGAAGGAGACAAAGGCTTTGTCCTTGTATCCTTTGCTGGTGACAGGTCTTAGAAGAAGTGATTTCTTACTTTAGGGTACTGTGGAGTAGAAGCAGTTTGTGTGAGGATTTTTTACTTTTTGTACAGGGAATGGAAGGTGTCAGTTGCATCAGCTAATTTGAAATCTTTTAAACATAGAATGGAAAGCAAAGTGCTGAACACAGTGAGTGCTAAGCTCTAGGGATGCCAGAGAGTCCTTGCTTTCAAGGAACTCCTGTTATAATTAGAGGAAAGAACATATAAGAAGTTCAGCTGCAGGTCCAATGACAATGCCTGAACCTGCAGGGCAATTAGATGATAAAGCCTAGTAGTGGTTCTCCACCTTCACAGAAACATTAGAGTTGATGGTTTCTTGCTACCAGCTTTTGGGAAAGGGTACTATACTTTTGGAAGAGGTGAAAGGAAAGGGGCAGCATCTGGCTGCTAGGTTACATCAATACAGGCCATGACTTTTTGGGTGCCTGATGGGTTCTGATGTTGCTATGCTCTAGAGAATGTCAACATTGAATTTCTTGTGTATCCTTCAGTTACCTATTTGAATCCTAGGTGGTTGTTGGCAGGCAGGGACACTGTCTGCTGCTGTTATTTTCTCTCTAAGCCCTAATTGAGAATATAAAGACTCTCTCCATGGGTACTTCCAGAAGGAATGAAGGAGGAAAAGTGGAAATTTAATGGTCCATTATCTTAGGAAAGAGGAGTAATATACAGAGCTTTGGTATCTCGAAATGGATATTTTTGAGCGTTGTGTGCTACTCAGCTAAAAATTGTTTGGAAAACTGATAAGGTCAGATTTCAAATACTATTATTGCTATATTTTTTTGGAAACTGAATTTTACTTTGTATCTGAGTGTTTCGTAGACTTTTTCATTAAGCAGTTTAATTGAAAAATTTTAATGGGTGAGGACAACCATTAATAAAAATAAGCAGAGAGTAAATCTTTGCAAACACCTAATTACAATAATAAAAAAGAAAAGAAATGGATAGATAGGATATAAGTGCCCAGAGCAGTAGAGGCACTGCTTCTTTAGAGTTGTCTAAATTAGGAATTATAGGCCACCCATTCTAAGACAGCCCAAAGAACTGATGGTAGTTTGGGAGAATATTAGGAGTAAAACATTTGGTATTTGGTAGTAAGTATGATGAATAGACCTGGAACTCTAAGAAGGCCTTCTTGGATTGTGTATACCAGTAACATCTTTGGAACACGCTTTTGCCTTAACAGACTTGGAAAGCCTTCAGCTTTGGAATCTGTAGGGTGCTTTGAAGTAGCTTGGATATTGGGATATTGTGATTCCTTTGTACTTGACACTGTTCTGCTTGAGGAAAATGAAATCTCATAGAAATTTTGAGGTTAAAAGGAATCATCTAGACCATTGGGTTCATTAAGAAAATTATTTTTCATTTAGTTTTAACAACATTTGAAGTATATGTGTTTTGTAGGGGGAAGAATCCTTGAGGCCCATTATCCCATCCCCACTTTCCCAAAGTTGCTAGTACTACCCCCTCCCTTGCTACCTTGTATTTATTTTGCATTTTAAAAATATATATATTATATAACATTGTTATAGAATGTAAGCTTTTAAAGGAAGGGACTATTTCATTTTTGACTTAGTATCCCAGCCACACAGAGTAGGCAGCTAGATGGTGTAGTCTATAGTACTGGAGTACCTGGAGTCAGGAAGGCCTGAGTTCAAATGCAGCCCCAGTTAACTTATTAGATAGGAGACACTGGGCAAGTGGTGTAACCTCTTTCTGCCTTACTTCCCTCATCTGTAAAATAGGTATAATAATAGCACCTGTCTCCCTTTATTGTTTTGAGGATCAAATAATATAATATACATATGTCTAGAGCTTTGCAAACTTTAAAGCACTACATAAAAGTTAGTTTTTGTTGGTAAAGCACACTTAATAAAGTGTCTCAAGATAAATGTCTCGTCCATCCCATTCCCAGCTACTTACTGAGGAAGTAAATTTGAACAAGATAGTATATCAAAAGCATTTTTCCTGTATTTTTTTAAACCTATTTTGACTGGAAATTTATTACCTAAGTGGTTCATTGGAAAAACAAACAAACAAACAAAAGTCTCATTAAATACTCGATTTAAAAAGTAATATTGCAAAACCCTGTTATGTTCTTTTTTGCATTATCGGTCACAGGTGCTCCTCTTACTAACTGTGATACATGGTTTATTTCCCATTTCGAGAGGGAGTGCCTGTAACATAGATTTTGTTTTTATCCTGCAACAATCATCCTACAGCTTATGTTGTTGTAAAGTTTTGTTTTTATCCTACAATGAGCTATTATAAATATATTTGAGTAATTTTTCTTTAATAACAAAGTTATGTTTTTTTAACCACCCTGATTTTATTCTTGATTTTTTTTTTAAACTAACTTTTCTTTCCTCATATTGGTTCAATTTCAAGTTCATAATTTTAGAGAATTGACAGCTGTGTGGTCGATATTGTTGTTCAGTTGTTTCAGTGGTGTCCAACTCTTCGTGGCCACATTTGGGGTTTTCTTAGCCAAGATCCTGGAGTGATTTACCATTTCAGTCTCCAGCTCATTTTACAGATGAGGAAACAGACAGGGTCAAGTGATGTGTCCATGGTCACACAGCAAGGAAGTGTCTGAGGCAGCATTTGAATTCAGGGTTTCCTGACTCCAGGAGGGGCCTTCTATCTGCCAACCTGCTCTGTAGGAGATATTACCTCTTTTGAAAACAATAGTAACTCTTTTTATTTTTCATAATGTAAATAGGAGGGTCTGTTTAATGCAAAATAAAAACAAACCCCAAAAACCTCTTGTTGAACACTGTGAGGGATAACTTGCAGTGAAATTTCCCCATACTGAAAAATCAAATCTAGAGTGGCTTCAGTATCCACTAGGCCTAAGTTTAGAGGTCACCTGAACTTACAGGAATTTGGGACTTAGAGCAGTGGAGACCCTCCCCAGTTACCACCTCAGCACAAGATATGCCAAATGAGGATAAAACTGCCTTCCTGGCCTTGCATTGGACAGCCACATGTTTCCCGTGTCCTTTGTCTCTGAGATAGATTCCCGTGCTTACATTGTGGGCTGGCCTCCCTACCAATAAGAGTGAAGGCCAGTTGGGGGATTGGGTTTCTGCATTAGAAGGTTATGTAACCATGGGCTTGCCTCTACCTGTTGCTCTCTTTCTGGCAGATGCCATTTGAGCGACAGGGGTAGAGGACCCTTTCTGATGAGAAAGAATAAATAAACTTTTCTCTACTTTCCTAAGCATCTCTGAACTAATTTATTGTGCTGTTGCACACAAACATCACAAAGTTAAAATTTTGTTCTCAATTTTTTCTTTTTAAAACCTTGGTTGGATAGAATTTTAGCTGGAAGCATAATTTTTGCTTTGACTTGCAAATGTCAAGGGATTCTGTCATGTTTAAAAATGTTTCTGACCTTAGGATTACTGAAGTTGAAATTTTCTCAGGGTCATCAGGGGGTCTTGAAGACTGTCAGAATTTTTGTATTGCCATCAGATCTCTTAAGGATATGCACTGTATGATGTCATAAATCACTATAGATAATTCATTAGTGAAATTTTTTTTCTTACTGGAAATAGGTATCCTTTTCTTAGATAAAATGTCAGTGTGATTCACTGTGTGTGCATATCAGTGCCATATTCTGACTTGAGTCTGGTATACTGAGTAGAATCCTCTTTCACACCTGCTTGAGGTTTTTTTTTGTGGGGTAATCACAGGGGAGAAGGTAAATTATCAGGTGTTTGCACTGTGGAATTGATACTCTCTCATATTCTCTTCTGTTCTCTTCAAAGGAAACAATCCTTTTTTGTTTTTTAAATGAGATTCTCTTTAGTTAACTGAAATGCTAGTAGAATATTTTGTACTTTACTGAGTGACAAACTCCAGTGATACTACTCTCTCTCTCTCATTTTAAAAACAACCTCAAGAACCTATTAAGACTGATGGGGGGGGGGGTTTGTAGTTAATGATGAATGATTTCTCTTTCTCCCTTATTATTCTTGGAAAGTGACTCATCTGCTCTCCATTTTGAATTTTCTCTATTTAGTGATTTTCTATTTAGAAATGAAATCAGGTGTATTACCTTTAAAGGACTATATTGTCTTACTAGCCAGGAATATCAGTTTATAGAAAATAGCTAGATACAAAGAACAGTTTAATTTACCTTCCATTTTTATCTGTTTTTTTTAATTTGATCATCAGCTAATTTGTAAATGAAAATTGTAAAAGTTTAAACATATGTATTAAAATACATTCAAGCTATATTTTCTGATTTTTAAAAAATGTATTTCCTTGAGCTTTGTAAGAAAATACTCAGATCAGCCCACCAAAGATGTTTCTGCATTTAATTTAAAATTCCTTTTTCTTTTATCCACAAGACACCAAAGATGTTTGGCTCAGTTAGTTAAGTTAGCCATAGATTATTGGTAATGAAATCTCAAGGTGACTTTCTGTAGATCCCAGTTTATTGTGCTTGAGGGGAGAACCTCCCCTATAGATACCACCTCCACCTCTGATTCTGGCCAGCCACTTTGCTTCAGTCTCAGGGTTGCTAATGAGAGATAATGGCAAGTTCTTTGCAGTCTTTTATTACCTCTAAAAGAGTTGTTCAGAGTCAATGTCCTCTTGTCAGTGGGTCACAAGGAGCATATTTGCATGCCAGGAGAGCATATTATAGTAACTACTCTTAAGGAATAGGAAATTCATCACAATAGTGAACCCTAGTCTCCTTGACTACAAGATTAAACTTTTGTTCTCTATTCTCAGACTGCCCCCATAAGAGTAAAAACTGCATCACTCCTTATGTTCATGTTGTTCATTTGGTTTTGTTAGTCAGCAAGCATTTCTTAAGTGCTTAAGATGGGCTCTCACCAAGGGCCGGGAATATAAATAGAAGCCAAAAGTAAGACATACCTCTGCCCTTCAGGATGCCATTCTGTTGGGGAAGAACATGCCTAGGAGGAAGGTGACAGGAAGGCTGAGTGGAGGAGGGCAGAAAAGGCACCTAGTGAAGGGTTGACAGAGTCTTGAGGGCAACCTGGGCACTCTGATAAATGGAGGTTCTGGGAGGGACTGTGGCCCCTTACCTGGGGATTCCCAGGCTAAAGTGAACATCCAGGATGAGGATTCTGGGGCTTGGTGTGGCCTCTGGAGAAAGGGAGGGGCTTGAGTCATTCTTCCTACCTCTTCTCTTCCTTTTCTGCGCACCCCCCCCCCCCTTTCTCTCCCTCTTCCCATCTCACCCATTTCTAGTTCACTTAATTTTCTCCTGTGCAAAGTGACAGAGAAGTTATTTTGGTTCTTTGTCTTCTCAGTTATTGTTGCAGATGTTCCTCAGTTACACCCATTTACCTGGCTTTATCTGTGTGAGATGATGGACATGTTTGCTATACTCTCACACAGTGATGTATCTGATCATTTAATAATCTGAGTATGTGCTCCATAATTCATACTGAATTTTGGTGTTTTGTGGAGGAGAACATTAGGCAATTTCTAATTGTAGTTATGAAGAATGTATTGCAACACGTGTTCTCGTGAGCGGCTCTGTCAGGAGGCGAGGTTCTCATTTTGGTGTCACTCTCTAGTTAGGTGACCCTAAGCATGTTGTTTAAACAACCCCAGTTCCCCCAGTCATATAGGTAGAGTGATACTTTCTTAAAGAGGTTTTGAGAATAAAATAATGTAAAATTATGCTAAATTGCTGAGTGCCATCCCGCTGTTGAAAAAGGTAAAGATTTACATCCATAGTCCTGCCTTTGAGGCCTTAGAGACATTTAAAAATTATTCATATATTTTGCTTTTCTATCACTAATGATTCACAACATGAACAATCCCCTCTCCCAGAGAGCTAGCTATCCCTTTTCAAAAATAAAGACAAAAACTACTGAACTACAGAGTTCAGTAAAACTAATCAATAGACCAACCAAAAAAAGAACATTATATTCTCTCTCTTGTCTTTGTTGGGGCTAAGCTTTGTTATGTAATATCATAGCATTCGTTTTCAGTTCCATTTTTTTTTTCTGTTTATCTTGTGGAAGTCATTGTGTGTTTTTTAAAGTCATTTCCTGATTAATGGAAATCAACTTTTATTTGAAAACTTAAACATTTGTTTTGAAATATGAGCTGAATTGACTTTGAAGTATATTTTTTGCATTGGATTAAGTAATTGAATTTTATTGCTTTTTATTAATTGATAAAGAAAGAAAGCTATCTGAGGTTGTATACAATATTTTATTTGTCCTTTTTGGATTAAATTGCCTAGGTTTGACCTTGTCAAATTGATGGAATTATATTAGTGTTCAGATTTCAACTGTAAATCTTTTGAACACTTTAAAAGATACTGGGTATGTGTATGTAAATTTATTGGTAAAGTTTTCATAAGAGTTTCTGTTACTTATTTTATTCTGCAGCCTTTCCTAGGTATAATTGTTTACCACCTGCACTTTAAAAAAAGTAGCTTAACAATAAAGTGGCCAAGTCTTTTTTCTTCTACCTTTGTACGCACTCTCCTCTCCTCTGATACTGCTACTACCCTGGTGCAGGTCCTGATCCTTTACCTCATGCCTTTACTATTGTGATAACCTTGCTGATTTGCCCCCCAGCCTCAGATTTTGCCTCACTTAAGTTGAAGCTGTCATTTTAATTCAGAGAAGTCAAGAAGAATGAACATTAAGCAGGGGTTATTGGTTTACAAATTTATTTTATTTTTTTTTCAATGCTTTATTAACTTCTGATTTACATCATTCATTTCCTCCAGATTTTGAGTTGCAAATTTTCTCCCCGTTTTTCCCCTACCCACCATCCCAGAATAACAGTCCCACAGGATATCCCCTCCTCCAATCTACTCTCTCCCATATTTACTCCCGTACCCCTTTCGACTTTTCCAGTGGATCTCTATGCCCCAGTGCCTGTATATCTATTTCCCAATTACATGTAAAATAGTATTAATAATAGTATGTGTGTGTTTTATATATATAAAACACACACATACTATTATATATATATATATATATATATATATATATATATATATATATATATATTTGATTTTAAAACTTTGAATTCTCAGATTCATTCACTTCCTCCCTTATCACACACCCTTACTGGGAAGATAAGCAGTACAGTATAGGTTGTACATGTGTGGCTAATGCAAAACAATAACATAGGAGATGTATTGTAAAAAACTGAGTATATTTTCCTCCCTCCTATCCCACCTCCCACTTGTTCTATTCTCTGCTTTGATCCCGTCCCTTTTCAAAAGTGGGTGCTTCCAACTTCCCTTCCCCCCAGCCTGCCCTCCCTTCCATCATCCCCACTCTCATCCTCTTCCCCCCCTACTCTCCTGTAGGGTGAGATACCCTATTTAGTGTGTATTTCATTCCCTCCTCCAGCCAAATTCAATGGGAATAAGGTTGACCCCATTCCCTTTTGCCTTCCTATTCTTCCCCTCCATTGTAACCATTTTCCCTTTCCTCTTCTATATGAGATAGTTTACCCCATTCTGTCTCTTCCCATCTCCTCTCTTTATAGTCCTCTCTCACCTCTTAATTTCACCTTTTAAATATCCTGCCTTCCTGTTAAATTGGTCCTGTGCCCTCTATCTATGTATACTTGTAAACATATATACACACATTCACATATGTATTAATATGCCCATATACCCTGATATATATATATTTCTGTTCCCTTCAACTACTGAGAAAAGTTTCATCAGTTACAATTATTGTTTTTCCATGTAGGAATGTTAATAGTTCAACTTTGATAAGTTCCTTATGATTTCTTTTCCCTATTTACCTTCTCATGCTTCTCATATCTGAAAGTCATATTTTCTATTCAACTCTGGTTTTTTCAGCAAGAATGCTTGAAAGTCCTCTATTCCACTGAATGACCATATTTTCCCCTGAAACATGATGCTCAGTTTTGCTGGATAGGTGACTCTTGTTTTTAATCCCAGCTCCTTTGACCCCTGCAATATCATATTCCAAGCCCTTCCAGCCCTCAGATCCTGGGTTATCCTGATTGTGTTTCCACAATATTCAATTTGTTTCTTCCTGGCTGCTTGTAATATTCTCTTCTTAATCTGGGAATTCCGGAACCTGGCTATAACATTCCTAGGAGTTTTCTTTTTGGAATCTTTTTCGGGAGGTGATCAGTGGATTCTTTCAACCTCTGTTTTACCCTCTGGTTCTAAAACATCAGGGCAGTTTTCTTTGAGAACTTCCTGGAGGATGATTTCTAGGTTTTTTTTTATGATCATGGCTTTCAGGTAGTCCAATAATTTTAAAATTATCTCTCCTGGATCTATTTTCCAGGTCAGTGGTTTTTCCCATGAGGTATTTCACATTGCCTTCTATTCTTTCATTTGTTTGGATCTGTTTAACAGCATCTTGATTTCTCGTAAAGTCATTAGCTTCCTTTTGCTCCAATCTAATTCTGAAGCAGTGATTCTCCTCATTGAGCTTTTGAGATTCTTTTTCCATCTGGCAGATTCGGCTTTTTAAGGCATTCTTCTCCTCATTGCCTTTTTGAGTTTTCCTCAGTCAGGCTGTTGACTCTCATTTCATAATTTTCTTGCATTGTTCTCATTTCTCTTCCCAATTTTTCCTCCACTTTTCTTATCTGCTTCTTAAGTTCCTCTATGGCCTGTAACCAGCTAGTATTTTCCTTTGAAGCTTTTGGTGCAGGAGTTCTGACTTCGATGTCTTCCTCCTGTTCCATGCTTTGCTCCTTTTTGTCCCCAAAATAGGAGTCTAATGTTGGAATCTTCTGTCTGCTTTGTTTCCTTTGCCTGGTCATGTTGCCCCTCAGTCACTTGTTGACCCCTGGGCTTTTTGCCCCAGTAGGACTCTGCCAGGAGCTTTCGTCCCAAATGCTGGGGTTTGCTCAGCTATCAGAGGTATTAGATGGATGCTCTCTCTGAGGTCTCCACATGCTCTGGCAAGCTGGACATACACCCCAGACTCCACCCTAGACTGCAATCCATATCCAAGAAGGTTAAAGCAAGAACGATTACCCCTCAGACTGGTGCTTGGTCCCCCTACACTCTGCAGGCCAGGAGCTGACGCTGCCACCTGTTGCTGGCTGGCTGTGCTGGTCTCACAGGCTTCTTGCCCCAGGGGCAAAAGCCACGTGCTCCCACTTACTGGGTCCCAAAGTCCAGACTGCACAGATCTCTCACCTTGTCCTTTGCATCTATGTGTTGATAAATCTGGAAATGGTCACAGCTGCTGCTGATCTAGAGTCCCTCTGACAGGGACAGGCCCGCCCTGGGGCTAAAGCCTGGGTGTGGGGCTGGGCTGGGCTCCCAGAGCACTGTGCTGGCTGAATCCTGCTGGCCTTCTGGGCTGTCCTCAGTGGGAGGTTAGCTTCTCTGTGTCATTTTGTGGGTTCTTCAGCTCCAGAGTTTGTTTAGAGTCCCCTTTTTACATGGGTTGGGGAAGGTAGAAGCTGGAGCAGTGGGGAGGTCCTGCTTCTAGTCCGCCATCTTGATTCCGCCCCCGATTTAGCAGTTTAGATAACATTGGTAACTTTAAGTTTATATTAAATTTAACATGATTGTGACAAAATCTCCTCTCCTTATCCTATTGTGAGCTTCAGTTGGTTTTCTTTCTTCTCTGTATTAAGCATTTTTATAGCTGCTCTTTTATTTTTTTCTCTGTTACTATTCTTCCATCCCTCTTCTAATACACACCTCCATGCCTGTCCATCTAAATTCACTTCATCTTTGAGTATCTCTAAAGCACAACTTTCAGTATTTTCAGGAAACATTGAGAATTAAAGCATTTTCAAATATGGGCAAATAGGATATAATCACTGAGATCAGAATGAGTTGAGTTGAGAGCACATGGGGATATTGGTCTGTAGGAAGAAGTTTAAGCAGATTTTAAGTTTGACATTTGTCATTTGTACATTTTATAAATAAAATTGTTGCTATGTCTGTTATATGTCTGTTTTAGATTTTACCTTGGCTGCTGACACAAATCAGGTTAAGTTGTGTCTTAGAGAATAAAAATAACATAATGGCATTATTTTTCAAGAGCTTGGGGTTTACTTTTGTTTGTTTGACAACCCTTTGTGAAGTACATCAGGTTGTGTATTCAGAATCTTTTTTTTTTTCATTAAAAAATGTATATGTTATCAGTTTGCAGCATTCAGTTCCACATGTTTTTGAGTTTCAAATTTCCCCCCACCGATATCGATTCTACATATACCTTCACATTAAACATTAGTCAAGTTGTAAAGAAAAATTATAACCAATAGAATGAATAATGAGGAAGAAGAAAGAAAACAAAATGAAAAAGAGAGCAAGCTGTTTGTTTCAGTCTGCATTGAGACTTCATAATTCTTTCTCTGGATGTGGATAGACCTTCCATTATTAGTCCTTTGGCATGCCCACCTTCTGCCTTACTATGTCCAATTTTCCCAACAGTTTTTGTCAAATAGTGGGTTCTTATTTCAGAAGCTCTAGTCTTTGGGTTTGTCAAACAGTAGATTACTATAGTCATTGACTATTGTGTCTTGACTACCTATTCTATTCCACTCTATTCTTCAGCCAGTACCAAGTCATTTTGATGAGTGCTTCTCTATAATACATTTTAAAATCTGGTATGACTAGACCACCTTCCCTAGCACCCTAGCATTTCTTTTCATTAATTCCCTTGTTACAGAATCAGTTTTGATCTTCTTTGTAAACCATTCTTCAGTTGGACTTGAAAACTTCCGAAAAAATAGACAATTTTGTGCAATGCCCGCCTACCCCCCTCCAAAACAAACAAACTAACAACATGTTCAGTTTTAGGTACTTGTTTTTATATTTAGTCTCTTAGTTTATTTCATCTTTGTAATGATGTAAGAAAATGCTGTAACATCTTAGCTTTAAACAGCTGTGCAAATTAATGTTTTTACTTCTCTTCTGTCCTGATTGAAGCCTTGATTCCTGACATTCTGTGTTGTAGAAACAACACTGGATTTCGTGTCAGAAGACTTGGGTTTAAATCCTGCCTTTTCCATTTATTGTCTGAATGACTTTGGGTTGTTCACTTAACTTCTTTGTGCCTCAGTTTCCTTAGCTGTGAAATGGTGGCATTGTATTAGATAAAATTCCCTTTTAACTTGAAATTTGTAAACTATGAATGATAAATCACCAGTTCTTTAATGTCCACTCTTCACTGAGCATGGTAATAGGACCAATGGTGGAGTTCTAAAGTCAATACGTGTTCATGAAATGCTTTATCATGTGCAAGACACTATGTTAGGTATTGGGGATCCACAGAAAATTGAGATTGTCCCTGTCCCTGCTCTCAAGGAGCCCAGAGGACATTGGGGTCAATAACTTTCAAACACCTGTACACAAACTACATGTAGGATAAGTTGGGCATAGTCTCAAAGGAAAGGCATTTGAGTCAAGAGGAATTGATTGAGAAAGGCTTCCTGTTGGAAGCTGAATTTTAGCCGATTATTGTGGGAGCCAGGGAGCAGAGATAAGGAGGTGAGAGCATTCCAGGAAAGGGGGAGATAGCCAGAAAAAATGCTCAGAGTCAGAATGTAAAATATTTTATATTGGAGAAACATTGAGGAGGCTAGTGTCATGGGATCAAAGAGTCTGTGGGGGGAGGGAGTGCTATGGAAAAGGTGTAAGAAAAATGGGAAGTAGGAGAGGCCAGCTTATTTCCAGACTTGGAACACCAAACAGATGATTTTATATTTGATCTTGAAGGCAATAGGGAATCACTAGAGTTTATTGATTAGTGGGTGAAAGGGTCAGTCTTGTACTTTAGGAAAATGACTTGAGTGCAGGATAGACTACACTAGAGAGACTTGTGTTAGAAACACTAAGCGAAGCAGTACACTATGGTAATAATGGAGGCATACGGTGATGAGGGGCCTGCACTGGAGTGGTGGCATTGAGAAAGGAGAAAAGGGGGTCTATGCAAAAGCTGTTCTAAAGGTAGTCAGTGTTATTATTCCCATTTTGCAGAGGAGGAAACTAAGATATGTAGATTGAATGACTTGCATTGTGTCACAAAACTGAAATCTAGTTCTGAAACTAGATTTGAACTCAGGTCTATCTGATGCCAGGCTCAGTGCTTTACCACTGAAGTATCACCTTGCTACCTCTTACAATAAGGCCTTGACAAGAGCTCAGTTAGAGAGAGACAGAGACAGAGAGAGGAGTTGAGGATCATGTCTAGGTTTGTGAGCCTAGGTGATGGTGGTACTTTCTGTAATTGAGAAGTTTGAAAGGGGAGAGGATTGTTTGGGAAAGATAATGAGTTCAGTTTTGAAACATGTTGGGTTTGAGAGTTGTTGTACAGAATATCAGAAATATAATAGGCTTCAGCCCTAATCAGGCTACCATCCTATGACCTCTCAGTTCAGACACCTCCAGTGGAATCTACAGTTCACGACTCCTACTTCACAAGTTCTTCACAAGGTCTTTGCCTCAGATCTTTCCTAGGATCTCTCCTGTGCTTTAGACATTTTTTTTTCTTCTGGAGAAAACCTGCCTCAGATTACTAGCTTCTGTTTCTTTTCTGGATTTCCTTAAGCCACAAGTTCAGCTTCCTTGAGGTGGGCCTCTCAGGCATTACTGAATAGAATATAACTATCTGTCTCCTGGTTTGACATTAAATAGAACGTCTTAACCAATCTGATCACTCCCTTTCCTCACTGGACCTTTCTGAAGCCCCTGTTACTTTGCCTAGACTCCTTCTGTGGTTGGTGTGCTCTCACTCTCAATTTTGTACACCTAAGGCTTAAACTGACTTCTGGTTATCTTTTTCTGTTGATAAAATTAACATAGTTTTGCTATTTAGTATAAAAATGAAGATCCACACAGTGGGTCAGAAGTATTCACTGGCTGCTATGAAAATCAGGATTTCTTTGTTCCTGGGATACCTTCCTCTTGTTTTATCCCTGAGAGCCTCTTTCACCCTTGCTACAATTTCAGAGAGAAAAATTTGCCTCATCTCCCAGTACAGGTAGTTTGATGTCTGCCTTTCGTTTTGGCCCATGTAGTTTGAGATTGGAATTCTCTCTAACAAGATGTAGTGAATCTGATGGCAACACGACAGAATCTCTCCCAGCCCTTTCTTCAAATACCCTGCGGGAAGACTATCACTGCCTTTCTTCTTGATAGTGAACAAACCTTTGGGAGGCTGATGCTCAATTCTTCACATCTGAAATGGCTGTAAAACCTTCAACTGCTTGAAACACTTACAGGAAGATGTACTTGAGTCAGGAAAGTTTGGAGACTAATTGCTTAGCAACCCCCTCAACTTGATAGTTGTTTAAAAAATTTTTTAAGCAAAATCACTGTGTTAGTAGTATAGTTGAACACAGGTATTGAAATGTATTTGAATGAAGCAAAACATGTTCTTTGAACCAGTACACTCCCTTAAAGTAGGACAGGAAAATGGAAACTACAAACAAGATAGCCCTGTAGTTAGGTCAGGAAAATTCAATCTGAGGCCTATTCTTTGTCAGTTGGCAAATTATTGGAGTGTGCTGACCATTGTGACCAAAAGGCCTGCCTGTGTCCTTCAGGTCTGAGCATGGCATAGTTATGAAAAATCGAAGCTCCACATTGAGAAGTGTAAGTTGTTCGTATATTTACTAAGCCCCACTTGAGGTTTTGCAGTCAATAGATGTGGCTTTTGCAAAGAGGAAATTCACATTGTGGAATTTAATAATAGCTCGAGTTTATACATCTCTTTTCGGTTTGCAAATTACTTCACAAATAACTGACTTTATCCTCACAACAACCCTGGAGGTAGTCAGTGTTATTATTTCCATTTTGCAGATGAGGAAACTAAGATATGTAGATTGAATGACTTGCCCTGTGTCACACAACTAGTAAGTTTCTGAAACTAGATTTGAATTCAGGTCTATATGATGCCAAGCTCAGTGCTTTACCACTGAAGTATCACCTTGCTACCTCTTACAATAATAGCTGAGATTTATATAGTGCTTTAAGATCTGCAAAGTACTTTACAAATACATTTGCTTCTCACAAAAACTCTGCAAAGTAGCTGCTTTTGTTATATTCATTTTGCAGATGAGGAAACCAAGGCAGAAATTAAGTGACCTGCCTTGGGTCACACAGCTAGTAAGTGTGTGGGGCTGGATATATTTAGGTCTTCCATACTCCAAATCTTTCTCTACTTTGAATGATCCATGTATGTCTCCTGAAATTATATTATCCTTAATCAAATGTGTCCTTTCCTGCCTAGTGTTGTGATGCTAACAGTGAGGTGATAGTGGACAAAAGCAAGCTCAGGGATAGTCTTTTCTGTGGCTTCAGTCCCAGCCTGCAGTAGTGTTAACATCCATCCATTTAGCAAGGTTTTGTGACATAAAGTTTGATTTGCTTATAATGTATTATTTCAAAATTATTGGTCAAGACAGAGTATATGACTGTCTTTAATTAGTTCTATACTCTATAGAACTATTCTTTTTTATCATCTTTTTGGTCTCTCCAAATAGATCCTAAATTAGGAGTCTTTGTTTCATTTTTGTTCACTGACCTTACCTCAAGAAGAGTACTATCAGTCAGTCGTATTAGCATTTTATTAATCACCTATGATTTGCCAGGAATTGTCCCAAGTGCTGGGGAAAAAAAGGACAAAGACAAGGTCAGTGGTAAGGGTTATCTAGTAGCCTCTCAGTACATTTAAAGAATTTTTTCACCCAATATCGTCTTTTCCAATTACGTATAATTAAAATTTTTTTCACCCTATTTATCAGATTTCTACCATATTGGCACTTGTTTCTCCTGTATATCATATCTTCTCTTCACACCATTCTTAGTACCCTAGTTCTCTGTTTTTCAAATTCTCTCCAGATTTTAAGGCCAAAATTAAATCCTTGCTCCTTTATGCAATGTTCTCTGATTATCTCCTTATTACATTTATTCCCTCTGACTTTTTAGACATCTTAGGCTTCTCCTATCCTTTTCCGTATTTTTGGTGTGTTGTTTCTTCTCATAGATTTGTACATTTCTTGAGGTCTGAGACTGTGTTTTGTTGCTTTTCACAAACACTTAGTGCTTGTCATACTATACGTATTTAATGTTTGCTATTTGAATATTTTTACCACTTTGTCACTGATTGTACTTAAAGTAGAAGACACATTCCTGCAGATATACCACTTAAGATAATCTATCTGTCAAATATGTGGTCTTCAAATCCTTAGTTCACGCAAAACATTTAAATCTAACGTTGCAGCAAACCTCTCTGAGGTTGTAAATTGTGTGGCAACTAATACTTGTCATGTGTTTCTATTCTTATGGAATGACAAGGGCAAAAAAAGTTCAAGAAAACTGGCAGTTTTCCTTGTATATTAACCTACAATTTGAATGCTTGTCTTTAGATTTAGTTCTTCATTGAATTTGAGTTCTCATTGTTCTTTTTTGAACATGGTTCTGACTAAAGCAAGGTGTGGTAGATTTCTACTCTTTGCTCTATGTTTAATATTATGTACTTGAAAATCCTGACCCCATTAGTGCATGTTTCTTTCCCTAACACCTACCCATTCACATTATATTTTTAGTCTAAATCATTTGGTCCCATTCATGAATAGGAAATTTTATGATTGGTGGCAGAGAATATAATAACATTTTCATAAAGGAACTGAATCATCCTTTGCTCTCTACACTCCAATGTTATTCTATCTCAAGCATTAAGTTTTGCTTGTGATTACTCAGGGCATATCTGTTGGATGCCCTTCCTATTTATGTGGTCTACTTTTGGTTACTTAAGATATCTTCCCTCCCACCCTCAACACCACGCCCTACCCCCATCACTTTTTCTGATTCCTTTTAATGTAGAATGCAGGAGAGGTAATTTCAGTAAGGCCATGTTCTTGTCAGAGAGTGCTCATTGGGCCAGTCATAAACTTCCAGAGACAATCGGAGGCATGGCTGCTCTTTAAAGTTAGGCATGTCAGCAGCTAGACAACAAACATTGATTAAGTGCTTGTTATGTGTCAGCCACTGACTGTAGATTCAAAAAAAGAGAAACCACATTCTAATCTGTTTGACAACATGTAAATAACTAGGTACAAGATATCTCTCTTCTTTGTCTGTCTGTCTGTTTTTCTGAAGGCTCTCAAGAACCGTAAAGGTTAAGATGAGGAAGGAAAGCATTCGGGGCATTGGGAACAGCCTGGGCAAAGGTGTGGAGATAGGAAGGAAATGGGAGGAGTATTATCCTTGAGGCAACTGCAGTAGGTCAGTGTAGCTGCATCCTAGAGTCTGAAAAATAGCATCATGTAAAAAGGATGGAAAGGTCTGGCTGGGCCAGCTCCACAGGGGCATTTGGTGCTCAGCATTGTCGAGCTTTTTCTTTAAGGGAGGGCCCTGGCTGACCATTGTGTCATGATTCTCTAGACTTTTTATTCCATTATTCCATAGCAACCTTCTCACCCTACATGCCCTAGCAGCCTTCTTACCTGGAAGAGCCTTTACTGTTGATTTATTGGTATTTGGTTGTTCTTTCCATTTATATTGTGGTAGTTATTGTGTACATTATTTTCTTAGCTCTGCTTACTCTGCTCCGGATCAGTTCATATAGATCTTTCCAGGCTTTTCTATATTGATCACATATTCACACCATCAACTTTGTTTCTAATTCTTAACTTTCACAACACGTTTTACTATAATTATTTAGAGTATATGGGGACTTTTCTCTTATCAATGGCTTCATTAGGAAATAAGTTCAGTAATGGAGTCTCTGATTCAAAGCTAGAGACATTTTAATCACTTTATTTGCGTAGTTCCAAATTGCTTTCCAAGATGTTCGTACTGCTTAATGCCTCCACCAGCAGTGTTTTATTATGCCTATTTTCCACCACCCTTCCAATACTGTTACTGTTTAAAAAAAAAATCATCCTCGCCAATTTGCAGGTGTAAAGGTGTAAGGTAGAACATCAGAGTTGTTTTGATTTGCATTTCTCTTTTTATTATTTGGAGCATTTTTTTATGTGGTTGTGAATACTTTGCAGTTGTTGTTTTGATAATTTCATGTCCTTTGACCATTTTTCTGTTATTAGTCACACACACCTTGAATACTAAACCCTTATCAGAAAAATTTGAAACAAAAGTTTTTCCCCCCTTTCAGCCACTTGCCTTCTTATCTTAGATGCATTTGTGTTGTCTGTACAGAATTTCAAGTTACTTGGTCTGTTGTAAACACCATGCTATATTCCTTCAGTTGTTTTACTGTAATTTTTAAATTTTAAAAATTTTTTAATTTTAGGGTTACCCTGTTCCCATGGGCTCTCTTCCCCTCACTTCTGATCCTTTCTTCTCATTTTGTTACCCATTTCCCTTTAGGGTTTTGTTTATTAATTCCTTTTTCTCCTGCTTTTATCTGATTATATGTTTTTACTGTTCTTTTTTTTCCTCAGTCATGTAAATATCCTTCTTATCTTCCTCTTCAACTAGTTTTCTTCTGCAGTTCTGAGATTTCATTTTTTCCAAAAGAGATTTCTCTCACTTTCTTTGTTATCCATCTTCTTTTTCTTTTTCCTTTAGACACTCATTCTCTGATTCATGATTCCCAATATTATCTCATCTTGCTTTTTTCTCTTTATTCTTCATATGATCAAAGCTTCCTAGGTATTTATCCTGTGCTCTCCCCCTCCCCCCAGGTGCTTTCTCTTTCTACCTTCTTGGGCTTTCCTCAAAGATAACTGTTTTCCATTGTGCCTCACTTTCAGAACAGTGCCCGTCTTGTAGATGTCAGAGAGGACAACTGTTCCATGGTAGGACTCATCCCCAGTCAAACCTCTTATAATTCATTCTACTGAGTGGTAATCATTAAAAGTCACATTTTTGACCAAAGTCTGAATTAATCAAATAGACTGCTTTGCCTTACTTTAAAATGCCTTTTTCTGTGTCAGAAGCTCCAAAGATCAGAGAAGGCTAAAAGTGGGATTTCCCCTTATTTTGGGACATAATCTTTGTGGGAGGAGCCAAACAGACCCAATAGCTTCTTTGTTCTCTGAGTAAACTCAGAGAATATCTCTTACCCCAGACTGGGCTAACTTGGGAGCATTCTTTCTTCTAAGAATAAGACTGAATCCAAGATGCTATGTTGAATAATGGGACCTTTTCTTATCTAGATATTTTCTGGGGCATGGATTAGGTTATGGCATGTTAATAGTAAAGAAAACACAGGTGTTCCAGGTTGACACCTCGTCAATTCCTTGTAATCATAAATTTTTACCCTGACTTGGGCTGTCTCTAAAATGTATTTAAACCTTTTCATTTTCTTGTTCATCAGTTAGAAATTAAATTCTAGCTCCTTGTACAAGTTCACTAGTCTTAAGGGAATAAATGCTGTAACTGTATATTATTATTTTTTGTTTGTCTCCTTTAACCAAACTTTGAAAAGGTTTACATGAGTAATAGCTTCTCTTTTTGACCTTGCCCCCCCTACATTTGCCAGGAAATAGCCTGCATGTGGCCATGCTCTCCCATTTTTGTAGGTGCCAGTTGCCT
>NW_027187400.1:26460382-26469807 GCF_028583685.1 Petaurus breviceps papuanus
CCTGCCCCACCACCTCGCCCCCCCCCTCCGCCCCCCCCCCCTTCCCCCTCCCCCCTTTCCTCCCCCCCCCCCCCCCCTTCAACCCCTAGGCCTCCTTCCATGTAAGGTCCTCATCTTTCCTTTATCAGCTGTCTCTCCTCACCTATAGGAGTGGAAACCCCTCCCACCTCCAAAGTTAGGTCTTTTTTCTTTCCTCCCTTTCCCAAAACCCAGCGCTCCCCTGCCCCAACCTTAACTTCATCCATTTTTCTATAGGATATCTCCTCTTTTCTGAGACCGCAGAGGTTATTCTTTTTCTGAGACAGCTTTCACTTATTACTTGTTCTTAATTTGACCCTTTGTATATCACTCCTCTCTGTCCTGCTTCTCTCTCCCTCCCTTCTATGTACCCTCCCATGTTGTAATATAGTTCCACAAAAGAAGCATTGATTCACCTGTTGGCATGTCACTAGGCTGTGTCCATGATACTCTTTCTCCTCTTACCTGTATCAGTTTTCAGCTTTCACCCCTATTTTCTTGTGCACATTTAGAAACTTAATTGGTCTGTCTGTTGTCACTCTGCTGCTATAAATATATGGCCGCATTTATCCACTCCTCTTGCATTTCTGTTTTTTTTTTTTTTTGACAGTGTTAAACACTGGATTGTGCTAGATGACCATTAAGGTCCTTTACAGTTTTCAAATACTGTGATTTTATGAAGGTAAACTATAAGTAATTATGCTTTTTATCATCTGCCTGAAGTCTCACTAGACATTTGGGATCACTTATAGATGAAATGATATCAAATGAAAAATTTAATTTTCCTGATACTTATTTGTCATACCAAAGCGATGGGAGAGAAGCAGTTTCCTCAAATATGTTTTAAGCCAAATGAATCACTAGGAACCCATGGGATATCTTTTGCTTACTTAACATCTCAACATCTTAGTTTTTATTTAAATCCGTAGAGTATGCGTAGAATTTAGAGCCCTATGTGTTAATATCATTTAGAATGCATTTTAATTTCATTAAAGTGACACCAGTTTGTCTTCCATTTTCTTTTGTTTTTTCTTATTTTTCAGTTAAAAGTTTTCTTGCAAGTGATTTCTTGATATTATCTTTTCAATTAGTTGTTTCAGATGAGATTGCAGGCTCTAAATTCATGTGTGAGGTTGTTTTATTTGGTATATATTTACATATAAATAGGAAGACCAGCTGTAAAAAATTGTGTTATCCTTACTGTAGAGGTGGCCACAGATGTCATTGGGCCTCTTATTTTCCATACATAGTATCTCCTTTCAGTGTTCCAATCTCATCTTAGCATGATAGGACCAACATTTTAGACACGGAAAAAGCCTTTTACTTCAACTAGTCTGTCCCCTCATTTTACAGATGAAGTCTCTTGAGGGCCCAGGGGGGTTTGACTCCCTAATGTCATAGAATAAATCGAAGGTATAGGATTATTTGGATCCACATCCTTTGCCTCCAAATCTAGCCGTCTTCTGACTCTTAATTTCCTGCTTCTAAGAATGGTTGATTCTGTTTTTTATCACAGTAATTACTGATATTATGCTTCTAATTTGGGCTGGGATTTGTCAGTTCATTTGTTACAAATCATGGATGATGGATTCAATCCACTTAAATAGTAAATTTCCCCTTTTAAACTATACTATATATTAATGATTACAATAGATAAGCCTTTAAAGAAAAAAGGCTTTCTGAGCAAGTAGGAAAAGAAGTTTCTCAAAGGATTAGTTTTAGGAATTGATTTAATGGAACATGGTCCAAGTTCCCCCCTCCCCAAAAAATATATTATGTGATGAGACTTGAAAAGTACCTTTAAAATCATGGATGATAAGTGTGTGTATATATCCATATATCTATATCTATCTATACACACACACGCACCCTCATTGATTGGAAAATTCATTCTTGATACAAACAATTTATTCATGTGTACTTATCCTATGGGATTTTGGAGTAAGTTGGTGGTGCAATGGCCACCCCTGGTTGTTTCTAGGGTCAGGAAGACTTGAATTCAAATCCTGTCTCAGGTGCTTACTAGCTATGTGACACTAGACAAATCACTTCCTCTCAGACTTCCCCCTTTTCCTCACATTTAAAATAGCACCTGCTTAGCAGGGTTGTCATGAGGATCCAGTGAGATATCCTTATAAAGCACTTTGTTTGCAAACTTTAAAACACATTATAAGACATTATTGTTGTCATTGGCAGGTTTCTTTGTTTTCTTCTAACATTTTGAGTTTACTAGATGAAAATACTTTGGCTGTTTACCTGTCCCTCTTTATCTCATCAAGTAAACAATCTTCTTATCACATTGTACGTTTATTTTCTTAATGACATTTTATAACTGTTTTCTCTTGAAATTGATCATTTATTATATGTTATAGTTCCTTCATATTTAACCATATTACTCCTCATTGCCTCTGTGATTTTTGTTGAGTTGTTTTTCAGTCATGTCCAACTTTTTGTGACCCTATTTCTTTCCTCCTTTTGTGATATTCCTTTTTAATTCTTCAGAGGTTCTTGTATTTCATATTTTACTGCCTTCCATTTGTATTAAAAAGTTGAGTCATAAACTACATGCATGCATGCATGCACGAACACACACACTGTTCCTCTCCCTCTGTTCTGTATTGCCATGCATAAGATTTTGAAGAGGTGTCTTTATCTTTTAATAAATACAAAATAAATAAAATTTTTGTAGAGGTGGCTATATCTTCTTTAAAAAAGAAGTTCTTTTTACTACTCCCAACCCTCATCAAAATTTATGAATAAATACTGTGGTTTCTCTGGATTTACCTCTGTGACCTTGGAGGTGGAGAGGAGAAGCCCTTTTTCATGTGTTTGTTTTTCAACATGAAACATCCTCATCCCATTGGTATTTTGTTTTAACCCGAGAGGCAGGTGTCCCAGCTGTTTGCTGGGTTGTGTGGCATATCTTCCTTTTTTGCATGTTTCTTCTTTCAGTTTGGTTAGCTCTCCTTGTATATTTGTTTGTTGCCTTTTGGAGCGCAATTGGGGTTAAGTAACTTACCCAAGGTCACACAGCTAGTTTTTTTTTTTTTTTTCTGTGTGTGTGTGTATCGGTTAAGTGTCTGAGGCCGGATCTGAACTCAGGTCCTCTGACTCTGGGGCCTTCCATCTACTGACTGCACCACCTAGCCTCCCCCAAGTTAGCTCTCCTTGTTAAAGGGCCAGACCCTCTTATTGATATAAGAATATAAGGCCCATGATATTTAAAATGTGAGATATCTGTTTAAACCATATGATAGCTTCAGACATCTTCACTGCTGTGCACTGCTTGTTTTAATGTAAGTGATAGATACTGTGACTGCTTTTAGCAATTAGTTCTATGTGAACTGTATATTATAAGTGTGACATTTAATGGCAAATGTTTGGAGCCTGTGGATGGTGTTTCCACTTCACTACTACCTCTCTTCAGGTTTAAGGGTTTAAAGAAACTTGAATCAAATTTAATTCCTAGGACATATATTCAAAGATTAGTTCAGTGCATTCTTAATACCATTGGTTATTAGGTAACTGTTTGCTTATTGTTCCTGACACTGAGTGTATTTGATTTAGAATGTCTGTGTGTGCTGAATAGCAATAGAAATGCTAATAAGGCAGTGTGTTAGGGAGGGCGTTCATCAATACTGTGTCAGCAGCTTGCTACCACATTTGCTTCTGTGGGGGAAAAACATAATCTGTAATCAAAGTAGAGTTTGTGGAAGCAGCAAACATGAACAAAAAAAGCTGTGATAAAAAATAGTGCTTTATTCCTTTCTTCAATGGTGATTTTAATTATAGACTATTAATGAATTGTGTGTGAATGTATATGTGTACTCCTTTTATGATACGTCACATAGCGAATAGCAGGAATTTTGCAATATATTTTGATCCAAATATGTTTTGTAGAATAACATTTAGTAACTCGTTTTTGTATTCAAAGTGAGACCTTGCAATCTAGTTTCATGTTAGAAGACTTCACATCCAGACTCCACATCCATTAAAATCTAACACCACAGAAATAACAAATGTATGGAGGAGAGCAGATGATTATAATGTAGTTGAGATAATAACTAAGTGCTTTCAGCAAACTCCTGTATCACAGAAATTTAGATCTGCCAGTTAGCAGTATTTGAATACATATCCAGACTTGTAGCACTGACAGAAATAATCATTTTATTCTCTTAACATTGTGGTTTGTGTAGGTTCCTGTTGTCTTTATCTGGCAAAACCCACAATATAAAGTGGAAAATTAGGAGGAATGTTTAAGGGAGGGATGAAATAGTAAAAGAAAACAAGGGTAGGCATGGTCATCTGAACAGAAAGAGGATCTGAGTTTGTTTCATAAAAAATATTAGTGATAAAGTTGCCTTGCTACTGTATATGAGCTTTAATTTGGGGGAGGTAAAAATAGAATGTCCAAAATTATTGAGGTCACTAAAAATGCTTAATTTCTGGAGAATATAGATTTGTTTTCAACTATTCAAGTCAAGAAACATTACTTAAATGCCTGCTGTGTGCCATGGTCAGTGTATTCAAAGACAAGAAAGGAAGCAGTGCCATGCACAGAACAAGTGTGTGATTCTCTTAGTTCCACCCTCTAGGAGCTTACTTTGCTGGTGAAAACTGAGAAATAGGAGAGAAGTATATTATCAGAGAGGTAAGTGTAAAGTATCTGGGAAGTAAATCCCGAGTACCTTGGAGGAGGCAAGAGAGAATAGGGAAAATAGAGTCAGCCAGGAGAGGGTTTGTGTAGGAGGAGGCACTTGATCGGAGTTGAAGAACCTTAGGGATTCCAAGGGGTGCATGTGAAAGAGGAGAAGAGAGCATTATGTGTATGGGGATCAGAGGGGTCAGAGTTAGGATTTTGGCTGTTCTATAGAGCTAATTGGCATTTTTATCAGGAATCCCAGTGTATTCTGGAAAACAATTTCATGAAACAGTAACTGATAATAAAATTAAAAACAAAAAACCTTTATTTTGTTCTGAACTTAAATAATAAAACAAGTAAATAATAAAACAAATAAAACAAAGAAACTGCAAATCTATTACAACTTGCTAGTTTAAAAAAATAAATTATAATCATGTAACTTACGTCTTTGTCCTTTTTTCCTCTCCTCGCCCTACAGATGACTGCTATTAGAAATGTGAGAGTGAAGTTTCACAGTGAAGTTTCCTCATTTCTTTTAACTCCCTGTTACATTCCTGTCTCTTCTCTATACTTTGTAAACCCGTTCAGTCTCAGGAGTAACTCATGATTTCCCAGAAATGAGGTAATTTGAAAGACAATCATACTAGTCCGCTTCTGATTGGGCACTAACAAATTTGGTGAAAGGAAATACATAGTGAAGGATTGAAACTGCTTTGTGCCAATTAGTTAATACTAAGGAAAGATTGTGAGCTTTCCTTACCAGCCAATGGTGAAGTAGGACAGGTGTTAGAGGTGGAGTTAGGATCAGGCCAAGAGAAGCCCGAGAGCTTCCACATTTTGCACTCCCTGGCAGACACTGTTTAAGCGACAGGGGCAGTGCTCTTTCTCATGAGCACTTTTCTGATCTCAGACTCAGACTCCGAACATTTTCATCCCACACAGAAACAATTAAGAGTGTATGTGTAAAACCATTCTATATATACTTCTATTTATCAGTTATTTCTCTGGATGGAGATGTTTAAAATATACAAGATATTTGTAATATTTATGTAGTAAATGTTAGCCTGTTTTCCTTCTGGATATTAAGGCAGGTAAAGGAAATCAGTACCTATTGCCTAACAGTCAGTCAGTCTGAGTGCAAATCCTGCCTTTTGTTATTTGTTATTCCTTGCTAGCAAAATCACTTTACCCAGAAGGCTTCAGTTTCCTTCTCTGTAAAATAAGGGGGAGAGAGAGAGATCAGGGGAGGGAAGGAAATGAATATTGCCTTAGTTGGCATCTGAAGACCCTTCCACCTCTAGATTTGTGCTTCTTTGCTTCTCTCCTTGCTGTGTTTTGTGAGAATGACTGGTTAACAATTTGTGTGCATGTATGCCTGGGTGTGCTGGGTGCTGGCACCTTCAAATGGTGTGTCATAAGCAGCATTATAAAAATGTCCTTGTTTCCCAGGTAAATATATTCATTTGCTGCTCACATAATTTGTTAAATATGCTCATCTAATACATAATGAGAACTGTGTCCAAGTGTGCCCTCCCTATACATGTTTTGACACTAGACCATCTTGACAGTCTTGCTAGTCACCAAGGTGACTAGCCAGAATGGTGTCAGTTGCTCAAGATTTATTAATTTTACCACCTTGAAAAAACCCTTAATTTGTGAATATGCTATTGGTGGTGATAGATTATTATATCATATTTGTATGCAGTGAAAACATTTTGGTTTACATGTTTTTAGAGTTCCCAGTCATAGTCACATTTTCACTGAGATAATACATATATATAGAAGGGCTACAATAAAGTAGTGAGGGAATAGGAAACGTCGAACTATATTTGGGGGGGAGAGAAGGATGCTTAGCAGAAGAAAGCACTTTAACCACAGTTTGTGGGTTTTAGGTTGTCATCTTTTGGGGTCTTTCCATAGGTGTCCTCTTGGTTTCTGTTACTTGTTTTTAACATTTTGCACGACTTTTAGTTAAATTGACTCTACTAAATTTCTTAGTTTGCTGACACAGACACCAAATTTTGTTATGAATTTGCCCCCACTGATTTGAGTGAGCAGCAAATGGTAATTATGGCAATTGCAAATTGTAAGTCTGCCTTCCTTGAATGTAGATTTTGTTCTTTAAAAAATATAGACCACTTTAAAATGTCCTTTACCAACTTCTGTGCCTGTGGTGTAATTTCAAGTAATTTCCAGGTGCTATATCTGCTTTCCTTGTTAATCATATTTCTGTAGGGTACACAGATTGCCCTCACAGACTGTATCTCATGTGGTCCCCACAACATCCATGTGAGGTAGATAGTTGAATTACTATCGTTACCTTTTAGAATTGTGGAAGGTGAGGTTATGTGGTCAAAGGTCATGGCCTACTTCTAGTAAGAGAATGGAATTGGGTGTTCTGACACCTCTATATATTTTTCACTTCCACTCTGCTTTCCAGATTAAAAAAAAAAAGTTTGTAGTAGGAGTAAAACTGGGGCACATTAAACAAACCCTCCTGTAACAAAAGGTTCAGGCTACAAATTATAGGGGTGGATTACTCAGTTGGGGATTATCTTTTTCTATGTTATATTTTAGGAGAAAACCATTTTGACAGAAGTTGGCAAAAACTACTTTTGTTACATTAAGTAACATTGTATGTTATTTGAAAATATTCTTGATAACCTGATACCTTGCTTCAGTTTCATAATAAAATCTTTGTTCCTATGAAACTGAAGCACAATTGAGTGACTTTAAAGGTAGTTGAGATTTTATCATGTAATGTTACAGAAAGTCACAAACTGCCTTCAGGTCATTCTTTTCTACTTTGTTGGTATCTAAATATACAAGAAATTCAGACTACTTTATGTTCCTAGCTGATATTTATATATATTTCCCCCTCTCCACCAAACAGCAGGATCATCTGTTCAAGTTAAAAGTAGTTTGATTTATCAGAGGACACTTGAAGTAGACATGAACTAAAAAAAAGGATGACTTAAAAAATCCAGATGTCTGTAGACTTGTGGGCCTGTGTAGTCTAAAAGATAGGTTGTTGTTTTTTTTTAAACGAGGATCAAAATATTCATTACAAATGAGGGTTTTTTCCTGAAAATTACGCTCTTCTTCCTATCAGTAGTTGTTCAGTTCACAGTTCACTGACTATTTATTGATTATTCTTGGCTTAAACAAGCCTTTTCATTTCTCCCTTTGTCTCTTCACTCAGTCAAACCAGTGTTTCTTTGTGGCCTGATATCTGCACTGAGATAAGACACCCAGGGATATTCTACTAGAAAAACTCTTGTTGATTGGGCATTCTTAGATAAGTGTAGCAGGTTGAAAGGTTGCAGCTGCTTTGGTTTTAGTTTAAAGCTCCTGAAGACAAAAACCCAAAATGAAAGGCATAGAAAATAAGACTTAGAGGAAAATGAATATCTCCGAGGTTTTATTGGCAAGACAAGGAAGTTTGAAATTTATCATTATTAGTTACTTCCTATTATTTTTTATTTTGGTTTATAAGTTGTTCTGTGGTGCTTAAAAATTTTAAAATACTTTTCAGTAAGGTAATAGTGAAGAAAATACCATCTTGAAACTCAGAAGTAGAGTGTACAGAAATATTTATAGCAGCTCTTTTTGTTCTGACCAAGAGTTGGAAATTGAGGGGATGCCCATCAATTGAGGAATGGCTGAACAAGTTGTGGTTTATGAATGTAGTGGAATGCCATTGTGCTAAAAGAAATAAGGAGCATATGGACTTCAGAGAAACCTGGAAAGACTTATATGAACTGATGCAAAGTGAAGTGAGCAGAACCAGGAGAACACTCTACACAGTAACAGCCACATTGTGCAGTGATTAACTTCCATAGACTTGACTCTTCTCAGCAATGAAAGGATCTAAGATAACTACTAAAGACTCATAATGGAAAATGCTGTCAACATGCAAAGAAAGAACCATGGAGTCTGAGTGTAGATTGAAGCAGACTGTTTGTTCTCTTTTTTTTCTTTTGGTCTATCCCGTGGTTCCTCCTATTGATTCTAATACTTCTTTACAACATGATGTTTAATATGAATGTGTATGTAGAGCCTATATCAGATTGCATGCCATCTTGGAGAAGGGGGAAGGAGAGAGAAAGGGAGAAAATTGTGAGCCCAAAAGCTTATGGAAGTTAATGTTAAAAACTAAAAACAAACAAACAAACAAACAAATAAATAAATAAATAAAAAGAAAGAAAGGGAGTATGGAGATGGTCGTTGCCACACAAAATAGACACTCCAAACTTCATGAAAAATGAAAATTTATACCTACAGTTAGGCCAGTGTTTAGTCCGTGGATTTCCTTTGCTTTCAAAGTAATGGATTACAAATCTGTTATGAATGTTAACACTTTACCACGATAATAAAAATAAATAAAATATCTTAACCTTTGACCAGAGCCAGAATTGTTTAATACATTTAAATTTTCTTCCAAAAAAAGGATGGCTCATTTTTGGAGAAAGATGTTCGCTAAATTTTGATTAATTAAGGAAGGAGCAGGGGAGAATAGTAATATCTTCTTAATAAATACTATACAGTGAATATTTTTGGATGCCTGTTGTATGTCAGGTATTTTCACTTCATAGTCTAAGTTAAAAGCCTACTATTTAAAAAATGACTATTTTATAATGCACTTTAGGACAGAATACCAGGTCTCAAACCATTCTTTTAAATTACATGTGTATGTATATATATATATATATATATATATATATATATATATATATATATATATATATATATATATATATATATA